>NC_080674.1:193569296-194194296 GCF_030445035.2 Dasypus novemcinctus | reverse complement strand
AGGAGCCAAGTCCATTGACACAATGGAGTACTATGTGGCTGAAAAAGAAGGAGTTCTCTGAATAGATGCTGAGTGATTTCCAGGATATACTGTAAAGAGAAAAAAAGCAAAAAAAAGCAAGATGCAAAAGAGGTCCTATAGTATGTAAACTTTAAGTAAGAAAGAAGGAGCAACATTGCAAAAAGAAATACAGGAAGGATAAACTAGAAACTAATGAAGCTGGTTATCTAATGGGGGTATAAAGGGATGGAAAAGATGGAGAAGGAAATGGGATTTTCCTGAGTGTATATTTTATGCAGTATTGACATTTGAATCATGCTAATATTTTACATCTTCATAAAATAAAGCCAGCTCCACATGAACGAGGAGATGGAAGAGTACATATAGCACTGGCACTGATCTCTGCTGGGATTTGAAAGAGAAAAGACAATCTCTTAGAATTTGGAGTGGAAATTTCTCTACTCTAGGGGAACTGTTTCTTGCATAACAAGACTAAATACCAGCAGCTCTTCCTGCCAGATGGCTACCCACATACCTTTATGTCCCCCAGGGGAAGTAGCCCCACATGCCACCACTGAGCTGAACCATCATTTACAACTGAAGGGAGAAATGGGTTTGAATCCACACGTGTGGTAAGAGCAGTCACAGCTTGTGACACTGGGGACTGCAAATGGTGAATGGGGACATGAACTTCACACACAGTTTTTGAGAAGAAGCCTGATATATCCCACTTCTCCTGCCTTTCCCAGGGTGGGGCTCAGCTCTTCACATCTCCCTTGAAGGCTTCAAGGAAGGAGGCATTCAGCTGCAGTGCATTTCAAGAGGTTGGTACCCCAGGCCCAAGGCTCAATGGAGAGACCCTCAGGGATGGTGTCTACCTCCTGGAGTGTGAAGCCATCATCCAAGACATCCAGGGCCTGCTCAGTTTGGAAACTTCCGTGGTCATCCAGTGTGGAGCTCACAGCAATGTGTCCTGCTCCCTCCAGAACGCCTTCCTGGCTGAGAAGAAAGAGAGCATGGTCCAGATAGCAGGTCAGTGGATGTGGGTCACTGTCCTCTTCCTGGCCATTAGTTCTCCAATGCTTGTCATAAAGCCTGCCTATAAAGACACAGTGATAATGCCTATGGGGTGAACTTGGCTTGACACCTGAAAAAGACAGCAACTTAACTATCAGGAGATAGTGACAATGTGAACAGAAAGTAGGTGATGCCCCAGAGAGCCAAAATTTATGTAACAAAGAATATATATGGCAGCCCATTAACTCTACTCAGAGGTCATCATGAAAGCCCACTTGTTCCTAATTTCACCCTTCAAATAATATTTTTTGAGCATCCACGATGTGATCAAAACTCCTGCCCTGAGTTTCACATTCCAGGGAGGGAAAGAAACAAAATAGCTTAATTTTATCATACCTTAGAAGATATTATCTGCTATGGAGAAAAATGAAGCAGGGAAGGGTGCTAGGGAGTGGCAAAGTATGTATATAGATGTATAAAGAGGTGATTTAGGAAAGATGTATATGCATTCAGTTGAAGGTAAAGTTATTATCTAGTATTGAAGTCTTATTAGGGGGCCCCAGGGAAGGGTTTTATCTATGTGGTTCTAGTTGTTTTAAGTCTTGAGGACTTACCCAACCTATGGGACATTTTTCACATTGGTCCAAATCAATAGTTATAACAGTGGTATCTCACCCTTTTATATAGCCATGCAGATACAACCCATTACAGACATGTCCTCAGGATAAGCAACTTGTCCTCAAATCTCTGGGCTTTGACAGGAACATTTGTTACACATAGTTCATCCTAAATTCACCTAGTAATTAGTGTGTCCATTTGTGTTAGTTAATTTCATTTATCCAAAGGGAAAATATAATTATCCTATCTTATGAATGGCAGTCATGCATCTAAGTTAACTTGACGCAAAGCACCTAATGTCCACAAGTCAGGGAAGGGGCTTTGTCTCTCTTGACCTTTACATTTCAAAGAGATGACTCTAAGGCTCGTAAGATAAACATCCCTGGGTTGTAAAACTGGAAAGAGGCTTATTTAGTTTTTAAAAAAGATTTATATAGAAATGAAAGAATTTTACAATGACAAGTTTTCTCAAGAAATGCTCTAGGAAGAGGTCATAGAGTTGGGGGTGTCTCTGTCCTTTCTTGCAATGGGAAAATTTCAATTTTTCCTTTTTAGATTTATTTATCCTTATACAGGGTGTGAGTCCCATGGATATCTATGGGAAGGGATTTCATCAAATGCAAAGTCCTGAGGTGGAAATGTGCTTGGTGAATCGCTGGCAAAGGGATTAAGGTCAAAGTTATTAGAGGATGATCTCAGGCAGGCAACATACCCTGGAGTCCTAATTCTTGATCCCTAGGTTGGTACTTTTCAAACCATTTGTAGCAAAAGACTGATTTATTGTGGTCCAAATAGGTCTAAATACTTTTGTACAATACAAAAAAAAAAAAATCATTCCTAGAAAAATAAACCTTAAATTCAATACTTTTGAGATAGCTCCATTTTTGCTCAGGCAAGTTCAATAGGCACAAAATTACTCTATGGAGGACAAGAATTAGGAAGAAGTAGAGGGGGTCAGGGGCTCTGGTCACAGAAGTTCTAAGCAGTGGAGAGTGGGGAGGGTACATCAGCTGCTCTCCTTTCAGTCTTCAGTTTGCACCACTTTCACCTCCCACTAAGCAAGCTTAAATCCCTGCCAATCCACGTGATGGGTGCAGGCACCCTCACGCCCATTTTATCCATGGCTTTGGTGGGGACCTAGAAAGGTTTACTGGCCAACCTAAGGGCACTAGGAATGTGTTTCAACACACGGGGTCCAGTATAGTTTTGTCACTTGAAAGTTTAAGTGGCGCCTAAATGGAAACATCTTTCTGTGGGGTGTCTTTCAGATGTATTTTTACCAGGAAACTCTCCCTGGAGGAGTGCTTTCCTGGGGACCCTGGTGGGACTGCCACTCCTTTTGGCTCTCCTCAGGACATTAGCGCTGTACTTCTTTCAGAACAACCAGAGAACTCAAGGTACAAAGGAGGCGTAGGGGCCCTTTCCTGACAAAGGTTTTGCTCAGGAGAAAGTGTGTGTGTGGGTACTCCGTGCCTGGAACTGGGCCCCAGCGTGGCTCACAGAGTGCTGTCCCTTAGGGCTGAAATGAGATGTGGAAAGAGGCAGGGAAAGGCACATTCTCACATCTTCTCCCCCTTTTTTCTTCCTTTCAGAGAAGCTAAAGAAGAGGCAGAGAAGGTAAGCAGCTTAAGAGGCAGGCTTTTCATCCACATTCTTCACTGCCAAAAGGAAGGGTGCTGGGCCAACGATGCGAGTGTCTCAGACCTACGGAGGCTTAGGGACAGGGACAGAAATTGCTCTTCTTCCTCCTCTACCTCGGAACCCTCTCCTCTAGCTATCCAGCCCAACCCGGGTACCCAGAGCACACCGGAGCTGGGTCCTGGGGTCTCTGCTCTTTGGGATAATGACTCAATATTTTTCTGTTTTATCTGATTTGTTCTCCCACCCAAGAGATTTCCCCGTTTTCTTCATTTCTCTTCCAGTGAAACTCATCACAGAGCTAGGTAAGTTCTGTGTGACCGCACCTGTGGCATTGGCTGGGGGTTGGTGGTAAATGTGTGTGTGTGTGTGTTTGTTTGCACATGGGCAAGTGATGGGGGAGGTGTCAGGTGGTTTTAGACCCTTGTGGAGAGATGCTTGGCAATGTGTTGGGTTCAAAAATGGGAAGAGTCTTGTCCAGCAAGACTCAGATGCATGAAGAAAGCACACGCATACATAGCAACTGAATGCTCAAAGAAGAAGCTCCCTATTAGTTTTTCTCTCCATATATATTTCCCTGTTTTTAGCCTTGATGCAGAATTAACAATGACTCATAACTCATGAATTTATTTTCCGGGTTAATCAAAAGCTCATTTAACCGAGTACAGCTCATGATTAAATGTTTCATTGTGTGTTTACAGCAGGCTGTGTTCCAAACGTCACAGTCACTTTCATCCCCTTACATAATCAACACATTTCTATGGGTACTACATGACTTACAAGGTTCCTCAGCTAGACATGATGGCAACAGTCATTTTCAACCATCTGCATTCAAAGTTTTCCTTGAACTTCCATGAGGGTCTCACAGAGGCAGCCTGGTATGCCACATTTCCTCCTTTTTTGTTTTTTAGATGAGTTAGAAACATAAGAAATATATCATCTTTTGATTTCATCTTCACAAACTTGTAGCATAGATAAAGAATGGCTACAGTCAGTAATATAATAAAGCAGATTGTATCCAATTGTGTAGATTAAGATGTGGAAGCCAATTAGAAGGGATATGTGTTGTAACATGGACATGATAAAATTAATACATCTTTGACTATGCTCATGGTGATTTTGAGGCAAACCTGTTTGTAATAATGCTAGCTCTTGTGACACATTATGAGAGAAAGGTTATGCTGGACAGTCTGCCAGGTTTCATTCAATAAATGTTGCAAAAGGGGGTTACACAAATATGAGAAAAGTTATAATAACATGATAATCTCACTTTTAAAGCTTCTTGGCATTATCCTATCCACATAACAGCAGCTTCTAAGGCATCTAACCTAGACATAATTTCTCTATCTATTTGTTTAAATTAAGAATTCATTCATCACATTGTCCATAAATGAATCTAATTCTTTGGCTGTATGAATTTAAGCAGTTAGAGCAACAGCAGTAGTAACAACTAGTGCAGCAATGGCTAAAATGGAGATTATTGCAGCTATTAAGGTACCAAGAAAGCATTTGACTCACAATTTTTCAAAATTTCAGCAAGCAGAGAAAGTCCAGTTCATCCAGGGTCATGGTCATCTTCAGCTTGAAGGTGGGAGGTTGCAGACCCTTCTCGGAGAGGTTCATGATACGGCTTACATTCTGGGCTGGTAGCCACCAAATTCCTGTAGACGTGGAACACAAGCATATCCCTGTCCCCAGGTAATGAGAAAGTCAGGTCCCTGCCATTCAAGGTTCAAGTTAGGATTCTTACACCAAACCAGGAGATGTGAAAGAGGATGTGAGGGGCTAGAAAAATGCCTTTCTATGGCAGAATGGGAATGAGAATCACAGTCTAAAAAATTTATGGTATATAAAACTTTTTGTAATTGATCCCGTGGGGGGAGATCCATATTCCTCCTTATTTTGTTTTTAAAGATATGCTTTTAAAAGTTGGTGTGAACATTCCATAATAGCTTGTTCTTGTGGATTATGAGGAATGCCAGTAATGTGTTGAATATTCCAATCCTGTAAACAATGTCGATGAGTCTGTGAAGTATTAAGTTTGACCATTATCAGTTTTCAAAGTGCGGGGATGACCCATGATGGACAAAGCCTGAAGAAGATGCAAATGCATGTGAGAGGAGCATTCTCCAGTGTGTAAAGAAGCAAATAAATAATGTGAGAATGAATCAGTAGTAACATGGATATACTTTAATTGAATGAGTGAGGGATAGTGCATCACATCCATTTGCCATAATTCATTAGGCTGTAAGTCACATAGGTTAACAGCCATTGCAGGTTGTGATGAAGTAACAACCTGGCAATAGACACGACTGCGGACAATTTGTTTATATTGAGAAAGAGACAAATGAAACTGTTTCATGAAAGGGCTGGTATTTTGGTGAAAGAAATCATGAGATAAACGAGCCTGTTGAAAAGCAAGTGTAGAAGTCATGATTAAGCAGTCAGCTTCGGCATTCCCTTTTGTCAATGGTTTTGGTCGAGAAGTGTGAGAACGGATATAAGTAATATAAACAGGGTTAATTTGAGCATCTAAAAAGATCGGAGGGTAAGAAAAAGTGTGTGTAAAATATAAAACTTTGTCATCTGAAGGTTTAATAAGTGAAGTTTGAATGGTGTGAACCACGTAGACAGTATAAGCAGAGTTGCTAACAATATTCAGAGGCTGTGAAGAAAAATATTGTAAGAGGCTGTGAAGAAAAATATTGCAATAACTGCTAAAGGTTCAGCCTTTTGAGTGGATGAATAGCCCTGCAAAGTAAATGATTGTCAGCCTTCAGGTGTTTTCCAGGTAAGAGCAGCCTTACTGATTATTTCCAGATTCATCAAAAAATCAGTGAGAGTGTGAAGAAGGGGCTGATGAGAAATAACAGTAGGGAGAGTAAAGGTCAAGGTATGCAAGTGTTGGAGGACTTTATCAGCAGGAAGGGAGAAGTAAACATTCCTGTAGAAATCTATTAAAGCAATTTGAAAGTCATGAGAATGCTGTAGCAAAGCATCAAACTGTGAGGGGGTAAAGGGAGTGAATAATGATGAAGTTTCTTCTCCACTTACCTACAAGCAGCGAGTCTATCCCTTTATGATAAAAGAAGCAACAAGTTGAACATATGGAGTAAGTGATTTCTTTGGAGTATGGGATAAATAAACCCATTCAAGAATACAAAGTGCTGGGGTTAAATGTGGTGTAAAAAGGCAGAAAAAATGTATCGGGAAGTCTGGGTTAAGATGATATAAATACCTTTGTAAGATGGCTTGTGACATCAAGTCCAATTCAGCTTTGGCTTCATCAGTTAGCATACATTTGGAAGTCAGATTTGTATCTCCCTTAAGGGCGTTAAACAGATGTTGCAGTTGATACACAGGAATACATAATATGGGTTTTATCCAGTTTATGACTCCTAAAATATGCTGTCAATTATTCAAAGTAAGTTCAGAAGGAACAGTTAACTTAAAGGCCGATGGCCACACATTTTTGCTGGCTAAAATATAACGTAAATACTGCCATGGTTCAATTCTCTAAATTTTTTCTCGAGCAATGAGTAACCCATTAATTTGGATGATATGAAGGACTTCATGTAAAAGAACCTGTAAGCTTTTTTCTGTATCAGGTGCAAATAAATATCATCCATATAATGATAGATCATAACTTTGGGATATTTTTTACTAATAGGCTGTCAAATTTGATGAAGTAGATATGGACAAATGGTTAGGACTATTAACTATACCCTGAGGAAGCACAGTCGATTGATATCTCTGTATGGGAGAAGCATTGTTAATAGCCGACAAGGAAAAAGCAAACTGAGGGTGATCTTGCACAGCTAAGGGAATGGTAAAGAAGCAATCTTTCAAGTCAACAACAATTATAGGCCAATTTTGGGGGATCAAAGTGGGGTTAAGGAAGACCTGGTTGTAAGTCTCCCATGGGTTGATTAATTCTATTAATTTTTCTAAGATCATGAATAATCAATACATCAGCTCCCATGTCAACTAATCCAGGAAACTATTCCATTTATGGATATTGTTAGCATAGGTTTATTCTGTTGTAGGGCCTGAGTCCAGAATTGTTGAACAGTAGTACTGCCAAAGCCCCCAACTTGATCGTTAGATTCTGCTTTGATAGAAGGCATAAGAAGCAGCAAAAGTTGCATGATATGCTGCCCCTTTGGAACAATTTGAAACACATTGGAACAAAGCATAGTTTTAATCTCTCCTGTATAATCATTATCAATAACACCAGGGTGAAGAGTATGCCCATTAATAGTAGCACTGGATCACCCTACAAGAAGACCAAAGGTATTTTTGGGTAGAGGGCCCCAGACACCTGTAGGAATCAACTCAATCTTATTCTGTTTTTTCAAAATTATTTCTTGGGTGGAGCAAAGGTCAAGTCTGGCACTTCCTCGGGTGCTTGCTTTAAGGTTAGAGATTGAAGACTGGGCATTTCCCCAAACGCCTGAGGTTTTCTTTAGTGTGTTTTGGGAGTGCTGGGAGCCCCACTCCTCCGGGCATTTACAATAGGAGTCTCCCTGCTGTCAAACAGATTTGAATTGATTAGCCCAATGCTTTCCATTTTTACATTTAGGACAGACTTGAGTGGGCAAGCATTCAGAGAGAGAAGAAATTTTAACAGTACAATTCCTCTGAACATGTCCTCTTCTTCCACATTTAAAACAAGTGACATTGGTATTAATAAGAACGGCAAGAACTTTTGCTTAATGGAGCTCAGTGCCCACATTTTGACAAACTTTAGATGACAACTATGGAGGATTTGAAAGTTAACAGAACCTGTTGACAATCAGCATTAGCATTCTCATAAGCTAGCTGCATAAGTTATGTCTTAGCAGCCTGATTATTGTCTATCTGTCCGTCAATGGCCTCTTTAAGCTGATTTATGAAATCCATATAAAGTTCGTGGGCACCATGTCTAATGGAGGCAAAAGATTTCTGAGGGCATTTACCTCTGGCACAGCCTTCTATGCCTTTTGAGAAATTTCAGAACATTGAGTAAACAACCTCTGATCTGCTTGAGCTTGAGCCTGAGGATTGGTAAATTGGCCTATACTAAGAAGAGCTCCAAGAATAAAAGGAATCTGGCAATTAAGATTATGAATGTGCTGCTGTTCAGCTCATAATGATATTCAGTTAACCAAATGCTGTACTGAGCTGGTGTAATGAGAGTACGGACTAACATTTTCCAATCTACTGATATCATAGCATGAGCATTTGCCAAGGCTCCAAGGAGTCCCTCCGTATAGGGTGTTGTACATTGTCTTTCATACTCCTTTTTAATTCTTTAAACACATTATAAGGAAGGGGCTCATGGACAGCTGGTGTTGAGAATTTAATATCACAGGATGCAAACTGGCTGATATATCCCCCTCCTTTAAGACTTCTTTTAAACACTTTTGCATTTAGGGAACAATATTATGATCACATTCAGAGTTATCTCTCTCAAGTACATAAGTCTTGGAAAATGCTTCTTTAGCAGAGGCTTTAGGGGCTGAAGGCACTGGTAACAGCTCACATGGTTCAGGATCAGAATCCAATTGTACTGGCTCAAGGGCAGATTTAATTAAGCCCCAAAGGGCTAAATGCTCAACAGTAACCTTTCCTCCTGCTTCATGATGATAATTCAGTTTCTCACCCACTTTTTTCCAGTGTCACAAATCCAGGCTCCCCTCATTGGGGAACCAAGGACAATAATCAAAAAGACATTGGAAAAAAGACACAAGTTGCTCCTGTGCTACTTTAGCTCCAGCAACTTTGAGCAGCTGCTGCAAAACCTTAAGAAATTTTGTCTGTTCCTTAAATAACTGAGCTCCCATAATTACAACAAGTCATGGACACGAATTGTTCTGCTTCCCTTACCAGGAATGTATGACCTGTCACTGTCCCTCCTTTTCTTTGTTGCTGTTTCAGGTCCCTGTTTGGGTGTACTTGTTGGGTTTCAAAAGTCGCAAGAGTCTTGTCCAGCAAGACTCAGACATATGAAGAAAGCACACGCATACAAGGCAGTTGTATGCTCAAAGAAGAAGCTTCCTTTATTAGTTTTTCTCCCCATATATATTTCCTTGTTTCTAGACTTGCTGCAGAATTAACAATGGATCATAACTCACTAATGTATTTTCCTGATTAATCATAAGCACATCTAACCTAGTATAGCTCGTGATTAAATGTTTCATTGTGTGTGTACAGTAGGCTATGTTCTGAACGTCACGGTCGCTTTCATCCCCTTTCGTAATCAAAAAATGTCAATGGGTACTACATGACTTACAAAGCTCCTCAGCCAGACATGATGGTGATGGTTATTTTCAACCATCTGCATTCAAAGTTTTCCTTGAACTTCCATCAGGGTCTCACAGAGGCGGCCTGGTTTGCCACAGCAATGGTGTAATAATTCTCAATCCACTTTTCTTTTTCCAAACAAGTGCAGGACTGGCTGCTTACCCACCCTCAGCCACTGAGACACTCCAGAGAGACCTTGCAATCCCCTTCCCACCAGATTATAAGAAAAGGAGGGGGGAGTGAACACAAAGGAAGGAGGATGAGGGAGAATGTCAGGTTGGGTGGAGGAAAGAGCTCAAGAACCGACTCCTTGGCACCAGCAAAAATCCAGACAAGACTGTGAGGTGGGAGAGCTTGTCTTGCAGTCTCCCTACTCCTGTGGAGGATGGAGGGGGTGGGAGAGTTGGATGCGAGAAATGTCTCAACCACTGACGACATTGTCTGAATTAGCTTATAGTGCTGCCTTTCCCAGGAGCATTTACTTTGAAAAGAGGGCATAGGGTGGAGAGATCAAAGGAATGAATATCTAGTGGCAGATTGTCAGAGATCTTGGCATCTGGGCAGGGGAAATAATTGAGTGTGATGTCCTTCCAGTCCTTTAAATAATATCCCCAGTTTGTGATGCTGAGACTCCTCTGAGCTGTGCTCAGTGACTCTGGGCTTATTCGGGTTCTCTGCCTCAGACATACCTCATGATTTCAAACCAGACCTCAGGAGCAGGACCTGTTTTCCCTTCCCTGTACCTTGCGGATTTCTGCCTTAGAGCAAAGGAGAGGACACAGCATCTGGATCCTGCAGATGAGCCTTTTTAAGTGCAATACAGAGGCGAGAGAGAGGTTGGAGTTAACAGGGGTTTAAGACTAAGGGACTTCTTCCCAGTGGCCTGTCTTGGCAAAATGTTTCCATTTGTCCTGAAGGCTGATGTTTTCTCTACTCATCTGCTTCCAGGGAAGCTTCAGACAGAGCTTGATAAATAAAACCTCTTTGTACTAACTTTTCTCATTCAATTATTTTTTTTTAGTATTTTATTATCCATTTATCTTCATGTACAGGCTATGTGGGTGGCATAAGGAAACAGGGGAGAGGGGTAGGGAGTGGTTGAAAAATGGTTTGTGTGAGCAGGGAAGCTGTGGTGTCCCACTATTCTAATGCCACATGTTCTTTGTCTGCTTCATACTGGAGGAGGGCTGAAGGCCAGGCTGGTGAGTGAAGTATCTTTTCCCTCCCACTGTTCTATGTTTACATTGCAGCAACTCTTCCTTTGAAAACCCAGTCAAACTCACTCTGATTAACCACACTCCATTCTGATTTCATTCCACATCCTTCCACACTATGTTTAGTCTCTGTCATTTGGGAAGGGTTGTATACAAATTTTACTTTTATATTATCCTGAGGCCTAAGCAAGCTGTAAAGCATTGGTTCAATCCTATATGTACACCAGAATCACCCACTTTCAGAAACTCTCACTCCGTGGGTCTAGGGTGGGTATGTTACCATATCTGTAAATATTTCTGTATCTCCCTTCAATTCCTCTCCTCCATAAAGCAAACAATCTAATGTATGTCTTTATTTTGCATGTATTCTTACAAAATATGGATTTCTGTTCTGTGCACATGCATTTTAATTTATGCTAATAACTTTATAATCTTGTGCTTTTCCTTACTTTTTATAATCAATTTTATTGAAACATATACCTAAACCATACAACCCATAAAAAGTGTACATACAATGGCATTTGGTATAATCACAGTTGTGCATCCATCACTTCAATCAATATTTTACCATGTTCCTTACTTTTTTTCACTCCTCCCTATGTTCAAACCTGTTGCCTTGTGTACATTTGGTCTTTTTCTCCTTCTTGCTGCAGAGTGCCCCAGCCAGCCATTCTCCTGGAGTAGATATCCAGGGTGTCACCATAATGAACGTCTAGCCTCAAACACATTGCCTTATGGCCCTGGGTGGAGATTTTTCAGGGTATATATTTAGGAGGGAATTACAGACTCTGGTGAGATACATCCAGTAAATGGGATAAAAATTTTCCAGAAGGCAGTGTCACTATCCTCCTGCCAGCAGTGCCCACATTCCATTTAAAT
Organism: Dasypus novemcinctus; assembly: GCF_030445035.2. NCBI lineage: Eukaryota > Metazoa > Chordata > Mammalia > Cingulata > Dasypodidae > Dasypus > Dasypus novemcinctus. The sequence continues at coordinate 194,182,645 of NC_080674.1, read as the reverse complement.
CAGCTAAGTTTGCCAGTTCAATTGGGGATAAGCCATTGCTCATTGTTGTTTCAATTTGAACACTTATGGACACTAATAAATTTAAACATCTATTAAACATCTATTTATATGCAACTTGGCTGAGGGATGGGGGGGGCTTCCCCTTCTAAAAACTGGCTGTTCATATCCTTTGAACTGAAGTTTTAAAATTGCCTGTATTGGGTTGCTGTCTCATTGTTTCACAGGTATTCCATAAATATAGTGATACTAAACATTGTGCAGTTCTTTTTCTATTCACCTACCTATTAGTTTTGCCTATGGTGCCTTTATTGAAATGATTTTGTTAAAATCAAACCCATCAAAATTTTACCTTGTGGCTTGTGTTTGAAGTGTTTAAGGAGACCTTTCTCACACTTAGAACCCACTTTCTTCTATTAACTTTCTATATGTTATATGTAGGTTTTTAATCTTATAGAATTCTCAATTTTATGTCTTAGGAGGGAAACCAGGTATCTTTTTCTATATAGTGAGTCAGTGTTCCCAACACAATCTACTACACCATCCACGATTTCTTCACTGATGTGGGTGGGGTATCACGTTTAGTGCATATTCAGATCCCATGTTCAGATGGGCATTTCCACTGGCCCACTTACACCTGTTTTTACTGTTAAGATATTGATATCTTTATTCTTTATAGAAATGAAGGGTCAAACAAGGAGAAATTCAAGAAATTCCAGTACCTTTTACCATTAAGCCCCATTTAAACTATTCTCAATTTTTTTTTTTTCAGGAAAAAAACACAAAAAACAAAGGTTCATCTACCACTTGGATATTTACTAAACTGGAAAGGTCACCGTGGAGCTATCAGCGAGGGTGTGACTTCCCGCACCCCATTCACGGGAGATGCAGGGAAGTAGAGGAAGAGACTCAGCCTCCGGGAGGCGCTCTCACCACTTCCCTGCTCGCAGGACTTCGGGTTAAGTCTGTTCTCGTCCCGACCCTTCACGTCGCGGCCCGGTGACCAGCAGAGGGCGCTCCTCGCCTCAGGGTCCCACCACATTAAGGCACAGGAGAAAGAAGGAGCGCCAACCCCCGCCTCTCCCATTTACCGCTGCAGCCCGGGAAGAGGAGAGCATCCTCTCTAGGACATTTCCTCCCCCCCCCCCCCTGCCAGGGGAACTCAGAGAACCAGGAGTTAACGGCTGCAAGGATCCCCCACTACGCGACGATCGTGACCCTTGGTCCGAGGCTCCGTGACCCCCAACCGCGCTGAAAGGCCTAACCTACGCATGCTCACAAGGTCCTTCGGCGCAGTTCCGGTTCCAATCTAGGAGCCCAGGCGGACTCCATCTCACTGGTCTTGGCCGCTGGGCTTTCGGTTGACCAGCAAGGGTTTCGGTTGTTTCTTAGCCGAAAGTACGCTTAAAAGATGAAACGAAAAGCCGGAACGGCTCTGGGCGCTTCGAAACGGATTGAAATTCCTGTAGTATGAGGATGAGGACGGGCATGGTGTGGTCCTGGAGTCCTGGTCCAGAAACATGAAAGGTTATAGATAAGAGTGACTATATATGCACTATATATAGGTTATCTATAGATAACAGTGACTATATATAGGTTTATCTATAAGGCTTTTATATTTCTGCACCAGGACTCCAGGACCATATCATGTCCTCCTCATCCTCATATTACAGGAATTTCAATCCCTTTCTAAGTGCCCAGAGCCATTCCGGTTTTTCGTTTTATCTTTGAAGTGTACTTCCGCTAAGGAACAACTAACCGAATGCCCATCCACAGATGAATGGATAGAGTGGTATATACGTACAATGGAATACTACTCCGCTATAAGAACAAATACAGTACAAACACGTGTTAACATGGGTGAATATTGAGTGAAGCAACCCAGGCATTGAAAGACAAATACTACATGACCTCGCTAATATGAAATAAAACGAGCTGTCTCAGAGAGCTAAAGACTGGATGAAAAACTTAAAGGAAATTGGGGGGTAGAGGAAGGTTGGTTGCAAGCTGACACTTACCTGCGTGAAATCTATGATAAGCTGGAGGTAAGTATTTGTAAAAGGAATGGATAAAATGGGGACATAGGGATAACTTTGGGTGGGCTTTGCGGGCTTGAGGGGGGCTAGGGATGGAAAGATGGGTAAGCTGGCCCAAGAAATTGGGGGGAGGGTGGGAGAAACATTTGAACATAGGAGATTGTCAGGAATGTGGTTGAAAGTAATGTTCAGAAAACATTTTGGAAAATATAATAAGGAAGGTTACCTGTTTACAATGCTTAAGGGGGTTATCTGACACAGGGCAGGCTACTAGGGAGTGAGTGCTCATTTTGCCGTAGTGGATTATATTATTGGGTGGAGACCCACACAACGAGAGTGACGGTATACCCACATCCTGGGGAGGACTTATGTTCTCAAATAGAGGGAATTGTATCTCTCAAGAGAATTGGGGGCTCCCAATGGGTTAGGGCAGTTGAGCATGTCAAGCCCTCAACATTGTTGCAAGTGTCTCTGAATATGGTCCTTCAAGTAATGAAGATTGTCACTGTGGGCCCTGAGGGGAGGGGGAAAGAGGTATTGAATAGATGGAATCAGTGTAACTGTGGGGCAATGGAAGTGTTCCAAGGGATCATGCAAAGATGGATATAGGACATGTTCAATTACATCAAAAATGTATAGAAGCCTATAAGCTTAAATGTAAGCCATAATGTAAAACATAAGATAACTAAAAATTTAGACAATCGTATAGTCTAAAATATAAACCATAATGTAAACCCAAGTGTAACCATGTTTGAAAGCTATTGTTTCAATATCTGTACATCAGCTGCAGCAAATATAATATGAACATGCAAAAAGATCAGGGAAACGGACTTTGGCCCAGTGGTTAGGGCGTCCGTCTACCATATGGGAGGTCCGCGGTTCAAACCCCGGGCCTCCTTGACCCGTGTGGAGCTGGCCATGCGCAGTGCTGATGCGCGCAAGGAGTGCCTTGCTACGCAAGGGTGTCCCCCGCGTGGGGGAGCCCCACGCGCAAGGAGTGCGCCCGTGAGGAAAGCCGCCCAGCGTGAAAAGAAAGAGCAGCCTGCCCAGGAATGGTGCCGCCCACACTTCCCGTGCCGCTGACGACAACAGAAGCGGACAAAGAAACAAGACGCAGCAAATAGACACCAAGAACAGACAACCAGGGGAGGGGGGGAAATTAAATAAATAAATAAATCTTAAAAAAAAAAATCATTGCTGGGAAGGGACAAAGTGATGTTGGATATGCGGGAGTACTGTATATTATATATATGAATTATTGCGATCTAAAACTTTTGTGAAGACGAACTTAATAATTAGAAAAAAAAAGAAAAAGGAAAGGATGTAGACACTGAGGAAGAAATGGAAGAAATTGCCTTGCCACTATACGTACAGGGTAACACTTATTGCAGTGATAAAAGGCAAAACATGAAAAACAAAGCTTTTTCATTTTTTGATACCCCAATTTATTTCTTATGTTATTTAATTTTACTAAATTAGTATGTATTCTATATCTAACCTTTAAACCCATCACTATATTCCGTTTTACTATTAATGGAAACTGACAATATATTAGGCATCATTTTTGAAGAAGTTTTAGACCACAGAGATGTTCAATTATGGCAGGGGGGAATACTGGTGTGGGCTGTTATTGATAGGGAGCATTTGGTTAGGAGGGAGTTCTCCAGGGCATGTATACAGGGTACATAAAAATGTTTGGATATTTTCACAGTGGTTACAGTTAAAAACGACAACTGAGGGAAAGCTGAGTTCCTAGCCAGGGGAGCTCTATCACATTCCCTAATGGAACAGCAACGATTCCCCAAGTGCAATGGCAAAGACCAATAAAGAAGGGTGGTCCAACAATGAGCCCTTGATACTAATGACTATGTTTATGAACATGTGCACCTGAAATAAGAACTAGGTCTAGAACTTCAGTGTTCCTAAGAGTTACCTCCTGAGAGCCTCCATGTTGCTCAAAACTGGCCATTCTCTAAGCCAAACTCAGTATGTAAAAGCATTACCTTCTCCCCAGCATGGGACATGACTCCTGGGGATGAACCTCCCTGGCACTGAGGGATTACTACCAAGCACCAGCTGATGATGTAACTAGAAAAAGACCTTAAATAAAAGGGTCGACTCAGACCAGCAGAATATCTCAGCCTAGATGTAATATCAGGTGTTAAAAACTGCTTTTTGACCTTGAATAAAAGAGGGAAATGGAAAGAACAAATGAGTTTATAAGGCTATGAGTCTCCAAAGAAGAATCAGGAGGTCATCAGAGGGGTCGCACTTACGCATGCCTCAGCAGGGTCCCAGAGACAGCCAAAGTAGATACGAGCCCAGGTATTGGTTCTTCTAAGGGCTACAGCGACCTGCAGGCTTTATGGTGATGGCAGATGGAGTTCAGTGCCATGTCAGTTGGCCCTACTTTGTAGTTTGTGTTCCTGAGTGTGATGGAGTTGGACTCAGATGTGATCTTTGTACACAAGCCTCTCCTGTTACTTTTACCAAACCTGTGGTTGGCACTGGGGTTGGTGTATACTCAGGGGACCTGAATCTCTGGACTGTCTATGTGATAGCCAGGCCCTGAGCCTCAACAGACTTGCAACTCCTACCCTCTGGTTTATTGGACTTATCCCAGCCAACTAACAGGGAGGTGAAGAAGGTCGACCACCACACCAGGGAGCCAAGAGTGCCTACAACTGCATGCAGGCGAACTGCATGCATTATCCATGTGGAATCTAAGCCCCCTCTTGATATAGAGGTGGAGTGGACATAACCATCCCAGGGGCCACAGGATGGAGGAATAGAGTATGGATTAGAGTGGACTTACTGATATTCTACTATGGAACTATTGTGATTAGTAATGGAAGAAAAAGTAGCATTGATGTGGAGAATGTGGCCACGGTAGCTGCTGAGGGTGGGGAGAGGGAAGAAGAGATATGATGTGGGGGCATTTTCAGGACTTGGCGTTTCCTGGGTGGTACTGCAGTGACAGTTGCTGGACATTGTATGTCCTGCCATGGCCCATAGGATGGACTGGGGGATAGTGTATACTATAATGTAAACCACTATTCATGTGATGCAGCAGTGCTCAAAATGTATTCACCAAATGCAATGAATGTCCAGTGATGATGAAAGAGGTTGTTGATATGGGAGGAGTGGGGTGAGGGGGGTGGGGGGTACATGGGGACCTCATATTTTTTAATATAACATTAAAAAAATAAAGAGAAAAAAAGTGACTATATAAAATTTTTAAACTTTTGATGATAAAAATTATGCCAAAATTAAAACATACAAAAAAAGTAGACTAAGGAAATGGTTCCAAAGCATGTAATATAGTAGTAAAAAAAACCTACAAATCAATAAGTTTAAAATTAGCAACCCAAATAGATATCAGGTTTTTTGACTGGATAAATCAATTAAAACTTGGTTATAATAAAAGGCAGCATAAAGAGAAAGAAAAGTCAGACCACAGAGTATTGCACATTTGCAATGCATATAACTGAATAAGGATTAATCTCCAAAACTTATGAAGAGTTTCTATAAAGTATAAGAAAAAAGCTAAAGACTCCATTAGAAAATTGGGGAAAAATATGAAAAGGCATATGACAGAAGAGGAACAAATGGCCAAGAAACGACGCTCTCAACTTCACTGATAATGGACAAAAGTTAAGGATGTACAAATGGCTATTAACATATAGATTGTCACATCCTAAATATTCAAACAAACAAAAATTAATACTAGAGGCCATATTTGCCTAGCAGATTAGGAAAAGGTAAAGACCGATAGCATAGTAACAGTGAAGAGGCTGGGGTGAACTATTGGAGGGAGTGGAAGTTGGTGCTGACAGTTTGGACAGCAGATTCGTAGTATATATTTTTAAAAAACATTCTTTGACCCAGCCATTCCATTTCTTAAAATCAATTCTACAGAAATACACATATACCCAAAGATATGTTTGAGAATCTTCTCTCCAGCATTATATCTCCTTGGATATCTGGAAAAGAACAAAAATGGAATGGCTAAATAATTTCTGGCATATCTGCCCAATGAAATCCTCTGTTGTCATTAATAGAACAAGGCTTCTATCTAAACTGACATGGAAAGATGTTTACAAGATAGTGAGTGAAAAAAGTGAATCACAGAACTGAGCCGTTGGTGTGCTCATATTCTGTTTTGTTTGTTTATTTGTTTGTTTTTTAAGCCCCAAAATACGAAAATACACATGCAAATTTATTAGACGTGTACAAAAAAGAGACTGAAATGATCAACAGTGCTGACCTTTGGGATGGTATGGCTAGGAAACTTTCACTCATCTCTTTCAATTGGAAGGTTTTCAGTAGGAAATAACATGAAGGAAGGCAGGAGAGAGGGAGGGAGGGAGGAAGGGAGGAAGGGAAGAGAAAGAAAGAAAGGAAGAGAGGGAGGGAGGAAAAGAAAAAGAAAAAAAAGAAAACGCATAGTGTTTTCCTTTTTTTACTAGAATTTCCCATTCCTTAATTTTCATTTCCTAAGACTTTGTAGATTTGGAAAAGGAAAGAAGTGCCTGTGGCAACGTCAGGCCCTTGGGTGGCCCAGACGCCCAGAGTCACCAGCTCACTGACATTTCCCATCTTAGGTTGGAATTAACCTGTCCCAGATCGAAGATGAAGGGCGCTGAAGGGAACCCAAGCTCGTGGTGGCTCCTCCCCACCTGTGGGGGCACCCGGACTGAGCTGAGGTGACTTAGCAGAGGTTTGGGAAAGACAGGAAGCCTGGCTCCAGATCCTGGCAAGGAGCCAGAGGCAGAGGCTAAGGATGGTGCCTGAGATTCCTAGCATGGAGAGAAGGAATCTTTCAAGGACTGCAGGGTGCACTGTGAGTCCTGAGCTCTGCCTGCAGGAGCACTCCCAGTGCTGGGAGGCCTGGCAGGGCAACAAAGCAGAGGGAGGATTTTCCAAAGAGACAATAAAGAGCTGAGGAAATACCAGTAAATCCACTCTAATCCATATTTTATTCCTCCACACTGTGGACCCTGGGAGGTGACATCCACTCCACCTCTAAACTGAGAAGAGGCTTAGATCCCACATGGCTGATGGATGGGATTCTCCTGCTTGCAGTTGTAAGCATTCTTGGTTCCCTGGTGTGCTGTTTGGCTGTCCTCACCTCCCTGTTAGCTGACCTGGGGAAGTCCAAGGAACCAGGGAGTAAGTGCTGCAATTCTGCTGAGGCTTAGGACCCTGCTGGCATGTTGACGGTCCAGAGATTCGTCTCCTGAGTATACACCAACCCCAGGTTCAGTAAAAGTGACAGAAGAGTCATGTGTAGAAAGGTCACATCTGAGTCCAACTCCATCTATTATAGAACTATTGTGACTCTAGCAATGAAAGAACGTGTATCATTGATGTGACACAGTGGCCACTGTAGTTGCTGAGGGCAGGGAGAGTAAAGAAGAGGTGTGATGTGGGGGCATTTTCAGGACTTGGAGTTGTCCTGAACCATAATGCAGGGACAGATGCAGGACATTATATATCCTTCCATAACCCACTGAATGGATGGGGGAAAGTGTAAACTACAATGTAAACTATAATCCATGAGGTGCAGCACTCCAAAATGTATTCACCAAATGTAATGAATGTGCTATAGTGATGAAAGAGGTTGCTGATGTGGAAGGAGTGGGAGGTGGTGGGATGTGGGGTGTATGGGAACCTCATATTTTTTAATGTAACATTTTTTGTGATCAATGTATCTTTTTTTAAAAAGATGATTAAATAAAAATAATACATGAAAGTGCTGAGGAAAGTGGGTCCAGGGGTTTGTCTGGAAATCCCATTCACCACATGAAGGAAACAGGGATCCCTGGAGAAACTGCTGCTTCTGTGCTAAGCAGGGAGTGAGCCTGAAAGAAGGGCAAGGTAGCAAGGACATTGTGAAGGACTGCTGGTTCCAGCAAAAGAAACCTGAGGAGATTCCCACTGGGCAAACTGATTTGTGCTTCAGTAAGAATTATAACTGCATTGGATCAAAATACATCTAATATATTTAAAACCATGAATTCATAATGACAGAAAGAAAGAAAAACAAAACAAAACAAAGACAACATTCATTGGTGACCTATGGAGGGTGCTAGGGTATCGCCTTATTACTTTTAACTTATACCTTAGTATATTCAAATATCTAATGAGAAGTTTCCTATAAAAAGCTTTCCTTATAATTAGTGGTATGGTGATGGAGTAAGGCTATCATTGCCACCATTAATGAATTATGGATTTAGGCAAACAAACAAAAATCTTAATTCAAATCAAAACTTGACATTCAAATACCAATTTTCAGGGAACAAAAGGATAGAAGAACATGGTAAGCATATCACAAAGATTCAGTCATCTTTCAGACTGTAGGAAACTCCTGGACAAATGTCTCAGTTTCTTTGAAAAGAAGTTGCAAAGAAAATCAAAAGAGGAGGGAAACTATAGATTAAAAGACATTAAAGTGATCTATCAACTACTTAAAATGTTTGGAATATATTTGGATGCTGATTAAACATACCAACTTTATAAAGAGAGAGAGTGAAAAATTTGGGGAAATTTAAATAAGTTGATATTTTGATGATGGGAAGTACATATTGTTTTAAAAGAAATAATAACAGAATTGCAGATAATTTTGAAAGTATCCTCTTTCAGAGAAATTCACCAAAAATTTATAGGTGAAAGAATAAATATTTGAAATTTATTCAAAATTTTCTGGAGGGTGGGGGTAGGTAGTGGGAATTTGGATGACAAGAGATGGCCAGGAGTTGGTAATTTTTGAAGCTAGTGATGGATACATTTCCAAATAAGAAATTGAAGCTGAGGGAAGGCAGAACTTGGACAAGGGGCACAGCCATTTTGCCTCATCATCCCTCAATCAACTCTGTATATCTCAGATCATAATCAATCAGATGATAATGAGGGCAAAGAACTTTCCTAAATTGAGGAAGCCTCTGAGGCATGTTAAATGAGACACACATCAATCCTCTTTTGGAGAAAATAAGGTGAAGGATTTTGGCTGATGCGCAGACAGTCCCCACTTATTCCTCCAAGGCAAGTCTTCCTGAGCCTCTCCTTTAACATCTCCAGAAAGGACAGAGCACAGGGGTGCTTGCGGGGCTCCAGCTGAGAGATGGTGCCACATATATCCAGTGAGAAGACACCACAAGATGGTGAATGGCTTGAAGGACCACAGGGTTCCTGAGCAAAGTTCCATGCCCTGGGAGTAGGGGACTACCATATGCTTTCTTCAGTCTATACCAGCGTTCCAAAGAACTCTGTTCCCAGAGGGTGCCTGCTCACCTTCCCAACCTGGCTCTGCCACAATCCAGCCTGTGACCCTGCTGAAGATTCTCTTGAGCACTTATCACTACCTAAGACTATATTAGATATTGATAATTTACTTTCCCCTAGTCTTCAGTAAACTAGGACTGTTGAGCCAGTTGCTCAGGCCCCAAACCTGGATACCTCCCTTTCTCTCACATACCAAGTTCAATTAATCAAAACGACCTGTCAACTCTCCTTGTAAAACCCATTCTGGCCCTACCAATTTTCAAAATCAGAGCCACCATCCCCTTTACCTTGAAGAATGTGACAGCCTCCTAAGTGGTCTCCATGAACCCTCTTGTCTCCTAAAATACCCATGCTCCACACAAAGGGTAGAGTGAACCACTGAAAATATAAAGTATATTGTGCTTCCACTTTGCTCTCCACACTCCAATGGCTTCCTGTGACACTTAAAATGAAGCAAAATATCCTTATCATGGTCTGCAAGCCCCTGTGATCCAGCTTCGCCCACTGTTTGGTCTCTTTTTCCATTCAACTCCCAACCTGCTCAGTGAGCTCTAGCCAAATTGACCCATGATGTCCGCAAAGTACCAGGCATGCTCTAGGGCTCTGCACTCAATGGTTCCCTTTACCTGGAAGCCATCTCCTCAAGATTTTTGGAAGTTATTCTCTCACTTTTAGCAGGTCTCTACTCAAAATCCCCTTCCTCTTGGTTTCCTCCTCAGATTGCTCCTTACTACAGTACAGAAGCAGTACTGATTTTTTTGTTTACTGATCTTATATCCTGCCACTTTACTGAACTTGTTCATCAACTTTAGTGGTTTTGTGCAAATTTTTCAGGACTTTCTACCTACAGGATCATGTAATCTGTAAACAGTGAAAGTTTTACTTCTTCTTTTCCAATTTGGATGCCTTTTATTTATTTTTCTTGCCTAAGTGCTCTTGCAATAACTTCTGACACAATGTTAAGTAAGAGTGGTGATAGTAGTGGGCATCCTTGTTTTTTTCCAGATCTTAGAGGGAAAGACTTTAGTCTTTCAATATGTTAGCTGTGGTGTTTTCAGATAATCCCTTTATCATATTGAGGAAGTTTCCTTCTCTTCCTGTATTTCAAAGTGTGCTTATTAAGAAAGTATTTTTTTTCTATTTTGTAGAATGTCTCTTCTGCACCAATCAAGATGATCATGTACTTTTTTTTTTACCTCTGATCTTCTAATGTGTGGTATTATATTGATTGATTTTCTTATATGGAACCATCCTTTCATACCTGGGATAAAACCCACTTGATCATCGTGTATAATTCTTTTCATTTGCTTTTGGATTCCATTTGCAATACTTTGATGAGGATTTTTGAATCTAAGTTCATTAGACAGACTAAAATAATCAGATATCCAGGAATAAACTTAACAAAAGTTGTGAAGGAGTGGGTCAAATAAATTGCACAACATTGTTAAAAGAGATCAAAGGAGACCTAAATAAGTGGAAGGATATTCCTTGTCCATGAGTCAGAAGACTAAATATCATTAAGATGTCAATTCTACACAAGTTAATTTACAAATTCAATGCAATTCCAATAAAAATTCAAAAAGTACAGAAATAGAAAAGCCCAGTATCAAATATACTTGGAATGGTAGGGGAACCAGAAGAGCAAAAAAAATCTTAAAAAGAAAAATGAATTTGGATGAGTCATGCTACCTGACTTTATACAAAGCAAAAGTGTTCAAAATTGCATTATATTGGCACAAAAATAGACATATTGACAAATGGAACCAAACTGAGAGTTCAGATATTGACCTATCCATCTATGGCTAACTGATATTTCATGAGACTGTCAAACACAGCCAACTGGGACAAAAGGTTTCCTCAACAAACAGTGGTGGAAGAAGTGGATATCCATATTGAAAAAAATGAAAGAGAATCCCTACATCATGCCCTATACAAACATCAACTCAAATGGATCAAGGACCTAAATATAAGGGCTAGGACCAAAAAGGTCTTAGAAGATAATATAAGGAAGCATCTTCAAGATGTGGGTGGTAGGAAATGGTTTCATAAACTTTGCACCCAAAGTATGAGCAACAAAGAAAAAATGAATGAGACTGACTCAAAATTTAACACTTTTCTGCTTTGAAGGAGTTTGTCATGAAAGTGAAAAGGCAATCTACTCAATGGGAGAAAATATTGGGAAACCACTAATCCAATAAGGGTCTAATATCTAGCATATAGAAAGAAATCCTACAACTCAATAACAAAAAAACAACTCATATAAAAAATGGGCAAGAAGCTTGAACAGACACTCTTCCAAGGAAATACAAATGGCTAAAAAAGCACTTGAAAAGATTCTCAACATCACTAGCTATTAAGGAAATGCAAATCAAAATGACTATGAGATATCATTTTATACCTATTAGATTGACTGCTATCTAAAAAAAAATGAAAAACAAAAAACAAAAAAACCCAGAAAACTAAGTGTCAGAGAACTCTTGGTTCTCTAAGTGAATGGGAACACTCATTCACTGCCGGAGGGAATGTAAAATGTTGCAGCCATTGTGGAGGATGGTTTGCCAGTTCCTCAGGAAGCTAAGGATAGGATTGATATATGTTCTGGCAGTCCTACTACTAGACATATACCCAAAAGAATTGAAAGCAGGGACACACACAGATATATTCACTCCAATGTTCATAGCAGTATTAATCACATTTGCCAAAAGATGGATGTAACTCAAGTGTTCATCAACTGAAGACTGGATATACAAAATGTGGTATGTAAATACTATGGAAAATTATTCAGCATAAGAAGGACTGAAGTACTGACACTTGCGACAGCATTGATGAACCTTGAGGACCTAAAGTTGAGTCAAGTAAGCTAGTTGCCAAAAGACAAATATTGTGTGATCTCACTGATACGGAGCTAAGAATATTGAACCTACTCATGGAGGTAGAGTCAGGAAGATAGGCTACCAGGAGATAGAAGGTGAGTGGAGATTGGTGATTTGGCAGATTTTATAATACGGTTGATGGTAACCATTTGTTAATGGACATAGGTGATGGTGGTGCAGCAATATGAGTATAGTTAATGGAGCAATGTGAGTGTAAATGGAGTTGGAAGGGGAAGGTTTGGGTTGTACATGATGCTAGAAGGAAAGCTAAACTACTGTCCAAATATCCAAGCTCCGGGTCATGTTGGCCTTACCACAAGGGGATGGCAACAGGCAAAGAATGGAAAATCTGAAGCCATTGTTTCTTTTCAAGAACCTAAGAACAAAAGCCTTTGCCTACCCTTCCTCCCCCCCCCTCCCCCAGTGCTAGGGTGAATGATTCCAACTCAAGTTCAACAAGTAAGCAGTTATTGTGGCAGTTTCCCTTCTGTGTGTAGAGAGGCCTGTATAGTCCAAGCTCACCGATATTCTTAAATTTAAAGTCCTGCTCCAGCCCTCTTCATTAGAACATGAGAGCTGTCCAGACATTAACTCTTTGCTCCCAAGCTCAATTAGGTTAGGGGCTTTTGGGTTGGTGTAGTGGGGAAGACACTGTCACTTAATCTGGACCAGGGACCTTGTTTTCAGATAATAGCACAAGGTAACTTGTCTGATTCTCAACAAGAGCAGGTGATCTGGGTTCCAGAATAGGAAATATTCAGGAGGCCAGATAGTTGAGTTTCTTAAGAAGGACCTACCCCACAAATTCTCCTAGTCTAGTCCTGTTTAACAGTATCTTCTGACTGTCCTGCCCCACCTTGGTAGAAACAAGAGCAGACAAGTACTGTTAGCACTGCCTGAGTGAATGGACCAGCAGACCCACCAGAGGAAAGCATCTGTTGGCCACAAATATGGTGAGGTAAATTTCTATGTTCAGTGAAAATATCAGAGTAGAGACCCTTGGGACCCTTAATTCCACTTAATGCCACTTGTCTTCCAGTATGTTCCTGGGACCTGTCCATTCTGAGGGGGGGTTGCTGATAGAAATATTAATAACTCAAGCAGATATAGTTAAACTCTGTATTCCTCAAGTTCCCCTTCCCCCAATAAAGACTTTAAAAATTATTCTACAGAATAATCTCAGACCAAAGTCAGATGTTAATTAGGAAAAAGGTCCCTTCTCAACCATGCTCGTTCCAATGGTTACTGGGAACAGGTGGAGTTGCCAGAACAAAACCTAGTGTCTCAACTTTCAAATGACAAAATGAAAAGTTGCCAGCAAAGTTTCAAAGTGCACTTTAAATTCAAGTCATTCCTTAACATTCTCAAATAAAAGCAGATCAATCATTTCCTAACGCAGATAGGTAATCATAACTTCAAAGAACAATGATTCTATTCTAATATACATACAACCCAAGAGCACAGTAGGCCACTCTTCCAATTTTCACACTAAATTCTTATTTTTGGAGTTTTCCACCAATCTCCCATGTGTGCTGACTATTGCTGTGGCAGCACTATAAAGCATATCTTTATTTATCTTGCCAAAAGGGCATCTAGAGCACATGTCAAATTAAATGAAGGCACATAATCACTATTCTCAACTGAGAAGCAAACTAATTGGAGGTTCCTCTAAGGGAAAAACAAACAAACAAACTTTATGTGGCTGCTGATTTCTCAATGGCCCAAGACAAGCATTGGATCCTTCCCTTTGCCTGCTCTAGAGAAACATGTCAGTACAGAGATGGCCCTCACACTGACTGGTCACTGAGGTACAGTTGTACCATGGAATGTGCACTAGAGAGAACCCCAGAAATTCTGCCTGACTTCAGTTTTTCTGCGGAAGAATTAGGTCCAGGAAAGTTGTGATGTACATAAGGCCACCCTGTGGCCTCTCTGCTCATTCCCCATCCAAAGGCTATTCTTTTTACCTGGATTCACATGTAGAAATTTTCTCTCCCAGATTCATTGTTATCTGCATAGAAGCGTTTGCATTCCTTCAACATAATGGGCCACATGGTGAGGTTGAAGTTCACTGTGGATCAATGTGAAGTATTATAATATCAGCTATAGACTCAAAGCAGTTGCTGGGGCAGTCTACAGCTTTGTCTCCTTTGACTTCTGTAGGTTATCACATTGTCATTCATGACTCCAGCTGTTTTCCTCTAAGTTCCAAAATGTCAATGATGATTATTTAACAGCACCTAGAAACTGAGCTTTGAAGTTTGGCCTGTTCCTTTTATAAATAAATAAGTAAAATGCAGTTCTGAGGCTGACCCCCAGCTCTATGGACAGTCTTCTTCCTAGGAACATGGACTTCTTCCTCCTCCAGACTTATGTAAACAGGTGTATGGGCACAGTTTGTACAAGAACAGCAGCTTTTCTCTTCATATTAGGGAAAAATCAACGATTAATTTTTCTCACCAGTAGTGGATTATCATTTATTCTGCTGTTAGGAGAGGCTGGCAAGCCAAACCTTGACACAGGGAGAAGTGGAGAGGTATTTAGAAAGCTCCTTGCTGGGTTCTCCAGGCATGTTCTGGCACTTCTTATCTCCAGGGCTGGGGAATGAATCTCCAAAAGAGAAGACCATGGAACTCACCTCCCTTTATTCATGATAGTCCAGGATGCAGAGGCAAAGAGACTGCACAAGGCCACAAGCGAGTTAGGCAGAACTGGGGCTGGAGTAAAATACAGCACTGGGAGGCACAGGCTCACTGGGGACTGCCCAGATCCTGCCCATGTGAGAAGGGCATGAAGTCATCAGGAGGGAACAATCTAGATGGGGAGGGTCCTGGAGTACTTCTGACATGTACATTTGTCCTTCCACTGTTGGGACATACACTGGGGGGAGGACCCATCCTATGAAGAATCTCAATGTACAGGTATGAGAAGGGTTGTCTTCATTGGTGAAAGTGGGATCCCAGTTTCAACCAGGAATGGCCCAGACAGAATCATCTCACCCTCTGTACTACCTTCCTCCTTATTTCAGCTTCAGTGACTCTACCAGGAAGGCTCTGTGCAATTCTTGGTCCTTCCCAGGTCCTCCTTTTGAGATGGCAAGGATGGTAATGGGAAGTGCTGAGCCCAGCCAGTGCCACAATGGCGTGTCCTGTGCCACCTTTGCATGCTGCCCACAGAAACCATAATAAAGACACTTTCTCAGTGCCAATTGCTCTGTTTGCCTGGTGATAGACTCTGGTGTTTTTCCCATATGGCCTGTTATGTTGTGCTCCCCTTTCCCCAGAGAACTATGTGTAAAGTAAATATTTCAAACTCTTCCAGTTTCTCCCTCTGTCTGTGTCTGGCCTTACCACACCTTACATGAGGCAATATAAACAAAACATTGCTTGTCTTGACCACTAGTATGTAAGTGCCTACAGGACAGGGACCCTCACTTATGTCTGTAAACTTACTATGGGTACATTCTCTTCTGACTTTTGAACTAACTAATTTTCAGACTCTTTCTTTTCTAATATAAACATTTATGTGTAAGCATTTCTGTTTCAAATTAGTTAAGTTGGATTTAAAAATTGAATCTGGGGAAGTGGATGTGGCTCAAGGAATTGGGTGCCCACCTGGAGGTCCTGGGTTCAGTTCCCAGTGCCTCCTAAAGAAGATAATCTAGACAGCAAGTTGACATGAAATACTGGCATGATGAGCTTACACAACAAGGAGGAGACCCAATGAAGAAAAGAGTTAGAGACACAACAATCAGGAAGTGGAAGCAGCTCAAGCAATTGTGCATTTCCATCCCACTTTGGGGGTCCTGGGTTTGTTCCTGGTGCCTCTTAAAAGAAAGACAATGAGACACAGAGAGTAGACACTGAGCCAAAGAAAGGGGGGGGGGGTTTGAAATAAACTAAAATAGAAATTTTAGATCTGTAACACAATGGGGAACTCAGGATGCAATGAATGAGAAAAGATAGTTTGTTATTCCCTGGTCCCAGAGATAGAAGTGTGCCATAAGGCATCAATGGGAGACATGATCAGCTCGGTTCCAACAGAGCAAGAGGGACCCACGGGCTTGTGCCTTTATTATGGTCCAGGGTAGAGGTGAGCATGTATTCCATGTGAGTCAAGAATTGGGTTAGTTTAAAGAAAGATACTCAAAAGGGAAATAAACCAGGGGTCCATGGGTAGTGGGGATAATTGACTTATTATTTGAGGCAAGCTGTGGGTTCTGGGTGACCCAGATGAGTGCTTGGGCCTGGAGAGTGTATGACCCAGGGCTGGAGAGCTGCCTAGTAACTAGGTCAAATATAAGTGCTGAGGCAAGTGGCTTAGCCAAAGTATCATGGATACTGAGGCAGTACACAGAACATTTTGATAGTTAAGACAACTTCTGTTTAAGAACGACTTTGTAATGCTTATACATATCTCAGCAGGATCTCATTGACAGCCAAAGTAGATACTACCCCCAAAAAGTGGGGTTCCTGAGGGCTATGGAGACATCCAAACACTAAAATCAGGTCAGATAGCTCAGGAATTTAGTCCCTTACCAGTGAGCCCTATTTTGTAATTTATGCCCCTCAGTGTGACAGTGTTGGACTCAGTTGTGGCTTCCTTACACAAGGCTTCCTGTCCTTCTATTTGAACCTATAATAAATACTAGAGTTGGTAGTTGTACATCCAAGAGACCCAAATCTTGGGGCTGTTCATTTGCCACCTGGGCCCTGAATCTCAAGAGAGTAGCAATACCTACTCTCCAGTTCATTGGACTCACCCAGGACAACTAACAAGGAGGAGATGATGGATAACCAACATACCAAGGAACCAAGTTTGCAACTACAATCAAGAGAGTCCCATCCATCGGCCATATGAGATCAAAAGTTCCCCTCAATTAAAGGTGGAGTAGGCATCACCATCCCAGAATTCTCAGGATTGAGGAACAAATTATG
This sequence comes from Dasypus novemcinctus, assembly GCF_030445035.2. Taxonomy (NCBI): domain Eukaryota; kingdom Metazoa; phylum Chordata; class Mammalia; order Cingulata; family Dasypodidae; genus Dasypus; species Dasypus novemcinctus. The sequence goes on along the minus strand of NC_080674.1, from coordinate 194,165,518 downwards.
TACTAAAGTAGACTTACTAGTATTCTACTATTGAATTATTGTGATTTTAGCAATGGAAAAAAGATCATACATGTGGAGGCAGTGGCCACTGGAGGATCTGGGGGTAGGGAGAAGGAAAAACAGGTGTAATACAAGGGCATTTTGGGGAATTGTGAATCATCCTGAATGGCATTACAATGTCAGATCAAGCCATTATATATCCTGCCATAACCTAAAGAGTTGAGTGGGAAGAAGTTAAACTACAATGTAAAATATAATTCATGCTTAGTGACAATGCTTCAATATGTGTTTATCAATTGCTATGAATGTACCACACTAATGAAAGATATTGCCAATGTGGGACAATGAGGGAAGTGTGGGGAGCAAGACATATGGAAATCCCTATATATTCTATGTAACATTTATGTAATCTAAGTATCTTTTTAAAAATAAAATATATATATATATTAAAAAACTGCTTTATAGGTATCATACAGCCTTGGAAATTTAATCTTTTCATTCTTTTTCTATTCTAAGTACTTTCTAACAATTACCATGGTTTCCTTTGGACACATGAGTTATTTAAAACTTTGTTATTATGGAAATGTTCTGCATGATCATGCAATGATGAATGCAGGCCATGTTGGATTTCACCAAAAATTTATGAAAGTTTATAGTGTAAAATGTAAACCTTAATGTAAACCATAAAGTAGCCAAAAATTTATAAAAGTGTACAGTCTAAAATATAAACCCTAATGTAAACCATAGTGGAACCACAATTAGTAGTTATGTTTCAATATACGTACATCAGTTGTAACAACTGTAACTTCCACATAAAAAATGATCATTGCTGGGGAAGGGGGAAAAGGGTTTGATGTTGGATATATGGGAGTGACCTATATTCTACGTGTGACTTTATTGTGACCTAAAACTTTTTTTTTCAGAATCATTTATTTATTTATTTTTCTCTCCTTCCACCCCACCCTGTTGTCTGTTCCCTGTGTCCATTTGCTGTGTCTTCTTTGTCCGCTTCTGTTGTTGTCAGCAGCATGGGAATCTGTGTTTCTTTTTGTTGCGTCATCTTGTTGTGTCATTACTCTGTGTGGGTGGCGCCATTCTTAGGCAGGCTGCACTTTCTTCTGCACTGAGCGACTCTCCTTACGGGGCGCACTCCTTGTGCGTGGGGCTCCCCTATGCGGGGGACACCCCTGCGTGGCAGGGCACTCCTTGTGCGCATCAGCACTGTGCATGGGCCAGCTCTACATGGGTCAGGGAGGCCTGGGGTTTGAACTGTGGACCTCCCGTGTGGTAGACGGATGCCCTAACCATTGGGCCAAGTCTGCTGTCCCTAAAACTTTTTTGAAGACATAGCTTTAAAAAAAGAATGTAGACACTGAGGAAGAAATGGAAGTTTGCCTTGCCATTGAACATTCAGGGCAACACCTATTACAGTGATGAAAGGAAAAACATCAAAAAAATTTTAATGACACTTTTCATTTTTAATACCCCAATTTATTTTTTTACTTTTTCTAAATTATGATGTATTTTATTTCTAATCTTTAAGCTCTCAGTACTATTTGATTTTTTAATTAATTGAATTTGGCAATATATAAGACTTCATTCTGAAGAAGTTTCAGATCACAGAGGGGTACAGCAATGGCAGGGGAGGAGCATTGGTGTTGGGTGTCATTGATGGGAGATGCAAGGGTGGGAGGGAGTTCCCCAGGGCGTGCATGCTGGGTATATAGATATGGTCAAATGTTCATTGGGTATTGACACATTGGGTAGAGATTCACACAACAAATGAGTGAGTGCTGGGTTCCCATCCTGAGGAGCTCTGTTGCATCCCCAATGGAACAATAACAATCCCCCAAGTGCAAGGGCAAAGACCAATGAAGAAAAATGGTCCAATGATAGGCCTTGATATTGCTTGATATATGCTTATGATCCTGTGCACTTGAAATTTCAACTTGGCCTAGAGACTCAGGGTGCCTAAGAGTTACATCCTGAGAGCCTCCAAGTTGCTAAAATGTGACCATTCTCTAAGCCAAACTCAGCATATAAATGCATTACCTACCCGGACTCCCAGACATGAGCCTCCCTGGCATTGAGGGCTTACAACCAAGCACCAGCTATTATGCAACTAGAAAAAGACCTTGAATAAAAAGAGAAAATGGTAAAGACAAGTGAGTTTTTATGGCTAAGAGACTTCAAAATGAGTTGGGAAGTCATAAGAGGGCTCACACTTAGGCAGTAGGATCTCAGAGACAGCCAAAGTAGATGCAACTCCAGGTAGTGGTGCTCCTGAGGGCTACAGAGACTCCCAGGTGCTATGGTCATGACAAATGGTTCTGGAGTTTGGTGCCTGGCCAGTGGGCCTTACTTTGTAGTTTGTGCTCCTGAGTGTGATAGAGTTGGACTCAGATGTGACTTCTCTACACATGCCTATTCTATCCCTTTTATTGAACCTATAGTCAATGCTGGAGTTGGTCAGTGTATGTCAAAGAGACTTGAATCTCTGGGCTGTCCATGTGCCTTCTGGACCCTGAGTCTCAGCAGAGTTTCTGCACCTACTTTCCAGTTCATTGGACTCACCCAGGACAACTAACAAGGAGATGAGGTGGGACAACCACCGCACCAAGGAAACAAGAGGGTCTAAAACTCCAAGCAAGAGAGTCCCATCCATCAGCCTTATGGTATCAAAGCCCCTTCTCATTTAGAGATGGAGTGGGCATCACTATCAGAATCCTCAGGACTGGAGACTAAAATATGGACTAGAGTGGATTTACTGATATTCTACTATAGGCTTATTGTAATTCAAGAAATGGGAAGAAATCATATCATTGATATGAAGTAGTGCCATAGGAGTTGCTGAAGCCAGGGAGAGGGAAAAAGAAGTGTAATATGGGGGCATTTTCAGGACTTGGAATTGTCCTGAATGACATTGCAAAGACAGATACAGACCATTATATATTTTGCCATATCATACAGAATCGAGTAGAAAAGAGTGTAAATTACAAAGTAAACTATAATCCATGTTGTGTGGCAATGTTCTAAAATGTGTTCAACAATTGCAGTGAATTACTGCACTAATGAAAGAAGTTAATATGGGGAAAATTGGGAATTGTGGGGAATGGTGCATATGGGAATCCCCTATATTTTTTATGTAAGATTTTAAGTAATCGATGTATCTTTAAAAATAACTAAAATATATTTTTTTAAAACTTTGCTATTAATTATTTCTAAGTGTATAAAATGTCTTAAGTTGTTGAATTGCTTTTATCTCTTTAATTTCATTATGGTTAGCAAATGTGCTCTTTATGGTAGTAGTTTTCTGCTATTTGTGTAAAGATGCTTTCCAAACTAGTAAGTGGTCACTTTTTGTGATGTTCCATGTGTTTGAAAAGAAGAAAACAGCTTGGTCTCTAAATGTCGGTGCCCTCGCTTAGTGTATTTAGTGAATGGCTTCATGAATGGGTCTTCTCCATTCTCCCATATCTGAACAAATGCCCGTGAACCTCTGGCTATGTCATGGATCTTTGTTGATGGAGGCCTTGTCTTGTTCTATCAGTTCTTTCTCATTGCCTTGTGATCAGAGTTCTAACTCTGAACTGAAACAAGAGTCTGACAGGATTACCTTGGACTGTATCAGGAAATGTCAGTCTCTCCTTCTCTCGGATACTTATGTGGAGCTCTGCCTGTATGTCTGACAATACTACCTTGTACAGCACTGCCTGGCAGACTGGACCCAAATATATCCCTGCACTGACATTCTGTACCATCTACCCAGGGCAAAGTCTTAGCCAGATGAAGGTCTCTCCCACTCTGCTCAACCTTGTACCGGAGCTTAGTTGAGATAAGTGTTTATGGCTTGCTAATAAATGCTTAACGATCACTTGGTCCAGTGATTCGAAGTCCAGAGTCCTGATACTCCTAACACATGCAGGTGGCAGGGAGACTGAGAAGAATGCTGAGCCTCTCCACATTTCCTGAACCTGGGACAGTTGACCCAATCTCCTCTGCACTCTAATCCATCCATCCATCCCTACTGACATCTGTTTCCACAGCCTGATCCCTATCCAAAGGAACATCCATGCTTCTTGTGCTTACTTTGGTTTTTGGCCTCTTCAAACTCGTATCAGGTAAGGTCTCCAGTCTGTACTCCTCCATGTTGTCTTCCTGTGGTTGCCTAGTTTGAGTTCTTTAGATACAGTGATCACAGCATTATAGGAATGGTGACATTTTTGTTGTCTGCACCCTCCAGTCTTAGAGACTAGATATTCCAATCTGAACTGGCTTCCAGTCTGGTATGTACCATCGCCAGGGGCTGTGGGAGACTTAGGAAAGCATGAAGTACTTGAGTTCTGTGGAAAAAATTATAGTCACCCATAAATAATAGCAACAGCACTGCAGAAGAGAGGATGGAGTAGTGGGGAGGATATGCACCAAAGATATTATATTCAAAGAAATGTTTGCCCCGGAATGGCTTAGGCAGGAGAGGTCTTTAATACAACATTGAGGTTTCTAACATGATTCTGGGAGGAAGGAGGAACCATTTTGGACTTTTGGGGAAAAGAAAATGTGCCATTGTGGACAGCTAAATTAAAATGCCTATGGAATGTATGTTATGCTATCCGAATGTATGTTATAAGGAGTACGGACATTCAAATGAGAAATAAGTTTAAAATTCATATTCTGGGCAGAAATCAACTATGTAGCTTTCAGAGGTCAGGTGAAGTATCCATCCCATGGCAGATGAACTCAAAGTGGTGGTAGCAGGAGATGAGGGTCAGGGGACATCAGCAACACTTACAGTACTAGTTTAACAGGTAGCTGGTCAGAGAGATAATGCTGCAAATTTATACTTCATTTTGTAATACTCTTCTTGAAGATGCAATATGGAATATATTTCATCAAGATTTAGAAAACATTTAAAGTAAAAAATGGTGCTAAATTTAAAAAAATACTCATTTGTGAAAATCACACATGAGAAACACTGTCTCTGATGCTGATATACAGATCACTCCCCCATGTGTATGCCTACCCAGTAGATGAATAAACGTACCTTCATCTGGAGATATTCCTAGCCAAAGGGAGTGTGTACATAAAAGTAGACCTCCACAGTTTGTGGTCTCTCTAGGAAAGAATCTAATAATTACAGCATGGGAAGTGTGATTTGGACCAGGAAAATTGCTGAAATGATCATAAACAAATGAACAAGTGTACAAAGGAAATGGTGCTCCCATTCATCTGGTAATCATTGTTTCTGGAGCCCTTTTCTGTGTCAGGCCCTGTGCTGGACACAAGGGATGCTCGACTAAAGAAAACAGATTGTGCTTATCCACATATCTCCTTGTTCCTGAGGAGCTGAGAGTTGAGTAGTGGAGACTCATGGAAAACTAATCATCACCAGTGAAACTAGCTGATGAGGAAAGTTGAAAGTAAGATGGGGACAATGCTTACCAAACAAATGCTAACAAAGTGAAGATCGAATATGTTGATATAATATTAGATGAAACACCACTCAAGGCTAAAATTACAAAGTGTAAAAAAAGGAAATTATTACACAAGTGTCATAGGTAGTTCCATGGAAAGGATACATCAAACCATGAATGCATTAAAGACCAAGTCTCTAAAATAAAAACTGAAATCTCCTGGTCACAGCAATGCATATCTCTCAGAATTTTTCAAAATAAATAGATAAAGAATATGAAAGTACAAATAATGTTTTATATATGGACAGAGAATTTATATTTCTCTATCATACACATGAAACAATAATAATGTGCTTGAAGGAAATCTTAACAAATTTACTCAAAGTGGGAATTTTAAGGCTACATACTCTGAATAATCTAGTAATACTGGAAATCATAATTATAATTCCTACATGTGCATTAAAAACAGTTTCCTAATACTTCACCTGAGTCAAGGTTGAGATACTAGGAAATAATAAATTACATTGAAACTAGGACACAGGAAATCACTTAACCTAGCATATATTGCTAAAAGTGATCTCAGAAGAAAATAACTTCTCCTTACTTGGAACATGGAAAAGAGAGCTTACTCTGTTCTCTAATGAAAGTATTACATAGTGGAAAACAGGCACATTATCTTAAGATTTGGGAAGGATGTTGCAGTGGTTTAGAGCAACATACCCCAGAAAATCATGTCTTTAAACTTATCCATTCCTGTGGTTGTGTACCCATTATAAATAAAATCTCTTCTAGATGTCACTTCGGGTAAGAAGTGGCCAAAATGAATCATGTTAGGCTTTAATCTGTATTATCGGAGTCCTTTATAAGCAGAGTGAATCAACCAGAAATTTATGGTCAACTGAACCCAGAAGAGAAGGGCAAGGTCAGGAGAGTCAGCATGTGCATGGGAGAGAGGAGTCAAGGACCAAGGATCAAGGATCACTGGCAGCCAGCCCCAAAACACCATAGTCTTTAATAAAGAATCACATTGATGACATCTTAATTGGACTTTTCCTGGCCTCAAATCTGTGAGCCAATAAATACCCATTATTTAAGTTAACCCATTGCACAGTATTTGCCTTAGCAATGAGAAAACTGAAACAAATGTGAAGACTTTGAAGGTCATTCCATGCCTCTTTTCCCTCCCCTAAGATATATACAGAAGGCCTTGAAGCTGCACCCAGCTCTACAGATTGTCTTCTCAGATGCAAGAAGTCTGATTGACAAGGATGGTACATTTTCCAAGTATAAATCTTGGCAAGTGTGGAATGAGGCAGGAATGTTTATCCCCAAATTCAGAATGCTTGGAGGAAATGGTTTAGTTTCCTCATTATGTTCAATCCCTGCTTTCAAATATTTGGGGTCTATACATAGAAGTGAGATTTCTGGGCCATATTGTGACTCTAAATCTACCTTTCCAAGAAACTGCCAAACTGTCATCCATAGCATCTGCACCATTTTGCATTCCCACAGCGAATGAGTGTTCCTATTTTCCACAACCTTTCCAATGCTCATAATTTTCTGTTTTTGAGTAGTAGCCCTTCTAATGAGTATGAAATTGTATCTCTTTGTGCTTTGTGATTTGCTTTCCCATTTAATAACTAATGATGCTGAGCAATTTTCTTGTGCTTTTTAACCATATGTATATCCTCTTTGGAGGAATGTCTGTTCAAGCATTTGCCAATTCTGAATTGGGTTGTATGTCTTTATATTGTTGAGTTGTAGGTTTCTTTATATACTCTGGACATTATACCCTTATCGTATATGTGAATTCCAAATATTTTCTGCCATAGTGTAGACTGTCTTTTCACTTCCATGATAAAGTCCTTTGATGCACAAACATGTTTTTTTTTTTTTGCCAGTTTTCTCTTTATTTTTTAAAAATGTTACATTAAAAATATATGAGGACCCACATACCCCCCACCCCCCTCACCCCAATCCTCCAAAATCAACATCCCCCCCCACCACCATCATGGGACATCTACTCCATTTGGTGAATACATTTTGGAGCACTGTTGTACCACATGGGTTACTGTTTACATTATAGTTTACACTCTCCCCCAGTTCCCCCAGTGGGCCACGGCAGGACATACAATGTCCAGGAACTGTTCCTGCAGTACCACCCAGGACAACTCCAAGTCCTGAAAATGCCCCCACATCATACCTCCTCTTCCTCTCCCTACCCTCAGCAGCTACTGTGGCCACTTTCTCCACATTAGTGCTACATTTTCTTCCATTACTAATCACAATATTTCCATAGAAGAATATCTGTAAGTCCACTCTGAACCATATTCTATTCCTCCATTCTGTGGACCCTGAGATAGTTATGACAACTCCACCTCTATATTGAGAGGGGGCTGAGATTCCACATGGATGATGGATACAATTTTCCTGCTTACAGTTGTAGGCACTCTTGACTCCCTGGTGTGGTGGTTGACCATCTTCACCTCCCTGTTACCTGGACAGGGTAAGTCAAATAAACCAGAGGGTAGGAGTTGCAACTCTGCTGAGGCTTAGAGCCTGGCTGTCACATAGACAGTCCAGAGATTCAGGTCTCCTGAGTATGTACCAACCCTGGTACCAATCACAGGTCTGGTAAAGTAACAAAAGAGGCATGTGTAGAAAGGTCACATTTGAATCCAACTCCATCACACTCAAGAACACAAACTCCAAAGTAGGGCTAACTGACATAGCACTGAACTTCAGAGCCATCTGCCATGACCATAGGACCTGTGGGTCTCTGTAGCCCTCAAAAGAACCAATACCTGGGCTTGCATATACTTTGGCTGTCTCTGGGACTCTATTGAGGCATGGGTAAGCATGATCCCTCTGATGACCTCCCAACTCATTTTTGGAGACTCATGGCCATATGAACTCATTTGTCCTTTCCATTTCCCCCTTTTATTCAAGGTCAAAAAGCGGTTTTTAACACCTGATCCTACATGTAGGTTTAGATATTCTGCTGGTCTGAGTTGACCCTTTTATTCATTTTTTTCCTTTAATATCAAATTTTTATTTTTAAAGAGGTTGTAGGTTACAGAAATGATGCATCCAAAGTATATATAGCTCACCCTTCCCCTTCTCACATCTTCTCCCATTAACAATATCTTTCATTAATGCTGCATTTGTTACAATTGATAAACACGTATTGAAGCATTGTTACTAACCAAGGTCTATAATTTCCATTGTGGTTTATAATTAATTCCAGTGCTTTAAGAATGTCTCATGTTCCACCTATTATTCCTCCCCCTCTCCTCAGAGCCTGTGGTAACCACTATATTTATATCAATGTTACTTGTTCTTTCATTATTAAAATATTAATAAGTTTACTTTGTCCATGGTTGCATATCCTGTACACCCCCATAAAATTTCAAATTTTGATGAGGTCCCATTTATCTATTTTTCTTTTGTTGCTTGTGCTTTGGGTATAGAGTCTAAGACATCACTGTCCAATACAGTTTCCTTAAGATAGTTCCTTAGGTTTTCTTCTAGGAGTTTGCTGTGTGTTTCTTATATTTAGGTCTTGGAACAACTTTGAGCAATTTTTTTAATATGGTGTAAAAAGAGGTCCAATTTCATTTTTTTGGCATATGGATATTCAGTTCTCCCAAGATCACTTTTTTTTTTTTAACGGTTTGGGCTTGATTTTATTAGCGGTTGAAAGCTGTAAACAGCAGGGACAGATTACTTTGGTGGCCGCGTGGAGAAGAGATTTAAGTGCAACGAGACTGGAGGCAGATCAACCAGGTAAATGATCCAGGTAGGAAATATAAAGTGAAATACAGCACTGAAAGTTGGCATGAAGAGAAAGGGGCAGATTCGACAGCATTTAGAATGTAAAAGTTGTGTTTGCGCGGACGTGGAAGGGAAGGAAAGAGGACGGTTATATCCCCTATCCCCAAGATCACTTTTTGATGATCATGTGCTTTTTTCTTCATTCTGTTAATGTGGTGTTACATTATTTTCTTTTGTTGAACCAAACCATACTATTTGTTGCATACTAGAAATAAATACCACCTGATCATGGTGTATTTCTTTTAATGTACTGTTGGATTCAATTTGCTAGTACTTTGTTGAGGATTTTCATGTCTGTATAATAATTGAAATTGGTTTGTAATTTTAATTTTTTTTGTAGTATATTTTTCTACCTTGGGTGTTAGGGTGATTTTGGCCTCATAGATTAAGTTATGTAGTGTTCCTTCCTCTTCAATATTTTGGAAGAATTTGTGCAAGGATTGGATTAATTCTTTTTGGAATATTTGGTAGAATTCACCTGTGAAGCCATATTGTCCTGGGATTTCCTTTGTTGGGAGATTTTTGGTGACTCATTCAATCTCTTTACTTAGAATTGGTCTGCTGGGGTCTTGTCTTTCTTCTAGTGTCAGTGTAGGTTGTTTGTGTGCTAATAGTAATTTGACCTTTTCATCGAGGTTGCCTAATTTGTTGGCATGCAGTTGTTTATAGTATCCTCTTAAAGCCCTTTTTATTTTTGTGGGGTCAGTAGTAATGTCCTCCTCTCATTTCTGATATTACTTATTTTAATCCTTTTTCTTTTCTTATCAGTCTAGCAAAGGGATTGTAAATTTTATGGATATTAAAAAAACTATTTTGATTTTATGCATTATCTCTAGTATTTTTATTCTCTATTTCATTTATCTCCAGTCTAATCTTTATTATTTCATTCCTTCTATTGACTTTAGGTTTAGTTTTCTCTTCCTTCTCTAGATCCTCCAGTTTTGAGGTTATGTGTCTGATTTGAGAAATTCCTTCTTTTGTAATGTAAGCATTTAGAGCTGTAAATTTCCCTCTCATGACTGCCTTTGCTGCATCCCATAAGTTTTGGCATGTTGTGTTTTTGTTTTCATTTGCCTCAATATCTTTACTAATTCCCTTTCTGATTTTTTTCTTTGATCACTTGGTTGTTTAAGAGTGTGTTGCTTTAATATCCACATCTGTGAGTTTTCCCATTCTTTTATTGATTTCTAGCTTCAATACATTCTGGTTGGAGAAAAGTTTTGTATGATTTCAATCTTTTAAAATTATTAAGACTTGTTTTCTGGCCTAATATATGGTCTTTCTGGAGATAGACCCATATAGACTGGAGAAGAATGTGAATTTTGTTATTGTTGAGTGAAGTGTTGTATATATGTCTGTTAAGTTTAGTTGGTATATGGCATTACTCAAGTCTTCTATTTCCTCAGTAATCTTTCATAGATAATCTTTCCTTAATGTAAATGGTGCATTAAAGTCTCATACTAGTAATGTAGAACTGTTTATTCTCCCTTCAACTTTGTCAGTATTGCTTCTTTTATTTTGAGCATCTATTGTTAGTTATGTACATATTCATGTATTATATCTTTTGTTGATGGACCCTTTGTCAGTATATAATGAATTTCATTTGTTCCTTGACAGTTTTGGACTTAAAGTCTATTTTTCAAAAAAGTTGATTGATTAATTTTTCTCAACCTCCTCATTGTTTGCACTTGCTGGGTCTGTTCATCTTACTCATTTCTTTAGGAGGTACTGGGACCAGAACCCAGGACTTCTGATGAGGGAGAGAATTGCCTAATCACTTGAGCCAACTCACTGTGGCTCTCATTATTTTCTCCTCCCCATGTCTCTTGTTCTGTCATCTTGTTGCATCAGCTCACAGCACCTGCCCATTGTGTCAGCTCACTGTCTTCTTTAGGAAACACTGGGAATCAAATGAGTTTCCTCCCATGTGGTAGGCAGGAGTTCAATTGCTTGAGCCACATCTGCCTGCCTGTTTTATCAATTACTGTACCTACCCCAACTCTCTCTCTCTCCCATGTATTTACCAATGTTATTTTTACTGAATATCTTTTTTTTGCTTTATTTTTAAAGAAGCTTTAGATTACATGAATGTTGCATAAATATATAGGGGATTCCCATATACTCCACTCCTTTTCCCTTCCACACTTTCCCCCATTAACATCTTTCATTAGTGTGGTATATTTATTACAGTTGAGGAACAAACATTGAAGCACTGCTACTAGCAACAGACTATAATTTACAGTGTAGGTTACACTCTGCTCCAAACAATTTTATAGGTTTTGACAAAATGTATAATGACTTATATCCATCATTGCAATGTCATGCAGTACAATTCCAATATCCCAAAAATACCCCCATCTTACAGCTATTATTCCCTCTCCCTCCCCTCAGCACCTCTGGTGGCCACTGCCTTTATACCAATAATAAAATTTCTTGCATTATCAGAATAATAGTCTGTAATAGAATAATAATAATTTTACTTTAGTCCATTGTTTATTCCCCAAATTGAGGGTTTTGGGATGGTGATGCCCACTCTTTATAATTGAGAGGGGGCTTAGATCCCATTGGGCAGATGCATGGAACTGTTTTGCTTGCAGTTATATACACTCTCTGTTCCTGGGACGGTCTTTGTCCATAAGCATCCCCTTCTTAGTTGTCCTGGGTGAACCCAATGAAGTGAAGAGTAGGTGTTGGAACTCTGCTGAGATTCAGGCCTCCACTGACACATGGATTGATCTACGATGTAAGTGTCTGGGACATATAATTATCAAGTATAGTGCTAACTATATGTTTAAATAAAATAAAGTATATATCCACTTTATACCAATCTTCTTACTGTAAAATAGAGAAAAATCATATTATTTTATGAAAACTTTGAGAATTCAATTAAAAAAAAAACATGCCAAATAAAAAAAGAAAAAGGAAAAGAAAAAAAGGGGGCAGAAGTGCCCTGTGTTAAGAAAATTTTAGAGTCTGTTACATTGGGGAGCATAAATTCCAAAATAAGGCTCACTGACAAGATGCTGAATTCCTGTGACTGTATATCTTGCTTATAGAGTCTAGATGTGTCTAGAACCTTCAGGAGCCCCACTGTTTGAAGCATTATTTACTGTGGCAATCAATGAGATTCAGCCAAGACACATACAAATATAAACCTCTGCAATGACCTCCTGAATCATTTTGAAATCTCTTAGTCATAAAAACTCATTTGTATTTAATATTTCCCTGCTTTGTCAAGGACTCTTTCCAGATGCCTTGTTAGTTGGCACTTGGCAATAATCCCTTGGTGCTAGGGAAACTCATCCCTTAGTATCATGTTCCACACAGGTGGAAAGGTAGTGAATTTATATAATGAGTTTGGCTTAGAGAGAGGCCAAATTTGAGCAACAGGAGGCTTTCAGGAGGTAGGTCTTAGGCAGTATATAATGCTAGGCTAAATTTCAATTTCACAAGAAAAGGTTCATAAACACAATCACCAAAATCAAGGACCTGGAGTAATGATTTGTCCTCCTTTGCTAGGCACTGTCCATGAACTTGGCAGATTCTTGCCACTCTATGTTAGAATGTAGCAAGACTTCCCAGGATGGGAATTCAATATTTTTTTGTTATCATGTGAGTCTCTTCCCAGTATGAACACTTGAACATATTCATATGCCTTAGAGGCATGCCCCAGGTGCACCCCTGCCCATGCTTCTCCCCATCACTGACACCCTTCACCAATGATCATTCTGTGCCACAGTTGTGACCTTTCTATGATCCAAAATATCTCCAGAAACAAAGTAAAAAAATAACAAAATAAAATAAACAATAAGAATAAAAATAAATATAATACAATAATAAAAAACAAAAATCAAAAAATAAAATAAATTTTTATATGTTGTGTCTTTCATCACTGTAAGATCTGTTATCTTTTATGTAAAGTAACAATTTCTTCTGTATATTCTCCCATGTCATTTTTCTTTCTTTATCTTCATAGAAGCTTTAGGTTACAGAAAACTTCCATAGAAAATATAGGGAATTCCCATATACCCAAAGCCCTCCTTTCTACTCTCCCTTATTGATAACATTTTACATGTGGATGGTACATTTGTTACAATTGAAGTACAAATTTTGACTCATTGCTACTAACCATGGTCAGTGGTTTACTTTATGGTTAACATTTAGCACCATATATTTTTATAGTTTTTGATGGAATTTTAATGGCCTGTATCTGTTAATGCAAGATTATGTGGAGCAATTGAGCAATTGTGGGTTTTTGTTTTTTTTGGTTTTTTTTTTCTGTTGTTTGTGTGATTGAGGTCCTGGGTGCTTGCAATTGAACCCAGAACCTTAAATATGGGAAGCTGGTATTCAAGCACTGAACCACGTCAGCTTCCCTGAGTTTTTTCTGCCTTTTTTTTTTTTTTTTCAAGAGACACCAGGAAGCGATCCCAGGACCTCCCATGAATGAGGCATGTGATCAACTACTTGATCCATGTCCACTTCCCCAGAACAAGTCTAATGCCCTAAAAATAACATATGTTCCATTTTTTTTCCTATTCTTCCCTCCCTTTCCCACTGGAATCTATGGTAACCACTAAATTTCAAGTTTTGAAGAATGAGGTTCATAGTTACATGCAATAATATTGGGGGCTTTACATATTGGTCTGTTTTCTTTTAATAGGCACTGCCTATGTTCTTGAGAAATTCTTGCTGCTTTACTTGAGAATATGGCAGAATTATCGCAGATGAGAGTTTAATATTTTCTTGTATGTTATGTGGGTCTCCACCCACTGAGGTTACACAGTATGACAAGATGAACATTTTCATATTCCATAGAGGTATGCCCAGGTGTATCATATCCTGCATATTCCCTCCACCCCTGGTGCCCTTCACCAGTTACCCTCACATGCCGTATTTGTTAAAATAACATTCCACCATTGATGTTTTAATGACAGACCTGCCAATCCCCAGGGTTCACCTCCTCCTTCTTCCAACCCTTCCCCCAGTTCCATGGACAGTCCAACCAAACCCCTATTCCCCCTTATATTTCTGCACCATAGAACCCAATCACATCACTGCACTCCTAACTATACCTTTCCACCTTATCATAGACTTTGCCCATGTTGAGCTTTGGCTTGCCACTCTCTACTCCCTTTCTGTCTCCTTTTAACCTATCTTCCAGACTCTAGCTCTGTGAGTCTGCCCAATTTGCTTAAGTTATATCATTGAGGTCATGTAATATTTGTCCTTCAGTGACTGGCTTGCTTCACTCAACATAAGCTCTTCAAGAGTCATACATGCTATCCCATGTGTTAATACTGCATTCCTTCTTGTAGTTGAGTAATATTCCATTGTATGTATTTACCACAATTTGCCTATCCATTTATTTGTTGATGGACACTTAGGTTGCTTCCAACTTTTGGTGACAGTGAATAATGCCACTGTGAATTTTGGTGTGCATGTATCTGTTCACGTCCCTGTTTTTGTTTTTTCTGGGTATACACCCAGCAGTAGGATTGCTGGATCATATGCCAGTTCTATAGTTAGTTTCCTGAGGACTGCCAAATTGTCCTCCACAATGGCTACACCGTTTTACCTTCCCCTTAGCAGTGGATAAGTGTTTCCTTTCTTCTACATCTTCTCCAACCCTTGAAGTCCTCTGTTTTTTTTTCAATAGCTGTCAATCTATTAGGAGTAAAATAATATCTCATTGTAGTTCTGATTTGCATTTCCCTACTAGCTAGTGAGGTTGAGCATCTTTTCATGTGACTTTTAGTCATTTGTATTTCTTCTCTGGAGAATTGTCAATTTGAATCTTTTGCCCATTTATTAAATGGGATGTTTTTAAAATTTTTGACATTAGATTTTTTTTTATATATTTGCTGGATTTTAAGCCCTTATCAGAAAGATGGTTTTCAAATATCTTCTCCCATTGAGTAGGCTGCCTTTTCACTTTCTTGAAAAACTCCTGTGAAGTGCAAAATTTTGAATTTTGAGGAGGTCCCATTTATCTAATTTTTTCTTTTGTTGTCAGGTTTTGGGTGTACAGCTTATGAAAACATCTCCTACTACATGATGTCATAGATGCTTCCTTGTATTTTCTTCTAGGAGCTTTATGATCTTGATTCTTATATTTAAACCTTTGACTCATCTTGAATAAATGTTTGTATAAGACACGAGATTGTGATCCTTTCTCATTCTTTTGGGTATGGATACCCTGTTCCACAAGGACCATTTGTTGAAGAGGTCATTCTCTCCCAGTTAAGAGGGCTTGGTGTCCTTGTCAAATAACAGTTGACTGTATATGCGAGGATCTTTATCAGAATCCTCAAATCTTTTCCATTGGTCAGTATGTCTCATTACGCAAATACCATGCAGTTTTGACAACTGTAGTTCTGTATATGTTTTAAAGTCATGTAGTATGATTCTTCCAATTTCAGCTCTCTTTTTCAAGATATTTTTGGCTATTTGGGGCCCCTTATCCTTCCAAATAAATTTCATAATTAGCTTTTCAAATTCAGTAAAAAGTGCTGCCCTAATTTTAATGGAATTGCATTAAATCTGTAAATCAATTTGTGTAGGTCAGACATATAAATGTTTAGTCTTCTGATTCATGAACAGGAATATTCTTCCATTTATTTAGGTCTTCTTTTTTTACTTTTAACAATGCTTTGTAATTTTCTGTACAAGTTCTTTACATCTTTAGTTAAGTTTATTCCAAGATATTTAATTCTTTAATTGCTAATGTAAATGGAATTGTTTTCTTTATTTCCTCCTCAGATTGCTCATTTTTGGTGTACAGAAATGCAACTAATTTTTGCATGTTGATCTTATATTCTTCCATTATACTGAACTCAGTTAATCAGGTCTAGACACATTATTGTATAATGTTCAGGACTTTCTATGTATAGGAAATGCATCTGCAACTAGTGAGATTTTGACTTCTTCCTCTTCGGTTTGGATGCCTTTTATTTCTTTTCCTTGCCTAAGTGCTTGAGCAATTACTTCTAACACAATGTTAAATGAGAGCAGTGACAGTGGGCATCCTTGTCCTGTTCCAGATTTTGGAGGCAAAGTCTTCAGCATTTTAACTTTGAATATGATGTTAGCTGTGGGTTTTTCATATATACCTTTTATCATGCTGAGGAAGTTTCTGTCTATTCCTATTTAGGTGTTTTTGTCAAGAAAATATGCTGATCTTGTCAAATGTGTTTTTAGCATCAATAGACATGATCACGTTTTTTTTTTTTCTGTTGATCTGGTAATGTGGTGTATTACATTGATTGATTTTCTTATGGTTTACCATCCTTCCATACAAGGAATGCAACACAGTTGATCACAGTGTACAATTCATTTGGTGTGTTGTTGGAAACATTTGTTGAGTGTTTTTTTGTTGAGGATTTTAGCATCCAGATTCATTAGAAAGATGGACTGTAGTTTTCTTTTCTCATGGCATCTTTTTGTGGTTTGGTACTAAGGTACTTATCATAGAATGAGTTAGGCAATGTTCTCTCCATTTCTCTTTCTTTGAAGAGTTTAAGGGTTTAGTTCTTTCTAGAGAGCTTTGTAGAATTCACTTATAAAGTCACCTGGTCCTGGGTTTTTCTTAGTTCAGAGGTTTTTGATGACTAATTTAATCTTGTTACTTGTGATTGGTCTGTTGAGTTCATCAATTTCCTCTTTTGCCAATGTAAGCTACATGTGTGTTTCCAGAAATTTGTCCATTTCACCTAAGTTATTTTGAGATTCGAAGAGGGCTCAGCTTTCCAAACTTACTGAAGAAACTACTTTCCACCCTCTGCCAGTCCCCTCTACTTCTCAGGGAGTGTACTTTCCCACTCAGTTGGCTACAGTGAACCATGGGTTAGGGTTTACCAAGGCCATTTTCCTTAGGGTGGAGGTATATGTGTCATTCAAGGGGATGAGTAACTCTTTGTCTGTCTGTCCCTTCCTCCTAGATGATGTACAGCACTCTCCTGTTCTGCAGAGAACCAAACCAGCTCCCTTTGATAGCTTTTTGCCCTTCCTCCATTGTTTTTGAAGTAATCAGGCAGAGTTGACCTCTGCCTACCTACTTCAACACCATTTTCCCAGAATTTCCCCCACCATGCCAGTTTGATTTGATTGTTTCTTACATTGCTTTGGTGATCTACAAGCTTCTTCTACCTGAAAGGCATGTTCTGGGAAGGGCAGCCAGAGAGGAGTGTCCTGCTTCATTCCGCCAGGTTGCCATCTAATAGTTTGGCATGGACAGACAGGCACCCTGATACATACATAGGAGTTACTTTGATTTCTCAAAAACAGGTCATGAGATGCATAGTGAGATTGGAAACTGATTCCACATTGTGCATGGGGCAGGGTGAACATGGAGCCACAATGGCATTATGAGCCTGTCCCACCACTTCTGTGTTCTGTTTTCCTGATTTATGTTTCACCAAGGTATTGCACTCTTTAACTGTTATATAGAGCACTGTCTGATTTTGTCAGTGTTTATTTGCTAGTTGTTCAAAGATTCTGTGGGGGAGCAGAATCCTGGAGCATCTTACACCACCATCTTTGTTGACTGGAAGCAATGATGCAGCCTTGACTCATAATTTCTTCTTTTCTATGAAACATGAGTTTTTGCTAAAGACTTTTCAAGGGAAGTGGACTTGGCCCAATGAATAGGGCATCCGCCTACCACATGGGAGGTCCGCAATTCAAACCCTGGGCCTCCTTGACCTGTGTGGAGCTGGCCCATGTGCAGTGCTGATGCGTGCTAGGAGCGACGTGCCATACAGTGGTGTCCCCCGTTTGGGGGAGCCCCACGTGCAAGGAGTGAGCCCTATAAGGAGAGCAGCCCAGCGTGAAAGAGTGCATCCTGCCCAAGAATGGCGCCATCCACACGGAGAGCTGACATAACAAGATGACGCAACGAAAAGAAACACAGATTCCTGGTGCCACTGATAAGGAGAGAAGCGGTCACAAAAGAACACATAGTGAATGGACACAGAGAGCAGACAATTTGGGGGGAGGGAGAGAAATAAGTTAAAAAAAAACATTAAAAAAAGACTTTTCAAATATTTAAGTGAGGCTCCCCCACATTATTGAGGGTAATATTATTTATTTAAAGTCAATCTGATTGTAGCTGTTAACCACATCTATAAAATACTTTCCCTGCAAAACCTAGATTAGTGTTTGATTATATAATTTGGTTCTATAGCCTAGCCAAGTAGACATATAAAACTAGCATCACAGCAAATTAAGTTTCTTAACATAAGAAAGATTCAGAAAGACCAATATGAGGAAACCATAATGAAAAATATTTTGTTTCAGACTAATGAAGAACCTTCTAGAATTAATTGGGCAGATGTGGATATCCTGTCTGTACTGGTGAAGATATACAGCATTGTCTGGGAATTTATGAGGCTCTGGTGTTCTAGAAGTAAAATGGGCATTGCTATAACGTTTCTTCCAGGCCAAATGTTTCCTGGATCATTCAACATGGGTCATCTTTATTTAAAAATTTTTAAGTTTTCATCTTTGATTTTTAATGAAGATGAAAGGGGGCTGACATGAGTGTTTAGTGACACAAATTAGCAAGTGGGAGGAAAGGTGGATATAGTTTCCATGCTAGTAGAGGGTCTACATTGGGACATTCCTCTTTTGCCTCTAGATATCTTAGTCTCTAGGAGAACTGGTTTTCTTATCTTGAAATAAATGGGAGTATTAGCAATACAAATCTCATGTGATTTTTTATGAGGACCACATGAAGGATAGAGGTGGAAGTACTTTGTTTAGGTGTAAGAGCATATACAGATGTACATTCCTGGATTTTGATTTAAGATCGTTATGGAATTCTACCCACACACACATAACCAGTCCACTCCAGTCTGAGTAGGGCTTACTGAAATGGTGTTTGTTTAGTTATCTGTTTTCTTTCCTCCCACAGGCCAGTGGCAGGTGATTGGGCCAGACAAGCATGTCAAAGCCTCCGTGGGGGAGGATGCAATATTTTCCTGCTTCATTTCTCCTGAGACAAGTGCAGAGGCCATGGAAGTGCGGTTCTTCAGGAATGAATTCTCTGCTGTTGTCCACCTCTACAGTGATGGGAAAGACCACTACGATATGCAGATGCCAACCTATCGAGGGAGAACTGAACTCTTGAAGGACTACATTGTGGATGGGCGTGTCTCCCTGAGGATGGAGGACATCACTCCCTCTGATGCTGGCCTCTATGGGTGCTCATTCAGTTCCCAGACATATTACCAGGAGGCCACCTGGGAACTCCAAGTATCAGGTTAGTTGCTTATTTCAGAATTCTCAAATGTCTTGTATATGTCCTGTAAAGCCATCCTGGACTTTTTAAACAGTTCGTAAATGATAGTTTTTAAAATCTTAGGTCATTTAGTTAGATGACAACATTCTACACTATTTTTAGATCATTCTGTCTTGGTGTATAGTTCTCTGTTATTTTATCACATCAGTAGACTCATATAACCACCACAACATAAAGATACAGAACTATCACATCACCAGAAAGATTTCCCACATGCTAACTATTTACACTTAAACCAACCTTCCCCTCCAAACAGTAATCTCTGGCAACCACTAATCTAGTCCCAATTTCCATATTTTGTCTTTTCAAGAATGTTATATAAATGGAAATATACAATATGTGACATTTTGGGGGAAAGAGGTGTTTTTAAAATATTTATCAACATAATATATATACTACATAAAATTTCCCATATTTTCCATATTCAAGTATATAATTATATAATTCAGAATTTTTTATATTACATTGACAAAGAATGAGCACCACCATCCCATATAAAAATTTTTCTCTCACACCAAACAATAATACTGTATTCATTCCCCATCTCCACATCTACCTTGTAAATCTGTATTCTAATTTCTAAATCTATGAATTTGCACATTCTGATTATTTCATATGCATGATATCATACAATATTTGTCCTGTTGTGTCTGTCTATTTCACACAATATGATGTCTTCAAAGTTCATCCAAGTAATGTAAGTATCAGTATCAGAACTTATTATTTTTTTTATGGCTGTGAGAATTTGAAGCTGTATGGACCCCAGGAAAGTATGTATTTAGTTAATCTTTTCCTGTGGATGTGGTACTATTGTAGATGGGACATTTTTTTTTAAAGCAAATCAATTTTATTGATGCACATTAATAATGCATGTCCATCTTAAGTATACAACAATAGTATTTGATATAACTACATAGTTGTGCATTCATCATTTCAATCACTTTTAGAGCATTTTCAATATTCCAATAATAACAATAATAAATAAAAATAAACAAAACTCATCACCTCTGAACCTTTTCTATGCTTCCCCTGCTGTACATAGGTTCTATTGTTTCTATCTTTCTAGTTATTTTATATTCATATTTTGCAAAAAAGTCATATATATAAATCACCCATATTCACATTTTACTTGTGGTTTCACTAGATTATACAGTACCATGTTATACAGTACATATTTCACATGATTATACAGTACATATTTCAGCTTTCCTTCAAGTAATATACATGACCTTAGACATTTCCTTTCAACCACTGTCATACACAAGATTTAAAAACCACTTTTTTTTTTTTTTTTTTTTACCAAATCTGCAGATTAATCTTCAGCTTTCCATTATATACTCTCATTCTATTTTCTGGTGACTTATATTCTAATTATAAATTTCATGAGTTTACACTATGTATTTAGTTCATAATAGCATAATCATACAATATTTGTTCTTTTGTATCAGGCTTGCTACACTCATTGTAATGTCCTCCACGATCATTCATGTTATCACATGCTTCATGGCTCCATTTCTTCTTACAGCTGCATAATATTCTATTGTATTATATACCACAATTTGTTTATCTGCTCATGGATTGAAGGATGCCTGGGTTGTTTCCATCTTTTGGCAATCATGAATAATGCCATTGTGAACATCAGGGTGCAGATGTCCATTCATGTCACTGCTCTCAGTTCTTCTGGGTATATAGCTAGTAATATTGCCAGTTCACCTGCAAATCTATATTCCATTTTCTTAGGAACAGCCACAGTGGCTGTACCATTCTATATTCCCACCAACAGTGAATAAGCATTCCTGTCTCTCCACAAATCCTCTCCAACATTTACCTTTTTAAGGCTTTTTAATAGTGGCAATTCTAGTAAGTGTGAAATATCTGACTATATTTAGTTTTGCATTTTTCTAATTTTTAGTGATATTGAACATTTTTTTTTGCCATTCGTATTTCTTCTTTGACCAACTGCACTTTCAAGACTTCTGTCCATGATTTAATCAGGTAGTTTGTGTTTTTATTGCTGAGTCATTGCTTCACTTTAAATATCATGGATATTAACCCCTTATCAGATATGTGATTTCCAAATATTTTCTTGCTTTGGGTCAGCTTCCTTTTTAACACTTTTAAGAGACAAAGTTCTTTGAGGTACAAAAGTGTTGAATTTTGAGGTTCCATTTAGTTATGTTTTCTTTTATTGCTCGTGCTTTGGAAATAAGGTTTAAAAAATGACTTCATACCACAAGGTCTTGAAGATGTTTTCTTACATATACTTTAGGAGTTTTATGGTTACCATTTTTATATTTAGGTACTTCAACTGTTTTGAGTTAATTTTTTATAAGGTATGAGATAGGAGTCCTCTCTCTTTCTTTTGGGTATAGATATACAGTTCTCCAATAATCATTTATTGAACAGACTTTTCTTGCCTAGCTGGGAGCGCCTGAGAGTGTGGTCACTGTGAAAATCACTTGACTGTAGATGTGAGGGTCTATTTCTGAGTTCTTGATTCAGTTCCATTGGTCAATCTGTCTGTTTCTATGCTAGTACACTGCAGCTGTTTTCTTTTTTTTAAACCACTGTAGCTAAGTAATATGCTTTAAAATCAGAAAGTGAGAATCCTCCAACCTCATTCTTCTTTTTAAAGACATTTTGGGTTGTAAAGTCCTGCCTCAAGTCTGGGGTGGAGTGGTTGCTAAGACCCAGACTTCTAAAATCCTTGCTTTGCCCAGATCTTTAGAGAAGGCTGGGATTGGGAAGGAAGAATTCTTATGAAGAGAGGAACCTATGGCGTGAAGATATGTATGACTTTTGGCCATGGAAAAAAAATCCAGTCACTGACTACAGAGATAAAGAATTTTCAAGATGGTGGGGCAAGATGGTGGTTGAGTGAGTGCACCTGATAATCTCTCCTGCAAAGAAGTGGCTGGGAAGTGTTGGAAATTCTTTGGGACCAGACTGTTTTGGAATTTTTCAGGGCAGGAGGTGTCTGGACATCGATTTGGTGGGAAGGTTCTGAAGGGAACACCTCACAGTTTCTGGGTTTCCTCATCCTCCTTTGCCTCATTTCTATGTGAATTGATTTTGGCTACCTACACTTTCCCCTTTCCCCCACATCTTGATATCCTCCATCATCTACTGTCTCTCCTATATTCCACCTCCCTTTCTTTGATCCCCAAATTGTCTAACTCTTAATTTCTAATACCTTGGTTTTATTTTCTGTCTTTTATCCACTCTTGAAACTATTGCCTTTTTTTTCTCTTTCCCTCTCTCACAAAAACACTAGCTTTTTAATTCACACAATATTTCTCCCATATTCAGTCGACTACCTCATTATAGGTACTCTACTTACTGCTATAACTCCACACAACTTACATGAATCTAATATCCATCCTCCCAGATCTCATATTGTTGCTCTGTTAACATTTATTACCAATACTACTTTACACATTTTCCTTTCTTACACAATTGCCTTTCCCTGGCCCTAATACTTTTCTTCAAAGTGAACTCAGCCAGCAATAAGAAATTAGAATAAGAAGAACAAAGTGACAAAGAGAAGATATAACACTTACACAAAAACAACAGCTAATTAATCCCCAAGACTAGACAAAGAAGCTAAGGAACTGATTAAACCTGTCAAGATAAAATGATGACCAGCAACAAAAATCTGCAAACCAAACCAGTAATCAGGAAAACATGGCTGAATCCAATGAACAAACTAAAAACCAGGAAGGGGAGCAGAACTTCAACAAGTAATTAAAGATCTCAGAACATATATCAGAGACAAATTTAATGAAGTAAAGGAAGAGGTTAACAATATGAAGACAACACTTGGAGGGGAAATTGCAGACATATGTAAAAAGATAACAGATATGATGGGAATGAACACCACAGTTCAAGAAATCAAAAATACACTCACAGCAAATAGCAGCAGATTAGAAGAGGCAGAGCAGAGAATTAGTGATGTGGAAGACAGTACATCGGAAATCAAACAGATAGTAGATTGATCAATAAAAAGATACAAAAAATCCAGCTAGGACTTAGGGACCTGAATGACAATGCAAAATGCACAAACATACGTATTATAGGCATCCTAGAAGGAGAAGAGAAGGGAAAAAGGGGTCAGAAGGAGTGTTATAGGAAATAATTGCAGAAAACTTCTCAAATCTACTAAGAGAGACAGATGTACATATCCAAGAAGCACAGTGCACCCCAAACATCATAAACCCCAACAGGCACACCCCAAGACATATACTTCTCAAATTATCCAATGCTCAAGACAGAGAGAAAATTCTAAAAGCAGCAAGAGAAAAGAAAACCATCACATACAAGGGAAGCTCCATAAGATTCAGTGCTGATTTCTCATCTGAAACCATGGAGGCAAGAAGGCAGTGGTATGATATAGTCAAGGTACTAAAAGAAAAAAATTTCCAACCAAAAATACTCTATCCAGCTAAACTATCATTCAAAAATGATGGAGAGTTCAAAATATTCACAGATAAACAGAAATTGAAAGAGTATGCCAACAAGAAACCTCCCCTTCAAGAAATTCTAAAGGGAGTTCTGCAGGAAGAGAGGAAAAAACAGGACAGGCAGAGTTGGGGGAGAGTGTAAGAGCAACAAAAAAGACAAAAAGAGAAGAAAAACAAACAAATAAAATATGACAAACACAAGACCAATCAAAATGTGGCTAACATAAATAATTTCTTGAAAGTAATAACACTGAATGTCAATGGATTAAACTCACCTATCAAAAGATTCAGACTGGGACGTTGGATAAGGAAATATGACCCATCTATATGCTGTCTACAAGAGACACATCTTAGACCCAGAGATTCATGGAGGCTGAAAGTGAATGGTTGGAAAACAATCTTACAAGCAAACAATAACCAAAAAAAGGCAAGAGTAGCTATATTAATATCAGACAAAATAGACTTTAAATGTGAAACAATTGTGAGAGACAAAGAAGGATACTACATATTAGTGAAAGGGACACTCTGTCAAGAAGAACAAACAATCATAAATATTTATGTTCCTAACAAGGGTGCCTCTAAATACATGAGGGAAACATGGGAAAAGTAAGTGAAAGAATAGATGCATCTACAATTATAGTGGGGGATTTTAATACACCACTATCAACTCTGGACAGAACATCTCAAAAGAGAATCACTAAAGAAACAAAATATTTGAACAGTATATTAGAGGAGCTGGATCTAATAGACATATACAGATCATTACACCCAAACACAGCAGGATATACATTTTTCTCAAGTGCACATGGATCATTCTCCAAGATAGACCATATGCTAGGCCACAAAGAAGGGCTTAATGAATTCAGAAAGATTGAAATCATACAAAATAATATCTCTGATCATAGTGGAGTGAAGCTGAAAATCTGCAAGGGCCAGAGGCCCAGATTTCACACCAAGATATGGAAATTAAACAGCACACTCTTAGAAAAACAGTGGGTCAAAGAGGAAATCTCAAAAGAAATCAATGACTACCTTGAAACAAATGATAATGATAACACAACATACCAAAATTTATGGGATGCAGCAAAGGCAGTACTGAGAGGGAAATTTATAGCCATAAATTCATACATCAAAAAAGAAGAAAGAACAAAAATTTGGAGGAATTAGAAAAAACAACAACAACAAAGTAATCCCACAGGAAGAAGAAGAAGGAAATAACAAAGATAAGAGCAGAACTAAATGAAATAGAAACCAAGAAAGCACTTGAAAAGATAAACAATACCAAGAGCTGGTTTTCTGAGAAGATCAATAAAATTGACAAACCTTTAGTGAGACTAACAAAGAAAAAAAGAGAGAAGATGCAAATACATAAAATAAGAAATGAGAAAGGAGATATCATCACTGACCCCACAGAAATAAAGACTATAATAAGAGGATACTTTGAAAAACTATATTCCAACAAAAATGACAATTCAGAGGAAATGGACAAATTCCTAGAAACACATAAGCAGTCCATATTGATGAAAGAAGAAACTGATGATCTCAGCAAACCAATCACAAGTAAAGAGATTGAACCAGTCACTAAAAACCTCGCAACTAAGAAGAGCCCAGGGCCAGATGGCTTCACAGGTGAATTCTACAAAACATTCCGGAAAGAACTAACACCAATCCCACTGAAACTCTTCCAAAAAATCGAAACAGAAGAAACATTGCCTAACTCCTTCTATGATGCCAACATTACCCTAGTACCAAAGCCAAACAAAGACACCACAAGAAAGGAAAATTACAGACCAATTTCTCTAATGAACCTAGACACAAAATACTTAACAAAATACTTGCTAATCGTATTCAACAACACATTAAATGAATTATATACCACGATGAAATGGGATTCATTCCAGGTATGCAGGGATGGTTCAACATAAGAAAATCAATCAACGTAATACAACATATAAACAGATTGAAGGAAAAAAATCACATGATTATATCTATAGATGCAGAAAAAGCATCTGACAAAATACAGCACCCTTTCTTGATAAAAACACTCCAAAAGATCGGAATACAAGGAAATTTTTTGAACATGATAAAGAGTATATATGAAAAACCTACAGCCAACATCATTTACAATGGAGAAATCCTAAAATCCTTCCCTTGAAAGTCAGGAACAAGACAAGGATGCCCACTCACTCCCCTTCTATTTAACATTGTCTTAGAAGTACTTGCTCGAGCACTGAGGCAAGAACCAGATATAAAAGGCATTCAAATTGGAAAGGAAGAAGTCAAAATATCATTATTTACAGATGACATGATCCTATACATAGAAAACCCTGAGAGGTCTACAACAAAGCTTCTAGAACTCATAAATGAGTTTAGTAAAGTTGCAGGTTATAAGATCAATGCGCAAAAATCAGTAGCATTTCTGTACACCAATAATGAGCAAGATCAGGAGGAAATCAAGAAACAAATACCATTCACAATAGTAAATAAAAAATCAAATACCTAGGAATAAATTTAACTAAACAACGGAACTATACAAGACTGTTAAAGGGAATCAAAGAAGACCTAAATAAATGGAAGAATATTCCCTGTTTATGGATAGGAAGACTAAATATTATTAAGATGTCTATCCTACCAAAGCTGATCTACACATTCAATGCAATCCCAATAAAAATCAGCACAGCCTTCTTTAAGGAACTAGAAAAACTAACTATGAAATTTATTTGGAAAGGAAAGAGGCCCCGAATAGCCAAAGACATATTGAAAAAGAAAAACGAAATTGGAGGAATCACACTACCTGACTTCAAAACATACTACAAAGCTACAGTAGTGAAAACAGCATGGTATTGGCATAAGGAGAGACACACAGACCAATGGAATCGAATTGAAAGTTCTGATATAGAACCTCATATATATAGCCCTATAATATTCGATAAAGCCACCAAACCCTCTCAACTGGGAGAGAATGGCCTCTTCAACAAATGGTGCCTGGAGAACTGGATATCCATACTTAGAAGAATGAAAGAGGTTTACCATCTCACACCTTATACAAAGATCAACTCAAGATGGATCAAAGACCTAAATATCAGAACCAAGAGCATAAAGACCTTGGAAAGCAGTGTAGGGAAATATCTACAAGACCTTGTAATAGGAAATGGCTTCATGACCATCACACCAAAAGCACGAGCAGCAAAAGAACAAATAGATAAATGGGACTTCCTCAAAATTAAAGCCTTCTGCACCTCAAAGGAATTGGTCAAGAAAGTAAAAAGGGAGCCTACACAGTGGTAGAAAATATTTGGCAACCATATATCCGATAAG
The DNA here is from genome assembly GCF_030445035.2 of Dasypus novemcinctus. Lineage (NCBI taxonomy): Eukaryota > Metazoa > Chordata > Mammalia > Cingulata > Dasypodidae > Dasypus > Dasypus novemcinctus. The sequence continues at coordinate 194,138,192 of NC_080674.1, read as the reverse complement.
AGACTTATAACTTGCATATATAAAGAACTCCTATATCTTCAAAATAAAAAGATAAACAACCCATTTAAAAAATGGGAAAAAGATTTAAGCAGACACTTCTCCAAAGAAGAAATACAAATGGCTAAAAAGCCCATGAAAAAATGCTCCAAATCTTTAGCTATCAGGCAAATGCAAGTCAAAACTACAATGAGATACCATCTTACTCCCATAAGATTGGCAGCTATGAAAAAAACAGAAGAATACAAATGCTGGAGAGGATGTGAAGAAATGGGAACATTCATACACTGCTGGGTATATACTCAGCAGAACTGAAAACAAGGACACAAACTGATATATGCACACCAATGTTCATAGCAGCATTGTTCACTGTCGCCAAAAGTTGGAATCAACCCAAATGCCCATCAACAGATGAGTGGATCAATAAAATGTGGTATACACATACAATGGAATCCTACTCGGCTTTAAGAACAAATGCTCTATAAACACATGTGATAACATGGATGAATCTTGAGAACCTTATGTTGAGTGAAGCAACCCAGGCATTGAAGGACAAATACTACATGACCTCAATGATATGAAATAAGCAAGCTGCCTCATAGAGCTAGAGACCGGAAGATAGGCTTACACGAAATCGGGGGTAGAGGAAGGATGTAAGCTGACATCTACATGGGCGAAATCTATGATAAGCTGGAGGTAAGTATGTGTACAAGGAAGAGATAAAATGGGGGCATAGGGTTACCTTTGGGTGGGGCTTTGCCGATTTGAGGGGGGCTAGGGATGACCAGATAGGTAATATTGCCCAAGAAATTCAGGGAAAGGTGGGGCAACATACGAACATAGGAGATTTTCAGGTGTTGGTTGAGAATATAATGCTGAGAAAACCTTTTGAAAATACAATTAGGAAAGTTACCTGTTTAAGATACTCAAAGGGGATAATCTGATGCAGGACAGACTCCTAGTGAATATCTGAATGCTCATTTTGTCAGAGTGGGTTTTACCATTGGGTAGAGACCCATATAATGAGAGTGAAGGTAGACCCACATCCTGGGGAGGACTAATGCCATTAAATAGAGGGAACTGTATTTCTCAAGAGAAATGGTGGCTCCCAGGGCGTTATGGCAGTTGAGCAAGTCAAGCCCTCAACACTGTTGCAAGTATCTCTGAACATGGCTCCTCAAGAAATGAAGATTGACTGTCACTGTGGGCCCCAAGGGGAGGGGAAAATAGATATAGAATAGATGGAACCAAAGTAAATGTGAGGGCAAAAGAAGTGTTTCACAAGAGTACACAAGGATGGATATAAAACAGGTAATATTACACCAAAAATATATAGGGGATGACAGACTAATAATGTAAACCATAATGTAAAACATAGGATAACTAAAAATTTTAGAAAACTGTATAGCTTAAAGTATAAACCACAATATAAACACAAATGTTACCTTGTTTGAAAGCTATTGTCTCAATATCTGTACATCAGTTTCAGTAAATATGATGTGAATAAGTTAAAAGATTATCGGTGTGGAAGGGAAAAGGTTTTATAATGGATATGTGGGAGTACTGTATATTGTATATATGAATTACTGTGATCTAGGGCTCTTGTGAAGAGAAGCTCAATATTTAGGAAAAAGAAAAGAAAAAGATAGGATGTAGAATTTTTCCAAATCAATATGTATTCCACATCTAACCTTTAAACTCATCGCTATATTCCATTTTACTAGTAAGGGAACCTGACATTATATTGGGCTTCACTTTTCAGAAAGTTTTGGATCACAGAGTGATTCAACAATGGCAGTGGAGGAATACTGGTATGGGATGTTATTGACAGGTGATATATGGTTGACAGGGAGTTATACAGGGCATGTGTCCAGGGTGCATGGAAATGTTTAGATATACTTATAGTGGAAATGATTAAAGGAAACAGCTGGGGGGGTACTGGGTTCCTGGCTGGGGGGGAGGGGCTCTGTTATGGTCCCTAGGGGAGCAGCGGCAGTCTCCCAGGTGCAGCGGTAAGGACCAGGAAGGAATGAGGGTCCAACAGTGTGCCCCTGATACTAATGACTATGTTTGTGAGCCTATACCCCTGAAATAAGAACAAGGCCTAGAGCAGCAGTGTGCCTAAGAGTTCCCTCCTGACAGCCTCCTTGTTACTCAAATGTGGCCAGTTTTGAAGCCAGACTCAGCATCTAAATGCAATGCCTTGCCCCCAGCGTGGGACATGACACCCAAGGATGAGCCTCCCTGGCACTGAGGGATCACTATCAAGTACCAGCTGATGACATAATGAGAAAATGACCTTGAATTAATGGTTCAACGTGGACCAGCAGAATATCCCTGTCTACATATAATAACAGGAGTTAAAAATGCTTTTTGACCTAAAGCAAGGGGGAAATGGAAAGGACAAATGAGTTTATATGGCTATGAGTCTCTAAAAAACAGTCTGGAGGTTGTCAGAAGGATTGCCCTTATGCACACCTGAGCAGAGTCTCAGAGACAGATAAAGTAGATACAACCCAGGTTTTGGTTCTTTTGAGGGCTAAAGAGACCCACAGGTTCTGTGGTCATGGCAGATGGAGTTCACTGCCATGTCAGTTGGCCCTTCTTTGGAGGTGGTGTTTTTGCATGATGGAGCTGGACTCAGATATGATCTCTTTTCACAAGCCTTTCATGCTACTTTACTGGAATTGTAGGTGGTGCTGGGGTTTAAGATATATCTAGGGGATTTGAATCTCTGGACTGACAATATGATAGCCAGGCCCTGAGCCTCAGCAGACTTCAGCTCCTACACTCTGATTTATTGGACTTACCCCACTCAGCTAACATGGAGTTGAAGAATGTCAACCACCACACCAGGGAGCCTAGAGTGCCTACAACTGAAAGCAGGAGGATTGTATCCAGTATCCATGTGGAATCTAAGCCCCCTCTTGACATAGATGTGGAATGGACACAACCAAGCCAAGCTCCACAGGAAGGAGGAATACAGTAAGGATTATAGTGGACTTAATGATATTCTATTCATGAACTATTGTGGTTAATAATCAAGAAAATGTGGGATTGGTGTGGAAAAAGTGGACATGGTGGCTGCTAGGTGTGGGGAATGGAAGGAAGAGATGAGATGTGGAGGCATTTTCGGGACTTGGAGTTGTCCTGGGTGGTGCTGCAGGGACAATTGCCGGACATTGTATGTCCTCCCATGGCCCACTGGATGGAACGTGGGAGAGTGTGGGCTATGGTATGGACCATAGGCCATGAGGTGCAGCGATGCCCAGAGATGTACTCATCAAATGCAATGGATGTGTCATGATGATGGGGGAGAGTGTTAATGTGGGGTGAGTGGTGGTGGTGGGGGGCGGCGGGGGTGAATGGGGACCTCATATTTTTTAATGTAATATTTTTTAAAAAAATGAATAAATTGAGTAGAATTTGAAAAAAAAAACATAACAGTTTGATGAAAAAAAAAGAATTTTCAAGAGCATTAATATAGTTAGAGCTATGCTTTCAAATCCAAGGCTTTAGAATAAAATCCTGCTTTAGAAGAAAAAAAAAATAAAGACATTTTGGCTATTTGGGACACCTTGCCCCTCCAAAAAATTGGATAATTGTTTTACATTCATGCAAAAAAGGCTGTTTGGATTTTTATTGAGATTGCTTTGATCTGTAAATTGGTTTGGGTGGAATTGACATCTTAATGATATTTAGTCTTCCAGTAAATGAACATCGAATATCCTTCCATTTATCTAAGTTTTCTTTGTTTTTTGTTATTTTTAGCACTGTTTTGTAGTTTTCTGAATATAGGTCCTTGGTTAAGTTTATTCCCAAATATTTAGTCACTATTATAAATGGAATTGTTTTCTTATTTCCTCTTCAGATTGCTCATTAGTAGTGTATAGAAACGTTGTTAGTTTTTGTGTATTAATCATGTATCCCACCTCTTTGCTGAACTTATCTATTAGTTGTAGTAACTTTGTTGTGGATTTTTCAGGATTTTCTAAGTATAGGATCATATCATCAGTGCATAGTGAAAGCTTTACTTCTTCCTTCCCTATTATGGGAACTTTTATTTCTTTATAGCTAGCCTAATTGCTCTAGCTAGACTTCTAGCACTGTATTGTATAATAGTGGTGACAGAGGGCATAATTCTCTTATTCCTGACTGTAGTGGGAAAACTTTCTGTCTTTTGCCATCGAGTACAATGCTAGTGGTATGGTTTTTTAATTAATTAATTAATTAATTAATTTTTAATGGACTTACCAGAGATTGTAACTAAGACCTCATTTATGGGAAGCAGACATTCTAACCACTGAGGTACACCCACTCCCAATGTACACACTTTACCATATTGAGAAAGCTTCCTTTTATTCCTATCTTTTGTAGTGTTTTTTTTTTAATCAAGAAATGGTGCTGTATTTTGTCAAATGCCTCTTCTACATCATTTGATTTTTTGTGTTCAGTTTTTTAATGTTGTTTATTAACTAATTGATCTTGTATTGACAAATGCTTGCATACCTATGATAAAACCTATAGATTGTGATGTATAATTCTTTTAATGTGCTTTTGGATTCAGTTTGCAAGTATTTTGTAGAGGATTTTTGCATCTATATTCATTAGGAATATTGACCTGTAATTTTCTTTTTTCATAGTATCTTTATCTGGTTTTGGTATTATGGTGATACTGGCTTCATAGAATGAGTTTGGTACTGTTCTTTCCTGTTTAGATTTTGGAAAAGCTTGAGCAAGATTGGTATTAAATTGTCTTTATATGATTGGTGGAATTCAGCTCTGCATCTGGTCGTGGGCTTTTCATTTTTGGAGTGCCTTTTTTTTTTTTTTTTAAAGATTTATCTTATTTATTTATTTCCTCTTCCTCCCCAAGCTGTCTGTTCTCTGTGTCCATTTGCTGCGTGTTCTTATTTGTCTGCTTCTGTTGTTGTCAGTGGCATGAGAATCTGTGTTTCTTTTTATTGCGTCATCTTGCTGTGTCAGCTCTCTGTGTGTGCAGCGCCGTTCCTGGGCAGGCTGCATTTTCTTTTGTGCTGGGTGGCTCTCCTTACGTGGTGCATTCCTTGCGTGTGGGGGCTCCCCTACACGGGGGGCACCCCAGAGTGGCATGGCACTCTGTGCACATCAGTGCTGCACATGGGCCAGCTCCACATGGGTCAAGGAGGCCCGGGGTTTGAACTGCGGACCTCCCATGTGGTAGACGGATGCCCTAACCACTGGGCCATCATCTTTAGGTTATCTTTCACCATTATGCAATTTGTAACAGGTGCATACAAAATCTGATTTCCTTAGGCACAGCAAACTGACAAAATTAAACAGATTTAAAAGTTGAACACAAAGTTAAGCACAGATTTAAACAGAAGAATTTTATACCTTTAGCATTTCTAGGAATTCTTTGATCCTAATTGATGAAACAGAATATTTTTTTATCTTGATCACTATTCACACCTTTTATAGGCACAATTAAATTTAAACTACGGAAATTTGAGGTTTATTTCCTTATTTATTTAAGGAGATATGACATGAGGTTTTTGGGCCTTGGAACTATATCTGTTTTCTTTTCTTACACTGGTTTAACTGGAATTCAGGGTCCTTTACAGAGGCTGCTCTCAGATATACTATGGCAATGTAGACCAACAGTAGGCAGAATTCCCTGATTCCTAAGACACTCCTGTGGGGAGTTTGCTGGTATGCTAGAGACTGCACCTATTATTCTAGGAGGAATGAAGAAGCACTTTTTTTAAAATCATTTTGGCATCTCAGACTCCTAGTCTGACTAAAATGTTCACCACTCCACATAATTTGGAACTGAAGTTCTGTCCCAGTGTCCTGAGAATTTCAATTTTCAGAGCCTTCCTGGCCTATAAGCATCCTTGTGGGCAACCTAGGTCCTGGGTGATATCTGATTCCATATATCAGATCAATGCACCCAAGCCAAATCGATGGGAGACTGAGCAGTTGCACCAAATCAAAGTGTCCAAGATGTCTGTCTCAGGGGCTATTTGGCTGCTCTCTGAATGGATGGGCCCAAGAAATGGGGACCATTCAGTTTACTGCTCTGGTTCTCAGCACCCCTACATTCCAGGATCCAAGACCAACTGCTCTCTGAATTGAAGCATCCAAGCCTCAAATGTCTTGGGGGACATTCAGAGTTACTTCTCTGGTACTTGCCACTCCAGGAATCAGAGACCCTACTGCCAGGCATTTATGGAGCTGTCCTGGACTTGGAAGACAGATCATATAGATCAGATACCCTCCAAGCTGAATACTGCTCCCTCCTTGGAGGAGAGGCAGAAAGCTTCTTCCTCCTGTCCTTCTAGAAGTCTTAGGTGCAGTACTAGCTCTGAGTTTACTGTTTGATAGTTTCCAAGTTAAACTAGCCATCAAATGACCATTAAATGATCAGAGATGAATTGTCCCTGCTAACAAGCTATGGGGCCCTGAGGCAATAGCTTCCTAGCTAGTAAAGGCACTTTCCCATTTTCACTGTTATTAAAACATTCCAAAGCATTCTAACACAAACCTGTAAAGAGAAATTCAGTAGCAAGAAGCAGGGAAGGCAAAGCATGGGTAAAGATTACTTATGCAAGGGTATCCTGGCCTGGGAACTCCCATGGATCCATTTTGGCTCTGGCCTACCTGGAGGGCCTGCAAATGCATGAACCCAGTGGGAAGGGTAAGCCTCCAGGGTTTTCTGCCATTGTCATGCTGCCTCTCAGGGGAGAAGGTTGGAGAAGGCAACAGCAGGCAGGCCCAAGGGCAAAGATTCTGGTTGCTAAAAGGGAATGAAAAAGAAGCTTTGCAGGGTGCAGCAGTCTGACAAGAACTTCTGTCTTGGCAGGGCTGTGATTTAAGTCACTGACCTATCATTCAGCCATACTGGCTGGAATCAGATCTCACAAGCCTGGATGCATGGCATGGATATGGTGAATTCCTGAGCTCTGGCACCTTGCCTCCTGGGTTTACATCCTTTGGGGGCTCATAGGCACACCCATTTAAAGTGGAGGACCAAAGGAAAGCATTAAACAGGCTGTAGGCCATGGTTTCCCTCACCAATAATTCCTGGAGTGGCTTGCCAAATATGTTACCATGATCACCAAAATCCAAGATTGAGGTGTGAACAAAAATCAGTGGGAGTATAATCATTGACTAAAGCAGATTTACTGTTATAGTAGTTAATATCTTGTATTGAGTAATTTGTAGCATAGATAAAAACATTTTAAAGTATAAAAACAGCATGGTATTGGTGCAAGGACAGACATATAGACCAAGAGAAAAGAGTTTAGAATGAAGAAATCAACCCTCACATTTATGGCCAACTGATTTTAGACAATGTAGCAATGATTACTCATTTGAGAAAGAATAATCTCTTCAGCAAATGGTGCTATGATAGTTGTTTTTCCATTTTCAGAAAAAATGGAGGACCCTTATCTCACACCATATAAAAAAATTAACCCAAAATGCACCAAAGGCTTAAATATAAGAGCCAGAACTATCAAACTCCTAGAATAAAACATAAAGAGGCATCTTCAGGACCTTCTGTTAGGTGATGGTTTCATAAAGTTTAAACCTAAAGCACAAGCAATAAAAGAAAAACTAGATAAATAGGATCTCATCAAAATTAAAAACTTTTGTGCATTAAAGGACTTTATCATGAAAGTAAAATGACAACATACACAATGGGAGAAAATATATGGAGCTCACAACTCCAATAAATGTTTAATATCCAGAATATATGAATAAATCCTTCAACTTAACAAAAAGACCAAAAGAAAAACCATTTTTTTTTAAAGTGCAAATGGCTTGAACAGATATCTCTCCAAAGAAAATATACAAATGGCCAGAAAGCACAGGGAAAGATGTTCAACATCATTATTATCATGGAAATGCAAATCAAAACCACCAAGAGACACCATTTCACACCCTTAGAATGACTGCTATTAAAGAAACAGAAAATAACAAGTGTTGAAGAGGATGTAGAGAAATAGGAATACTCACTCATAGCTAATGGCAATGTAAAATGGTACAGTCACCGTGGAAGACAGTTTGGTATTTCCTCAGAAATGAAAGTATAGAATTACCACATGACTCAGCAATCCCACCATTAGTTATATATCTCCCAAAATTGAAAGAATGTACTTAAACAGATATTTGCACACCAATGTTCATAGTGGCATTATTCACAATTTTCAAAAGATGGAAAAACCTAAGTGTCCTTCAACTAATTAATGTGGTGCAGTTAATCCTTCCACATCATGACTTTCTTCATAATTGTTTTTATATATCATGGGTCAGTATAAGAAATTTAGTGGGAATTTTGTGGAAACCTCATATGTGAAGACCAGCAGACACACAGAAAAAGTTTAGAAACTCAGAAATGCATAAAATGTAGTATTGTATATTATCAACATATTTTATCTTTTAGATATATTTTATACCAAAAATATACACAATTACTTTTTAGGATTAAAATAAGTAAAAAGTTAAAGTTTACAAATAATCAAATCCAGCAGATGACAAACAAAGGCTAGAAATGTAAAGATATCTTAAAACATTTAGTAACTCAAAAATGCATAACATGAATGTACTGTTATGTATAATATTACCTGTACAGTATGTATTTTAGTGTTTAATAACATAAACATACAGCTACACAATTTTTTTTAAATTAAGTTTTTAGTAATAGAACTGTTGTTCCATGCACTAGTTTTGGGATGCCAAGCATGTTCATGGCAATCTCTCTTTTGACATCTCATGGTCATCTCTTGGTTACCTTTGCATCTTGAGTTTCTCATATCTTATGTCTTTTAAGTGCCATAAGCTCCACTAAAATCATGGGTCCCCATCTGACAATTAAGGACATGAAAAGCCAATGTTTTTGTCAACTTCATAATGAGATCACTGAAAAAAAAATGGCCAAAATGGAAGACAGCTAAATAAAAATATAAAGGCCACCTGCATTGAAGTGGCCCCTTTCCAAGATATGACAGGAACTTTTAAAAGATAAAAGCTGACCAAAGATGGGACTTTCTAAGAGAGTAGATAATCCCAATGAAGTTGCAATTCTGTAACATTTAGTGACTATCTGGCCTCAGTCCAGGAGGCATAGACTATTAAAAATGGCATTTATAGTCTATAATGGGGAACAGTAGTCTATAAGTCAGCCTGCTTTTTCACTTCTCAACCTCTTCTTCTCTATCTGGGACCCCTGATCTGTTATTTTCTCCCATTTCTCTTCCATCACTACCTGAATAAATTACTGGCTTAGTGAAGTGCTCTTATGATCACTTTGACTGCTTTAGACTGAGAAGGTACATAGACATTATAGGGTAAAGAAATGGAATTGTTTTGCTTGCAGTTGAAGATAGCTTGCTTTTGGGATGGGGTTGGTCCATCATCATTTTGTTAGTTATTTACCATGGTGTTTTGTTTGTTTGTATTACTACGTTATTAGTGTGTGTTTTTTAAAGGAGGCACTGGGGATTGAACCTGTGACCTCATATGTGGGAAGTAGTTGTTCACCCAGTTAGCTACACTGCTCCCCATGCTGTTTTGATTAGTGTGCCTTTGTAATAGTTGTGAAGATTGGAAAGTGTGAGTCCTCCAACCCATATTTCTTTTTCAAGATGGTGTTAGCAATATGTTGGCCCTAAACTTTCCACAGAAATTTGATTGGCATTTCCATTTTTGTAAAGAAGGCTGTTGGATTTTTTATTGCGATTGCATTGAAAGTATGAATTTCTTTCGTTAGTAGTGACATCTTAATGGTATTTAGTCTTCCAATCCATGAACATGGAATATCCTTAAGTTTATTTGGGTCTTCTTTAATTTCTTTTAGCACTATCTTGTAGTTTTCTGTGTACAAGTCCTTATGTCCTATGTTAGATTAATACCTAGATATTTGATTCTTTTAGTTGCTATTATGAATGGGTTTTTTGTATTCTGCTTTCATTGAGTGCAGTGTTCTAAATATGCTGGTTTGGTCCAGTTGGTTTAGTGTATCTTTCAAGTCCTGTAATTCATTATTTATCTTCTTACTAGATGTTTTTTCCATTATTGACAGTGGTGTTTTAGTGTCTCCTAATATTAACGGTGAACAATTAATTTCTCCCTTTAAATCTTTCAGTATCTGCTTCATACATTTTTGGTCTTTGCTGTTCAGTGCATATGTATTTATAATTGTTACATCATCCTGTTGAATTGTCCACTCTAGCTGTCTATGATGACCATTTTTGTACCTCAAAACTGTTTTTTGAACTAAATTGTAGTTTATCCAATATTAGTATAGCCCCTCCAATTCTCTTTTGTTACTACTTGCATGGTATACTTTTTCCATCCTCTTACCCTTCACCTATTTCTATATTTTTAAAAAGATTATTTAATTTAGCTATTTCCCACTTGCCCACTCCAACCCAGCTGTTTTTGGTGTCTGTGTTGTCTTCTCTTCTCATTTTCTCTCCTCTAGGATTCACCAGGATATGATCCTGGGGAGCTCTGATGTGGAGAGAGGTTCACTGTCAATTGTACCACCTCAGTTCCTGGTTTCTGATACACTTCACCTAGTTTCTCCCCTTGTCTCTCTTTTGATGTGTCATCATCTTGCCGTGTAACTCACTTGCATAAGCACTGGCTTCCCCATGGGCACTCACATGAGCATTGGCTCACCATGTGGGAACTTGTACAGACACGGACTCACCATTTGGGCATGCTTTCTCTTCTTCTTTACACTAGGAGGTCCCAAGGATTGAACCTGGGTCCTCCCATATGGTAGGTGGAAGCTCTATCACTTGAGTCACACCCCCTACTTCTAATTTTAAATTTAAGACTGGTCTCTGGCAGACAGCATATAGTAGGGTCATGCTTTAAAAAAAAATCCAATCTACCAATCTCTGCCTTTTTACTCGAGATACTAATACACTTATATGTAAAGTCATTACTGACAATACAGGACTTTTTCTTGCCATTTTACTATTAGTCATTTTCATTAAAGTCTACTTTTATATTTATTTGCTTTTTTGCATGGTTCCATATCGATACCTTCTCAGTTCTATTGGGATATAATTTTCATCTATTTCCTTGTCACTATCATGGGTTAAATTTTATCATTTAAAATATATAACAATCACATTTGGTTTGAAACCAACTTGACTTCAAAAGCATGCACATACATTTTCCTGTAACCCTCTGTTCCTGTACTTTTTAAGTACTTCTTAACACTTATAACTTTGTACATTGTATGTTCAAAAACTTAGATTTATCATTATTTTATATGTATTTGCTTTTTGGCACTTCTAAGAAGTAGAATTACATACAAAAATATAATATGATAACACTGACATTTATAATTACTGAACTGGTTACCTTTACTGCAGGTCTTCATTTCCTTATGTTGTTTTGAACCACTGTCTTGTGTCTTTCCTTTCACTCTATAGAATTTCTTTGAGCATTGATTTTAGGGGAGGTCTAGTGGTAATGAACTCTCTTAGCTTTTCTTTATCTGAAAATGTCTTAAAATTTCCCTGTTTTGAAAGAGGGTCTCAGCAGATAGCAAATTCTTGGCTGGCAGTTGTTTTCTTTCAGGAATTAAAGTATTTCAACCCACTGCCTTCTTGCCTCCATGGTTTCTGATGTGAAATTGGTATTCAATCTAATTGAGACAATCTTGTATGTAACATGTTGCTTTTCTCTTTCAGTTTTCAGAACTCTCTCCTTGTCCTTTGCACTTGATAGTGTGATCAGTATGTGATAGGATGTATTTTTCTTTTTTATCCTTTTTTTTATTCTCTGAGCTTCTTGGATGTGTATCATTTTTTAAGTTTGGGATGTTCTCTCTTATTATTTCTCTGAATATTCCTTCTGTCCCTTTCATTTCTTCTTCTTCTGGGACTTCCATAAAGTATAGATTGCTGTGCTTGATGGTGTCCCATAGGAGATCTGGTCTATTTTAAATTTTAATGTTTCTTCTTTTTCTTTTTTCTCCTCACTCTGACACATTTAAAGTTTCTTACCTTCCATCTCATTGATTCTTTTTTTTCCCAGCTCCAATCTGCTCTTGAAGCCATCCTGAGTGTTTTACTTTCAGTTATTCTTGTCTTCAATTACAATAGTTTTGATTGGGTTCTTTTTAAAATTTCTCTTTACCTAGTTTCTGATATTGTTCATTAATTATTTTCCTGATATCCTTTGGTTCTTTCTCTCTGTGTACTTTCCTTCATATACTTGGGCATTTTAAGATCGTTTTTAAAAAAGACTTTGCCTGGTATGGCGGAATCGCAACTGCTTCTTTGGTGTTTCTCCATTTTTATCCCCTTTCTTTGGATGGGCCATCATTTACTGTTTCTTTGTTTGTTTTAACTTTCTCATAGCACCCTGTACATTTTTAAAAATTTATTTATTTATCCCCTCCCTACTTTCTGCTTGCTCACTGTCTGCTCTCTTTTTCCATTCACTGTGCGTTCTTCTGTGTCTGATTGTCTCCCTTTGCTGCGTCATCTTGCTGTGGCAGCTCTCCATGGGCATGGGGTGCCAGTTTTCTGTGAGCATGAGCCATCAGCTCTCCATGAGCAGGGGCTGCTTGCCTTCACAAGGAGGCCCTGGGAAGTGAACCCAGGGTCTTCTGTATGGTAGACAGGAGCCCAATTGATTCAACCACATCTGCTTCCTCACTCTGTACATTTTAATATATTAAAATGTTTACTCTGATATTTACTCCCTGGGATGTCTGTGTCTTGGTTTTGTAACCAGATGGTGAGAAGATAGAGATTTTCTTGAGCTTCAGTCCTATCATGAAGATCTGTCCAAAGTAAATGTAGTGTTCAGGGTTTCCCTGTCTTCTTGCACTTTCATCTTGTCCTGGTTTATTGCTTTTTAGTTGTTTTGGAGTTACTCTGTTTACAAGAGTTTGTCCCCTCTTTTTTCTAGGAGACAGAGTTCACTCTCCCCATTATTTGAAGTCAGCAGGGTTTGTCCCAGATGTCTTCCTTTATAGCCCTTTACACTCCTTTCATTGTCTCACACTGATTTTGTTTGAAGGGCAAATTCTGGAATGAGGAGCATGACTGAGAGGATATTCCCAAATCAATCTATCCCATTAAAAACAGCAGCAGAAGCCAATGAATTGGGCATAGATCAGCTATAAAGTGCTCTGGAGAGGGGAACAGGAAAGATGCCAAAATCTTTTCTGATGACTTGCCAAATTAGATCTTCCCTGGTCTGCCAGTAATGCAACTCTTCAGAGAACAGTCTCTGCAGTCTTGAGGTAGCACTCCATCTTTAAATCGACATTGCCTCTGGCCCTGTCCAGGGGGTGTAGAAACAAAGGCTTCTACCACCTTTTTCAGGACAGGTTGGAAACAATGGCTGCTGCCACCCTTGTGTGGGATGGGTTGAAAAATAGCTGCCCTTAGAGCTGGGACCCAGCAATCAGAATTAGCTCATCAAATCTTTGATCATTGATGGGGTGTAGCCACTCCTGTTCTTAGGGAAGAGGAATTTTATATCCCTTTCTGTCACCTGAAGCAATACAGGGATGGGATACTGCTGTGACCTGCCATGAGTGCGTGGGGTGGGTGCTGATTGCCTTTGTGCAGAAAGAGCAGTTTACAGTTCTTTACCATAATTTACCAGTCTCTCCATCTCACTATGGAGTTTCAAAATAGTTGCTTCTGATAGTTCCTATCTGTTTAATAATTGTTTTGATGTAAGGACTAAGTCCTAGAGCTCTCTACTCACCATGTTCTCTGGAAGTTGAAATCTACTGCATTTTTTAAATGTAAAAAGTGTTTAATTTTGTTATGGTCTATTGATTCTATTTAATCTATTTTTTCTTTTGTTTGTCATGTTTTTGGTGGCCTATCTACTAAATCACTAACTAATCCAAAGTTGAAAGGGTTCTTCTGATCAAGGCAAGATGGTTTTGGTGTAAGTGGGCACTCACAACTTCTCTTACAAAAAATGGCTGAGAAGGGGCAAGATCCTGCCTGAGTGAGCTGCTTTGGGAACCCACAGAGCAGGAGGTTTCAGGTCATTGATCTGGAGGGAACAGGACAAAGAGATAAAAAGCCCAAGGGAAAACCTTGAAAATCTGACCCCAGTGGCTGGAAAAAACAGGCAGCTAAGCCCCACCCTCAAGGCAAAAGTCCCTGCAAACTCCCTGATTTCTACCAGCCACCAAGCAGGAGGGAGTGTTTTCCTGGATTAAGAGGGTTCTGGCGAAGTGTGGAGACTGGTTTACTTTCTGTGGGTTTGGTTACCTGGACACCCTTTGAACTTTTGGGAGAATAACAGCTGGCAAGGGGTGGCCCTGAAAGGAAGGGAGAGACAAATCTTCTCACACAGCCTGATTTACCTAGTCCATATGGGAGAGAGGAATTTGGGCTGGGAGTGGGTGGAGACAGGCAATTGACTGGTCCGGTGCTGAAAAATATAAAAAGTCCAACTTCCTTTATTGAGGCAGGCAGTGGGAAACACTTTATAACCTTCCAAGGGCCTATTTATGGTTTGCTGGGAGAAGGGGGAGGTCTGAGAGAAGGTTGAGAGTCACTTTTCTGCAGTGAGTTTGGATACCAGGGCTCCATTTGAATTTCAGAAGGAAACTGTTGGAGACTTAGGCCCGAAGGGTTTCAGGAATGAAACAAGAGAGAAGGGATCAGGGGTTCTGTGAGTAGAGACTCACCAGACAAATTTACTGCTTTAGAAGGGCAATAAATGCTGGGGCGATATATACCCCAGCATTCATGCGAACAAGCAACTACATGTAGTTAAACACTAATATTACCTATAACCTAAAGAATTCGATCAACTATTGTACAAAGTTACCCATCCGTCCTAAGGAACTAAAAGGTCTTATCTCAGAGTGCAAAGTCTAGATGTTTTATATAACTACCAAGTAAATATGCTCATAATTCTTGTAGCCCATGACAGCTTCATCCCGCTTGAGTGCTCTTTGCCCAACACTCCCAACTGCCGAAATTCTTACATTGCAAGTGTTACCAGGGAAACAGCATGTCTTTCCATATGAGATCATTATGTCTTTGTTTCCAACAAACTCAACCTGACCTGGAGAGGTGAGGGAGGATCCCATCACACAGGCTATCATGTCCTGCTGCCCTGGGAGAGAAAGCAATAATTATAAAAGTGGTAGCGACAGACAAGCTCCTAATCAGCAGGAATCTATTCAACTGCAAGGAGTCAAACCTGTCCTAGGAAAAGTGATTGGATAGCTCTCTAGCTAACAAACCCAATGAGAAAATTTTGCTCTGCTTTGAATAAATGAGGTCCCTGGTTTGATTCTTGGCTCTCCTTAGAGTAATAATCCACTGAGTGATCAAACACTTAGCTGATTCTTTAGGATAGGGAATACATAGGCAGTATTTTTGTATTAGCTTTTCTTGGGTCCCTTATTTTTCTTTAAAAAATGTTCTTTTTAAAAAATTTACTTAGTTTACTCACAAAAACTCAATTCAAAACTTGCAGAGGGCAGGTTGCAGGGTAATTAGTTGATGAACACCAGCAGACTGAGAAGCTCCACAAGTGTCTAAGAGGGTAGGCTATTTTTCCTAAGTTTTTGTGTGTTTTTTGGTCCCTCTTTCTCCCCCCCCCCATCATTTTTTAAAATGAGGTGCTGCTGTCTTGTTTCTTATTTCCTGTGTTTCCCCATTCCTTAGTTTCCCCACTTTTTTGTATATCAATTTTTTCTACCTATGGCATTTATTCCTTCCTTCATCTTCCTATATACTGCCTTCTTTTTCTGTACTTACATTCCACTTATCTTTTTAGTCTTCAATTTTTTCTTGTTTTTTTCTGTCTCCTCTATTCTGTGTTCTTTCTTTTTAAATTGTTTTCTTATTGTCTTTTCTATTTCCCTCTTTTTAAAAAAAAATCATTCGGGCCTTTTAATTAATTCTAGACATTTTTCTCTATTCGGTTTTTCATTTCATTGTTTGTACCCCACTTTTTTATTCTTATTCTTCTGTAGTTCTTACATGAGTTAGTTATTCATTTTCCTAGTTCTTATATGGTTCCTCTTCTTTTACTATAGTTAGTACTATTAGCATTTTTCACTTCTTACCTTTTTCCTTTCTCTGGCCATAATCTTTTTCTTTCAAGGGAACAGAGACAACAGCAAGGAAATAGAATAAGAGGAAAAAAGTGTCAAAGATAAAACTTATCACACACAAACAAAAATAGCAACTAAGTAAAACCCTGGAGTAGAGAGAGAAACTAATCAATTGAATAAACCCATGAAGATAAAGAAATGCCTAAACAGCAACAAAATGTTATAAACCATACTAAGAAACAGGAAGACATGGCCCAGTGCAATGAACAAAATAAAACCAGGAGGAGATGCAGAACAACTAATCAGAGCTGTATAAACAAATATCTGGAATCAACTTAATGAAGTGAAGGAAGAGATTAAGAATATGAAGAAGACATTGGGACAACATACTAATGATATTGTAAAGATACACAAAAAGCTAATGGATATGATGGTAATGAAAGGCAAAATCAAGAAATAAAAAAAACACTGGAAGCATATAAAAGCACATTTGAACAGGCAGAGGAAAGAATTAGCAAGGTGGAAGACAGTACATATGAAATAAAACAGATAGTAGAATTGATAGATAAAAAGAAAAAAAATCGAGCAGGGACTTATAGAACTGAACAACAACAAAAAATGCTCAAATATATGCATTATAGGAATCCCAGAGTGAGAAGAGAAGGGAAAGGGGACAGAAGGAGTGTTGGAGGAAAAATTAGCTGAAAACTTCCCAACCCTATTGAGGGACATGGATGCACATGTCCAAGAAATGTAGCACACCATAGCTGAAATCCCAACAGGCATACTCCAAGACATATACTTGTCAAATTGGAAAGGAAGAAGTGAAAATTTCTCTATTTGCATATGACATCATCCTACATAGAACTCCCTGAAAAAATAAAAAATAAAAAACTTCTACAGCTTATAAATGAGTTCAGTCCAGTGACAGATTATATGATCAATGTACAGAAATCAGTAGCATTTCTGTACACTGATAATGAGCAATCTAAGGAGGAAATCAATAGATTCCATTTACAATAGCAAATAAAAGAATCAAATACCTAAGAATAAATTTAACTAAAGAAGAATATGACTTATACACAGAAAACTACACAGCACTGTTAAAGGAAATCAAAGAAGACTAAATAAATGAAAGACTATTCCCTGTTTATGGATGGTAAGATCATTAAGATATCTATCTTACCCAAACTGATATACAGATTTAACGCTATCCCAGTAAAAAACAAAACAGCATTTTTTTTTAAACCAAATTGGAAAAACTACTACTTACAAAATTTATTTGCAAGGGCAAGAGGCCCTGAATAGCCAAAGACATACTGAAAAAGAAAAATGAATTTGGAGAAATCATACTACCTGATTTTAAAATATACTACAAAGCCTCATTGGTCAAAACCGCATGGAATTGGCACAAGGATTAATCTACCAACAAATGGAGTTCTGATAAATATTTACAGTCATTTGATATTTGACAAGGCCACCAAACCCACTCAACTGGGAAAGCATGGCTTCTTTAACAAATGGTGCTTAAAGAACTGGATATCTATATCCAAAAAAAGTGAGAGAGGAGCACCATCTCACACCTTATACAAATATCAACTCCAGATGGATCAAAGATCTGAATATAAGAACTAAGACCATAGAGACCTTGGAAGATAATGTAGAGAAGCATCTACAGGACCTTGTAATAGGAAATGGTTTCATGAACTTCACACTCAAAGCACAAGTAGTGAAAGAAAAAATAAACTCTAAATTAAAAAAAAATTGCACCTCAAAGGAATTTGTCAAGAAAGTGAAAAGGCAGTTAGTTCAGTGGGAGAAAATATTTGGTAACCATATATCTGATTAGAGCCTAATATCTGGCATATATAAAGAAATCCTATATTTCAAAAATAAAAAGACAAACAACCCATTTAACAAATGGGAAAGTGATTTGAACAGACACTTCTCCAAAGAATAAATACAATTGGGTAAAAAACACATGAAAAGATGCTCAACATCACTAGTTATTAAGGAAATGCAAATCAAAACTACAATAAGATATCATCTTACACCCATTAGACTGGTGGCCTTTAAAATACAGAGGACTACAAGTGTTGGAGTGGATGTAGAGGAATGGCAACCCTCATGCAATGCTGGTGGGAATGTATAATGTTCCAGCCATTGTGGAGGATAGTATGATGGTTCCTCTAAAAACTAACTGTAGATCTGCCATATAAACCTGCAATTCCACTGCTGGATATATTTCAGAAGAATTGAAAGCAAGGACATGAAGAGATATATGCACAACAATGTTCACTGTGTTGTTATTCACTATTGACAAAAGTTGGAATCAACCCAAAGCCCATCAAAAAGATGAATGGATAAACAAAATTCCATTGCTAAATACAATGGAATAATACTCAGATGTAAGAAGGCATACAGTACTAACACACAGGAGTACATGGATGAATTTGAGGACCGTATGCTGAGTGAAGGAAGCCAGGCACTGAAGGACAAATATTTCTTGATCTCACTGATATGAATTAAGCAAATCAAGCAGACTCAGAGAGCTAGAGTTTTGAAGATAGATTTACAGGAAGTAGAAATGAAGAAGTTTTTGCCCATATGGGTGAAATCTATAATGTGGAAGTGAGTAATTGTGCAGTGAAGGGATATGACGAGGGTGTAGTGATAGTTTTGGCTAGGTGTTGTAAATTTGAAAGGGAGTAGGACAGGGAGGGTGGGTTGGACTGTCCATGGAATTGGGGAAGTGCTGGGGCAGAGAGCAGGTGAACACTGGGGTTTGAAGCTCTTTTGGCAATATGATAAGGAAGGGTTACTGGTTTAGGGTGTTGGATGGGGAGGGCATTTGGGACAGGGTGCACCTGGGGCAATCTTCTAGAGAATATTGAGTGATCATTTTGTCATAGTGTGTTGTATCAGTGGGTGAAGACTCACATAATGAGTGGGAAGGAATTGGAATTCCATCCTGGGGAGGCCCAATATGTTCTCAAACAGAGGGATGGCTGTCTCTCAAGAGCATAGACAGTTCCTAATAAGGTAGGACAGACCAGTGTGTCAAGCCCTCAGTGTTGTTGCAAGTAAATATGAATTTGTCCTTCAAGGAGTGAAGCCTGGTAGTAGCTGTGTCCCCTGAGTGGGGGGCGGGGCGGGGAATAGAGTAGATGGAAGAGGGGGTATTTATGGGGCAATGGAAGTGTTCTGCATGATCTTGCAATGATGAATACAGGCCATGTTGAATTTCATCAACAACTTATAAAAGTGTATGATCTAGAGAGTAGACCATAATGTAAACCATTGGTCTTGGTTAGTGGCTATGATTCAATATTTGTACATCCATTGTAACAAATGTACCATCCACAAATAAAAGGTTATTGATATAGGAAGGAAGAAAAGGGGGAGAATGTTGGGTATCTGGAAATCTCTTGTCCTATGTATTTGTCTTTACTCTGATCTAAAATTTCTTTGTAGACAAAACGAAAAAAGTAAAACACTGGGGAAAAAAATGAAAGAAAATGTCACTGTATATACAGGACAACAGATATTTACAATGATGAAAGGAAAACATGCAAAATGTTTAAAATATTTTCTTTAGTTTTTTTAGTATCCCAAGTTTTTAAATTTTAGTTTAGTTTTAGTTTTTCTAAATTATTAGGTATTTTACTTCTTAGGTTTAAACCTATCCTTATTTCAATTTTCTGTTAATTGTATTTTGCGATATTCTTGGCTTTATTTTAGAAGAAGTTTTGGACCACTGAAGGATTACAACTGTGGCAGGGGAGGTTCATTGATGTGGGGTGTCAGTGATTGGAGTTACATGGGAACTAGTTCACCTGGGCATACATGTAAGGTACAGAAATGTGTTCAGATGTTCATGGGGCATGGTCATATTGGGTGGAGATTCACACAATAACTGAAATATTATTGAATTCCTGTCCTAGGGAGCTCTGCCACATTCTCTAATGGAACATCAACAATCCTTCAAGTGCAGGGCAATGACTATTGAAGAAGGTTGGTCTATTGATGGGTCCTTAATATACACAATTATGCTTGAGCCTTTGCTCTTGAAATTGCAACTTAGCCTAGTGCTGTAGGGTGCCTCCCTGTTGTGCAAATGTGGCCCCTCTTGAAGCCAGACTCAGCACATAAATGCATTACCTTCCCCCAAGTATGGGCCATCCCCAGGGGGATGACCCTAACTGGCACCAAGGGATTATTACCAAAGATCAACTACCTGGAAAAAGACCTTGAATAAAAGGGGCAACAGGTAAAGACAAATGAGTTAATATGGTTAAGAGACTTCAAAGTCTATCAGGAGGTCATCCCAGTGGTAATATTTATGCATGCCTCTGCAGGATCTCATAGACTACCAAAGTAGATACTAGCTCAAATAGTGGGGCTACTGAAGGCTCTGGAGACAGCCAGGTCCTATGGTCATGGCAAACAGTTCTGGAGCTTGGTGCCTTGCCAGTGTGACTTCCTTTGGAGTTTGTGTTCCCGAGTGTGACAGAGTTGGACTCAGTTGTGACTTCTCTACACATGCCTCTTCTGTCTCTTCTATTTGAACCTATATTTGGTGCTGGAGTAAGTAGGTGCACATCCAAGAGACCTGAATCTTTGGGCTATCCATGTGCCAACTTGGCCTTGAGCCTCAGCAGTGTTGTACCACCTATTGTCTACTTCATTGTATTCACCCATGACAACTAACAAGGAGGGTGGATGGACAACCACTATACCAAGGAACTGAGAGAGTTTACAACTGCAAGAGAGTCCTATCCATCAGTCATATGGAATTGAGACCTCTTCTCACTTAGAGGTGGAGTTGGCATCACCATCCCAGAATCCTCAGGACTTTGGAATAAAATATGGACTAAGGTGGATTTACTAGTATTCTATTACAGATTTATTGTGATTCTATCAATGGAAGAAATTATTATTATTATTAATTACTATAAATTATTATTATTGATGTGGAGATAGTTGCCATTGGAGGTGCTGAAGGCAGGGGGATGGAAAAAGAGGTGTAAAATGGGGGCATTTTGGGACTTGGAATTGTCCTTATCCTAACTGGCATTGCAATGATGGATACAAGCCACTCTACAACCTGCCATAACCTAAAGAATTCAGTCGGGGAGAGTGTAAACTACAATGTAAATGAATCCATGCTTAGTGGCAATGCTCCAATTGTGCTCAATTCCAATAATGAAAGAAGCTGTTAATGTGGGGAAGGGTGGAAGGTGTGGGGAGTGAGGTATATGGGAATCCCTAACATATTTTTGGGTAACATTTTATGTAATTTAAGTATCTTTTTAAAAAATAAAAAATATATTAAGAAAACTAAAGTGTTCCCTTTATGTTTTCTTCCAAAATTTTTATGATTTTAGCACTTATATTTAGTTTCTTCATCCATTTTGAGTAATTTTGTATATGGTGTGAAGGAGTGGTTCAAATTCATTCTTTTGTAAGAATTATTTTAGAAGAGACTTTTCCTTCCTCATTTATAGTACTTGGTATCCTTTTAAAAATCCCTTGACCTTAGATGTGTGGGTTTATTTCTGAATTCTGTTCCTTTCTTTTATGTCTGTATTAGTGAGCTGTAGGAGTGCAGATGCAAAATACCAGAAATCAGTTGGTTTTTATAAAGGGGTAGAAGCTTACAGTCACAAGGCCATAAGGAATAAATTAATTCCCTCACCAAAATCTGGTGCCACGTGTTGGAAGAAAATGGCTGCCAGTTTTCAGCGAGGTTTCAGCCTTCATCTTCAGGCTCTGTGGCCAGAAGGTGGGTGATGTCTCTCTGATGGTTTAGTCTTCCTCTTCAGGCTCTATGATCCCAGCTGCTTCTGGTCTCATTTGTAGGCTAGTATACGGCTCATTTCTCTCCCCAGGGCTCATTTCTTCCTGGGCTGAGCTGCTCTGTTCTGTCCACAAACTGAAGACTCTCAGGCTTTCTCTATTCCAGGAACTTCTACTGTGTCTATGGAGCCATCTCTATTCCTCTATGTTTTTCTCCTGTGTATTTACTTCCAGGGCTCCACTATCAAAACTCCAACTCTCTCTTCTGCCTTGTCATTTGTCCTATCAAATCCTTAATCATAATTTGGTCAGGTAAAACTGAAACCTCTGATCTTAATACTGTTAAAAGGGAACACACCCAGAGAAACAAACCAATTTACAAACATAACCCAATATCTATTTTTGGAACTCATAAATACCAAATGGCTACAGTGTCTATTTTTATTCCAGTAGCATACCAGATTTACTGAGGGTAAGTTTTGAAATAAAAAAGTTTAAGTTCTCCATCTCTATTCTTCTTTTGAAATATTGACTTGCATATTCAGGGACCCTTGCAATTATATATGTATTGGGAGATGGCCTTTTTGCTTATGCTGGGTTTTTGAAGGATATTGTTTGAACCTTTATCCTAAATCTTGTAAGAAATAAAAAGTAGAGTTACATAACAAGAATAAAATATTTGCTCTTGTATTTATCCATGTAATTACCTTTCTGAGAGATCTTTATACTGCCCCAAAGACCATTTATTGTCCTTTCCTTTCAACCTGAAGAACTTCTTTTATCATTTCTTATAGGGAAGATCTCATGGTGACAAACTCCCTCTGGTTTTATTTCTCTGAGAATGTCTAAAGTCTCCCTCATTCAGAAGGACATTTTTCAGGAGATAGAAATTTTGGCTGGTAACTTTTCTCTTTCAGTGCTTTAAACATGTCATCTCACTTCCTTCTCACCTTCATGGTATCAGATGAAAAACTGGCACTTCCTCTTATTGAGGATCCCTTGTACATGATTGTATTAGTGAGCCAAAGGGGTGCTGAGGCAAGTACCAGAAATCTGTTTGCTTCTAAAAAAATTGTTTATTTGGGTAAAGGCTTACAATCACAAGGCTCTAAAGAGACCAATTCAAGGTACCAAAAGAAGTACTTGCTCACCAAATGTCTATTACCATGTGTTGAAACAAGATGGCTGCCAATATCTATGAAGTTCAGGCTTCCTCTTCCCTTAAGGCTCCATGTATCCAACATCTAATGATCCCAGCTGTAGGCTGGAATATGCCCCTTTTCTCTTCCCTGGGCTCATTTCCTTCTGTGCTCATCTGCTCTGTTCTCTTCACAAGGCCAGGTGTGGACTAAGAAGTGAATGTTTCATTTCTCTTTCCCAGGACCTCTGCCATGTCCATGGAGCTGTCTCTTTTTCTCTGTGTATCTTCTATGGTATATAATTCTGTGTTCTTTATTGAATGTCCCTTTATATAGCCCAATGAGTGGATGAGGTCTCAACTGAGTCGTCCTAATGATGGGTTGAATCAAAGCCTCAATCTTGATTTAATAAGGTAGAAAATGAAACCTCTGAATTTAATATAAAGGGATATCACACCCAGAGGAAAAGACCAGTGGACAAACATAATCATTATTTCTTTTTGGAATTCACAAATAATGTCAAACTGCCACAAGTTCTCTTGCTGCTCTCAAAATTTTCTCTTTATCTTTGGCATTCAACAATTTGATTATGAAATGTCTTGGGGTAGACCTATTTGGATTTATACTGTTTGGAGGTTTTTGGGTCTCTTGGATATGTGCATTCATATCTTTTATCAATTTTGGGAAGTTTTCTGTAATCATTTCCTCAGATATTCTTTCTGCCTTATCATGTCTTCTAGTTCTCTGATTCTTTCTTCCTGTTCAAATCTCATGGTAAACACTGCTATTGGATTTTTACTCTCCATTGCTTTGCCTTTTTTTTCCGTCAGATGGAATGTTTTATTTCAACAGTTCCCTGATTTAAAAAAAAAAAAAACGGTGGTGGTGGGGGATTCAACATTTCATCACACCATACAGAGAGCAAAACTCCCATCCAAGAACCCAGAGCCCCTTCTGATCCTTCTGAGATCTCATTCATGAGTCTTTGCTAGTAAAAACACAGAAAGGAAATGAGTTTCTATCTTTTTTTAAAAGAAAAATCCATAAAATATGTTCATTCTTGCAGAGATAAAGGCTGAGCCTCAGGAAAATAGATCATGGACTTAGAGTGGCTGGGGTCCCAAAGGTGAAGCTGAGAGCCTAGTCAGCTTGGCTGGCAGGAGATCCTAGGAGCAATTAGTTCCAGAGTGCTAGAACTCATATTTGGCTTGGGCTTGCAAGTATCTCAACTTGTTCTCTTACTAGGAATTCTTAGTTCCTTAGCCTGATGAATCAGACACCTGATCTGATGTTTCTTCCACTACTGTCCTGTTGGCGGCTCACCTTTCTTTTTGCTGATTGGCTTCATGGTTTTCTTTTCTGTCAAAGACTTGGTCATCCACATCTCAACCCCACTGAGCTGGTCTCTAAAAAGCTGATTTCCTCCCTCCCTGGGTTCTCTTACTTTGCCGTGGTTGAAATGCTTTGCCAAGGATGAAGGAGGCATCTTGGGCAATTTCCTGGTTGGGGGTGGGGATCAAAGTAAGGTCTTGTGCTTGATAATAGCCAACTTTGTAACCCTGTAATAATCCATCTAAGCACCAAAACTGATTGTAGTTGTAGTGGTCCCCAGGCTTAGACAACCAAGGAGCCCCACTTTACCTTTCTGCCTTTTTGAATTCAAGGGGGAGAGGGCATTGACTCCCTTACCCTGGAAGGCCAGCTCTGGGTCTGTGCCTGAAGGCAGCTCTTTAGGGATAATAGGGCTGGGATACATCCTGGTGGCTCAGCCTTGTTAAGGAGGGAAAAGTTCTCTGGGGCTAATTCCTCATCACTGTCCTCCTCCTCTTGTGTGATCTGCTTCTTCACCATCTGCACTCTTGATGCAACCTTATTGACAGAGAGTGATGATACGGGGTTGTGGTGTCCACAACAAGAGTGAGAGAGGAGGCTTGGTGTTAGGAATCAGTCTGGGGGTTTAATTTAAGAAGTGCTATCCAAGGATTTCCGGGAGAAGTTATACAGCAAGAGAAACCTGTTAGTTTTTTTCGTGGTCAGGTTTTTGGGTTGGGGAAGCAAGGCAGATAAACCAGTCATCTCACTGGGTCCCTGAAGACTAGTTTTCTTTTTTGTGGGTTCATCCTCCATGGAATCTGAATCCCACTTACACACCTCCGGTGTTGCGTTTGTCCTCTTTTTTGGCTTGGGAAGCCCATGAGAAGGACTGGCACTATGGATTGGAGAGTGGGTAGGTGTGCAGACTGAGGGCTGGGACATCGCAGGGAGGGCAGCCTCAGACTCAGCCCCTCCCCAACTCCAGCTGCTTCAGCCTGGATCAGCCCTGAAGGTGGAGGGAAGCCTCCCAGGCCAAAGGGCAAGGTGGGAGGAGGCTGGATCCAGGGATATCAGGATGGTGGGGACAGCAACTGTGGTGGCTGGAAGTCTGGAGCTACAATCTGGGAAGATGGTCCAGCAAGACTGAACTTTTGGGTGTGAGGAGAGAAGTGAACAAGCCCCATAATGTGGGCTCCGTGTAGGGCCACCTGCTGCTATCTTCTCCTCTGTCTATGGCTATGGCTAACCCTCATCCAGTTCACATTCATTGCTGCTGGTATAAGCAACCAGCAACAAGGTGCTTCCCCATCTTTGAGGCACCTTTCCAGCAGACTAGGCCTAATTGAGACCAGGGATTCCCAGAGGACTAGTGAGCTCCTACAGAGGGTGGTGCATGGAACCAAAAAGCCTGACTGCTCCTATTCTAGGGCTAGCCCCAGTAGGAACCTATGCCCATGTTTAATTCCCACCAAATAAGTCTTCTGTATTCACTTAAACTCCTATTTCTAGGCAACTGCATCAAGCTAATGGCCTAATTTATTAGGCCCAGAGCTCTTGTCCTACACCTACTCTTCATCTCCCCTCCCTCCCCCCTCTCCTTCAGATGCACACATTCCTAACTGATATGAAACTAGAACTCTTATCCCTGCTCCCTCTCTACACATTCCCATTGATAGGAAAGTAGCAACCGACATCTGAGGGACATGGATGGAACTACAAAGTTGATGAGTTTTCTCACCCCAACTTTAAAACTGTAAAGCTAGCATACACCATCACAAACTAACCCTTTGCAGTCTAGCCCCAGAATGAATTATAAATATCCCCCTGTACCCCTCCTTCTCTGATTCTGTCCATTTCGGACACAGCCCATCTGCTAAGTTCATTAAAGGCTCTGCTTGAATAGATCTTAGCTTCCCTCTGAACCTAACACCATTGTTATGTTTTTAATCCCCCCAAATTCTGTTTTGTTTCTTTTAAACATTTCTAGTTCCTCCTTTTGTTCATGCATAATCCTCTTATTTGCTTTATGTCTGTATCTTCCTTTAGCTCTTTTAATTTATTTGAGAGTTGACTGAATGTCTTTGATTAGTTATTCCAATGACTGTGCTTCCTCTGCTGTGTTTTTTGTTGTTGTTCCTTTAAATGGGCCATCTTTTCCTATTTCTTCCTGTGTCTTGTGATCTTTTGTTCAAGTTAGGGCATTTAATATTTTTGATGTGCTAACTGTTGAAAGCAGATTTTCCCTAATATCTAGGATTTTAGAATCTCCTGTGGCCCAGGGCTGTGCTCTTGGCCTACCTTTCATTCCAGTTTTGAGCACTGTCTCTCCTCTGCACCTCTGCCACTCACCTTTCTCTTTCTGTGCTATTTTTCTGTCCCTAGTAACTTCCAGACTAGGGGTCCCAGATCCACACCTTAAGTCAGTCTTACCTGGAGATAGTTCAGTGCAATGTATAAAGACACCCAATGTTTTAAATGAATCATTTGCCAGACACCAGAGACCAATAGTGGAAAGTGTGTGAGTTTTCCTCCTGCTGCCATGGGCCATTCAAAATGCAGGCACCCCCAGTTCGCATACATGGGCTGCCAAGTCACCACCATGGGTTGATGAGGTTCCAGGAATCTGCACTGGAATGCACATGGGCTGCCAAGCTGCTGCCATGTAACACATACACTGCCACTTAGATCCAAGCATAAAGGAGGGACATGGACTGGTGAATTCATCCTGTGGTTCCCCACCATTTTTAGGTGTTATTTTTCTGTTTCAGCATTCTCTGAGCTCTTTAGTTTCAGTAATCCTCCACATTTTTGAGAAAATTTACTATATTTTATGATGTTTCTAAGGGGTAGGGTATTCATGAGCAGCTCTCACATTGTCTTCTTGCTGGCAACACTCCCCTTTCCTCATCACCTCACATCTGGTCAAACTGATGAAAAAGCCTGGGCACACCCTCCTTTGGTATCAGCAAGATGTTCAAACCATGGACGCTCTGCTCTGCTCATACTGGAACTCTCAAACCAACTCCACTTCTTAGCCACAATAAAAAGCCAAACCAATGTCCTTTCTTTGCTCTTTCATATAATTTCCAGACCTACTTGGTAGCCTTTCTGTTCTTTCCAGAAATATGTGAATAATAAAACATATCATATCTTTTTGGTGCATGCTTATCAGTTTAAACCTCACAACCAAAGTTCTCATGTGATTGGAGAGGAGCCCACTCCCCCTCTGGAAGGTGAACACTGCAGAATAACTTTTTACATCATTTTACTGTCAATCAATCTATGTTATTTTACTTGACATGAATTTCCTATAGCCAGAAAATAGTTTGGTCATGTTTTTAAATCTACATTTCCTAAGTCTGCTTAAAAAAACAGATGCACATTGAAACAGGGTTAAGGTTAGCATATTAATAACAGATGCATATTAAAAACAGATGCATATTAATAAAGTATACAATTCATCCAAAGTGTATAATCAATGGTATTTAGTATAATGAGATAATTGTGTTTTCATCACTTCAATCATTATTAGAGCATTCTAATTATGTCAATAATAATACACAAAAAATCAGACAAAGAAGAAAATTCTTCACCTCTCAATCTCTCTGTTTCCCCTGCTGTAGATAGCTGCTGTTTCTGGCTGTACTTACACAATTATTTGTTTATTTATTAAGCAGTTTTACTGAGATATATTCACATACTACATGGTCTATCTAAAGTATATAACCAATGGCTTTTAGAATAACCACAATGTTGTACACTCACCAAGTCAAAAATTTTAGAACAACTTCATTACACTAAAAAGAAAGACTCTACACCAATTAGCATTCCTTTGTCAGACCTACATAACCACTGATCTCACTTCATTTTTATAAATTAATTTATATTTACATTTTATATAAATGGAATCATACAAGGTGTGTTACTTTGTATCTGGTCTCCTTCACATAGTATAAATTTTTTTTGCCTGATATTAACATTTTGTAGTATTAGCTTCATTTGATCAGCTTCAAAGAAAAGTGGTCTTATATATGCATTTCTGCCCATATTCATATTTCACATAAAGTATTTATATTTCAAATAATATAGGTCATAGTAGGGAAATCATACAGTATGTGTCCTATTGCATCTGGCTTGCTTCACTCAACTTAATGTCTTCCAGGTTCATCCATGCTGTCATGTTTCACAAATTCATTTCTTCTTACCACTGCATAATATTCCATCATATGCATACTCCACTCTTTGCTTATCCTCTGATCAGTTGATGGATACCTGGGTTGTTTCCAACTTTTGGCTCTCTTGAATAACAATGCTATGAACATTGTTGTACAGATGTCTATTTGTGTCATCCATCTCAGTTCTGGATGTATACCTAGCAATGGTATTGCCGGGTCCCATGGCAAGTCTATAATCAATTTCCTTAGGAACTGCCAAACAGTCTTCCACAGTGGATGAATTGTTGTACATTCCCACCAACAATGAATAAAAATGACCTATCTCTCCACATCATCTTCAACATTTGCAGTTTTCCAACATTTTAATAGCAGCCCTTGTGATAGGTGTGAAATGCATTTCATTGTAGTTTTGATTTGCATTTCCCTAATTGCTAGTGATGTTGAACTTTTTTTCATGTGTTTTTTTTGCCATTTGTATTTCTTCTTTGGACAGTTGTCTTTTCAAGTCTTTTGCTCATTTTTTAATTGGATAGTTTATCTTTTTATTGTTGAGTTGTATGATCTCCTTATATATCATGGATATTAAATCCTTATCAGATATGTGATTGCCATTATTTTCTCCCATAGTGTCAAATGTAATTATGGTCTTTTAGTAACATATTCTATCAGTTTTTGTCTGTGAAGACTTGAAGTCCCCTTCATTTTTGAAAGACAGCTTTAATGGATAAAGAATTCTTGGCTAGCAGTTTTTCTCTTTCAATATCTTGAATACATAATGCCACTTTCTTCTCTCCTCTATGGTTTCTGATGAGAGATGGGCACTAAATCTTAATGAGTTTCCCTTGTATGTGATGGTGTGCTTTTCTCTTGATGCTTGCATTGCTACTATTCTGAATAGTAGGTGTTCCAGGGTAGGTCTATGTGGATTTAATCTGTTTGAAATTCACTGGCCTTCTTGGATATTGATATTTATGTCTTTCACAGGGATAGGAAAGTTTTGGGTCATTATTTCCTAAATTTATTCTTTCTTCGCCTTTTCCATTTTCTTTCCCTTCTGGGACACCAATAATGCAAATGCTTTTGTGTTTCATATTATCATTCAATTCCCTGAAACCCTGTTCCATTTTTTCCATTCTCTTCTCTTTCTGTTCTCCTGTCTTTTCCCATTCAGATGTGCCATCTTTGAAACCACTGATTCTGTCTTTGAGCAATTCAAATCTAGTCTAATATATATATATATTATCTCATTCATTGTGACTTTCATTACCATAATATCTGTTACTTTTCTTTGCAGGCTTTCAAATTGTTCTTCCTGCTCACCCAGTGTCATCTTCTTAATATCATTTATCTCTTTAGTTATATTTTCTTTCAATTCTTTGTATTGATTTAGGAGAGTTATGTTATTATCATTGTTTAATTCTCTTAAATACTGAATCTCTTCAGAATATTTGATTTGTTCTTTTGACTGGGTTATGTCTTCCTATTTTCTAGTATGGCCTGAAGTTTTTGCTGATGTCTAGGCATCTGAAAATGGTGAATTTATTCTGATGACCAGTTTCTCTCTCTGGCCTCTTATTTTTTCAGCAGACTTCTTTGATATTTGGTTCAACTTATCTTAATTCTTTAAAATTCTCCAGCTTAACTTATCAGAATCATGCCAGGGACTCACAAATGGTATGTAGATTTTCTCCTAGAAGTGAGGTAAGGTGAGCCCTAACAGCCATTTTTGTCCATGCAATTTCTTGACTTGCCAGTAGATGGTGCCTTTTGAAGTGTTTGATGTGTAGGTAAATCTATCTTGGTTTTCCTTTGGTTTGATCTGGTGGGAGCCAAGATTTAAAGGGACTCCACTGGCCAAATTCACTGAAACAAAGCCCCCTTACTGCCTTTCTCTTTTCTCTTGTAACATGTGACAGGCAGGAAGATAACTGCTCCCTTCTCAGTCAGCTGCAAAAAGCTATGGGTTTTACTACCACTTAATTTCTTGGAGATGGTGTAGGGGAGTCTTTCCTGAGGCCCATTTTTAGTAACTCACATTTTATTGCTTCATCTTCTTCATATTATTGTCCCTTACCTTCCTGGGATTTGTGAAGCAATGTCCTGGTCACCTGAACCCCAAAGCATGTCCTTTTGGAAGCTTTTGGTTCTTTCTCTGTTATCTTTGTGAGAGAGCTGAGCCTTGTCTGTCTAATCTGACACCATCTTCCCCACTGCATGTTTTTAACTGGCATATGTTGACCAATTATTTGTAAGGTCATAATTGATGTTAGGGCTTTAGTCTGCCATTTTATTTTTTTATTTTATGTTTTTTGTTTGTCCTTCATCTGTTTTTTTCTTGAATTCCTGTGGGTTATTAGGTTATTATTTAGAATTCTATCATGATTAATTTTTAGTATTTTTAAGTATATCATTAAATGCATTTTTCTTAACAGTTGCTTTTGGTATTATTATTTATATAGCAGACATAACTTACTAGTATGTAAAATTTACCACTGGATTGAAATGTGGAAATTTTACTTCCATTTAAGTCCCATTACTTTCCCCACTTTTTATATAACCTTCCCTTGAGTATCACTTCTGCATATACTGAGCACCACATCACAGAGTTATAGCTTTTGATTCTACTATCAAATATGATCTTAAAAAATCATGAGAAAAATGTTCTGTTGTATTTACCCTTAATTTTTGTTCTTCCTATTGTTTTCTCTTCCTTACTATTGTAATATTCATTTTTTAATCATTTTCTGTTTGAAGAACTTTCTTTAGTAATTCTTTAAGGGTAGGCCTGCTAATGCCAAATTCTCTTAGTTTTCCTTCACTAGAGAATAAATCTGAAATTTATTTTCCTTTCATTTCTGAAGGATAATTTTGCCAGGTATAGATTTTATAATTGACTGTTCCTGAAATTGATAGCACCTGAAAAATGTGCTGTCATGTCTTTCTGACTTACAAGCTTTCTGATGAGAAATCTCCTGTCATTCAACTTGTTCCTTCACATGTAAGGCATCATTTGTTTCTGGTGCCTTTCAAGGCTTTTTCTTTATCTTTAGTTTTGAGAAGCTTTATTATATGTCTAAGTCTGAATTTCTTTTGTTTCTTCTACTTGGTGTTTGTTCAGCTTTTTGAATCTATAATTTTAAGCTTTTCACCAAAGTTGGGCACCTCTCAGCCATCACTTTTTCAAAGTTACTTCAGCCCCACTTTCTTTACTTGACTCTACCTGGGACTCTAATGATACAATTGTTGTATCTTTTGTTATTGTCCCACAGATTCATGAAAGGCTGTTCTTTTTAAAAATCTATTTTATTTCTGGTGTTCAAATTGAAAATTCTATTGCTCTATATTTAAATTTACTGATTCCCTTCTCTGTCATCTCTCTGATGTATTATGCCCTTCCAGAGAGGTTTTTTTTTTAAATTTCAGCTATTCTATTATTCAATATAATTTCCATTTGTTTTATTTTTATACTGTCTATTTTTATTTGTTTTAATATAATTCATAATTGCTTTTTGAAACATTTTTATAATAGCTTTTTTTGAAAATCAAAAATTTATTCCTAAAGCAGGAATGATATAAAGCTAGCATTTCCAAGAACATTCAGGTATCAGAAGAAAATTGCAAAGTACAGTATTGATTTAAAAACAAGATATTGGCCTTATGTGTATTAACTCAGCACCATTACTTTCTCTTGTCATACAACCCAAACTAAACAAATCAAATGCATGCTGATTTATTTTTGCTCCATTTGACAGCAAATCCTGTGATTTTGAGTTTGTCCACAAAAACATTTGATCTTCCATTTTCAATGGTTAGATTTTGATGAGGTTTCTCCCATCTTTTAATTTCATGGAATCCTGAATTTCATGACCAACACTTTGCATTCTAGTTTTTTTTTTTTTTTAATATTGTGCCTGGTCTCCCTCATCTGTACTTTAAAACCTCATCTTGCCGCTCATCAAGGGCATGAACATCACTTTCATTCATATTGATGAACTCTTGATTGACCTATTCTTCTCCAGTTCTGCTGTTTTTGACTTTTTAACAACATGACCTCAGTCTTGGATATGATGACCAACAACCATATTTTCTCATCGATGGTCAGACACTCTCAGTGCTCTTCTAGTAACTTTTATTCCTCCAGGTGCCATAGGGGTTTGAGCTGAGACTTGGAGCTCAAAGTAGAAGAAGTGGCTCATCTTCTACATCAGAATAAGTTATAACTGAGTAAGAACAAAACGAATATCCATTTTATCCATTAAAAGCTGACCAGTTTCTTTATAATTCCTGCATACCGTTTCACATATTTAACACCATTTGGTCCACTGCCTGCAAAGGGTTAACATATCTACCAGTCAAGAAATCTTCACCATCATTATGTCCTCTATGATGGTGAAATCTTCCTCTACCATTGGAGAAACTGAGCAAATCACTTCCAAAAGTTTCAGAATAACTTATCATCTGTAGCATACTTTCTTGGTGTGCCATAAAAGAATCAGAGAAGAAGGGGTCATTCTCAAAACTGCTGCTCAGCATCCCAGACATTCTGGCTTTGTCCTATAATAGCTTTTTAAAAGTTTTTGTCTTTTGATTCATCTTATTAAGATCAATTAATTATTCTTATTCAAGAATGTATTTTCCTGGTTGTTGGTGTGATAGGTGCCCTTTTAGTAAAACCTGGATATTTTGGCTTGAATGTTAGGAGACTATGGATTCTATTTAAAGTTTCTACTTTAGCAAGCAGAAACACTATTCAGGTTTAGCAATCAGATCCCTGCCTAGTTTTTTAGGTTGTGGTTCCAAAGACATTTAATTTTCATAGAATTTGTTGTGCTACTTTGGTTTATCTCTTCTACTGTGTTACTTTGGTCTGCTTGGTTTACCTGTTCCACTGGAGAGTCTCTGATCCATTCTTGAGCTGCTTATGGGAGTAGAAGGTTCTTCCTCAAGGTGTGCTCCCTGGTAGTTCTATTTGAGGGGTGGAGGTGCAGCTGGCCTATATATAAAGTGCTTTCCCTGGCCCATTTGTCAATAATGGCAAATATTACTTGGTCCACATGGTGTTGTAATCTTTCTGAAGGAGCAGTAAGGCAACCTGGTCTGCATTCTGTTTCTTTAGTATTTAGGGCATCATGGGATGCACAGCTTCTGCATTACTTCTGTAGTGTGAGATCTCTTCCTCCTTCCACATTTTTGAGTTCTCCTTTGCTTGCCTCTTTTGTTATTTCCAGAATTTATGAATGTACTCAGAGGGAAAAATGGAGAGAAACAAATCTATACTAACTTATCTTACCCCCCATTCTTTGTAATTACATCATCATACCTTCATTCATTTATTCACTCAACAAACATTTGTTAAGGTCTTGTACTTGTCTAGATGCTAAGATATGGAGATGAGCAATGACAAAATAACAAATATAGATCACCTCTGTAAGTTTTGCTCTCTTGTCTCTCCATTCATATGTTAGGATATAGACTAGATCTTTTCCTGGCTTCCAGTTAATTCTTTTTAATCTATGTAGAAAATAGCTACTGCTCCTCTCTCATCCCTTCTCATAGCCTCCTAGTTGTCTAGGTCTTCTCTTCATTCACTTGAGTGAATTCAGTGGCAGATTGGATGGCCACTCTGTTCCTGAGTGGTTCCTGTGAGCCTTCATTAATGCTGCTGCCTATGAAAGTTCTGTAAGATGTAAGTCTGGTCATAACTCTTACCTGCTAGAAGCCAGTCAAATGCCATACAGAATTACAGTACCTGCATAGCAGTAGTTCACACTTAAGGTCAGTGCATTCACAGTACCCATGGCCTGCATTTGTGCATCACTCAGATATGATCTCACTCTCATGCCTTCTTAAAATCAAAGTGCAGAAATACCAAATTCTCCTTGAATACACTACAGCATGTCTTCCCACCACACCATAGTATTTATTTGTCCTTCTATGTGGCAGGCTAATGCCTCTCCCCACCTTGTCCACCTACAAAGCTCCTATTCATCTGAAACTGAAGGGTGCAATGTCACCCATGACACACCCTCTGAGATAATATCTTTCTGTCTTTGCTTTAACTTGCTCATGCTTCCATAGATACAATTTTCACAATGAAATGTGTTTGTTTGCATTTTTCTACCATTAGTCAGTGAGTTCCTCATAGAAGGGACCCTGTCTTCTTCATGTCATAATTTTAAGTGCTTAGGAATAGCTAAGCACAAAGTAGTTGCTAAATAAAATTTGAATGAACAAAGTACATAGAAGTGCTTAGAGTAGTGTTTCTGTTAGGTGTTTGTAAAAGAAATAAGGGGGCAAGTGCTATGTGCTTGATGAACCTGGATCAGAACAACTGTGGCCTGATATATAGTCTCTGCTTTCATTCCTTCCCTGGTTTCTCCCCAGCTCTGGGCTCAACTCCTCTTGTTTCTGTCATGGGATATGTTGATGGAGAAATCCAGCTATGCTGCCAGTCTTCAGGTTGGTTCCCCCAACCCACAGTGAAGTGGAAAGGACCGCAGGGGCATGATTTGTCCTCAGACTCCAAGGTGAATGCAAACAAGCAAGGCCTGTTTGATGTGAAGACCTACCTTTTGGTCCAAGAAAAGACCAGGAACCTATCATGTTCAATCCAGAATGTTGACCAGAACCTAAAGGTGGAATCCAAAATATGGATAGGAGGTGAGTGGACAGGAGGAGGTAAGGAGAGGGGGGATTCTTGGGTTTCCATAGGGATAACAGGAGCCTTTATCTGAGGATTGTTGTTTAGTATTGCCCAGTTTTAGTGATTCATTTTGAAAAGTCAAATTTCAATAATGTAAAATACAATATCATAAAATTTTGATTAGGTGGAAACAGAATCACCTACTCTCTAGGGGAGTAGAATTAAATATATCTTTCAACACATACTCATCCATATAGTACATCCCTTTAAACTCAAAGCATAACAAACTTAAGAAGGCTATCTGTAAAACCAAGAAAATTAGTTTAAAACATTTTTTAGAAAGCATATTGAATTACTACCTATGAAACAGAATAGGATGAAAACAAAGATAATTTAGGAAGGATTTAAAAAACAGTAGGATAATTAATGCAATCTGAAATATGTCAGTATCATGGTCAATGTAAAAAGACTTAATTTACCAGTGAAAAGACAATGGATAGTAGACTGGATTAAAATATCCCAACTGTTGTAATTCAAAAGAGGAAAATGTAAAACATATGAGATATTCATTGAAGACTATTATCCATGTGGTGCAGCAGTGCTCCAAAATGTATTCACCAAATGCGATGAATGTGCGATGATGATAAAAGAGGTTGTTGATGTGGGAGAAGAGGGGTGGGGTGAGGTACGGAGTATATAGGAACCTCTTATACTTTTTAATGTACCTTTTTTGTGGTCACTTATCTTGTAAAAGAAGAAAATAAAAAATGTGCAAGAAAAGAAAAAGTCAGAAAAGACATACCAGACAATTATTAACCAAAGGATAATTTAGTAGATATATTGTTAAGAGAAAAAATGTTTTGAGAGATAGTTACTTCATTAGTATAAAAAGTTAAATCAAGGAAGT
Source organism: Dasypus novemcinctus (assembly GCF_030445035.2). Lineage (NCBI taxonomy): Eukaryota > Metazoa > Chordata > Mammalia > Cingulata > Dasypodidae > Dasypus > Dasypus novemcinctus. The sequence goes on along the minus strand of NC_080674.1, from coordinate 194,102,158 downwards.
GGGTGTGGGTCAAGTGATAAGGCCTCTGCCTACCATATGGGTGGACCCAGGTTCAATCCCTGGGACCTCCTGGGAAAAAGAAGAAGAGAAAGCATGCTTGCATGATGAGCCAGTGCCCACATGGTAAGCCAAGTGCCCACATGGTAAGCCAAGTGCCCATACAGTGACCTGAGTGCCCGTCTGGGTGCCCATGCTGTGAGCTGAGTGCCTGTGCAGTGAGCTGAGTGCCCGTGTGAGTGCCTGCATGGTGAGCTGAGTGCCCATGTGAGTGCCTGTGTGGTGAGCCAGTGCCTGTGCAGTGAGCCATTGCCTAAATGAGTGCCCACAAGGTGAGCCAAGTGCCCATGTGGTGAGTCAGTGTCCATGCAGTGAGTCAATGCTCACACTATGAGCTGAGTGCCTGCATAAGTGTCTACATGGTGAGCTGAGTGCCCACATCGTGAGACCAGTGCCCACATGGCAAGTTGAGTGCTGTGCAGCAAGCTGAGTGCCCACATGGTGAGCCAGTGCTGGCACAAGTGAGTCATGCAGCAAAATGATGATGTAACAAAAGAGAGACTAAGCAGAGAGTCAAGGTGAAATGCAACACAGACCAGGAACTGAGGTTGTACCATTGACAGGGAACCTCTCCCCACATCAGAGGTTCCCAGGATCAAATCCTGGTGAATCCTAGAAGAGATGAGAGAGAAGACAAAAAGAGAAATAAATACAGAAGATCACACAGTGAATGGACACAGACAGTGGAAAGAGCAGGACGGAGCAGAGAGAGGGAGAGAAAAAAGTCAATTCACCAAGAAATGCTAAAAAATTAAAATATATACACAACTTGGGGAGCAGATGTGGCCCAAGCAGTTGGGAACCCATCTCCCAAATGGGAGGTCCTGGATTCAGTTCCCAGTAAATCCTAAAGAAATGTGCAGATGAAAAAAGCAGATGCAATGAGCTGACACAACAAACTGATGCAATGAGCAGGGAGAAGATGTGGCTCAAGTGGTTAGGCACCCACCTCCCACATGAGAGGTCCCAGGTTCAGTTCCTCATGGCTCCTAAAGAAGATGAGCAGACAATGAGTGGGCACAATGAGCAGACACAGTGAGCAGACAGTGAGCAGACAAAGAGCAGTAACAATCAGTAGACAGATGAGGGAGCCACTCTGGGTTAGGGAGATGTATATATACACACTTGTATTAGTCAGGGGTCTCTAGGAAAACAGAAAAAACAGGAGATATTGTAAGTACTATGAGGTTTTATAAAATTGTCTCATGTGACTTTGGAGATGTACCAGCACAAATTCTGGAGGGCAGGCTGCAAGCCAGGAACTCTGATGAAGGTCCTTGATGAGTTCCCCAGGAGATGCTGTCTGTCTGAAGTAGAGATGGGAATTCTTTCTCTGAATGCTGAAATTACTTCTCTTTATAAGATCCTCAGTTGAATGGATGAGATGTCACTCATAGCTGAAGGCAATCTACTCGGTTGATAGTAGATGTTATCAGCCAGAAGTGCAATCAAATCACCAATGATTTAAGTCCAAGAAAGGCCCTTGCATTAAAATTAGCACAGTACTTGCTTGACCAAAAAATCATGCATAATTACTTGGCCAAGATGACACAGCCTAACCATCATAGTCCACCCTTGTCAATTTGGCAGCCATGCACATCCCCTTAAATGATACTTAATCTCTAAATAAAAACAATCACATTTTTTTCCACCTAACAATATTCAACTGTCCTGCATATAACCAGAAACTCACCAAATCCTTCCAGAATAGGGTAAAAGTCCTTGGGTAATACTCACTCTTAAAACTCAACACGCTTAGATACTATGTCATGTTATTAGTAAAACTTATGCCGTATGATAAAGGGATAAGATAGGGGAGAAAGCAAAGATATTCATTTCAGGTACGTATACAAACATACTCAAAACAAGGAAGAAATATTTGTGACTAGTACAGTCTTCACTTCTGTAACTGGTCATATGCTCATAGTTTTTATTTATCACTACCTTCTTCCACTACCCATTCCATGCTCCCTTTACCCTCAGCAAGTACCTCAGCTGGCTGTGGTTCTTTACCTGGTAGGGTGACCCAAACCTTTATTCTGAAGATTCTGGGCCATTGTTTGTCTTGCCTTGATTGGGTTGTTGCAATATTACATTGACTTTAATCACAGGGCATTTTAATAATAAAAGATGCCCTAGGGGATCCCCTGTATTCCAGGGAAACTCTTTACCTCCATTGTCTAGTTGCAGTCTTATTTCCCTACGGTAGTCAGGATCAATTACCCCAGGCAGTACAATAATTCCCTTCTTTGCCTGCTGAGTCAGAGGCATGAGGAGCCCGAACTGATCAGGTGGCAGTCTTCACTTCCATTTCAGTGGAGTCATTGTTGCATTTCCTGGTGGAAGCACACCACCTTTTGAAAATAAAACTTCAAAAAACTTGCAGGGACAGGAAGCAAAATTTTTCCTAGTTACTAAGGGTAATAGTGAGTGGTTCCACTCCCATTTCCACCCCTTGATTCCTGGACCCATGAATCCTGGCTATGGGAGAAACAGCACCATAGAGACAATGCTGAATTAGAGCACACAAAGCTTCCTGGAGAACATTGCCCCAACCCTGCAAGGTATTGCCACCTATTTGGTGCCATAAGTGAGTCTTCAAAGGTCCTTTTGACCATTCTATCAATCTAGCTGCTTCAGGATGTTGAGGAACACAGTAATACTAGTGAATTCCATGAGCACTTGCCCATTCCCACACATCATTTGCTGTTAAGTGGGTTACTTGATCAGAAGCAATGCTGTGTGGAGCAACATGATGGTAGATAAAACATTCAGTAAGTCCACAGATGGCAATCTTGGCAGAAGCATTATGTGCAGGAAAGGAAAGACATACCCATACCTGGAGTATGTGTCTACTCCAGTTAGAACAAATTTCTGCCCCTTCCATGATGGAATTTGTCCAGTGTAATCACTCTGCCACCAAGTGGCAGGCTAATGACCTCAGGGATGGTGCCATATCAGGGACAGAGTGTAGGTCTCTGCTGCTGTCAGATTTGTCACTCAACAGTGGCTGCAGTCAAGTCAGCCTTGCTGAGGGAACTCCATGTTGCTGAGTCCATGCATAACTTCCATCCCTACCATGACAGTTATTTTTTTCATGAGCCGATTGAGTTATTACAAGAGTGGCTGGGGAAAGAGGCTGACTGTTATCCACAAAATGGGCATCTTATCTATTTGATTGTTAAAGTCTTCCTCTGCTGAAGTAACCCTCTGGTGAGCATTCAAGTGGGAAACAAATATCTTCATATTTTTTTTTGCCCATTTGAAAATGTCTATCTGCATGCCTCTTTCCCAGACCTCTTTGTTACCAATATTCCAATCATTCTCCTACCAAGTCCCTGGCCATCCAAGCAAACCATTGGCAAGAGCCCATGAATCAGTGTACAAATGCACCTCTGACCAATTCTTCCAAGCAAAATGGAAAACCAGGTGCACTGCTCAACATTCTGCCCACTGGGAGGACATCACCTCAACACTCTTCTTCAAGGATGTCCCAGCAAGGGGCAGCAATGCTACAGGTGTCCATTTTTGGGTGGTATCTGCATATCATGCCAAACATCTGTAAACCAAGGCCCAAATTTTCTCTTCCTCAGCCAACTGATTAAGGAATCCCAACCCCCCCAGGAGGGCATTGCTGTGGGCTAGGAAAGAGAAGGTAATGTGGCCATGTGCATTTCAATCTGTTCCTCATTGTATAAGTCAGCCAAAGGGGTGTTGATGAAAAGTACTAGAACTATCTTGGTTTCTATGAAGGGTATTTATTTGGGGTGGCTTAGAGACATAAGGCCCTAAAGAGTCCAATTCAAGGTTCCATATGAGGTACTTCCTCACCCAAATCCACTTGCCACTTACTGAAGCAAGATGGCATCTTCTGATCTCAGATTTAGGCTGGCATAAGGACAGTCTCTCTCCTCAGGGCTCATTTTTTTTCCAGGCTCAGCTTCTCTGTTTTCTGCACAAGGTCAGCTGTAGACTATTAGGCTCATCTCACTTCTTGGCATCTCTGTTGTGCCTAATGAGCTGTCTCTCTTCCTCTGTATATCTTCTTTGTGTCTCTACTTCTGTGTTAGAGTCTGTTTTATCAGCCCAAGTGAGCTGGGACTCAATGCTTAGTCACACTGTAATGATGCGGTTGAATCAAAGTCCTAATCTTAACATAAGTTAATCAAACATCTCAGCTGAATCTAATAGAATCAAAGGTTATCATGCCCAGAGAAACAAATGAGTTAACAAACATCTGTTTTTGGAATTGATGAATAATTTCAAACTGCCACACTCATGTAACTTTCTTGTGCCTTAAGGACCTGCTCAAGCCCTATTTCACATACACCACTTCCATTTTATGATGGAGTTCTGCTGTGCATGCTTAAATATATGGTTTGGCTGATTAGACAACACCCTAATCCTGATAGGTAACTCAGGTCTCACAGTAACTTGTTAGCCCATAGTTAAGCATTCAGTCTCTACTAAGGCCCAGTAGCCATCCAAAAAGGTGTTTCTCAAAAGGAAAGTAGTGAACTTTACAGGATAGAAGTGCTTTGCCCCACAATCCTAAATATCTGCATTGTGAATCTCCTATAGGGAGATCTGTATTTACCACCGACACTTCCAGCACCATTGGATCTGCTGCATCATGTGGCCCAGTTGGCAGTGAAGCTTGTACAGCAGCCTGGGCATATCACAGAGCCTCCTCTTATCCAGTTCCTTACTGAATTCCAGCAGATTTTTGATCATTCTGTAAATGGGTTGGTGTAGAACACCCAAAAAGGAATATGTTGTCTCAAAAATCCAGAGGCCAATTAAGCTCTGTGCCTCTTTTTTGGTTGTAAGAGGGACCAGATGCATCAGTTATCCTTCAGTTTAGTGCGCCTCCTCCCCCATGGACACCTAGAAATTTCACTGAAGTGGAAGTCCCCTGTATTTTTGTTGGATTTATCTCCCATCCACTGACACACAAATACCTTACCAATAAGTCTAGAATAGCTGCTAATTTTTGCTCATTAGTTTCAATCAACATGATATCATCAATATAATGGATCAGTGTGATGTCTTTTTTTGAGGGGGGTGGGACGTTCATGGTCCCTGAGGACATTATTATGACATAGGGCAGGAGAGTTAAAATACCCCTGAGGTAGGACAGTGAAGGTTTATTGATTGTCTTGCCTGCTGAAAACAAACTATTTCTGGTGGTTCTTACTAACAGCAATAGATATAAAAAGCATTTGCCAGATCAATAGCTTCATACCAGGTACCATTATATGTGTTGATTTGCTCAAGCAAATCTGGAATAGCATTTACTGAGTATTCCCATTCTTATTATCCATTCTGGAACTGGGAAAATAACTACAGATTGTGTCCAGTGACCCACTATAACCACTGTGCAATGTACCTGAGCTAAAACCCTATCAATCACCTGGCCTCTGTAAACCCTACTCTGACTGGTGGGCCATAGTGACATTTTGGGTCATTTGGAGTTAACTTCACTTCTAAGCCAGTGTTTAATAATCCCAGAAATGTCCAATCATTTCCTTTTCCCCAATGCACAATGACCCTAGTAAAAGGTGGTGGGCCTCTTTAGGTAAGGCTGAAGGAAGATTAATAGTATACATCTTTGGCAGTGTAACAGGTCCTTCTCCAAGGGGTCCTGTCCTTCTCTTTATTCAAGGGGCTCTAGGACAGTAAACAGTGTCAGGTCTGCAAATTGATTAAGGGGCGATGATCCTCTGTTTCTGCAATTCACGGTTGACTTTTGTTCACTCAACCCAGAACTCTTCTGCTTATATGAGTCAAGTAGGAATTAAGTAGACTGCCCATCTCTTTTACTTCTAGGTACCCCATGATCTATTCACCAACACTCTAGGCCCATGTGAGTCAGACTATTTTGATTGTTGCTTTGTGTTTGCCTTTCATTGTGGTAGTCATACCCACCTTGTCTTTTGTAGTTAAGTGCTGCCACTTGGCTTCTGCCAGCTTGAGATCTGATCATCCCCATAATGTTTGAGGATCCTAGTTCAGTGACTGTAGGTCCCAAGATAATATCTGACCAACAAAGAACAACAACCACAGAGCTCTTCAGGGAAAATGGAGTTAGTTTCACAAATTTATTCTGCACAATCCTGGTGAAAGTTGTGTCTTCTGGACATTCCTAGGGTGGTCTTACATGATAAATCCATTCTAACATTCCAAACTCTCTGTAAGCATTGGCTAAAGAACTGGGCATCATTACCTGGCCAAGTTGACCCAACATAACTATCACACACTTTATAATATATCTCTAACACATATAAAGAAAATAGCAATAAAAACATAAGGTGAAATTAACATGAGTTCCAACTCTGATTAAATAAATTGACAAAATTAGAAAGATTATAGAATAGTTGAACTACAAATTAACAAGCCTCATTTAACACACATTAATAGAAGCTGCCTCCCAAATTTGGAAAATAAATATTATTATTTTGAAGCACATATTGAACATTTATAAAATTTCACCAGATAGAAACACATAAAATAGTTTTCAGGAGATTTGAAGGAGTTGGCATCCTACAAATGACAATTTCTAACCACAATATAATTAAGTTATTGACATAATTAAAGATGATTTAAAATTCATGTATATTTGAAAATTTTAAAAACATCCTTCTAAAATAACTGAGAGGTCACTGAAAAAACCATAATGGTAATTAAACAATATTTAAAATGAATGAAAATGAAATCACAATATACCTTAATGTGTCAAATGGAGTTAATGTAGTGTTCTGAGACAAAATTATATTTTTGAAAGTTCATATTAGAAATGAAAAAGCCCAAAATGTAAGTGTTAGAAATTCATATTTATTTCAGAACAAACTGAAAGGAACAGAATGATGGAAATCCTAGATGAAGGATTTGTAATAATAAAAAGATAAATAGTGCAGGTAAACAAAACTAAACAGATATTTCCAAGTAACATTAAAATTGATAAGCTTTTTGCAACATAGATAAAAAAATATGAGAGAAAGAGTGTAGGAAATAACAAGGAGGCAAAACTAATGATGCAGCAGAGATTTAAAAGGTAATCTGGTCATGAATAAATTTATGCTATTATATTTGAGAGTGATGAAATCAAAATGTTCCTAGAAAAATAAAAAAAATACAAAATGTGACTCAGGGTAAAATAAACTACCTGACTAGCTCTATAATCACTAAAGGAATTAAATAATTATTTAAAAGTCTTTTCACAAAGAAGACACCAGGACTATATTGCTTTGCCAAAATGCAAATTTTCAAGAAAACTGCAACCAATGAAACTGGAAATTCCAAAACAGGGTACGTTAAACTCATTTGCATAGGTTAACATAATTTTGATACCAGTATACACAAGGGTGGTTTGTAAAAGGAAATGTACTGGCCAGTTCACACATGTGTAAATACCATTATACATCATGACTGAATGGAGCTTATCCTGGAATGAAAAGTTAGTTCAACACTGTAATATATATATCATAATTATTACCTTAATGAACTGAAGGGGAAAAACTAATTTTCTCAATGTCTGTAGAGAAAGCATAGATAAATTTCACGATCCATTCATAAAACTTTGGTCAATGTAATAATAGAAGAGATATTCTTATAAATCTAGAAATAAAAAAGAACCTCCTTTTCCTTACTAAAATATATCTAAAATACCTAGAACAAATATCATACACAATGATATGGCATTTAAATATTAAAACCTGTAGCATGTATCATACATAATGATATGTCATTTTAAATTAGTAGCTTAAGGCTGACTGCATTGAACATTTCTATTCAATATTTTATTGGATTAATCAAAGTTGCAATAAGGGAAGAGAATGAAAAAGGAGCTATAACTTTTAGGCAGGAAGATATAGAATGGCCATTGTTCACAGTTATATGATGATATACACTGAAAGTCCAAATAAACTATAAATTCTTCAATTTGTAAATGAATTCATGTTCATTATAATAAGATTAATAAATAAGATACATTGCATTTCAATATACCAACAAAGATAGATAAATCAACATGCCTTATGCAATAATGATGAACATTATATTAACTAGTAATAAAATATTTACAAACTCTTATTGAAAGACATTGTAAAACTTTAATGAAAGACATTAAAGAAACTTAAATAGGAGGAGATATATGATATCCAGATAAGAAGAGTCCCAGAATTGACCTTTAGATTCAGTATAATGCCACTCAAAATCTAAGCCGTTTCCTTAGAACTTAAATCAATTTCAACATTTATGTGGAAAAGCAAATGGCCAAGAATTGCCAAAGCATGGTAAATCTTATATATGTGTCTGTGTGTCTATTTATATATACTAAGGCATATTACAGTGTTGTGATAAATAAGCTAGTCAAAATTATTGACACACAGACAAATGGCACAGAACAGAAAGCCCAAAAACAATCCCAAGCCTGAATGTTAGATATAGATGCTATCATGTGTAAAATGTGTAAAGGAAAGTGAAATCAATAAATGATGCTAGCACAGATATCTATTTTTTTAAAAAATCAGATCTCTATTATATTTTAGATACAAAAATAAAATCTACACAGATCATAACTTATGCAGAAGACACTGCAAAGTTTTCAACTATAGAAGAAAACATAGAAAAATATTTTTTCACCTTGAGATCCAAGGATTCCTTAAATGAGAATCAAATTGCCTTCACTGTTCAGCAATCGTTAAGGGGTCTGTTGCGTTGTTTTACAGAGACATTTTTCCAGCCTTCACCTTGGCGCTCGCCTACAATTTTACTGGGATTACTCTGCTTTGGCCTATGTGTTTGCATCATCGGGTTGATGATTTTTTTCTTCAAGTACCGCAGTAAGTGAAATAGAGAATCTTGAACTTGTGGATTTACATGGTTCCAGCAGGGCTGGGATCAGGGAAGCTCCCATGTGCCTCCCTGGTTTGGTCCCCTAGGCCTGGGCCAGGGGCCCATCACCTGGACCCCAGCCCACTGTCCCCAGTCTCTTTCTGAAATGGCTTCCTCAGGAAATGCAAGGCCCTTCCAGACCCTTCCTATATTCCATAAAGGGCTGAGAATTAGATGAATAATGATTTTCAGTATATTTAGAGCTTATACAAATTTCTTGGAGCAACATCAGAACCTCAGTAAAAAAGTTTCCAAGTGGTTGGAAAGGCTTTATGAAAGAAGAAATAAAAATGATTGAAAGATAAAAAATAAAATACCCAGTCTCACTAAGAATTGTCATCGTCAATTATCATTTTTTTTCCTCCTGGGGACAATACCCAATTGAAGAAATTCTCTTCAGTAATCCTATCATGATCTCTTGTATTTTTCACCACATAGAGATGCTAATATTGGGTCAGGGGTGAGGGAGGTACAAAGGAGAGTTCTAGGAGGTCCCAGGTCATGCAGACTCCACAGCTTGTCTCACTTGAGCAAGGAGCCTTCACCGTGTGTGTGGTTTTTTTTTTTTAAGTTTTATTTTCTTTCATTGTGTTTTTATGTTACATAAGCTTGTACCAAAAACTGAATATTCCTTTTCTGTTTCAGGGAAACACCAGGGGGAATTGGGTAAGTGTCATATCATGTTCTGAGCTATCCACGCACTCAATTCTCCTCAGTCTCTCCCTGTTCCATAGTTAAGCCATCTGCATGCTTTCTGGTTCCAGACTGGACTGAAAGCATGGGCAAGTCAAGGGAGAGAAGCTGGTTTGCTTTCCCCATCCATTAACTCTGAACTAATCATCAGAATCAGTGTGGTTAACATGGACATCAAAGTCTGGAAATTTCATAAAATTGTCTGTAAAATTAACATGTTTTTGCATTTGATGGTGAGAGAAACTGCAGATTTTGTGAAATGTACTAGTCATTTGACCACAGAATCATAAAGAACCTGTTGATTGCCCTCCTCAACTTCACCCCTGTTCTGATGCTTATCTAGATTCTGTATCAGCCACCGAATATTCTGAATTTTGTTTCAAGTAAATTCCAGGAAAAATTGCATGAAACAAACCCTGAATATTCCTTTTCTGTTTTAGGGAAACACCAGACAGAATTAGGTAAGTGTCTTATCATGTTCTGAGCCATCCACACACTCACTTCTCCAGGATCTCTCCCTTTTCCATAGTTTAAACCATTTTCATGATTTCTGATTCCAGACTGGACAGAAAGCATGGGCAAGCCAAAGAGAGAAGCTGTTTTGTTCTCATCATCCATTAACTCTGAAATGATCATCAGGATCACTGTATTTAAGATGGTCACCAAAGTCTGAAAATCTAAAATTTTCTGTAAAATTAGCATGTTGGTACATTTGGTGGTGAGAGAAACTAGATTTTATGAACTCTTTTAGGGATGTGACCTCAGAATCATGAAGAATCTGTTGGGGGTCCTCCTCAACCTTCTCCCTGATCTGACATTTTGAGACGTTGTCTAGATTCTGAATCAGCCACTGAGTATTCTGCATTTTGTTTCATGGAAATTCCAGGAAAAACTGCATAAAACTATCAGTGAATATTCCTTTTCTCTTTCAGGAAAACTCCAGGCAGATTTGAGTAAGTGTCTTATCATGTTCTAAGTCATCCTCACACTCACTTCTCCTGGGTCTCTTCCTGAATCATACTTTAAGCCATCTGCAAGTTGTCTGGTTCCAGACTGCTCAGAAACCATGGGCAAGCCAAGGAGAGAAGCTGATTTGCTCTCCCCATCCATTAATTCTGAAATGATCACCTGGATCAGTGTGGTTAAAATGGGCATCAAAATCTGGAGATCTCATAAAATTGTCTGTAAAATTAGCATGCCGGTGCATTTATTAGTGAGAGTAACTATAGATTTTGTGAACTGTACTAGTGATGTGGCCCCAGAATCATGAACAACCTGTTGGTTGCTCTCCTCAGCTTTCCCCCTGTTCTGATGGTTTGAACCTTTATCTGGACTCTGTATCAGCCACCGAGTGTTTTGCATTTTGCTTCATGGAAATTCCAGGAAAAACTGTATAAAACTATCAGTGAATATTTCTTTTCTGTTTCAGGGAAACAGCTGGAAGAATTGAGTAAGTGTCTTACTATGTTCTGAGGCTTCTGCACACTCATTTCTCCTGGGTCTCTCCTTGATCCATAGTTTAAGCTGCTTGCATGCTTTCTGGTTCCAGACTGGACAGAAAGCATGGGGAAGCCAAGGAGAAAACCTGTTTTACCCTTCCCATTCATTAATACTGAACTGATCATCAGAATCAATGTGGTTAAGATGGGCATATGAATATGGAAATCTAAAATTGTCTGTAAAATTATCATGCTGGTGTATTTGGTGGATATAGATTTTGTGAAATGTTCTAGGGATGTGGCCCCAGAATGGTGAAGAACTGTCGGGTGTCCTCTTCAATTTTCCCTCTGGTCTGATGCTTTTAGCCTTTATCTAGACTCTGAATCAGTCACTGAGTATTCTGCATTTTGCTTCAATGAAATTCCAGGAAAAACTGCATAAAAGTGTTATCATGTGCAGAGTTTTCCTGCCACACACTCCTCTGGGTCCTGTTCCATGGATTTCAGCTTCCTTTGTGTTTTCTTCCTTTCAGACTGGAGAAAGCAGCAAGCACAGGATGGTGAGAGAAGATCTCCCTTTCCTCCGCTGACCCTTCAATGTCCCTACTTTATGTATTCTTATAGCTTGAAGCCCATGGGATCCAGAGGAAGCAAAATTGTGGTGGGCTGCAGGGTTCAGGGGACTCTGAAACTGCCTGCAAATTTTGGGGAAGGTAGATTTTGTAAAGAGATTCATAGGTTTTATCAGATCTCGTGTAGGTCCCTCACATCTCAAAACAGCAGCCACTCTTGGTCTTTCTCATCTTCCTACCTGCTTTTTTCAACGTCAACGTAAACACTGACCAGCAACCTTGCTCATTTTCAGAATGGAGAGATGCCCGGAAACACCCAGGTACTAGAATCTGATGAAGTTGACTGTGGCATAGAACCTCTGGTGGGTGTGGGAGAGGGAGGTGACCAATAATAGATACAGGGCTGCTGAGTGAGATTGAGGTCCATCCGGCCTGCAGATGGCAAACCTGCAATAGGGACTTTGTGAAAGGACAGGGTTGGGCTGGGGTGCTCGAGAGGAATTTATGAAATTCTAGTCAAGATATCTCCAGGTCATTTTGTCTGAGGGAGACCATGGCTCTGAACCTCACCTGATCTCATCCTGAGCCAGTCTGGGGCAGAATGGGGTGACCTCTGGATCTGTCCAAGGTGCCCTCCCTTCCTCATAACTCATTCTTTCTTTCTCCCCCCTCTTTCTCCCAGTGGAGCTGACTCTTGACCCAGGCACAGCTGAATCCCACCTCCACATTTCTGATCTGAGAACAGTAACCTATTTGGATGTTCCTCAATATGTGACAAACTTATGGATGAGATTCAGTAACATGGCTGTCGTGGCTTCTCAGGGTTTCTCTGAAGGAAAACATTACTGGGAAGTAGATGTGGGTCAAAACGTAGGGTGGTGTTTGGGAGTGTGCCTGGATAATGTTGAAAGGGCGATGCAGAATGTGACGTTGTCTCCCATTAATGGGTACTGGGTCTTTGGAAAGAACACACAACAGCAGTATTTCTCATTGAACCCTGATACAATTAATCTTTTCCCAAGAATCCCACCTACACATGTAGGAATTTTCCTGGACTATGAAGGTGGGACCATTTCTTTCTTCAACATAAATGATCAGTCACTCATTTATACCCTGACACATCAGTTTGCAGGCTTATTGAGGCCCTTCATCCACTATTCTCCAGGTCTTGAGGGGAATCAGACTTCAATTGTCATCTGTCCAGTGTCCTGTGGATCAGGGAAAGAAGGGCATTTGCAGAAGGTCCCCACATCCCCAGACACAGACAACAGAAAGCCCTCCTCACAAGTGGCAAGTGACCATACCCTTCCTCTCCAGGAGTGATGCCTAGAAGGGATCACAACTCCCACTTCCTTTAGGGTACCTTGGTTTCTTTCCTGGTTCCAGAGCCACACAGCAGCCAACAGGGATGGCTTCTAGATGAGGAGAGATTCATGCTGCCTGAGGTTGGGAGGGAAGAAGGCTAAAGATGGATTTAATTTGCACCAACTCTCTATAGGTAAGCAACCACAGACAAGTCCCAGTCTCTCAAGATCTTCACCCATAAACAGAGTCATTCATTCCCTTAGAGGATGCAGTGAAGATTAAAGAGACAATGTGAATCATACATGCATTTTGTAGGTGGCATAACATTTGCTAATGATTTTTTCTTTATATTACATTTCATCCCCATTATGATCCCTATTCATTTAATTCACATTAATTCATTTTCCCTATTTGAAATTACCTTTGGAGTATTCAGTGAGCACGTGCTCTGTGCCAGGCCCAAAGGCTTGTAGGTGAGGGAACATTTTTTCCAACTTATCATTCAAGCCCACGATTACCCTCATAGCAAAACCAAATATTACAAGTAAAGGATACTACAGACCAATATAATCATGACCGTAGATGCAAAAAACTCTAAATAAAATTTTTGTAAGTTGAAACCAACAGTATATTCAAAGAATAATACATCATTATCAAGTAATGTGTGGAATGTAGGATATATTTCATATTCAAGCATCAACGAGCTTAATTCACCACATTAGCAAATTTAAAAGGAAAAAGTATATATCTCAATAGATGAAGAAAAAACATTTGATAATACCAATATCCATACTGATAAAAACTGTCAGCAGGAAAAGCCAGTCACAAAAGGACAAATATTGCATGATCTCACTGATATGAAAATATGAAGAATAAACCCATGATTAAAACCTAGATATAGGGTTTTTAGGAGGTAAGAGGAGGACTGTGAAAAAATATTCATGGTTAATACATGTAGAAATTTTAATTAACTTGACTGTAAAAGTGTGGAAGTGGATGGAGTTGATGGTTCTTTACGGTGAGTAGAAATAACACTGCTGTTTATAAACGGGATTGTAGCTGAAAGAGTAGTCTAGGGATGTAAATGTCAACTGAAAAAAAGAAAGCCAGAGAATAGAATAATCTAGGGACTGAATAATATTGTGAACCCAGAGGTGAATGAGAATTGTGGCTAATAGTACAAATATAAGAATGTCATTCTATGAACTAGAACAAATGTATATCACTATTGCAGGGTGGGAAGAATGTGGAGAAGCAGGAGAAAAATGCAATTAATGTAAATTAGGGACTATAGTTAACAGAAGTACCATAATATTCTTGTAGCAATGACAAATATGCACTCTGTTAATAATAAGGGATTTCAGAAAAAAAATAGACCAATTTATGCTATAGACCAGGAGTTATCAACTAGACATCCATGGACCCCTAAGGGGTCTGTGGAAAGACTTCAGGGGATCCATGAGTTTAAATTGAAAATTAAAAAAAAATTCTTGTGGGGACATGTTGGTGTGGGACAAAGTATAGTGTGGATTTAGTAATGGGTACCTGATTTTTGCCTGACTGGATTTGTGGAACAAAAAAAGGTTAAGAACTTGCACTATAGACCATAATTAATGGTAATAGCCTGATGATGTTATCTCATAATCTGAAACAAATGTTCCACAACAATGTAGTGTACTGGTAGAGGGGTGTTGTATGGGAATTGCATACATGTGATGATTGTTTTGTAAGTTCATAATTTCTCTAATAAAAATATGTATTTTAAAGTTTTTTGGAACTTTATTTACTTATTTATTTATTTTAATTATTCTGCCCCTCCCCATGGTTCTCTTTGTCTTTCTGCTCATTGTTTAATTTTTCCTCACTTTCTCCAGGAGGCACCAGGAACCGGACCTGGAACCTCCTACATGGGAGGTGAATGCTCAATAGTTGCTCCTCAAAAATATAAATATTTTAAAAACCTATTAGCAATAAATATATATAGATTGCAAGTAAGCACATGGAAAGATACTCAAGATCTTTAGACATTAAGGAAACACAAATTTAACCACAAAGAGACACCATTATACACTTCTTACAATGGCTAAAATTAAAAAGATGGACCACACTACAGGTAAGAGGATGTGGAGGCATTGGAACTCTCATACACTATTGGTGAAAATGTAAAATAGTGCACCTATCTTGTACAACAATTTTATAGTTTCTTTAGAAACCAAACAACTATCATAAGATCCAGTCATTCCACTCTAAGCATTTACCCAAGAGAAAAGGAAATGCATATATATAGAAAGATTTGTACATAAATGTCCATAACTGCTTTTTCGTAACATTCAGAAACTGGAAACAATCTAAATGCCAATCAACAGATGAATGGATAAAAAAATTGTGATATATCCATGCAATGGAATACCACTCAATAAGAAAAAATAATGAATTGTTACATACAACAACATGGATGAATCTCAAAAACATTATTCCAAGCAAAAGAAACCAGACCAAAAAAGAGAAAAAAAATATTTTGTGGGTCTTAATTTCCTACCTGAGATCACAAATACCACAAGATGGGTTGACTTAAATGATGGGACCTTATTGACTCATGGTTTTGAGGCCAGGGGAAGTCCAAAATTGAGGTGTCAGCAAAGCAAGGCTTTCTTCTCTAAGAATTTGAAGTTCTCATGCTGGCTGCATGCAAATCCTTCAATTTAGGCTTTTCTGTCATGTGATAATCAACACGGTAATGTATCTTTTCTCTTCTGGGTTCTATTGACTTCCAGCTTCTCCTGTTGTCTTCCCTTGTCCAATTTCCTTTGCTTATAAAGATTTCAGCCACACTGGGTTATGATCCACCTTCCTTTGATTTGGGCACATCTTAACTAAGAATAATATCTCCAAATGTTCCATTTACAATGGTTTCACACACACAGGAATGGATGAAGATTAATAACACTTATTTTCTGGGATACATAACTCAATCTGCCAGACTGTGTGATTCAGTTAATATTAAACTCCAGAAAATGCAAATTATCTAAAGTGACAGAAAGTTGACAATTGGGTAGGAAGGATGACAAAGGGGCATAAAGATACTTTTGGGGGTGATTGCTTTGTTCACACTCTTGATTATGGTGATTGATTCTTGTATGTATGCATATGTAAATTAAAACATTAAATTACACACCTTAAATAAATGCAGTTTAATGTGTGTCAATTATGCTTCAGTAAGGATTTTTTAAAATAAATAAACAAGAAAAGTGTAATATGGCTGATCCTAGTGGTAATATTTCCTGAACCTTACCTTTCTATGAGACTCACATTTTTTTAACCACAGCCCTGTGTCCAATACACTATAATTTAATGATTTTCTTTCAAGTCCAAGTCTGTGGGCAGCTGGATGCCTGAATGTGGACACTGTCAGAAGGGAGAGAGGGTTGTGCTTCTCAATGCAGCATCTCTAGATGGACCTGTGAGGGAGGGAGTGACCACACCTTTAGCTGTTACTCTTCACCCTTCCTTGTCTGAACCCTAGGGAGTGACAGGGCAACTGAGATTGTAAATCCACAAGCCCCTACATTGTCTGTTAGAATATGTCTAAATGCAGCTATAGATAGGAGCAAATTATTAATGCATACAACTTTAGATAGATCTTAAGGGCATTAAATTGAGTAATAAAAACCTATCTCATAGGTTACATACTACATGATTCCATTTATTAACCCCTTGAAGTGACAAAATAATAGAGATTGAGAACATGAAACTGGTTGCCAGGGCCTAAGAAAGGGGAGGAGAACGTAACTATAGAGGTGTAGCATGATAGAGTGTTTTTTGGTGACAGAACAGTGTCTTTATTATAGTGGTGGTCATCAGATTCTATTCACATAATGAAACTACTTAGAAATACACAAACAGAAATGAATGAGTGTAAAAAGTGGTGCAGTATGAATTAGGTCTGTGGTGTGGTAAGAGTATTGTATTAATGTCAGTTCCCTGGATTTCATATTGTACTATATTTATGTAAGTTGTTACCATTGGAGCAAGCTCTGTCAGGGCACACAGTACTCTGAATTATTTTTACAACTTTTTGTGAATGTCTAATTATTTCAAATAAAAACTTGAGAAGAAAGCTGTAAATCTATAATTACCTCAACGAAATACTTAATTTTTGATAAAATTATTTATCTGGGCAATCATTCTGTAAATGACAAAATATGGAAATATTAAACAGTATCAGATATTCAACTAGAGGTAAAACACATTAAATAAACAAAATGAAGCTTTTAAAAATACTTATAATTTACAAAAGAATCCTCAACAATAAAATACTAGTAATAAGTTTAAGTGAGGATATAAAAGAGATGTAAACTGGAAATTATAAAACACTGGTTTAAGGAAATTAAAGAACACCTAAATAAAGGTCAAGATTTATGTGTTCATGGATTGGAAAATGTAATATTGCTAGGATGTCAATTTTATGCAAAGGTATTTACAGATTCAATGCAATCCTTTCCAAACTTCCAGCAGCCTTTTTTTCAGAAATATTAATCCTGATCCTCAAGTTCATATGGAACTTCAAGGGGCCCTGAATAGCTAAAACAATTTTGAAAAATAAGAACAAAGTTGGAGGACTCACACATGGGATTTGACAATAGATTCTTAAAGATGACACCTAGAACATGAAGAGTAAAAGAAGCAATAGATAAATTTGACTCATCAAAATAAAACATTTTGCACATGAGAACATTATTAAGGAAATTAAACATATATAAAGAAAATTGAATATATATAAATACATAAATATAAAATTAAATATATTGAATGGGAGAAAATATTTGCAAACCATTTGTTAGATAATGACTGTGACAGTTTGAAGTTGTTTTATGAATCCCAAAAAGAAAAGGATTATGTTATTGAACTAGGCTATTCCTGTGAGTGTGTGGTCCTTTAGACTGGACTATGTCAGTGAAGCATAAATCAGGTTTATGTCTCCTACCCTATTTTATATTTTATATTGATATAAACAGAGACATAGAGAGAGAAAGTGCCAGAGAAAGGATGTTGCCATTTTTACCTGGACATGTGTGAGAGAAAACTCAAGGAGGACTAGCAGCCAAATCTGAAGTAGAAAGCCCCTTAGAGGCTGGACCCATGGAGCAGTTCAAGGCTGAGGAGATAAGCCATATGTCTGACAGTCCACAGCTGAACCCAGGAAGAATGCAGAGAAGCCACGACTGAGAGAGGAGGTTGGAAAGAGACTAGCCTTATGCCTGGTGACCCACAGAAAGGCTCAGGGAGATGGTGAGCCCAAAGGTTAATGAGGAGACATTGGCAGAGATCAGCTGCCACCTTTCTTCACCACATGGCAAGATCCCAGGATCACTAGCAGCTGACTTTGTTGAGAAAGCATCTCCTCTGATGCCTTGATTTGGACATTTCATGGGTTTGGAACTAGAAGCACTTACCCTAAATAAAATTCATATTATAAAAGCCAACCCACTTCTGGTACGGTGCATCAGAAGCCCTGTGGCAAACTAAGACAGATATTGGTACCAGGAGTGGGGAGCTGCTGCTTGCAATTACCAATAATGTTGGATCAGCTTTATAAATGGGTAAGGAGTATTTTATTGGTGGAATTTTGATAATAATGACCTAGACTGTTTCGAAGAGGTTGTTGGTAAAAATATGGACACTAAAGATAGTTCTAATAAGGCCTTAGATTGAAATCATGCATGTGTTATTAGAAATTGGAGGAAAGGTGATCTTTGTTTTAAAGTGGCAAAATTGAGTTCTGATGCTGGAAGAAAAGCAGAAATTGGGAGTGAGCAAATGAATTCAGCATAAGTGGCAGTGTTTTAGTTTTTCACAAGCTGCTGAAAGCAATATACCAGAAATGAGTTGGCTTTTACAATGGGGGTTTATTGACTTGCAAGCTTACAGTTCCAAGCATGAGAAAAGTGTCCATGTCATGGCATCATTAGATGACACTCTCTTCCAAAGACCAGCTGCTGGGAATCCTGGACTCCTCTTTCCCATGAAAAGGCACATGGTGACATCTGCCATTCTTTGCCTTCTTCTCCAGGTTTCATTCTTTCCTGCTTCTGGCTTCTTCAACTGTGGATTTCTTGCTCAGCTCCTGTGGAGTCTTCTCTGAACTCTTGTGTTCCATTTATTTAAGCTATTGTCTTCAGGGTTTTTTTCTCAGCTTTGAAGTGTTTCTTTCTGTTTCTCACAGCCTGCTTATGAAGGACTCCATTAAGAACATTAAAACTCATCCTAGGTCATGCCTTACTGAAGTAAACTAGTCAAAATGTCCTTAACTGAAGTGACCTAATTAAAAGGTCCCACCTATAATAGTTTCACACTGATAGGACTAGATTAACATTTAGGGCATGATTTTCTGGGGGTCACCCATCTTCAAGCTATCACAGGCAGGATACGAGATCAACTCACCAAAAGCCACTGTGTTTCTATATACTAATAATGAACAATCAGAAGAATAAAGAAATATTCATTTACAATAGCAATTAAAAGAACCAAATACATAGGAATAAGTGTAAAAGACGTATACACTACAAAGCATTGCTTACAAATTTACAATGACTTAAATAAGTGCAAGGATATTCCATATTCATGGAAAGACTAAATATTGTTAAGGTTTCAATTGTACCCAGAGATTTACAGAACAGTCCTGCATGACATTGCAATGATGGATACAGGTCATTTTACATTTTGTCCTAATCTAAAATTTTTTCCTAAACAGATATTCCATAGGTCAGGGAGGAATTTGTGGGAAGATGGAGGATTAGAAGCTGAGGGATCACTTTCCTGGAAAAATATAGTAAGAGGACAGGCAGAGACTGTCTGGAGGGCTACTCTGGGACTTAGGACATCAGGGGATGGTGAAACCTAGAAGCAAGGGGATAAAGAAAGGAGTCTCAGCTGGCTTAAAAGTCCTGTGGGTAAAGCTGCAACAGCTGCTGGTGCCCATCCCCCACCCCGGATCAAACAGCAGTCTGCAGATTGCATCTGTTGTGGACTGAGGGTAATGCAGGAATCCTTATCCTCAAGAGAGGAAAGAGTGACACAACCTATAGTAAATTCAGATTTTGGTCAGCAAACTTGGTCTGCTGCTTTGGTGGGATCACACAAATCCATGCTGGGTGGAGCCACAACATTTTTTTGTTCTGAGTGCCAGCAGGAAGCTAAAGATAATTTACCTTCTCAAACACCTTTCCTATTGCCCCTCCTCTTGTTGAGGAGACAGGGGGGAGGGAGGGTGCTGACACTCAAGGAAGAAAGTTTGTTTATGAGATTTTGCCGGCTCTGAGAACATTGCTCCTGCACTGCATATCCCTGCATGCAGTTAAACTGAATGTATTCTTCCCTACTTGTGGGGTCTGAAGTAAGAGGTCTTCCAAAGAGCACCATCTTCTGGCCAAACCAGAAAAGTTCATGAAAAGAAAGGGAAAATAATAATAAATAAATAAAAGAGACAATCAGGCACCTTTACTACCACCCTCTTAAAGGTCCTTGTAAACTGGTTTGTGCCCCATTACTGAGTCATTAAAACTTGTTTGAACACTTAAATAGTGAGTAATCCTAAATATCTAGAACAAGTTGAACCAAGAATCAAGGAACAGTGGAAGCATACAACTACTTAAAAGTAATTCCTTAGGCAAGAGAGAGAAACTGAACATCAGAGTAAACTCACCATTACAATCAGATACCTAGATACCAGCAAAAAAATTACAAGTCATACTGAGAAAAAGAAAGCTATGACTTAGGCAAAGGAACAAATTAAAGCTCCGCATGAGAAACTGGACTTAAAGAAACTAATCAGTAAGTCTCATACAAATCTCCTAAATCAAACTGATGTGGGTTATGGGTGGGAGGCTGTTTATCTTTTCATAGATAACTTGAGTGTATGTGTGGGACAGTGAGAAGCTGCAGCCCTTCCCTTGGTAACCATGGCAACAACTCCAGTCCCGGGAAAAAATTTAGCAATGCAAACTCTATATATATATACCAGTCAGTCCAGAGAGACTCTGATAATAGTGATGCGGAAGCTTAAATAAACTTAAACTGTGGGAAACAAAGGCATGTTGTTTCCATGGAAGCAAGTTACTTCCTTGACCACGAGTCATGCTGTCTCCATAGTTACACATGCAGGTCATAAATCTAGCAAGGAGATGTGTACATTCAGGTGGAACGAGGACTAGGCAGAATGGGGTGCCCTGGGCAATAAGATTCATAGGTATGCTTTCTTTTTTTTTTTTTAATTTTATTTTATTTATTCATTTTTTAAAAAATATTACATTAAAATAATATGAGGTCCCCATTCACCCCCACTGCCCCCACCCCACCACTCCCCCCACAGTAACACTCTCCCCCATCATCATGACACATCCATTGCATCTGGTGAGTACATCTGTGGGCATCGCTGCACCCCATGGCCAGTGGTCCACACCATGGCCCACACTCTCCCATGTTCCATCCAGTGGGCCATGGGAGGACATACAATGTCTGGCAATTGTCCCTGGAACACCACCTAGGACAACTCCAAGTCCCGAAAATGCCTCCACATCTCATCTCTTCCTCCCATTCCCCGCACCCAGCAGCCACCATGGCCACATTTTCCACACCAATGCCACATTTTCTTCGATTACTAATCACAATAGTTCATGAATAGAATATCAGTAAGTCCACCCTAATCCATACTCTATTGCTCCATCCTGTGGACCCTGGAATGGTTGTGTTCATTCGACATCCATGTCAAGAGGGGCCTTAGATTCCACATGGATACTGGATGCAATCCTGCTTTCAGTTGTAGGCACTCTTGGCTCCATGGTGTGGTGGTTGACCTTCTTCAACTCCATGTTAGCTGAGTGGGGTAAGTCCAATAAACCAGAGTGTAGGAGCTGAAGTCTGTTGAGGCTCAGGGCCTGGCTATCATATTGTCAGTCCAGGGATTCAGATCCCCTAGATATATCTTCAACCCCAGCACCAACTACAATTCCAGTAAAGTAACAGGGAAGGCTTGTGAAAAGAGGTCACATCTGAGTCTAGCTCCATCACACAGAGACACCAACTCCAAAGAAGGGCTAACTGACAAGGCAGTGGACTCCATCTGCCATGACCATAAAACCTGTGGGTCTCTTTAGCCCTCAGAAGAACCAATACCTGGGTTGTATCTACTTTATCTGTCTCTGACACTCTGCTCAGGTGTGCATAAGGGCAATCTTTCTGACAACCTCCAGACTCTTTTTTAGAGACTCATAGCCATATAAACTCATTTGTCCTTTCCATTTCCCCCTTACTTTAGGTCAAAAAGCATTTTTAACTACTGTTATTTTATGTAGACAGGGATATTCTGCTGGTCCATGTTGAACCTTTAATTCAAGGTCATTTTCTAGTTACATCATCAGCTGGTGCTTGGTAGTGATCCCTCGGTGCCAGGGAGGCTCATCCCCAGTTGTCATGTCCCACGCTGGGGGGAAGGCAGTGCATTTACATGCTGAGTTTGGCTTCGAGACTGGCCACATTTGAGTAACACGGAGGCTGTCAGGAGGGAAGCCTTAGGCACAGTGCTGCTCTAGGCCTTGTTCTTATTTCAGGTGTATAGGCTCACAAGCATAGTCATTAGTATCAGGGACTCACTGTTGGACCTTCATTCCTTCCTGGTCTTTGTCATTGCACCCAGAGGACTGCCACTGCTCCCCTAGAGACCATGACAGAGCCCCCCCAGCAGGGAACCCAGCACCCCCCCAGCTGTTGTTTTTAATTGTTTCCACTCTGAGTATATCCAAACATTTCCATGAACCCCAGTCACATGCCCTGTATAACTCCCTGTCAACCCTATGTCCCCTGTCAATAACATCCCATACCAGTATTCCTCTGCTGCCATTGTTGAACCACTCTGTGATCCAAAACTTACTGAAAAGTGAAGCCCTATAAAATGCCAGGTTCCCTTAATAGTAAAATGGAATATAGCGATGAGTTTAAAGGTTAGATATAGGATACGTATTGATTTGGACAAATTCTACATCCTACCTTTTTCTTTTCTTTTTTCCTAATTATTGAGCCTCTCTTCACAAGAGCCATAGATCACAGTAATTCATATGTACAATATACAGTACTCCCACATATCCAATATAAAATCTTTTCCCTTCCACAGCGATAATATTTTAACATATTCATACCATATTTACTGAAACTGATGTACAGATATTGAGACAATAGCTTTCAAACAAGGTAACATTTGTGTTTACATTGTGGTTTATACTTTAGGCTATACAATTTTCTAAATTTTTAGTTATCCTATATTTCACATTATGATTTACATTATTAGTCTGTCGGCCCCTATATGTTCTTGGTGTAATATTACATATTTTATATCCATCCTCGTGTACTCTTGTTAAACACTTCTATTGCCCTCACAGTTACGTTGGTTCCATCTATTCAACATCTATTTTCCCCTCCCCTTGGGGCCCACAATTCTTTTTCTTTTCTTTTTTCCAATTATTAAGCTTGTTTTCACAAGAGTTTTAGAGTTTAGTATTTCATATTACAATATACAGTACTCCCACATATCCAACATAAAACCTTTTCCCTTCCACAGCAATAATCTTTTTACATATTCATATGATATTTACTCAAACTGATGTACTGATATTGAGACAGTAGCTTTCAAACAAGGTAAAATTTGGGTTTACATTGTGGTTTATATTGTAGAATATACAATTTTCTAAATTTTTAGTTATCTTATGTTTTACATTATGATTTACATTTTAGCCTATCAGTCCCTATATATTTTTGGTGTAATTTTACATGTCTTATATCCATCCTTGCGTACTCTTGTGGAACAATTCTATTGCCCACACAGTTTATTGGTTCCACCTATTCAATACCTCTTTCCCCCTCCCCTTAGGGCCCACAGTGAAAGTCAATCTTCATTGTTTGAAGGGCCATTTTTAGACTTACTTGCAACAGTGTTGAGGGCTTGACATGGTCAACTGCCCTAATGCACTGGGAGCCACCATTTCTCTTGAGACACCCAATTCCTTCTTTTTGACGGCATCAGTCCTCCCCAGGATGTGGGTATACCTTCACTCTCATTATATGGGTCTCTATCCAATGATATAACCCACTATGGCAAAATGAGCATTCACATATTCCCTAGGAGCCTGTCCTGTGTCAGATTATCCCCTTTAAGCATCTTAAACAGGTAACTTTCCTTATTATATTTTTGTGCATTTCCTTCCCTTTGAGCAAACCTGTCACTGAGCTCATCTCAGCAACTGGTGCCTGAACAGGGACTCAGAAGGAGGAAGGACCACTTCAAGCACAACTAAACTTGGTGCAACTGTACAGAGCCCCAAGTAGTTTAGAAGGCCTTCAAAATTCTCAGTAATTAAGGACACTGGGGTATTTTTGCAGGATTATGATGGGAAATGGAGAGAGTTCAACAAAATATCACACATATGTCTGTCTCTTGAAACAACTCCTCAAGACAGGAGGAGCAAAGTCCAGTGAGCCTTGTATTTTAGAACTTATACAGATTATTGAAAAATACTGCCCATGGTTCCCAGCAATAGAAAGTTTAGAATAAGGAGATTGGAAAAGAGTGGGAAAAGATTTTTAAAAATTACATGTTCAAGGGGCTTTCATCCTGTTACTATCTAGCCTATGTGGACTATTATTAAGTCAGTCCTAGAACCTTTACAAACAGACAATGAAGAAGATGAAGAAAAAGTCCATGACGTCCCATCCCCTATAAACTTTTCTAAAGGTTTTTATTGCAAACAATTTTTGCCTATTGCCCATCCATTAATAAATTTTGAGGAAGGTGATATACCTTCTCTTCTTCCATCCCTTACAACTATGCCTGCAATTACCTAAATAATCCTCTTAACAAAAGGGAATTTGCAGGCTAGAATGGAGGGAAATCATGTTGAGCTGCTCATGTAAGGACAGATTAACTCACAAATACAACATCCTGCACAGGCAAAAGTGCTGAATAAGGCCCTTGTTAGTGAAATCATGCTTGTAAGAAAACTCTCTATTAAAGTGCTAACTAAGATAAGGAAAATATTCTTCTGTCAGCAACTGTGCAAAACGCCCTTATGCTGCCCACATCATAATGTGGCTGTGGGTTAGTGGGGGCTGATAGACTTAAGCCACTGGAAGAGGAGGAAAATATGGCAACATTGGTGTTCTGTTTTGTTTCCATGCTGATTCTGATTGAGCTTATTTAACCAAATGAATAAAATTAGCACAAAATTTTTCAAGGTGTTAAAAGGAATTTTCAGTTTTGAATCAATAGCTTACTCCTGAACTTCAAGTCTCGGTGTAGTCTTAAAGAGTAGTAATCAAAAAAAATATGTGTTAACTCTCTGTATAAACTGCTAAATCAGAGCTTAACTGCATTTATACTGCTCAAGTTATTCTAACTGGTTACTGATTACTACTAAAAGTGTTTCCAAGAACAAGCTTGCATGTTACAGGCAACACAGAGTCCAGAAGAAATCTTAAAAGCAATAAAATCAAATATGTGAAATGATGGAGGGCTTGGAAACAGCTTTACCAAAAGTGTAAGAATTATGGGTCAAATTAGTAAGCTTTATTTTTCTGTTGTGTTGTAATTGTTTATGTGTTTGTCTGTTTGTTCAATGTCAGTGTGTATTTTAATATCTCCAATGGTAATAGAAACTGGTAAATAAAAATTTCTAAAAGAACTCTATTCAAATGGCCAAAAATTAAATAAGCATTTATACTAATACATAAGTTTAAATATTAATAAGATCTCTACAATAATAAAAATTGTAAGTCTTGATTAATGAAATTACTGTATGTCTCTTCATAAAAAATAGTTCTTGCTTAAATTGAAATGAATAACTTATTTTTCTTCATGGGATAAAATGAATGATGTAAAACCTAAATGAATATTTTTTAAAAAGGGTAAAAAGTGTGTGGGAGTGCTGACTGAAATTTAATAAGTTCATTCAGAAAAGTGTGTTTGGTCCTAAAATAAGATGTCTGGTTTTCATAAAATCAGAATGAAAATATGAAGGATGGGACTTGAATGCATGTGGCAAGTTGTAGAAGGCATTGTGGTAACTTTAAGTAAGGGAATGTGTTCTGTGAAGGTGAAATTTGTCTTAAAATAATATAATTATATTCTATATGGTTATAAATAATTATAAGAAGTTTGTGGAAGTATTGTTGGAATTAAAGTGTTTAGATGGCTAATTCCAAGATGTCATTATTAAACAAAAACTTAATTGACAATAATTACAAAAAGTAATTTTATAACAGGAAAACTTGTTGGCAGCCAGCCTTCACTGCCAACTTGTTCCTAAAAGACTGTTTCTAGTATTGCATGCTACTAAGTACTTAAAGTGAAAAAAAGTTATATTTGCATATAACTAAACAGAATCATTATTTTAACAAGTTTGTTTAGTGTTAATGGCAATCGTATGTTGTAAAAGACTTGATTTGAAACAGTTTCCAATATTGTGTGTAGGGTGTATAGAATGTGTTTATTATTAAGGATACAGTAAATAATTTTGTCCTAAGATAAAATGATTGGTTATTAAGAAAGAGTAAAATGTGGGACAAAACCTGAATGAATACATAAAGTGCAGAAGGTTTGTGGAAAAGAAATTTTTGTGGTTAAAGTTGAGTAAGATTTGATGGGCCTATCGATAAAGTTTTAGAAGCTTTAGTATCAAATATTATATTGAAGCAAAGTTAAAATTTTCTTCTTTCTCTGTTAATGTGACAAAGTTTCTCAAGTCATTAATCTGTTTTATTAGCAGTTTACAAAGAGTGTTTCTCCTGAATAATCACTATACAAAGAAAGTCTATTTTATCAAAATAGCTTCTTATGGTTTAACCTTATCATTTCCTTGTTTTTTTAAGAAGAAAGAAGTCTTATCACTTTTAAAGGAACGTAATATTCAAATTTGCTTTCTCAAAGTCAGATTCTGAAAAGTATATTTTTATTGCAAACTCTTGCAAAAGATTTGTTCTTTTACCATAATAAAAGTAACGTAATAAAACAGTTGAGTTCATTTAATGTGTTATAATTTGAAGGGAAAGTGTTTAAAATTGTTATAAAATTTTAAAAGGTTCTTTAGCCCTCTGTTAATTAAAGTTGTATGAGTAAAAAGTTCATGTGAATATCTAGAGAGTATATAAAATTCCTGGAAATTTAATAATGTTTCACCATAATCCACTGCAGTATGCGTCAGTCCCAAATATTGCTAGCTTGTTGTAAGAAATTAGTATCCAACTATATCACTATCACTTTGTTTTAAAACTTGCTAAGACTTTCTTTAGTATTTCCTTAAGCAAGTCAAACCAGCCCAAATTCTCCTACCTGTAGAAAAACCGACAATGGACTTTTGCAGTGCTCCCCCAAGGCTGTGTGCATAGCCCAACCATCTGTCTTGACCTGGTGGCAAAGAATCTGGTTGTGTAGAATAAACCTGTGGCTGAAACCCTGCTGATGACATTATGTTAACCAGTAATCCTTTTTTCAAAATTAAAAGAAACACCAGAGACAATAGTATCTTATCTTAAAAGCCTGAAATAGGCAAACAATTAGGAAAGGCTACAAGGTCTCTACTGCTCCATCAAATTCTTAAATGTTGTTTGGTTGGGTAAAACAAAAACTATACTCTCTGCTGTAATTGATAAAGTACAAATGTTTTCTTATGTTAATGGAGTTTGTATTGTTGGAATACTAAAAATCTTTCATCCCTCACTTAGCTTGATAATTAAAACCATTATATGTGTCAATTAGGAAAGGACCTTCATGGAAATAAGAGAACCTCTAGCAGTCTGCTTTAAAAAACAAAAAAACAAACAAACAAAAAAAAACAGGGAGAAGGTGGACATTGACTTAGCCTGTGAATTGGTTGTGGCCAGCACCAATATTGGCTTTGGGTGGGGTTTGTGGCAAAGGCAACATTCTAAACAAATATCCCTTGGGTTTTAGTCACAATTCTCAGAAGAGGCCAAAAGTACAATATAGAAAAGGAATTGTGGGTAGCATAGGAACCATTATTGAAAGTGAAGTGCCTAACCCAATAGTGTCCAGTCACTCTAAAGACTGCCATCCCTATCCAAGGGTGAATTGCAAATACTAGAAACAATAGACTGTTGTGAATCACTCTCTATGGGGAGAGATCTGTGGAAGAACATCTGGGATGCCTGCCAGCAGTGATAGGTCTGTCACATCCCTGCCCACTCCTCTAACATCTTTCTTAGGACTGTTGAGGCAGATGCCTTCATGAAGATCCAGAGCCATACCATTGAAACCTGAGAAGAAGCAGAGTGGCTCCACTCTGCCTAGCTCAGCAGTTCCAGGTGCCTGTTACTCACAAACAGCTCATGGATAACCCCTATGAGTTCCTTCATGCTCATTCCAGTGACTGTGACATCAGTCCCCTCCTGTTCTTGGAAGGGGCAAGATATGGTTTCACTGCTACAGATACTGCATTGGGACTCTTATAACAAGACAGCTACTATTTTCTGCCTAAGAAATAAATCCTCCAACTATGGGCTAGCTTTAAATTCAACACTGAGTTGTGGCCCCAGGTCCAGTGAAGATGCTAACAGCAAATCCAAAGAAGGCATTGAAATTATGAGTTAAAGAGCCAAATTCCCCATAGCCCAAAGAGGGAGAGTGATAGTAATTTGTTGCTGCCTATGCCTCAAACTATACAAATCAAGGAAAATGAGGTCATTTTTTATCAAGTACTGGCCTATATAGCCTCGCTGGTTGGGCATCATAAGCCCATGAGAAATAAAAGTCTTCATTAAATGTCAGCTAGCTGGAAGTTTATTGTTTGCTGTTGTATATTCTACTGCACTTATGGATTATGTATAAAATGATATTCTAAGCTTGGAAGAAATATTACAAACTGTAGATATGCATTTACACTCACAACGTGATTGGAATATATCTAGTTTGTGTGTGACCCCCTATGTATATAAAAGTAGTGATATTATTTAGGAATCAGTGAAACATAATTTGCATGACCATAGGGACAATTTAAGCTTAGATACTTCTTATTACAAGACCAAGAAACAAGCATTCAGTATGTTCATGTGCAATTGCTTCCTTCCTCACAAACTATGATGGGAATTGTGGATAGATTAAGATCCCTGAACCCTATGACATGGATTAAGAGTTGTGGAGGGGGTCTTCTAGGAAGTGTATTAATTATCTGTTCCTGTCTGTTTTGTAGGTACTTAGTCCTCAGATGCATGCTACAAACCCTCCAGGGATTAATACAACAAGAAACTGCCCAAACTCTATTCATTACTTTGCAAAAACAAAAAGGTAGAAATGTGGGAAAATAGCTTGAATTTGAATGTGGGAATCTGGCTTGAAGTTGAAATGTTTCCATAATGCAGATAAGAACTGTGGGCTTAGGAACACCAGGACTTGACTAGATGGAACACTGGGCAGCATGACAATTATTTGTGTGAGGAGACATTTGAACTTTGTATGGCCTGTAACCTATTATTGTAGATATTGCTGCTCTAATAACAAACAACCTTGAAAGTAAACATAGATAACTACTGCTTTTTAATTTCTAATAAATATGATATGGAAACTAGGGTCAAGGCTCTCAGTTCCAGAATGTGTGAGTCCCCTGGTTCCATCTTTATCTTCACTCTTCTTTCTTACTGTTCTTTTATTTCTTAAGTTCTTCATCACCTTCCCTTTGAGCAAATCTATTGCTGAGCTGGGCTCAGCAATGAAAGGCAAAACAGCAAAAAAAAGTTTCCTTATGATATATTTCATTTTTTAAATACCCCAACTTATTTTTTACTTTATTTTAGTTTTTCTAAATTATTATATATTGTATTTGTAATTTTTAAACCAATCATTATCATTTCATTTTCCTATTAATTGAATTTAGCAATATATTAGACTTCATTTTTTAAGAAGTTTTGGATCACAGAGGGATTCAACTGTGGCAGGGGAGGAGCACTGATGTGGGGTGTCATTGATGGGGGATGAATAGGTGGGAGGGAATTCTCCAGGACATGCATATAGGATATATAGATATGTTTGGATGTTCATTGGATATTGACATGGCGGTAGAGTTTCACATGATAACTGAAGAAGTGCTGAGTTCCCATTCCATGAAAATCTCTTGCACTCCCCAATGGAGCACCAACAATCTCCCAAGTACAAGAGCAAAGACCAGTGAAGAAAAAAGGACCAGTAATAGGCCCTTGATACTGACCACTATGCTTAGGAGCCTGTGCTGGAAATTTCAACTAGGCCTAGAGTTGCAGGGAGCCTAAGAATTACCTCCTGAGAGCCTCCATGTTGCTCACATTGGCCACTCTCTACAAAAAACTCAGCTTGTAAATGTATTACCTTCACCCCAGCATGAGACATAACTCTGAGAGATGAACCTCCCTGGCACTGAGGGATTACTTCCAAGCTTGTGATGCAACTAGAAAAAAAACTTGAATAGAAGGGGGAAATGGTAAATACATATCAGTTTATATGGCTAAGAGACTTCAAAATGAATCAGGAGATCATTGAGGAGTTGTGCTTATGCACATCTCAGCAGGATCTCAGAGACAAAGTAGATACAACCCCAGGCAGTGGTGTTCCTGAGGGCTTTGGGGACACCCAGGCCCTAAGGTCATGACAGATGGCTCTGGAGTTCAGTGCCTTGCCAGTGGGCCCTACTTTGGAATTTGTGCTCCTGAGTGTGATGGAGAGGGACTCAGATGTAACCTCCCTTTGCATGCTTCTGTCACTTTTACTGGACTTGTGGCTGACACTGGGATTGGTATATGCTCAGGAAACTTGAATCTTTGGACTATCTATGGGCCTGCTGGGTCCTGAGCCTCAGTAGAGTTGATACACCTACTTTCCATTTCATTGGACTTACCCAGATCAGCTAAACAGTGAGGTGAGGATGGTTAACCACTACACCAGGGAACTGAGAGCATGTACAGCTGCAAGCAGGAGAATTCCATCCATCAGGCATGTGGGATCTAAGCACCCCCCCCACCCCCCCGATTTAGAGGTGGAGTGGACATTGCCATCCTAGTGTCTTCAGAATGGAGGAATAAAATATGGATTAGAGTGGGCTTACTGGTATTCTACGATAGAAATATTGTGACTCCAACAATGGAAGAAATTATATCATTGATGAGACAGTGGCCACAGGAGTTGCTGAAGGCAGGGAGAAGAAAAAAGATGTGCACTATTTGGACATTTTTGGGACTTGGAGTTGTCTTCAGTGATATTGTATGGACAGAATGCAGTACACTATATATTCTGCCATAACCCACTGACTGGACTGGGGAAGTGTGTTATCTTTGACATAAACTCTAATCCATGCTGTGTAGTAATGCTCCAAAATGTACTCATCAAATGCAATGAATGTACCACACTAAGGAAAGCAGTTTTTGATATGGGAGGAATGAGGGGTATGGGGATATGAGAATCTCATATTTTTTAATGTAGCATTTTGTGTGGTCCATGTATCTTAAATTAAAAAGATAATAAAAAATTAAAATTTAAAAAAAGAATTATACACCATGATTAAGTAGATTTAATTCCTGATATGCAAGTGTGCTTCAACATAAAATAATCAATTAATGTAACACACCACTACAACAAATCAAAGAAAAAAACACACTATAAATTTGATTGGTTCAGAAAAGGCATTTGACAAAATATAGCATCTTTATTGATAAAAATGCTTCAATAGATAGCTAAAGGGCAAATTCTTAACATAATAAAGGGCATATATGAAAATCCTGCAGCCAACCTCATTCTCTATAGAGAGAATTTGAACATTTTCTAAAATAAAGAACAAGTCAAGGATTGTCACTGTCACAACTGTTATTCAACATTGAGGTAGAAGTCCTAACTAAAGCAATTAGGCAAGAAAAAAATAAGGACATGCAAATTGGAAAAGCAAACATAAAACTATTCATAGTTGACATGATTTTAAATTTTAAAAATCCCAAAATATAAAAGCTAATTGAGCTAATAAATGAATTCTCCAAAGTGGCAGGATACAAGATCAACATGCAAAAGTGTGCAGTAAAGGAAAAGAAAGAAGAAAAATAAAAATTGAGCTGTTTTTCTAAACACTAGTGATGAGCAAGCAGAGAATGAAATCTAGGGAAAAAAATCCATATACATAATATGAACAGAAAGACTTAAATATTAGGAATTAATTTAATGAGGAATGTAAAGGATCTGTATTCAGAAAACTACAAAACATTGCTAAAAGAAATCAAAGAAGACCTAAATAAATTGAAGGACAGTTTGTGTTCATGGATTGGAAGATTGAACATTGTGCAGTTGTCATTTGTACCCAAATTGATTTATAGATTCAATGCAATACGAATAAAATTTCCAACAGCCTACTTTATAGAAGTAGAAAATAAAATCAATTAGTAAATTTATTAGGAAGGGAAAGGAGTCCAAAATTAGCTGAAAACATTTAAAAAAAAGTGAAGTCAGAGGGCTCACACTTCCTGACCTTTAAGTGTATTCTATAGCTACAGTGGTCAAAACACCATGGTATTGGCATAAAGACAGACAAATTGATCAATGTAATCAAATTGAGAGTTCAGAAGGAGACACTCACCTTTATGGTCCACTAATTTTTTTTTTTTTTAGTTAGGCCAGTAAAATAATTTATTGAGAAATGGAGGGAAAGAACAGAGCAGCTGAGAAATGGGAGAGGATGGAAATATGCACCAAGATTTGGTGCAGGCTCCTCTAAGTGGAGAGAATCTTTACTGATTTTTGATAAACCTACCACATCTGCTTTCCTAGGACAGAGAACAGTGCTGGGAATAAAAGAGGACCTCCTATCTCACTCCCTATATAAGAATCAGCTCAAAGTAGATAAAAGACCTAAACATAGAGGAAGACTGTAAAACTCCTAGCAGATAATGAAGGGAAACATTTACAAGACTTTGTTGTAGGTGGGGGTCTCTCAAATCTTACACCCAAAGCACAAACAACAAAAGGAAAAAATAGATAAAGGTGGCCTCCTCCAAATTAAGCACCTCTAAATTTTTAAGTTAAATATTTCTGCACCTCAAAGGATTTTGTGAAGAAATACCACTGATGATAAACTTTATATAAATAATATGGTTTATGAGCAAAAACTAATAGGATGGGTTGGGGGAAAAACACACCAAATGTAAGATATGGACTATAGTTGGTAGTAATACTTTAAAATTCCTCTTTCATAATTTGTTACAAATGTTTCAGAACAATGCAAGTTACTGGTGGTGGGGTGATATAAGGGAGCCCTTTATGATGATATGTGTGTTTATTTTGTAAGTTCAGAACTTTTACAATACTCTTATTGTTTATGTATGCTCATGTATGAATGATATACTTCAATAAATTTTTTAAATGAAAAAGGTCAATGAGTACATGTAAAGATGTTCAACATCACTAGCTATTAGGAAAATGCAAATCAAAACCACAATGATATATCATTTCACACCCACTAGGATGGCTATTATTAGAAAAAAAAAACAATAGAAAATAACCATTGTTGGAGAGGGTATGGAGAAATAGGAACAGTCATTCCCTGTTAGTGGGAATGTAAAATGATGCAGATCCTAGGGCAAAGAGTTTGATGGGTCTTCAGAAAATTAAACATAGAATTAGGGAAGCGAATCTGGCCCAGTGGATAGGGCATCTGTCTACCACGTGGGAGGTCCGTGGCTCAAACCCCAGGCCTCCTTGACCCATGTGGAGCTGGCCCTTGTGCAGTGCTGATGTGCACAAGGAGTGCTGTGCCCCCCGCATAGGGGAGCCCCACGTACAAGGAGTGTGCCCTGTAAGGAGAGCCACCCAGCATGAAAGAAAGTGCAGCCTGCCCAAGAATGGCGCTGCACACATGGAGAGCTGATGCAGCAAGATGATGCAACAACAAAGAGAGACAGATTCCCATGTCACTGACAACAACAGAAGTGGACAACTGGGGTGGGGGGAGAGAAATAAATAAAAATAAATCTTTAAAAAACAACAACATGGAATTATCATATGACCTGGCAATTCCACTTATCAAAAAAGAATTAAAAGCAGGAAGTCAAATATATTTATGCACTGATGTTCATAGTAGCATTATTCATATTTGCTAGAAGATGGAAACAGCCCAAGTATTCATAAACAAAAAATTGATAAACAAAATGCTGTATATCCATTCATCTGTTGATTGGCATTTGGATTGAGTCCAACTTTTGTCAATGGTTAAAAACGCCACTATGAACATTGGTTTGTCTATACCGTTTCTTGTCCTTGTTTTCAGTTCTTCTGGGTATATACCCATCTGTGGAATTTCTGGGTCATATGCAGATCAAGAGCTAGTTTTTCGAAGAACTGCCAAACTGTCCTCCAGAATGACTGGATCCTTCTCCATTCCCACCAACAGTGGATGAGTGTTCCCATTCCTCCACATCTTCTTCAACGCTTATAGTCCTCCATATTTTTTTAATAGCTACCAGACTCATATGTGTAACATTGTTTGTCATTGTAGTTTTGATTTGCATTTCCTTAATACCTAGTCATGCTGAGCATCTTTCATGTGCTTTATAGCCCTTTGTATTTCTTCTTTGGAGTAGTATCTGCTCAAATCTCCCGTCCATTTTTAAAATAGTTTTTTGTCTTTTTATTTTAGAGATATAGGATTTCTTTATATATGCTGGATATTAGAATCCTATCAGACATACAGTTACCATATATTTTCTCCCATTGGGTAGACTCTCTTTCACTTTCTTGACAAACTCCTTTGAGATGCAAAAGGTTTTAATTTTGAGGAGGTCCCTTATATTTTTTTTCACTGCTCATGCTTTGGGTGTGAAGTTCTTGAAATCATTTCCTATTACAAGGTATTGTAGATGTTTCCCTACATTGTCTTCCAAGGTCTTTATTGTCTTGGCACTTATATTTAGATCTTTGATCCATCTTGAGTTGATTTTTATATGAGGTGTGAGATGGTGTTCCTCTCTCATTCTTTTGCATATGGATACAGAGTTCTCCAAGTACCATTTTTTGAAGAGGCCATTCTCTCCCATTCAAGTGGGCTTGGTGGCCTTGTCAAATATCAGATGACTGTATAGGCAAGGATCTATATCAGAACACTCTATTCAGTTCCATTTGTCAGTATGTGTATCCTTGTGCCAACTTCATGCAGTTCTGACCACTATAGCTTTGTAGTATGTTTTAAAGTCAGGTAGAGTGATTCCTCTGATTTCATTTTTCTTTTTCAATTTGTCTTTGGTTATCTGGGGCCCCTTTTTATTCCAAATAAATTTCATAGTTCATTTTTCCAGTTCATTAAAAATTGCTGTGTTGATTTTTACAGGGATTGCATTAAGTATGTAGATTAGTTTGTGTAGGATAGACATCTTAATGAGGTTTAGTAATCCTATCTATGAACAGGGAATATTCTTCCATTTATTTAAGTCTTATCTGATTTCCTTTAACAATGTTATGTAGTTTTCTGTGTATAAGTCATTTACATTTTAATTAAATTTATTGCATTTGATTTTTTAAATTTTACTGTTGTAAATGGTATTTTTTTCTTGATTTCCTCCTCAGATTGCTCATTATTAGTGTACAGAAATGCTACTGATATTTGCACATTGATCTTATTACCTGCAATTTTTCTGAACTCATTTATAAGTTCTAGAAGCTTTCAAGTAGATTTCTCTGGGCTTTCTATGTATAGGATCATGTCATCTGCACATGGTAAAATTTTGACTTCTTTCTTTCCAATTTGGATGCCTTTTATATCTTTTTCTTGCCTCAGAGCTCAGGCAAGTACTTCTAACACAATGTTTAAGATGAGGGGTGATAGTAGGCATCCTTGTCTTGTTCCTGACCTTAGGGGGAAAGATTTTAGGATTTGACCATTACAAATGATGTTAACTCTGGGATTTTCATATATACCTTTATCATGTTGAGAAAGTTATCTACTATTTCTATCAGTGTTGCTATAAGGAAAGTGTGCTGTATTTTGTCAGATGCTTTAGCTGTGCCTGTAGATATGATCATAATTTTTTTTTCTTTTGAACTGTTTGTGTGGTATATTACATTGACTGATATTCTTATGTTGAGTCATCCTTGCATACTAGGGATGAAACACACTTGGTCATGGTGTATAATTCATTTGGGGTGTTGATGAACACAATTAGCATGTATTCTGTTCAGGATTTTAGCATCTATCTTCGCTACAGAGATTGGTCTGCAATTTTCCTTTCTTGTGGCATGTTTGTTTTGCTTTGGTGTTACAGTAATATTGGCATCATAGAATGATTTAGGCAATGTTCTTTCTACTTCAGTTTTCTGAAAGAGTTTAAGAAAGACTGGTGTTAGCTCTTTCCAGAATGTTTGGTGCAATTCCCCTGTGAAGTCATCTGGTCCTGGGCTATTCTTAGTTGAAAGATTTTTAATGACTGATTCTATCTATTTACTTCTGATTGGTCTGTGGAGATCATCAGTTTCTTTTTTCATCAATGTAGACTGCTTATATGTTTCTAGAAACTTGTCTGTTTC
The DNA here is from genome assembly GCF_030445035.2 of Dasypus novemcinctus. Classification (NCBI taxonomy): domain Eukaryota; kingdom Metazoa; phylum Chordata; class Mammalia; order Cingulata; family Dasypodidae; genus Dasypus; species Dasypus novemcinctus. The sequence continues at coordinate 194,065,622 of NC_080674.1, read as the reverse complement.
CTCTAAATTGCCCTTTTGGTTTGCATATAGGTTTTGAAAGTATCCTCTTATGATAGTTTTTATTTCTGTGGGTTTAGTGGTGATATCCCCTTCCTAATTTCAAATATTGTGTATTTGCATCTTCTCTTTTTTTCTTTTTTAGTCTGGCAAAGTGGTTGTCAATAAAACTGATCTTCTCAAAGAACCAGCTCTTTGTTTTGTTTATTCTTTCTAGTGACTTCTTATTTTCTCTTTCTTTAATTCTGTGCTGATCTTTTTTCTTTCTTTCCTTATACTTCCTTTGGTATTACTTTGTTGTTTTTTTACTAATTCCTCCAAGTGTGCAGTATTGTCTTTGATTTTAGTACTTTCATATTTCTTAATTTGAATTTATGGCTAAAAATTTTCTTCTCAGTTACAGCTTTTGCTGCATCCTATCATTTCTGATATATTGTGTTGTCATTTTCATGTTCATTGTGGTGTACTGCCAAAAGTTGGAATTAATCCAAATGCCCATCAAAAGATGAATGGATAAACATAATGTGGTATATACATACAATGGAATAATAATCTGCTCTAAGAAGGAACACAGTATTAACACACAGGTATCATGGATGAATCTTTTTCTTTTTTTTTTGGTCTTTTTTTGTCTTTATTTTTTTAATGTTACATTAAAAAAATATGAGGTCCCCAAAAAGCCCCCCACCTCACCCCACTCCTGCCCCCAAAACAACAACCTCCTCCATCATCATGAGACATTCATCACACTTGGTGAATACATCTCTGAACACCGCTACACCTCATGGTCAATGGTCCGCACCATAGCCCACACTCTCCCACAGTCCACCCAGTGGGATATGGGAGGACATACAATGTCTGGTAACTGTCCCCACAGCACCACCCAGGACAACTCCAAGTCCTGAAAATGCCCCCACATCACATCTCTTCCTCCCACTCCCTACCCCCAGCAGCCACCATGGCCACATTTTCCACACCAATGCCACATTTTCTTCGATTACTAATCACAATAGTTCATGAATAGAATATCAGTAAGTCCACCCTAATCCATACTCTATTGCTCCATCCTGTGGACCCTGGAATGGTTGTGTCCATTCCACATTCTATATCAAGAGGGGGCTTAGATTCCACATGGATGCTGGGTGCAATTCTGCTTTCAGTTGTAGGCACTCTTGGCTCCCTGGTGAGGTGGTTGACCTTCTTCACCTCCATGTTAACTGAGTGGAGTAAGTCCAATGAACCAGAGTGTAGGAGTTGCAAGTCTGTTGAGGCTAAGGGCCTGGCTATCACATGGACAGTCCAGAGATTCAGGTCCCTGGTATACACTAAACCCCAGTGCCAACTACAGATCCAGTAAAAGTAACAGGAGAGCCTTGTGAGGATTGGGGCTGAGTCCAGCTCCATCACACAGAAACACAAACTCCAAAGAAGGGCCAACTGACATGGTACTGAATTCCATCTGCCATGACCATAGAATCTGTGGGTCTCTGTAGCCCTCAGAAGAACAAATACCTGGGGTTGTATCTACTTTATCTGTCTCTGGGACTCTGCTCAGGTGTGCATAAGGGCAACACCTCTGATAACCTCCTGGCTCTTTTTGGAAACTCATAGCCATATAAACTCATTTGTCCTTTCCATTTCCCCCTTGATTCAGGTCAAAAAGCATTTTTAACTCCTGGTATTATATACAGACTGAGATATTATGCTGGTCTGAGTTGACCCTTTTATTCAAGGTAATTTTCTAGTTACATCATCAGCTGGTACTTGGTAGTAATCCCTCGGCACCAGGGATGCTCATCCCCGGGATCATGTCCGATGCTGGGGTGAAGGCAAATCATTTATATGCTGAGTTTGGCTTCAAGAATGGCCACATTTGAGCAACACAGAGGCTCTCAGGAGGTAACTCTTAGGTACCCTGCAGCTCTAGGCCTTGTTCTTATTTCAGGTGCACAGGCTCACAAGCATAGTCATTAGTATCAAGGGCTCATTGTTGGACCTTCCTTCTTTTTTGGTCTTTGCTATTGCACTTGGGGAATTGTTGCTGTTCCTTTAGGGACTGTGATAGAGCTCCCCTGGCTAGGAACTCAGCACTCCCTCCGTCATTGTTTTTAATTGTAACCACTATGAAAACATCCAAACATTTTTATGTACCCTGGATATATGCCCTGGAGAACTCCCTGCCAACCATGTGTCCCCTGTCAATAATATCCCACACCAGTATTCCTCCCCTGCCACTATTGACCCTCTTTGTGATCCAAAACTTCTTTAAAATGAAGCCCAATATATTGCCAGGTTCCATTAATAGTAAAATGGAATATAGTGGTGAGTTTAAAGGTTAGATATAGAATACATATTAATTTAGAAAAATTAAGGTAAAAATAAATTGGGGAATCAAAAACTTAAAAAACGCAAAAGCTTTGTTTCTGATGTTTTGTCTTCCATCACTGCAATAAGTGTGGCTCTGTATGCAAATTGGCAAGGCAACTTCTTCCATCTTTTCCTCAGTGTCTATGTCCTTTCTTTTTCTTCTTTTTCCTAATTATTAATTATTAAGCTTTTCTTCACAAAAGTTTTAGATCACAGTAATTCATATATACAAATACAGTACTCCCACATATCCAACATAAAACCCTTTTCCCTTCTATAGCAATAATCTTTTAACATATTCATACTATTTTTACTGAAACTGATGTACAGATATTGAGACAATAGCTTTCAAAAAAAGTAACATTTGGGTTTACATTGTGGTTTGTATTTTAGACTATGTACTTTACTAAATTTTCAGTTATCTTATGTTTTACATTATGATTTACATTTTAGCCTATTGGCCCCTATACATTTTGGTGTAATTTAACATGTCTTATAGCCAACCTTGCATGATCTTGTGGAACACTTCTATTACCCACACAGTTACATTGATTCCACCTATTCAATAGCTCTTTCCTCCTCCCATCAGGGTCCACAGTGACAGTCAATCTTCATTGCTTGAAGGGCCATGTTCAGAGATACTTGCAGCAATGTTGAGGGCTTGACATGCTCGACTTCCCTAATGCATTGGGAGCCATAATTTATCTCAAGAAGATACAATTCCCTCTATTTGAGAACATCAGTCCTCCCCAGGATGTGGGTATAACTTCACTCTCATTATATGGGTCTCTATCCAATGATATAATCCACTATGACAAAATGAGCAATCACACACTCCCTAGAAGCCTGTTCTGTGTCAGATTATCCCCTTTAAACATCTTAAACAGGTAACCTTCCTTATTATATTTTTGAAAAAGTTTTCTCAGCATTATACTCTCAACCAAATATCTGACAATCTCCTATGTTCATATGTTCGCCCACCCTCCCCCCAATTTCCTGGGCAGTATTACCCATCCTCCCATCCCTAACCCCCCTCAAGCCTGCATTTTATCCCTTCCCTGTAAAAATACTTACCTCCCGCTTATCATAGATTTCACCCATGTAGGTGTCAGCATACATCCATCTTTTACCCCTCAATTTCCTTTAAGCCTATCATTCAGTCTATAACTCTCTGAGGCAGCTTGGTTTACTTATTTCATATCATTGAGGTCATGTAGTATTTGTCCTTCAATGCCTGGGTTGCTTTACTCAACAAAGGGTTCTCAGGATTCATCCATGTTAGCACATGGGCTTTTCGTGTATTCATTCTTAAAGCTGAGTAGTATTCCATTGTATGTATATACCACATTTTATTTATCCATCCATCTGTTGATGGGAATTTGGGTTGATTCCAGCTTTTGGCAATAGTGAACAATGCTGCTATGAACATCGGTGTGCATATATTTGTTTGTGTCCTTGTTTTCAGTTCTACTGGAAATATATCCAGCAATGGAATTGTTGGATCATATGGCAAATCTATAGCTAGTTTTTTGAGGGACTGCCAAACTGTCCTCCAGAATGGCTGGATCCTTCTGCATTCCCACCAGCAGAGGATGAGTGCTCCCATTCCTCCATATCCTCTCCAGCATTTGTAGTCTTCTGTTTTTTTCATAGCTGCCATTCTCACGGGAGTAAGACGATATCTCATTGTAGTTTTGATTTGCATTTCCCTAATAGCTAGAGATTTCGAACATTTTTTCATGTGCTTTTTAGCCATTTGTATTTCTTCCTTGGAGAAGTGCCTGTTTAAATCTTTTTCCCCTTTTTTTAAAATAGTTTGTTCATTTTTTTTTTTGAGATACAGGAGTTCTTTAAGTATGCAGGTTATAAGTCTCCTATCAGATATATTATGGTACACAAAGCCCATTGTGTAGGCTCTCTTTTCACTTTCTTGACAAACTCCTTTGAGGTGCAGAGGGCTTTAATTTTGAGGAAGTCCCATTTATCTATTTCTTCTTTTGCTGCTTGTAATTTTGGTGTGAAGTTCATGAAGCCATTTCCTATTACAAGGTCCTGTAGATGCTTCACTACACTGCTTTCCAAAGTCTTTATGGTCTAGGCTCTTGTATTTAGGTCTTTGATTCATCTTGAGTTGATTTTTGTATAAGGTATGAGTTTTTAATCCTCTTTCATTCTTTTACATATGGATAGCCAGTTCTGAAGGCACCATTTATTGAAGAGGCCATTCTCTCCCAGTTGAGAGGGTTTAGTGGCCTGGTCAAATACCATATGACTGTATATATGAGGATCCATATCAGAACTGTCAATTTGGTTCCATTGGTCTATGTGTCTCTCCTTGTGACAATACCATGCTGTTTTCCCTACTGTATCTTTATAGTATGTTTTGAAGTCAGGTAGTGTGATTCGTCCAATTTCATTTTTCTTTTTTAATATGTTTTTAGCTATTTGGGGCCTCTTTCCTGTCCAAATGTCTTTCATAGCTAGTTTTTCTAGTTCATTAAAGAATGCTGTATTGATTTTTATTGGGATTGCATTGAATCTGTAGATCAGTTTTGGTAGATCAACATCTTAATAATATTTAGTCTTCCTATCCATGAAAAGGGAATATTCTTCTATTTATTTAGGTCTTCTTTGATTTCCTTGAACAGTGTTGTGTTGTTCTGTGTGTATAAGTTTTTTACATCTTTAGTTAAATTTATTCTTAGGTATTTGATTTTTTAATTTCTATTGTAAATAGTATTTGTTTCTTGATTTCCTCCTGAGCTTGCTCATTATTGGTGTATGGAAATGCTACTGATTTTTGCACATTGATCTTATAACCTGCCACTTTACTAAACTCATTTATGAGTTCTAGAAGCTTTGTTGTAGACATCTCAGGGTTTTCTATATATAGGATCATGTTATCTGCAAATAATGAAATTTTGACTTCTTCTTTTCCAATTTGAATGGCTTTTATATCTAGTTCTTGCTTCAGTGCTTGAGCAAGTACTTCTAAGACAATGTTAAGCAGAAGAGGTGATAGTGGGCATCCTTGTCTTGTTCCTGATCTTAGAGGGAAACCTTACAGGATTTCACCTTTGTAAATGATGTTGGCTGTGGGTTTTTCATATATAATCTTTATCGTGTTCAGAAAATTTCCTTCTATTCCTATATTTTGCAGTATTTTTATCAAGAAAGGGAGCTGTATTTTGTCAAATACTTTTTCTGTATCTATAGATATAATCATGTGATTTTTTTCATTCAATCCGTTTATATGGTGTATTACATTGATTTATTTTCTTATGTTGAAACATCCTTGCATACCTGGAATGAACCCCACTTGGTCATGGTGCATAATTCATTTAATGTGTTGTAAAATATGGTTAGCAAGTATTTTGTTGAGGATTTTTGCGTCTAGGTTCATTAGAGAAATTGGTCTGTAATTTTACTTTCTTATGGTGTCTTTGTTTGGCTTTGCTACCTTGGTAATGTTGGCGTCATAGAATGAGTTAGGCAATGTTCCTTCTGTTTCAATTTATTGGAAGAGGTTCAGCAGATTGGCGTTAATTCTTTCCAGAATGTTTTGAAGAATTCAACTGTGAAGCCACCTGGCCCTGGGCTCTTCTTAGTTGGGAGGTTTTTAATGACTGATTCTATCTCTTTACTTGTGATTGGTTTGTTGAGATCATCAATATGGGCTGCTTATGTGTTTCTAGGAATTTGTCCATTTCCTCTGAATTGTCATTTTTGTTGGAATATAGTTTTTCAAAGTATTTTGTTATGATAACCTTTATTTCTGTGGATTCAGTGGTAGTATATCCTTTCATATTTCTTATTTTGTGTATTTGCATCTTCTCTCTTTCTTTCTTTGTTGGTCTAGCTAAGGGTTTGTAAATTTTATTGATCTTCTCAGAGAACTAGCTCTTGGTTTTGTTTATCTTTTAAAGTGCTTTCTTATTTTCTATTTCTTTTAGTTCTGCTCTTATCTTTGTTATTTCTTTCTTTCTTGCTCCTTTGGGGTTAGTTTCTTGTTTTTTTACTAATTCTTCCAAATTGCTCTTACTTCTTCAATTTTTGCTCTTTTTGATGTATGAATTTATGGCTATAAATTTTCCTCTCAGAACTGCTTTTGCTGCATCCCATAAGTTTTTGTATGTTTTGTTATCATTTTCATTAGTTTCTGGGTAGTTATTAATTTCTTTTGAGAGTTCCTCTTTGACCCACTGTTTTTCTAAGAGTGTGCTGCTTAATTTCCATATGTTGGTGTGAAATCTGGGCCTCTGGCCCTTGCAGATTTCCACCTTCACTCTCCTGTGGTCACAGATATTATTTTGTATGGTTTCAATCTTTCTGAATTCATTGAGCCTTTCTTTGTGGCCTAGCATATGGTCTTTCTTGGAGAATGATCCATGTGCACTTGAGAAAAATGTATATCCTGCTGTATTCGGGTGTAATGATCTGTATATGTCTATTAGGTCCAGCTCCTCTAATGTACTGTTTAAAGTTTTTGTTTCTTTATTGATTCTCTTCTGAGATCTTCTGCCCAAAGTTGATAGTGGTGTATTAAAGTCCCCCACTATAATTGTAGAGGCATCTATTGTTTCACTTAGTTTTTCCAGTGTTTGCCTCAAGTATTTGGAGGCGCCCTTGTTAGGAGCATATATATTTATGATTGTTCATTCTCCTTGAAAGTTTATCCCTTTCACTAATATGTAGTATCCATATTTGTGTCTCACAATTTGTTTTATTTTTCTTCTCTTTTTGTCTTTTTTGTTGCTCTTACACTCTCCTCCAACTCTCCCTCTCCTGTTTTTTCCTTTCTTCCTGCAGAACTCCTTTTAGTATTTCTTGAAGGGCAGGGTTCTTGTTGGCATACTCTTTTAATTTCTGTTTATCTGTGAATATTTTGAACTCTCCATCATTTTTGAATGCTAGCTTAGCTGGGTAGAGTATTCTTGGTTGGAAAGTTTTTTCTTTTAGTACCTTGACTATATCATACCACTGCCTTCTTGCCTCCATGGTTTCAAATGAGAAATCAGCACTTAATCTTATAGAGCCTCCCTTCTATGTGATGGTTCTCTTTTCTCTTGCTGCTTTTAGTATTTTCTCTTTGTCTTGGGCACTGGATAATTTGACAAGCATATGTCTTGTGGTAGGCCTATTGGGATTTATGGTGTTTGGGGTGTGTTGTGCTTCCTGGACATATACATTCATCTCTCTCAGTAGATTTGGGAAGTTTTCAGCCATTATTTCCTCCAACACCCATTCTGTCCCCTTTCCCTTCTCTTCTCCTTCTGGGATGCCTATAATATGTTTGCTTGTGCATTTTACATTGTCATTCAGGTCTCTAGTTCCCAGCTGGATTTTTTTTTCTTTTTATTGGTCAGTTCTACTCTCTCTTTAATTTTAGATGTACTGTCTTCCACATCGCTAATTCTCTCCTCTGCCTCTTCTAATCTGCTGCTATTTGCTGAGAGCTTATTTTTGATTTCTTAGACTGTGGTGTTCATCACCATCATATCTGTTATCTTTTTGTGTATGACTGCAATTTCTTCTGTATTCTCTCCAAGTGTTTTCTTCATATTGTTAATCTCTTCCTTTACTTCATTAAGTTGGTCTCTAATATATGTTTTGAGGTCTTTAATTACTTGTCTCATGTTCTGCTCCTCTTCCTGGTTTTTAATTTGTTCATTGGATTAGGCCATGTTTTCCTGATTATTGGTTTGGTTTACAGTTTTTTGTTGCTGTCTGGTCATCAGTTTATCTTGATGGGTTTAATCTGTTCCTCAGCTTCTTTGTCTAGTCTTGGGGATTAATTAGTTGTTGTTCATGCATATGTGTTATGTCTTCTCTTTGTCACATTGTTCTTCTTATTCTTTTTTCTTGTTGCTGGCTAAGTTCACTTTGAAGGAAAATATTAGGGCCAGGGAAAGCAAAATGAGTAAGAAAAGAAAATGTATATAGTATATTGGTAATAAATGTTAACAAAGCAACAATGTGAGCTATAGGAGAATGCATATTAGACTCATGTAAGTTGTGTAGAGTTATAGCAGTAAGTAGAGTACCTATAATGAGACAGTCAACTGAATATGGGGAGGAATATAGTATGAATTAAAAGGCCAGTGTTTTCATGAGAGAGGAAAAGAAAGACAATAATATCAAGAGTGGATAAAAGATACAAACCAGGACAAAGGTATTAGAAATAAAAAGTCAGAGAATTTAGGTTCCAAAGAAAGGGAGGTGTAATGTAAGGGAAAGAGTAGATGATGGAGGATAGAATGATCTAACAGAAAGGGAATAGTGTAGGTGGCCAAAATCAGTACACACAGAAAAGAGGAAATGGAGGATGAGGAAACACAGCAAATGTGAAGCACTCCCTGCAGCATCATTATATAAAGAATATAAAATAAAAAAGAGGAAAAAGAGAGGGAAAAAAAAGAAAAAAAGGGGGGGGTCAAAGAAAATGGAGGGGGTGGAGAAACACGCAAGGAAAAGAAAAACAGAAAGAAACTAAATAAATGTAAAAGGACCTTGGAGGATAAAATGGGAGAAAAGAGCAGGAGACAATGCAACAATAGCAACCATGACAAAAAAAAAATGAAGAAGAACCAAAGTTTCAAGCTAGGAATCCTCTTTTCAGTTAAGTAAAACTCTTGGGGGATCTTTTTTTTTTCTTCCTCATGCTTTTATTTTATTTTTTTTTTAAACTTTTTTTTAAATTGATTTTGTAAAAATATTACATTAAAAAAACAATATGAGGTCCCATTCAACCCCACCACCCCCACCCCACCACTCCCCCTCCAGCAACACTCACTCCCATCATCATGATACATCCATTGCATTTGGTAAGTACCTCTCTGGGCATCTCTGCACCTCATGGTGAATGGTCCACATCATGGCCCACACTCTCCCACATTCCATCCAGTGGGCCCTGGGAAGATTTACAATGTCGGGTGATTGCCCCTGCAGCACCATCCAGGGCAACTCTAAGTCCCAAAGGCGTCTCCACATCTCATCTCTTCCTGCCATTCCCCATACCCATATCAGCCACCATGTCCACTTTTCCCACTCCACTCCAATGCCACCTTTTCTCTGTGGACCTTGGATTGGTTATGTTCTTGGGGGATCTTATATTCCTTCTTTCTCCCTTCCTCACTTCTCTCTCTCCCAGGGCAGCAGAAAAGCTGTCTGAGAAGTCTGGTAGGAGATTCAAGTGGGTCCTTGTTGAATCAACTCAACACAGAAGACAATGACACTTTATTTCCAACGTGAGAGCACCTACATCTCACCAGAAACCCCAAATATCCTATTGGAAGCTTGGATAGCATGTCTATAGTCCCTCCCCCTTAGGTGTGCTAGGGGAGGTCTAATTGATTTTCTGACTCCACCTTCTCCCAGACCAAGTTTCCTATCCCAGGACTTTTAGGTAAATTGGGCTTTCTCAGCAGATTCACCCTTCCTTTCTTCCCAGACTCTCTCCAAGTCAGCTGGCACACTCCTCCAAGCTCAAGGAGAAAAACAAAAAACAAAAAACAAAAGACACGGAGGGCTAGGGTAATCAAGGAGCTCAGATGGACCTCAGTGCACAGTGGATTCAGGAATGGGAAGTCCCTGATATTGCAGACTCAAGGTATGTGAGTCTCTGGAGCATGGGTTTCCAGGGTTTAGGGGATACAGACCTGGGAACCAGGCATCTGGTAAACATGGGTTTTGGGAACACTGCAGCACAACAAAGTTTTCAGGGATCACCACGGCTAGGCTGCCAGCCCTAGGGGGAGGGATCCCACCTACCACTTCTGACCTCCATGTCAGAAACCCAAAATTCTACCTCTTGCAAGAATCTCTTCTTTCATGGTCTCACCAAATCAACGTCTAGACACCTCCTGCCCTGCAAGCTCCCAAAACAGACAGGTCCAGCAGGACTCTGACCCTTCTCAGCCGCTTCTTTGCAGTAGAGATTATGAGGTACACTCACTCGGACACCATCTTGCCCCACCTCTAGGATGAATCTTGAGGACCTTATTTTTAGAGTAGAGCCAGTCATTGAAAGACAAATACTACATGACCTCTCTGATATGAATCAAGCAAATCAAGCTATCTCAGAGAGTTAGACTCTGGACTATAGGCTTACAGAAAACAAAAGGGGAGAGGAAGATTGTGAGCCAATATGCATATGGGTAAAATCTATAATAAGGTAGAGATAAGTATTTATGAGTGAAGGGATGAGTCAGGGATTTATGGATACTATTGGGTTTCACTCTTTAAGCTTGATGGGGGCTAGGGTTGGGAGGATGGATCTGATGGTCCATGGAATTGGTGGGAGGGTTGTGGGGAGCAGGTGAACACAGGAGATTGGCATGTATGTGGTTGAAACTATAATGTTGAGAAAACTCTTTTAGCAATATAACAAGGAAGGGTTACTGTTTTAGGTTGTTGGATTGGGGACATTTGGTACAGGATGCACTTAGGGCAGACTTCTAGGGAGTGCGTGAGTGCTCATCTTGTCATAGTGTGTCATATTAGTTGGTGGAGACCCATACAATGACTGGGAAAGTGTTGTACCCTCATCCTGGGGAGGGCCAATGTTCTCAAAGAGAGGGGAGTGTGTCTCTCAAGAGCATGGGGTGCTCCTAATGGGGGAGGACATACTAGTGTGTTAAGCGCTCAGCATTGTTGCAAGTATCTATGAACCTTGTCCTTCAAGCAGGGAAGCTTGGTTGTCACTGTGGCCCTGAGGGGACAAGAAGAGAGGTATAGAATAAATGGAGGAGAGGGTAATTGGGGGGCAAAGAAGTGTTCTGGCTGATCATGCAATGATGGATACAGGCCATGTTACATTTCACCAAAAATTTATAAAAGTGTATGGTCTAAAATGTAAGCCATAATGTCAACTCCTAATCATGGTTAGTAGCTATGTTTCAATATCTGTACATCAGTGGTAACAATGTAACATCCACATGTAAAAAGATCGTTGGTAGGGAAGAGGGGAAAAAGGGGGAGGATGTTGGGCATATGGGAGTCCCCTATATTCTGTATGTGACTTTACAATGACCTAAAACTTCTTTGAAGACATACAGAAAAAGAAAAGAGCTAAGAAACTGAGGAAGAAATGGAAGCGATTACCTTGCCACTGTGCATACAAGACAAAACCCATTAGAGTGATGAAAGGCAAAATGTCAAAATGTTTTTATTTTTTATAATATTTTCATTTTTTAATACCTCAATTTTAAAATTTTATTTTAGTGTTTCTAAATTATAATGTATTTTATTTCTAAGATTTAAACCTGTTATTAATATTTCATTTTCCTATTAATTGAATTTAGCAATATATTAGGCTTTATTATTGATGAAGTTATGGATGACAAAGAGGTTCAACTATGGCTGAGGAGGAGCATTGCTATGGGGTGTCATTGATTTATGGGAGGGAGTTAGCCTGGGCATGCATATAAGATATATAGATATGTTCAGATGTTCGTTGGGTATTGACACAGTGGGTAGAGATTCACACAACTAAGTCCTGGGTTCCCATCCTGGGGAGCTGTTCCACATTCCCCAATGGGACAGCAACAATCCCCCAAGTGCAAGGGCAATGACCAGTAAAGAAGGATGGTTCAAGGATGGGCCCTTGATATTGATGACTATGCTTATGAGCCTGTTATGTTTGTGAAAAATAAACAAACAACATACATTTCCTGTAATGGAAGTGTAATAAAATTTCAACTTGGCCTACTGTTGTAGGGTGCCTAAGAGTTACCTACTAAGAGCCTCCATGTTGCTCAAATGTGGCCACTATCTAAGCCAAACTCAGCATACAAATGCATTACCTTCACCACATAATGGGATATGACTCCTGGAATGAGCCTCCCTCGCATCTAGGGATTTCTAAACAGGCTGGTGATGCAACTGGAAAAAGACCTTGAGTACAAGGGGGAAATGGTAATGACAAATGAGTTTATAGGACTAAGAGTCTTCAAAATGAGTTGGGAGGTAATCAGAGGAGTTGTGCTTATGCAAGTCTCAGCAGAATCTCAGAGACACCCAAAGTAGACACAGTCCCAGGTAGTGGTGTTCCTGAGGGCTATGGAGATACCAGGTCCTATGGTCATTACAGTAGCTCTGGAGTTCAGTGCCTTGCCAGCAAGCCCTATTTTGGAATTTGTGCTCCTGAATGTGATGGAGTCGGATTCAGATGCGACTTCTCCACACCTCTTCTGACCCTTTTATTGAACCTGTGGTTGATGCTGGGATTGGTATATGCCCAGGATATTTGAATCTCTTGACTGCTCATTAGCCAGCTGGACCCTGAGCTTCAACGGTGTTGCAGCACCTACTCTCCAGTTCTTTGGACTTACCCAGGTCAGTTGACAGGGAGGTGGGAGTGGAATACACCAAGGAACTGAGAGTGACTACAGTTGTGGGCACAAGGGTCCCATCCATCAGCCATGTGGGATCAAATTTCCCTCACATTTGAGAGGTAGAGTGAGCATTGCCACCCCAGGGTCCTCAGGATGGAGGGAAAAAATATGGACTAGAGTTGACTTACTGCTACTCTACAATAGAATTATTATGACTCTAGTAATGGAAGAAATTATATAATTGATGTGGAGACATTGGCCATTGGAATTGCTGAAGGCAGAGAGAGGGAAAAGGAGGTGTGATATCAGGCATTCTCTGGACTTGGAGTTGTCCTGAATGATACTGCAGGGACAGATGCAGGACACTATATATTCTTCCATAACCCACTGAATGGACTGAGAGAGTATGTAAACTACAATGTAAACTATAATCCATGATGTGTAGCAGTGCTCCAAAATGTATTCATCAAATGCAATGAATGTACCACACTAATAAAAGACGTGGGAAAAGTGGGGAGTGTGTGAAGTGGGGCATATGGGAACCTCCTAAATTTTTTAAGGTAAAATTTTTTGTGACCTAAGTATTTTTAAAAAATATATAAAAATGTATTTTTAAAAATGCAATATATACATATCATAGAATATTATTCATTCATAAAATAGGATTAAGTTCTTACACATGCTGCAACATGTATCAACCTTGTAGACTTTAAGATGAGTGAAACAAACTAGACATAAAAGGACAAATATTTTATAAATTCACTTATATGAAATAATTAAAATAAATAAATACATAGAGTCAGAATTTAGAATAGAGGTTACTGAGGGCCAAGCTGCATGTATGGAATAGGGAAATGATGCCTATTTGATTCAGAGTTTCTAAATCAGAGTTTCTGTTTAGGTTAATAGAAAAGATTTGTTAGTGGATGGTGGTGATGGTAGCACAAATATGTGAATGTAATCAACTTGATTGAATTATATATTAGAAGGTGGTTAGTAAAAGATTGGAATAGAAGGAAGTTTTCTGAATATGATAAAGGGTATATATGAAAAACATACAGCTAACATCATTTATAATGGTGAAATCCTAAAATCTTTCCCTCTAAGATCAGGAAAAAGGCAAGGATGCCCACTATCACCCCATCTGTTTATCATTGTCTTAGAATTATTTGCTCGAGCACTGAGGCGAGAACCAGACATAAAATGCATTCAAACTGGAAAGGAAGAAGTAAAAATTTCAATATTTACAGATGACATAATCATATACATAGATAAACTCTGAGAAGGCTAAAACAAAATTCTAGACCTTATAAATGAATTCAGTAAAGTTGCAGATTATAAGATCAATGCATAAAAATCAGTAGCATTTCTGTGCACCAATAATGAGCAATCTCAGGAGGAAATCAAGAAACAAATACCATTTACAACAGTAAATTTAAAAAATCAAATACCTAGGAATAAATTTAACAAAACATGTAAAAGACTTATACACAGAAAACTACACAACACTGTCCAAGGAAATCAAAGAGGACCTAAATAAATGGAAGAATATTCCCTGTTCATGGGTAGGAAGACTAAATGTTATTAAGATGTTGATCCTACCAAAACTGATCTGCAGATTCAATGCAATCCCAATAAAAATCAACACAGCATTCTTTAATGAACTAGAAAAACTATGAAATTTATTTGGAAAGGAAAGAGGCCCTGAATAGCCAAAGACATATTGAAAAAGAATAATGAAATTGGAGAAATCACACTACCTGACTTCAAAACATACTACAAAGCTACAGTAGTGGAAACAGCATGGTATTGGCACAAGGATAGACACACTGACCAATGGAACCAAATCGAAAGTTCTGATATAGGTTCTCAGATATACAGTCATATGATATTTGACAAGGCCACCAAACCCACTCAGCTGGGAAAGAATGGCCTCTTCAACAAATGGTGCCTGGAGAACTTGCTATCCATACGTAAAAGAATGAAAGAGGATTATAAACTCACACTTTATACAAAAATCAACTCAAAATGGATTAAAGGCCTAAATATAAGAGCCAAGACTGTAAAGACCTTGGTGAGCAATGTAGGGAGGCAGCTAGAGGACCTTGTAATAGCAAATGGTTTCATGAACATGACACCAAAATCACAAGAAGCAAAAGAACAAATAGATAAAAGTGACTTCCTCAAAATTAAAGCCTTCTGCATCTCAAAGGACTTTGTCAAAAAAGTGAGGAGAGCCTACACAATGGGAGAAAATATTTGGTAACCATATATCTGACAGGAGACTTACATCCTGCATATATAAAAAACTCCTATATCTAAAAAAAAAAAAAAAAAAAGACAAACAGTCCATTTAAAAAATGGGAAAAAGATCTGAATAGACGCTTCTCCAAAGAAGAAATACAAATGGCTAAAAAGCACATAAAAAAATGCTTAAAATCACTAGATATTAAAGAAATGCAAATCAAAACTACAATGAGATACCATCTTACTCCCATAAGACTGGCAGCTACCAAAAAAAAAAACAAAAAAACAAAAAACCAGAAGACTACAAGTGCTGGCAAGGATGTGGAGGAAAGGGAACACTCATCCTCTGCTGGTGGGAATGCAGAAGGATCCAGCCATTCTGGAGGACAGATTGGAGGTTTCTCAAAAAATTAGCTATAGATTTGCTATATGACCTAGCAATTCCACTCCTGGGTTTATACCCAGAAGATCTGAAAACAAGGACACAATCTGATACATGCACACCAATATTCATAGCAGCACTATTGCCAGAAGTTGGAATTAACCCAAATGCCCATCAACAGATGAATGGATAAATAAAATGTGGTATATACATACAATGGAATACAACTCAGCTATAAGAACATAAGTAGTACAAACACATGTGATAAGAAGAATGAATCTTGGGGACCTTATGTTGAGTGAAGCAACCCAGGCATTGAAGGACAAATACTACACAACTTCTCTGATATGAAATAAGTAAACCAAGCTGTCTCAGAGAGCTTGAGACTGGATGATGGGCTTAAAGGAAGTTGGGGGGTAGAGGAAGTTTGTGACCTGACACCTACATGGGTGAAATCTATGATAAGCTGGAGGTAAGTATTTGTACAGGGAAGGGATAAAATGGGGACATAGGGATACCTTTGAGTGGGCTTTGCAAGCATGAGAGGAACTAGAGATGGGAGGATGAGTCACATGACCCAAGAGATTGGGGGAAGGTGGGGGGAACATTTGAAAATAGGAGATTGTCAAGTATGTGGTTGAAACTATAATGCTGAGAAAACACGTTAGAAAATATAATAAGGAAGGTAACCTGTTTAAGATGCTTAAGGGGAGCACATCTGACACAGGGCAGGCTTCTAGGGAGTGTGTGGGTGCTCATTTTGTCATAGTGGGCTATATCATTGTGTGGAGACCCATACAATGAGAGTGAAAGTATACCCACATCCTGGGGAGGACTGATGTTCTCAAACAGAGGGAATGTATCTCTTGAGAGAATTGGTGGCTCCCAATGGATTAGGGAACTCAAGTATGTCAAGCCCTCAACATTGCTGCAAGTATCTCTGAATATGGTCCTTTAAGTGATGAAAACTGATTGTCACTGTGGGCCCTGAGGGGAGGGAGATAGAGGTATTGAATAGATGAAATCAGTGTAACTGTGGGGCAGTGGAAGTGTCCCACAAGCTCATGCAAAGATGGATATAGGACATGTTAAATTACACCAAAAATGTATAAAAGTCTATAGGCTAAAATGTAAACCATAACATAAAACATAAGTAAAAATTTAGAAAATTGTATAGCCTAAAATATAAACCATTATGTAAACTCGAATGGAATCATGTTTGAAAGCTTTTGTTTCAATATCTGTACATCAGCTGCAGCAAATAAAATGAACATGTAAAAACATCACTGCTGGGGAAGGGACAAAGTGTTTGATGTTGAATATGTGGGAGTACCATATACTGTACATGTGAATTACTGTGATCTAAAATTTTTGTAAAGACAAACTTAATAATTAAGAAAAGAAAGAGGATGTAGACACTGAGGAAGAAATGGAAGAAATCGCCTTGCCACTGTACCCACAAGCCAACACCTATAGCAGTGATGAAAGGCAAAACATCAAAAACAAAGCTTTTCCATTTTTCCATTTGATACACCACTTTATTTTTACTTTATTTTAATTTTTCTAAATTAGTATGTATTCTATATCTAAACTTTAAACCCATCAATATATTCCATTTTACTATTAATGGAACCTGGCACCTAGAGCTGCAGGGTGCCTAAGAGTTACCTCCTGAGAGCCTCCATGTTGCTCAAATGTGGCCACTCTGTAAGCCAAACTCAGCATATAAATGCATTACCTTCCCCCAGTGTGGGACATGACTCCCAGAGATGAGCCTCCCTGGTGATAAAGGGTTACTATCAAGCACAAGCTGATGATGTAACTAGAAAAAGACCTTGAATAAAAGGGTCAACTCAGGCCAGCAGGATACCTCAGCTTACATGTAATAGCAGGTGATAAAAAGTGCTTTTTGACCTTGAATAAATGGGGGAAATGGAAAGGACAAATGAGTTTATATGGCTAAGAGTCTCCAAAAAAGAGTCAGGAGGTCATCAGAGGGGTCACACTTCTGCACACCTCAGCAGGGTCCCAGAGGTAGCCAAAGTAGATAAAGCCCAGGTATTGGTTCTCTTGAGGGCTACAGAGACCCACAGGTTCTATGGTCATGGTAGATGGCTCTGGAGTTCAGTGCCATGTAAGTTGGCTCTACTTTGGATTTTGTGTTCTTGAGTGTGATGGATTCAGATATGACCTTTCTACACATGCCTCTTCTGTTACTTTTACCAGACCCATGGTTGGTGCTGGGGTTGGTATATACTCAGGAGGCTTGAATCTCTGGACTGTCCATGTGACAGCCAGGCCCTGAGTCTCAGCAGACTTGCAACTCCTACCCTCTAGCTTATTGTTTTACCCTGGCCAGCTAATAGGCAGGTGAAGAAGGTCACCCACTACACTAGGGAGCTAAGAGTGCCTACAACCGCAAGCAGGAGAATTGCATTCATCATCCATGTGGAATCTAAGCCCCTCTTAATATAGAGGTGGAGTGGACATAACCATTCCAGGGTCCACAGGATGGAGGAATAGAGTATGGATTAGTACACTTACTGATATTCTACTATGGATCTACTGTGATTAGTAATGGAAGAAATTGTAGCATTGATGTGCAGAAAGTGCCCATGGTAGCTGCTGATGGTAGGGAGAGGGAAGAAATGATATGATGTGGGGGCATTCTCAGGACTTGGAGTTGTCATGGGTGGTACTGCAGGGAAAAATTCTAGACATTGTATGTCCTGCCATGGCCCACTGTATAGACTGGGGGAGAGTGTAGACTATAATGTGGGCCACTGACCATGTGGTGCAGTAGTGTTCCAAAATGAATTCACCAAATGTAATGAATGCCCCATGATGATGAAAGAGGTTGTTGATGTGGGAGGAGTGGGGTGAGGGGTTGGGGGGTATTTGGGGCCCTCATGGGCTGGGGTTGGTGTATGTCAGGAGACTTGAATTTCTGTGCTATCCATGTGCCAGCTGAGCCCTGAGCCTCAGTGGAGGGGCAACACCTACTCTCCAGTTCGTTGAACTCATCCAGATCAGCTAACAAGGAAGTGAGGATGGTCAACCACCACACCAGGGAACCCAGATTGTCTATAGCTGGAAGCAGGAGAATCCCATCCATCAGCTATGTGGGATCTAAAGTCTTTCTTGTTTTGGAGGTGGAGTGGACATCGCCATCCCAGGACCTTCAGAATGGAGGAATAAAATATGGATTTGAGTGGATTTACTGGTATACTACTATAGAAATGGAAGTAGTATACCAATGGACTCTAGCAATGGAAGAAATTATAACACTGATGTGGAGATAGTGGCCACGGGAGTTGTTGAAGGCTGGAAGAGGGAAAAAGAGGCATGATAGTGGGGCATATTTGGGACTTGGAATTGTCCTCAGTGATATTGCAGGGACAGAGGCAGTACACTGTATATCCTGCCATAACCCACTGAATGGACTTGGAGAGAGTGTGTACTAATACAATATAAACCCAAACCAATAATCAGGAAGACATGTCCCAGTCCAATGAATAAATTAAAAACCAGGAAGAAGAGCAGAACATTGAACAACTAATCAAAGCTCTCCAATCAAATATCATGGACCAACTTAATGAAGTGGAGGAAGTGAGTAGGGATATTAAGAAAACACTTGGAGGGCATTCTGAAGAAATTTTAAACATACCCAAAAAGATAACAAATATGATGGTGATGAATGGCACCATTCAAGAAATTGGAAATATGCGCTCAGCAAATAACAGCAGATTTGAAGAAGCAGAGGAAAGAATTAGTGATGTGGAAGGCAGTACATTTGAAATAAAACAGATTTTAGAGCTGATAGATAAAAAATGGAAAATATTCATCAGGGACTTAGAGGTTTGAATGACAACAAAAAATGAACAAACATATGCATTATAGGCATTCCAGAAGGAGACTAGAAGGGAAAGGGGACAGAAGGGATGTTGGATCACATAATGGGTGAAAACATCCCAAACTTACTGAAGGATATGTATGTATATGTCCAGGAAGCAGAGCACAACCCAAACAGTATAAATCCCAACAAGCCTACACCAAGACATATTCTTGTCAAATTATCCAATGCTCAAGACAAAGAGAAAATAACGAAGGCAGCAAAAGAAAAGAGAAACATTACACGCAAGGAAAGCTCAATAAGACTACATGCAGATTTCTCATTTGAAACCATGGAGGCAAGAAGACAGTGGTATGACATAATCAAGGTACTAAAAGAAAAAAATTTTCCAGCCACAAATACTTGATCCAGCAAAACTAGCATTAAAAAATGATGGAAAATCCAAACTATTCACAAATAAACAGACACTAAGAAAGTAGGCCAATAAGAAACCTGCCCTTCAAGAAATACTAAAGAGAGTTCTGCAGGAGGAAAGAAAAAACAGGAGAAACAGAATTGCAGGAGAGTGTAAGTACAACCAAAAACATGAAAAGAGAAATAAAAACAACTTATGACATACCCAAATCCAAAGAAAATATGGCTAATGTAAGTACTTTCTTGAGAGTCGTAACACTGAATGTTAATGGATTAAACTAACCTGTCAAGAGACACAAATTGGCAGCATAGATAAAGAAATATGACCCATCAATATGCTGTCTAGAAGCAACTCACCTGAGAACCAGGGATTCAAGGAGGGTGAAAGAGAACAGCTGGAAAACAATCTTACAAGCAAATAATAACCAAAAAAGAGCAGGAGTAGCTATACTAATACCAGAAAAAATAGACTTTAAATGCAAAACTATTCTGAGAGTCAAAGATGAGCACTATATATGAGTGAAAAGGATAATCTTTCAAGAAGAAGAAAGAACAATCATAAACATTTATGCACCTTATCAGGGTGCTCAAAATACATGAGGCAAACACTGGGAAATCTAAGTGGAGAAATAGATGACTCTACAATTATAGTGGGGGACTTTAATATACCATTATCACAATTATACAGAACATCTCAACAGAAAATCAGTAAAGAAATGAAGACTTTGAATAATATATTAGAAAATCTGGACCTAATAGACATGTACAGAAGACTACACCCAAATACAGCAGGATATACATTCTTCTAAAGTGCACATGGATCATTTTCCTAATAGACCACATACTAGGTCACAGAGAAAGTCTCAATGAATTCAGAATGATTGAAATCATACAAAATAATTTATCTGACCACAGTGGAATGAAGTTGGAAATCTGCAAGGGCTACAGACTAGGCACCAAGATTAGGCACCAAGATATGGAAGTTAAACAACACACTCTTAGACAAACAGTGGGTCAAGGGGGAAATCTCAAAAGAAATCAGTAACTATCTTGAAACTAATGAAAATGACACTACTTATCAAAACTTATGGGATGCAGCAAAAGCTGTACTGAGAGGGAAATTCATAGCCATAAATTCATATACCAAAAAAAGGAGAAAGAACTAAAATTGAAATCCTTACTGCTCACTTGGAGGAATTAGTAAAAAACAACAAATTAACCACAAAGGAAGAAGAATGAAAGAAATAACAAAGATGAAAGCAGAATCTAATGAAATAGAAAATAAGAAAGCATGAGAAAAAATAAACAAAACAAAGAGCTGGTTCTTTGAGAAGATCAATAAAATTGACATACCCTAGTTAGACTAACAAAGAAAAAAAGAGGGAAGATGCAAATACACAAAGTAAGAAATAAGGAAGGGGATATCACCACTGACCCCATAGAAATAAAGACTATCATAGGGGATACTTTGAAAAACTATATGCCAACAAGAAGGACAATTTACAGGAAATGGACAAATTCCTAGAAACACATGAGCAGCCTACATTTTTGAAAGAAGAAATTGATGATCTCAACAAACCAGTCACAAGTAAAAAGATAGAAACAGTCATTAAAAACCTCCCACCTAAGAAGATCTCTGGGCCAGGTATATTCACAGGTAAATTCTCTCAAACATTCCTCAAAGAACTAACACCAATCTTGCTTAAACTCTTCCAAAAAACTGAAATAGAAGGAACATTGTCTAATTCATTCTATGATGCCAACATTACCCTCATGCCAAAACCAAACAAAGAAAATACAAGAAAGGAAAACTACAGCTCAAACTCTCTAATGAATCTAGATGTTAAATCCTCAACAAAATACTTGCTAATCATATTCAACAATACATAAAACGAATTATACACCATGACCAAATGGGTTTCATCCCTATTATGCAAGAGTGGTTCAACATAAGAAAATCAATCAATGTAATACAACACATAAACAGATCTAAAGAAAAAATTCACATGACTATATATATTGATGCAGAAAAAGCATTTCACAGAATACCGTACACTTTCTTGAATAGAATAGAAGGAAACTTTCTGAACAAGATCAAGAGTATATATGAAAAGCCCAGAGCTAACATCATTTACAATGGTGAAATCCTAAAATCATTTCCTCTTAGATCAAGAACAGGACAAGGATGCCCACTACCACTGCTACTATTTAACATTGTGTTAGAAGTATACTTGCCAGAACACTGATTCAATAAACAGATATAAAAGGCATCTAAATTGGCAAGCAAGAAGTTAAAATTTCACTATTTGCATACAACATGATCCTATACATTGAAAGCCCTGAGAAATCTACAACAAAGCTTCTAGAATTTATAAATGAGTTCAGCAAACTCACAGGTTATAAGATAAATGTGCAAAAATCAGTAGCATTTCTGTACACAAGTAATGAGCAATTTGAGGATGAAATCAAGAAAAAAATACCATTTACAATAGTAAATTTAAAAAATCAAATACCAAGGAATAATTTTAACTAAACATGTAAAAGACATACACAGAAAACTATACAACGCTGTTAAAGGAAGTCAAAGAAGACTTAAATAAATGGACGAATATTCCCTGTTTATGGATATGAAGACTAAATATCATTAAGATGTTAATCCTACTCAAACTGATCTACAGATTTAATGCAATCCCAGTAAAAATCAACACAGGAATTTTTAATGAACTGGAAATTTATTTGGAAGGGAAAGAGGCCCCTGATAGCCAAAAAGAAAAAGAAAAATGAAATTGGAGGATTCAAACTACCTGACTTAAAACATACTATAAAGCTATAGTGGTCAAAATGGCATGTTAGTGGCACAAGAATTATACATACTGACCAAGGGAACCGAACTGGGAGTACTGATATAGATTCTGTCATATACAATCATCTGATATTCAACAAGACCACAAAGCCCACTCAACTGGGAGAGAATGGCCTAGTCAACAAATGTTCTTGGAGAACTGGATATCCATATGCAAAAAAGAGAGAATTACCATCTCACACCTTATACAAAATTCAACTGAAGATGGATCAAAGATCTAAATATAAGAGCCAAGACTATAAACACCTTGGAAGACGATGTAGCAAAGCATCTACTGGACCTTGTAATAGGAAATGACTTCATGAACTTCAGACCCAAAGCACAAGCAGCAAAAGAAAAAATAGATAAATGGGACCTCTTCAAAATTAACGTCTTTTGCACCTCAAAGGAGTTTATCAAGGAAGCGAAAAGACAGCCTACACAATGGGAGAAAATATTTGGTAACCATACATCTGATAGGAGCCTAATATCCAACATATATAAAGAAATCCTCTATCTTGAAAAAAAAAGACAAACAACCCATTCAAAAAATGGGCAAGAGATTTGAACAGACACTTCTCCAAAGAAGAAATACAAATGGGTGTAAAAAGCACATGAAAAGATGCTCATCATCACTAGCTATTAGGGAAATGCAAATCAAAACTACAATGAGATACCATCTTACAGACATTAGACTGGCAGCTATTAAAAAAACAGAACACTACAAGTGTTGGATAGCATGCGGAGGAATGGAAACCCGCCGCCACTGCTGGGGGGAATGTAGAAGGATCCAGCCATTCTGGAGGACAGTTTGGAAGTTCCTCAGTGGATATGGGTCACCATCCTCTTCCTGTGCATCAAGTTCTCCAGGTCACTTGCCACAAAACCTGCCTGTAAAGACACAGTAGTACTGCCTTTGTGGTGGGCTGGGATTGACACCTGAAAAAGACAGCAACTTGACTACCAGTAGCTAGTGACAATGTGAACAGAAAATAGGTAATGCCCCAGAGAACCAAAATTTATATAACAAAGACAATGCATGACAGACCACAAACACTACTCATTAGAGGTCATCATGAAAGCCCACTTGTTCCTAATTTCATCCTTCAAACAGTATTTTTTGAGCATCCATGATGTGGTCAAAACTCCTGCCCTGAGTTTCACATCCCAGGGAGGGAAACAGACAAAAGAGGTTAACTTTATCATACCTTAGAAGGTGATAAAAGCTATGGAGAAAAATGAAGCAGGGAAGGGTGCTTGGGGGAGAGGCAGTGTATTTTTATGGGTTTATAAAGAGGTGAGTTTATAAAGAGTGTTTAGGCAATGACTGAAGGTGAAGTTATTATCTAGTACCAAAGTCTATATTAGGAACCTCCATGGAAGGGTTTTACATATGCGGTTCTAGTTGTTTTAAGTCTTGAGGAATAACCCAACCTATGGGACATTTTTCACATTGGTCCAAATCAATAGTTATATTGTAACAGAGATATCTCACCTTTTTATATAGCCATGCAGATTCAACCCATTACAGACATGTCCTCATGATAAGTGACTTGTTCTCAAATCTGTGGACTATGACAGGAACGTTTGTTACACAGAGTTCATCTTAAATTCACCTAATAATTAGGGTGTCCATTTGTGTTAATTTCCTTCATCCAAAAGGAAAATGTAAGTTCTCCTATCTTATGACTAGCAGCCATGCACCTAAGTTAACTTGGAATGCCATGCACCTAAGCTAAATGTCCGCCAGTCAGGGAGTCAGGGGCCCTGTCTCTCTTGGCCTTTACATGTCAAAGAGATGGCTATAAGGCCCTTAAGAAAGACATCCCTGGGTTGTAAAACTGACAAAGAGACTTATTTAGCTTTTAAGGATTTATATCCATCTGAAATGATTTTATGATGACAAGTTTTCTCAAAAAAACACTCTAAGAGGCCAGAGAGGTGGGGGTGTCTCTGTCCTTTCTTGCAACAGGAACATTTCAGTTTTTCATTTGTAGATTTGTATTTATTTTTACACAGGGTGTGAGCCCCATGTATATTAATGGGGAAGGGTTTCAGTAAGTGCAAATGTCCTGAGGTGGAAATGTGCTTGGCAAGGGACTGGAGGAAGGATCTAGGTCAAAGTTAGTAGAGGATGAACTCAGGCAGGCAACACACTCTGGAGCCCTTATGTTTGATCTCTAGGCCAGTACTTTTCAAACCATTTGTGGGGAAGGATCTATCTGTTATTGCCCAAATACTTTTGTACAATAAAATAAAAAAGCATTCCTAGAAAAATTAAGTTAAAAATCAAGACTTCGGTGATAGCACAAGTAGATTCAACAGACACAATATTACTGTGTGGAGGCGAAGAATTGGGAAGAAGTAGAGGGAGGTCAGGGGCTTTGGTCATAGAAGTTCTAAGCAGAGGAGAGTGGGGAGGGTCCATCGGCTGCTCTCCTTTCACCGTCTTCAGTTTGCACCACTTTCACCCGCTAAGCAAGTTTAAATCCCCGCCAAACCACGTGATCCGCGCAGCTGCTCTCATGCCCATCTGACTGTAGGCTTTGGAAAGTTTTACCGGCTAACCTAAGGCCGCCAGGAATGTTTTTCAACACACGGGGTCCAGAATACTCTTGTCACTTGAGAGTTTAAGTGGCGCCTAAATGGAAACAACTTCCCGCACGGTGTTTTTCAGACGTATTTTTACCGGGAGCCTCCCCCTGGAAGGGTGCTTTCCTGGGGACTCTGGTGGGACTGCCACTCCTCCTGGCTCTCCTCTCGACAATAGCGCTGTACTTCTTTCAGAAGCAACGGAGAACTCAAGGTACAAGGAGGTGGGGGGCCCTTTCCTGACACAGGTTTTGCTCAGGAGACAGCGGGGGTGGGGGCATTGGTGGTTGTAACTGGTCCCCAGCGTGGCTCACGGAGCGCCGTCCCTTGGGGCTGGGATGAGACTTAGAAACAGGCAGGGAAACGCACATACTCATGTCTTCTCCCCCTTCTTTCTTCCTTTCAGAGACGCTGAAGAAGCAGGCAGAGAAGGAAAAAGGTGAGCAGCAGAGGAAGCAGGCTTTTCACCCGCATTCCTGACTGCCAAAGGGAGGGTGCTGGGCCTACAAGGCGAGTGTCTCAGACTCAGGCTTAGGGACAGGGACAGGGACGGTTTGCTCTTCCCCCTCCTCCACCTCAGAACCCTCTCCAGTGTCCAGCCCTGCCGGGGACCCCCAGAGCGCACCGGAGCTGGTTCCTGGAGTCTTTGCTCTTTGGAAAAACGACTCAACATTTTTCTATCTGTTTTATCTGATTTGTTCCCCCACCTGAGAGATTCCCCCCTTTTCTTAGTTTTTCCTCTAGGGAAACTCACCGCAGAGCTGGGTAAATTCTATGTGGCCACACCCATGGTATTGTCTGAGTTCCAGGTGTTAAATGTGTGCTTGTGTGTTTGCCCGTGGGCATGTGATGGGGGAGGCGTTAGGTGGTTTTAGGTTCTTGTGGAGATATTCTTGGCAATGACTTAAAAATTCTCAGTCCACCTTTCCTCTCTTGATCCAGTACAGGACCAGCTGCCCACCCACCAGCAGCCACTGAGTCAGTCCAGGAAGACTCTGCAAGCCCCTTCCCACTAAATTATAAGACAAGGAGGGGGGAGTGACCCCAAGGAAGGAGAAGGCCTGGCTTGTGTGGAAGAAAGAGCTCAAAAACCATCTCCCCCACCCCAGCAAAACTCCATACAGAACTGTGAGGTTGGAGAGCCTGACTTGCAGTCTCCCTACTCCTGCCGGGATGGAAGGGGTGGGAGGGTTGGATGTAGGAAATGTTTTAACAAACCGCTAACAACATAGTTTGAATTAGTGTATAGTGCTGCCTTTCCCAGGAGCATTTACTTTGAAAAGAGGGCATAGGGTGGAGAGACCAAAGGAATGAATTTCTAGTGGCAGATTGTCAGAGTCCTTGGCATCTTGGCAGGGAAAATAATTGTGATATCCTTCCAATCCTTTAAATAATATCCCCAGTATGTGACGCTGAGACTCCTCTGAGCTGTGCTCAGTGACTCTGAACTTATTCAGAATCTCCTCCCCAGAAAAAATTCATGATTCAAACCAGACTTGAGCCCTGGGTAGAGGCCCCTCAGTAGCTGTACTGTTTTTCCTTCCCTGTCCTTTGCAGAGTTCTGCCTTTGAGCAAAGGATAGGACACAGAATCTGGATCCTGCAGACGGGCCTTTTTAAGGACATTACAGAGACAAAGATGAGTTTAGGGTTAGCAGTGGTTTAAAACTAAGGGACTTCTTCCCAGTGACCTGTCTAGGAAAAGTGTTTCCACTTGTCCTGAAGGCTGATATTTTCTCTATGCATTCTGCTTCCAGAGAAGCTTCTCAGACACAGCTGGTAAGTGACCCCTCTTTGTATTAATACTTCTCATCTAATATTGTTTTGGCATCTGTTTCTCTATCTTTTTTAAATTTCCCAACCAGGCATGATACACAGACTGTGTGGGTGGCACAAGGAGAAAGGGGAGAGAGGTAGGGGGTGGGTGAAAAATGGTATGTGTGAGCAGGGAAGCTGTGGGACTCTGATGTTCTAACTCCACATTTTTCTTTGTGTCCTTCAGACTGGAGAAAGGCTGAAGGCCAGGCTTGTGAGTGAAGTATCTTTTCCCTTCCAGTGTTCCATGTTTACATTTCAGCAGCTCTTCCTTTGAAAACCCAGTCAAACTTGCTCTGATTAACCACACTCCATTCTGATTTCATTCCACATCCTTTTACAACATTTGTTAATCTCTTACACTTAGTAAGAGTTGTATGCAGTTTTTACTTTTATATTGTCCTGAGGACTAAGCAAGCTGTAAACCATTGGTTCAATCCTATATGTACATCAGAATCATCCACTTTCAGAAACTCTCACTCTGTGGGTCTTGGGTGGGCTTGTTACCATATCTGTAAATATTTCTGTCTGTATGCCCCTTCAATCCCCCCTCCATAAAGCAAACAATCTAATGTGTGTCTTTATCTTGTATGTATTCTTGAAAAATATGAATTTGTTTTGTGCATATGCATTTTAGTTTATATTAATGACATTTACAATTGTGTGCTGTTTCTTGCATTTTTATAATCAATTTTATTGAAATGTATTTACAAGCCATATAATCCGTATAAAGTGTACCATCAGTGGTCTTTGGTATAATCACAGAGCTGTGCATTCATCACTTCAATCAGTATTACAGCATGTTCCTTACTTTTTTCACCCCTCACTATGTTCATCCCTGTTGCCGTTTGTGCACTTGGTCTTTTTCTCTTTCTTACTGCAGAGTACCCCATCCTGCCATCCTCCTGGAGTAGACATGCAGGGTGCCTCTAACTCCAAACCACCACAGATAATGAATGTGTAGCCTCAAACACATTGTCCTATGGCCCTGGGTGGAGATTTCTCTGGGTACATACTTAGGAGGGGAATTACAGACCCATGTGAGATACATCCAATATATGGGATAAAGGTTTCCCAGAAGGCAGGGTCACTATCCTTCCACCAGCTGTCCCATATTCCATATGAATCAGCTTTCTAAATTTGCTTGTTCAATGGGCATAAGCCATTGCTCATTGTTATTTAATCCATCTGGAATTGTCCATTTTATGTGGTTTTAGCAGGGAACCCAGGTATCATTTTCCATACTGAGTCAGTTTTCCCAAACTCATCTACTACACCATGCAAGATTTCTACATTGAAGTGGGGTGTCACGTTTAATGCATATTCAGGTCCCATGGTCAGAAGGGCCTGTCCATTGGCTCACTTACACCTCACTCTTTTTACTGTTAAGATATTGACATCTTTATTCTTTAGAGGAATGAAGGGCCAAGTAAGCCAAAATTCAAGAAATTCCACTACCTTATGCTGTCAAGACCCATTTAAACAATTCTCAATTATTTTCAGGAAAAAAAATCAAAGGTTCATCCTATCACTTGTAACTTTCAGTAATCTGGAAAGGACACCGTGGCACTCGCAGCAAGGGTGTGACTTACCGCACCCCATTCACGAGAGACGAGGGAAATAGAAGAGACTCAGTCTCTAGGTCGAGCTCCCACCGCTTCCCTGCACGCACGACTTCGGGTTAAGCCTGTTCTAACCCCCGACCCTTCCCTCCTTAGCCCGCAACCAGCAGAGGGCGCTCCTGGCCGCAGGACCCCACTCCATTAGGGCACAGGAGAAAGAGCAGGAGGTCAGCGATCTCAGAAATCAGCCCCCGCCCCTCGCCTCTCCCGCCGCACCCGGAAGGGAGAACATCTTCTCCAGGTCCTTTCCTGCGAGCCCCGGTCCCCGCCCCCGCCTGGGTAAGCTGGAGTCCGCTGCTGCAAGGATTCCCCCACTGTCCTACCCGATGACCATGACCTTTTTCTGGGGTTCCGCAACCCTGGAACCAAGATTGAGTGGACGAAACTACACAATTTGGTAAGTTTTTAAAAAATTATTCTCTGACCCAGCCATTCCAGTTTTTGGAATAAATTCTATAGAAATACACATATACCCAAGCTATTTATGAGAATCTTCTCTCCAGCATTATGTCCCCTTAGATATGTGAAAGAGACCAAAAAGAGAATGACTAAATAATTTCTGGCATATCTGCCCAGTGAAATTTTCTGCTGTCATTAAAAGAACAAGAGATTTATCTTAACTGACATGGAAAGATGTCTACAAGTCAGTGAGTGAGAAAAGTGAATCACAGAACTGAGCTTTTGGTATGCTAATACTCTGTTTTTTTAAAGCCCAAACAATACAAAAATGCACAGACACATTTGTGCAGAAAAAGGATCAATGGTGCTGATCTCTGGGAGGGTATGGCCAGGAAACTTTCACTCTTACCCCTTTCAATTGGAAGATTTTCAATAGGGAAATAGCAGGTAGGAAGGGAGGGAGGAAAAGAAAGAGAAAGGAAAAAAGAAAACTCACGGTGGTGTCCTTTTTTATTAGAACTTCCCATTCCTTCATTTTCATTTCCCACGACTTTGTATTTTTGGAAAGAGAAAGACGCGCCTGTGGCAACGTCAGGACGCTGGGGTGACCCAGTCTTCTGGGATCACCTGCTCACTGACATTTCCCATCTCAGGCTCCGGGAATCAACCTGCCCCAGATCAAGAGGATGTGTCCTGGGCGGAAACCCGAGCCAGCAGTGGCACCATGATCTAGACCATCACTGCCTGTGGGGGCATCGGGCCAAGCTGAGATCGCTCAGCGAAGGCTGGGGTGGGAGGCACAGGACGGCCCAGGCCTCTGAAAGCCTGACCGCGGATCCTGGCATGAAGCGGGGGCAGGCCTAAGGAGGACCAGTTTTCGTAGCTGGGAGAGCATGAAACTTCCCAGGACAGCAGGGCGCCCTCTGAGTCCTGAGCTCTGCCTGCAGGGGGAGCCCGCAGTGCTGAGCGACCTGGCAGGACAGGAAGGGGGTGCTGTTTTCAGCAGAGGGAGGTTTTCCCAAAGTGACAATAAAGAGCTGAGGGCACAGGGTCCAGGGCTTGTCTGGAAATCCCGTTCACCACCCAAAGGAAACAGGGATTCCTGGAGAAATGGCTGATTCCAGAACTGGGCAGGGAGTGACCCTGTTGGAAGGACAGGGTAGCAAGGACATTGTCAAAGACTGCTGCGTCCAGCAAAAGGACCTGAAGAGGTCCTTATTGGGCAATCTGATTCGTGCTTCAGTAAGAATTATAACTGCAGAGGATCGAAATACATGAAATATGTTTAAATCTATGAATGCATAATGGCAGAAAGAAAAAAAAAACAAAACAACTCATTGGTCATATGTGGAGAGTTCTAGGGAATCACTTCATTACTTTGAAAACTGGTGAAAGAAAATAAGAGAGAGAAAGAGAAAGAAAGAAAGAGGGAGGGAGGGAGGAAGGAACATTTAACCTATATCTTAGTATAATCAAAACTTGTTGAGAAGTTTCCTTATAAGGCTTTCCTTATAATCAGTGGAGTAATGATGGAGTTAGGAAAACTTGAATTGGTTCAAACATTTAGGTCTAATTACCAATTTTCAGGAAATAGAAGGATAGCAGAACATGGCAAACATGTCACAAAGATTCAACCAGCAATCCTCAGACTGTAGGAAACTCCTGGAAAAATGACTCAGTTTCTTCCAAAAGAAATTGCAAAGAAAATTAGAAAGAGAAGGAAATTAAATTAAGAGACACAGAAAACTATCAACTACTTAAAATGTTTGTTGTATATTTGCTTGCCAATTAAATATACAAACTTAATACAAATTTTGGAAATTTAAATGACTTGGTATTTTGATGACAAAGTCATGTTATTAATTTTTAAAAGTGATAACAGAATTGTGGTTATATTTGACAGTATCATCTTTCAGAGAAACACACCAAAATATTTATGGGTGAAATTGTAAATATTTGAGATTTCTTCAAAACTATTTGGAGAGTGGGGTTAGGTAGTGGGAATTTAGATGGCAAGAGATGGCCAGGAGTTAATAATTTTTGAAGCTAGTGATGGGTACATTTCCATATAAAAAGTTGAAGCTGAGGGAAGGCAGAACTCAGAGAAGGGGTATAGCCTTTTTGCCTCATCATCCCTCAGTCAACTATGTATATATCTCAGATCGTCATCAATCAGATGATAATGAGGGCACTGAACTTTCCTGAATTGTGGCAGCTTCTCCGGATTGTGCCATGTTAAATGAGAAAGCTATCAGTCCTGTTTTGGAGAGAATAAGTTGAAGGATTTTGGCTGATGTGTAGACAGTCTCCACTTCTCCCTCCAGGGCAGGTGTCCCTGGGCCTCTCCTTTCATATGCACAGCAAATCCAGTGCCCAAGGGTGCTCTTGGGAAAGGGGGGACATCCAAGGCTCCACCTGGGAGATGGTGCCATATGTATCCGGTGAGAAGACACCACAAGATGGTGAATGGCTAGAAGGGCCACAGGATTCCAGAGCACAGTTCCACACCTGGCTTGTAGGGGGTGACCATCTGCCCTCTTCCATTTACACCAGCATTCCAAAGAACCCTGTTCCCAGAGGGGGCACTTGATCACAGGAGTGTGGTCTTTGAGTACTATACTCACCCTCTTGGATTCATAATGTCTTTAAACTCTACAAGGCCCTGAGTAGCAACTTCTATTTCATTTAACCTATTTCCCAAATTCATAACCCATGGAAACCCCTTCTTAAGCAACTATTAATATCTCTTTGGGTGGGCATCTTTTCTAAAACTGCCTTTGATCACCTTCCCAACCTAGCTGTGCCACGATCCAGCTTCTGACACTGCTGTAGTTTCTCCTCAGCACTTATCGCTACCTAAGATTTTGATATTAATCATTTACTTCAGTCTTCAGTAAACTAGGCCAGTCGACCCAGTTGCTCAGGCCTCTAACCTGGATACCTTTCTTTCTGTCATATACCAAGTCCAATTCATCAAAACAACTTGTCAGCTCTCCTTGTAAAACCCATTCTGGCCCTACCACTTTTCAAATTCAGCAGCATTATTATACTAATCACAGCCATCATCCCCTTCTACTCAGAAGACTGAGACAACCTCCTAAATGGTCTCCATGACCCCTCTTATCTCCTAAACCATCCATCCTCCACACAAAGGCTAGAGTGATCACCTGAAATTATAAGTTAGATTATGCTTCTACTTTTCTCTCCACACTCCAATGGCTTCCTGTTACACTTAAAATGAAACAAAACATCCTTATCATGGTCCGAAAATTCCTGTGATGCAGCCTTGCCCATTGCTTGATCTCATTTCCCATCCTCACCTCCTACCCTGCTCATTGAGCTCTGGGCACATTGACCCATGATGTCTCCAAAGCACCAGGCATGCTCTGGGGCTCTGCACTCAGTGGCTCCCTTCACCTGGAATCTTGGGAAGCTATCCTCCCAAGATTTTTGCAAGTTATTCTCTCACTTTTACCAGGTCTCTACTGAAAAACCTCTGCCTCTTGATTTCCTCCTCAGATTGTTCCTTACTATGGTACGGTAACAGTACTGACTTTTTGTGTACTGATCTTATATCCTGCCACTTTACCAAACTTGTCCATCAGCTTTAGTGGTTTTGTGCAGATTTTTCAGGACTTTTTACCTAAAGGGATCATGTAATCTGCAAATAGTGAAAGTTTTACTTCTTCCTTTTCAATTTGGATGCCTTTTATTTCTTTTTCTTGCCTAAGTTCTCTTACAAGAACTTCTAATACAATGTTGAAAAAGAGCAGTGATAGTGGGCATCCTTGTCTTACTCCAGATCTTAGAGTGAGAGATTGGCCTTTCCCATGTTAGCTGTGGGTTTTTCATATAAGCCCTTTATCATGTTGAGGAAGTTTCTGACTATTCCTATATTTCAAAGTGTGCTTATCAAAAAAGTGTTTTCTATATTTAGTAGAATATGTCTTCTGCATTGATAGAGATGGTGATGTAATTTTTTCTCTTTGATCTGCTAATGTGGTATATTACATTCATTGATTTTCTTATGTTCAACCATTCTTTAATACCTGGGATATAACCTAATTGATCATGATATATAATTCTTTTCATGTGCTTTTGGATTCAATTTCTAAGAATATTCTTGAGGATTTTTGCATCTAAGTTCATTAGAGATACTAAAAGAAATAAATATCTTGGAATAAACCTAACAATGTTATGAAGAACTTGTACACAAAAAGTATACAACTTTGGTAAAAGAAATAAAAAAAGACCTAAGAAGTGGAGATATTCCATGTTCATGGATCAGAACACTAAATATCATTAAAATGTCAATTCCACCCAAATTGACTTACAAATTCAATGCAATCCCAATAAAAATTCTGGCATTATATTTTACAGAAATAGAAAAGCCCAGTATCAAATTTACTTGGAAAGGTAAGGGGCCCAGAATAGCCAAAAACATCTTGAAAAAAAAAAGAAGTTGGAGAAATCATGCTACATGACTTTTAAGGATATTACAAAGGTAAAATGCTCAAAATTGCATGATATTGGCAAAAGTGGACATATTGACCAATGGAACCAAACTGGGAGTTCAGACCCATACATCTATGACCAACTGATATTTGAGAAGTATACCAAGCCCAATCAATTAGGACAAAATATCCCAATTGATGGTCTCTTCAACAGACAGTGTTGGAAAAACTGGCTATCCATATCCAAAAGAATGAAAGAGGATCCCCAGATCATGCTCTATGCAAAAATTAATTCAAGATAAACCAACGACCTAAATATAAGAGCCAGGAACATAAAGCTTCAAGAAGATATTGTAAGGAAGCATCTGTAATATCTTGTGGTCAGCAGTGGTTTCATAAACATTATGCCCAAAATGTGAGCAACAAAAGAGAAAGTAAACAAATGAGACTGCCTCAAAAATAAACAATTTTCTGCTTCAAAGGAGTTTGTCGAGAAAGTGATGATATTGCAAGGACAGATGCTGGACATTATATATCCTGCCATAACCCACTGAATGTACTGGGGGAAAGTGGAAACTACAATATAAACTATATCCATGTGGTTCAGCAGT
Source organism: Dasypus novemcinctus (assembly GCF_030445035.2). Lineage (NCBI taxonomy): Eukaryota > Metazoa > Chordata > Mammalia > Cingulata > Dasypodidae > Dasypus > Dasypus novemcinctus. The sequence goes on along the minus strand of NC_080674.1, from coordinate 194,031,694 downwards.
GCTACAAAATGTATTCACCAAATGCAATGAATGAGCCCACTATAATGAAGAGGTTTTTGATGTGGGAGGAGTGGGGAGGGGCGTGAAGTGGAGTATGGGGGAACCTCTTTTTCTTTTAATGTAACATTTTTTTGTGATCTATGTATCTTTAAAAAAAAAAGACAATTCAATAAAAATTTTTTAAAAAGTGAAAACCAAAAACCAAAAAAACAAGTTTCCATAAACCAAAGAATGGATGAATAAAAGGTGGTATATATACCAAAAAAAAAAAAAAAAAAAAAAGGAAATCTACTCAATGGGAGAAAATATTTGGAAACCACTTATCTAATAGAGGTCTAATATCCAGCATGTAGAAGGAAATCTTACAACTCAATTACAAAAAGAAAAACAACTCATTTAAAAAATGGGCAAGAGACTTGAACAGACACAATTCCCAGGAGGAAATAGCTAAAGAGCATGTGAAAAGATGCTCAACATCACTAGCTATTAGGGAAATGCAATTAAAACTATGGTAAGATATTATTTTACACCTACTAGATTGACTGCTATTAAAAAAAATACCAGAAAACTAAATGTTGGAGAAGATGTTAAGAAATGGGAACACTCATTCACTGTTGGTGGGAATGTAAAATGGTGCAGCCACTATGGAGGATGGTTTGTTGGTTCCTCAGGAAGCTAAGTATAGAATTGGTATATGATTTGGCAATCCTACTGTTAGGTATATACTAAAAGAATTGATAGCAAGGACACACGCAAATATATTCACACCAATGTATATAGCAACATTATTCATATTTGCCAAAAGATGGAAGCAACTCAAGTATCCATCAACAGACGAGTGAATGAACAAAATGTAGTATATACATATGAAGGAATATTATTCAGCTGTAAGAAAGAATGATGTACTGACATATGTGACAACATGGATGAACCTCAAGGACCTAATGTTAAGTCAAGTAAGCCAGTCACTAAAGGACAAATATTGCATGTTCTCACTGAAATGAACTAAGGATACTGATCAGACTCATGGAGGTAGATCAGGAAGATAGGCTACCAGGAGATAGAAGGGGAGTGGAGATTGGTGATTTGGCAGATTTTATAAGGTTGATGGTAACCGTTTGACAATGGACACAGGTGATGGTGGTGCAGCAATATGAGTGTAATTAATGGTGCTGAAGTGTTAGTGTGAATGGGGTTGGAAGGGGATGGTTTGGGCCATACATGATGCTAGAAGGAAAGCTGAAGAACTATCCAAGTATCCAAGCTCTGGGTCAGGTTGACCTCTCCTCAAAGGGATGGCAACAGGTCAAAGAATGGAAAATTTGAAGCCATGGTTTCTTTTAAAGAACCTAAGAACAAAAGCCTTTTCCTATACCCCCCAGGGCTAGGGTGAATGATTCCAGCTCAAGTTCAAAAGGTAAGCAGATATTGTGGCAACTTCCCTTTTGTGTGTAGAGTGGACTGTATTATCAGTGCTGATCCATGCTCTTAGATTTGAAGTCTTGCTCCAGACCTCTTCTTTAGAATATGAGAGCTGTCAAGACATTAACCCTCTGTTCCCAAAGCTCAGTTAGGTTGGGAGCATTTGGGTTGGAGCAGTGGGGAGAACTGTCACTTAAGCTAGACGAGGGACCTCATTTTCAGATGAGCAGCACCAGATAAATGGACTGATTCCCAACAAGAACAGGTGATTTGGGTTCCTGAATCAGAATATTCAGGAGACCAGACAGGTGAGGTTCCTAAGAAAGCCCTAACCCACAACTTCTCCCAGTCTACTCCTGGTTAGCAGTATCTTCTGACTCTCCTGCCCTATCTTGGCAGAAACAAGAGTAGACAAGCACTGTTAACACTGCGTGGACCAGCAGACCCACCAGAGGAAGGCATCTGTCAGCCACGAATATGGTGAGGCAAACCCACAGGTCAATGGAATGTCTATGTTTCATACAAATATCAGAGAGAAGTGACCCTTGGAATCCTCAATGCTGCTCAATGATACTTGTCTTTTTTTTTTAAATTTTTTTATTCATTTTTAAAAAATATTACATTAAAAAAATATGAGTTCTCATTCAACCCCTCCGCCCCCACCCCACCACTCCCCCCACAGCAACACTCTCTCCCATCATCATGACATATCCATTGCATTTGGTAAGTATATCCCTGGGCATTGCTGCACCTCATGGTCAATGGTCCACATCATGGCCCATACTCTCCCACGTTCCATCCAGTGGGCCCTGGGAGGATCTACAATGTCCGGTTGATACTTGTCTTCTAGTATGTTCACCTAGGACCTGTCCATTATGAAAGGGGCTGCTGATAGAAGTAGCTCAAGCAGACATAGTTAAACCCTTTCCTCCACAAGTTCCCTTTCCCCCAGTGAGGACTTAAAAATTATTCTACAGAATGATACCCCTCAGGTCAAACTCAGATCTTAATTAGGAAAAAAGAGCCCCTCTCAATAATGCTGGTTCAAAAGATGCCTGGGAACAAAGTGGAATTAACAGAACAAAGGCATAGTGTCTCAGTTTTCCAAAGACAAAATGAAAAGTTGCCAGGAAAGTTTCAACGGTCACTCTAAACCCAAGTCATTCCTTAACATTCTTAAATAAAAGCAGACAAATCATTTCCTAATGCAGAAAGTTAATCGTATCTTCAAAGAACAAAGATTCTATTCTGATACATGTACAGCCCAAGAGCACAGCTGGCACTTTTCCAATTCTCACACTCAATTCTTTTTTTTTTTTTTTTTTTTTTTTTTTTTTTTGATTTTTTTTTTTTAATTTTTTTATTTTTTATTGACTTTGTAATAATATTACATTAAAAATATATATGTGAGGTCCCATTCAACCCCACCCCCCCACCCCCCCTCTCCCCCCCCCCCCAACAACACTCGTTCCCATCATCATGACACATCCATTGGATTTGGTAAGTACATCTTTGGGCACCTCTGCACCTCATATACATTGGTTCACATCATGGCCCATACTCTCCTCTATTCCATCATGTAGGCCCTGTGAGGATTTACAATGTCCGGTGATTACCTCTGAAGCACCATCCAGGGCAGCTCCATGTCCCGAAGACGCCTCCACCTCTCATCTCTTCCTGCCTTTCCCCATACCCTTTGTCCATTATGTCCACTTTTCCCAATCCAATGCCACCTCTTCTATGTGGACACTGGATTGGTTGTGTCCATTGCACCTTTATGTCAAGAGGAGGCTCAGATTCCACCTGGATGCTGGATGCAATCCTCCCATTTTCAGTTGTAATCACTCTAGGCTCCATGGTGTGGTGGTTGTCCTTCACCTCCATCTTAGCTGAGTGTGGTAAGTCCAATAAATCAGATTGTAGGTGCTGGAGTCTGTTGAGGCTCAGGATCTGGCTATCACATTGTCAGTCCAGAGATTCAAATCCCCTAAATATATCTTAAACCCCAACATTAACTGCACCTCCAGCACATTAGCATGAAAGTCTTATGGAGGGAGATCCCATCTGAGTCCAGATTCATCACACATAAACACCATTTCCAAAGAGGGGCCATCTGCCCTGGTAGTTAACCCCATCGGCCATGACCATAACTCCCATGGGTCTCTTTAGCCCTCAAAGGAACCAATATCTGGGGGTTGTATCTGCTTTATCTGTCTCTCTGACTCTGCTCAGTTGTGCATGAGGGCAAACCTTCTGCCAGCCTCCAGACTCTTTTTTAGAAACTCGTAGCCATATAAACTCATTTCTCCTTTCCATTTCCCCCTTACTTTAGGTCAAACAGCATTTTAAAGTCATGGTATTTTATGTAGACATGGATATTCTGCTGATCCGCATTGAACCTTCCGTATAAGGTCATTTTCCAGTTGCATCATCAGTTGGTAGTTGATAGTGGTCCCTCGTTGCCAGGGAGGCTCATCCCCGGGTGTCGTGTCCCACGCTGGGGGGAAGGCATTGCATTTACATGCTGAGTTTGGCTTCGAGACTGGCCACATTTGAGTAACATGAAGGCTGACAGAAGGAAATTCCCAGGCACAAAGTTGCTCTAGGCCTTGTTATTATTTTGGGTTTATCAGCTCACAAGCATAGTCATTAGTATCAGGGGCTCACTGTTGAACCCTCACTCCCTCCCGGTCCCCACCACTGTACCTGGGAGACTGTCGCTGCTCCCCTAGGGACCACGACAGAGCACCACTGGCCGGGAACCCAATACCCCCCCTACTGTGGTTTTTAATTGTTGCCACTATGAGTATATCCAAACATTACCATGCACCCTGGACATATGTTCTGTACAGCTCCCTGTCAGTCATATATCATCTGTCATTGGTATCCCATACCAGTATCCCTCCATTGCCATTGTCGAAACACTCTGTGATCCAGAACTCCCCGAAATTTGAAGCCCAATATAATGTCATGGTCCCTTACTAGGGAATGGCATATAGCGATGAGTTTAAAGGATAGATAAAGAACTTGGATAAAGTTAGATAAAGAACTTAGATAAAGAATGTTGACTTGAAAAAATTCCACATCCTATTTTTTTTCCCCCCCCCCCCCCCTAATTATTCAGCTTTTCTTCACAGGAGTCCTAGACCACAGCAATGTATATATATAATATACAGCACTCCCACACATCCACCAGAAAACCTTTTCCCTTCCACAGTGATACTCTTACGCCCTATTCATATCATATTTACTTAAAGTGATGTACAGAGTCTGAGACATTAGCTTTCTAACAAGGTGACATCTGTATTTACATTATGGTGCATACTTTAGGATACACAGTTCTTTACATTTTTAGTTATCCTATGTTTTACATTATGGTTTACATTATCAGTCTGTCATCTCCTATATGTTATGGTGTAATATTACATGTTTTATATCCATCTTTGTGTACTCTCAAGAAACTCCTCTCTTACCCCCCATTTACTTTCGTTCCACACATTTAACGTCCATTTTCCCTTCCACCTTAGTGCCCTCAGTGATAGCCAACCTCCGTTTCCTGAGGAGCCACTTCCAGAGATAGATGGAATAGTGTTCAGGGCCTAACTTGCTCAACTGCCCCAATGCCCTGGGAGCCACCCTTTCTCTCGAGGGATACAGTTCCCTCTATTGGATGGCATTAGTCCTCCCCAGGATGTGGGTCCACCCCCACTCTCACTACTTGGGTTTCTACCCCATGGTGTCACCCACTCTGGCAGAATGAGCATTTAGACATTCCCCAGGAGCCCGTCCTGCATCAGACCCTCCCCTCCGAGCATTCTAAACAGGTAACCCTCTTTATTATATTTTGATATGATTTTCTCGGCATTTTACTCTCCACCAACACCTGACCCTCTCCTGGTTCGTATGCTACCCCTCCCTCCCCCCACTTTTGGGCAACGTTACCCACCCGTCCCTCCCCAGCCACCCTCAAACCCGCAAAGCCCCAAGCAAAGGCAACCCCTTGCCCCCCTTTTATCTCTTCTTTGTGTTCATACTTACCACCATCTCGTCTTAAATTCCACCCCTGTAGACATCGGCTCATATCCTTCCTCCACCCTCCGATTTCCTGCAAGCCTATCGTTCAGTCTCTTGCTATCTAGGGCAGCTTGTTTATTTCATATCATTGAGGTCATGTAGTATTTGTCCTTCAATGTCTGGGTTGCTTCACTCAACATAAGGTTCTCAAGATTCATCCATGTTATCACATGTGTTTGTAGTGTGTTTGTTCTTACAGCCGAGTAGTATTCCATTGTGTGTATATACCACATTTTATTGATCCACTCGTCTGTTGATGGGCATTTGGGTTGATTCCAACTTTTGGCAATAGTGAACAATGCTGCTATGAACATTGGTGTACATATATTGGTTTGTGTTCTTGTTTTCAGTTCTGCTGGGTATATTCCCAGCAGTGGTATTGCTGGGTCATATGGCAAATCTATGGCTAGTTTTTTGAGAAACCGCCATACTGTTCTCCAGAATGGTTGGATCCTTCTGCATTCCCACCAGCAGTGGATGAGTGTTCCCCTTCCTTCACATCCTCTCCAGCACTTGTATTCTTCTGTTTTTTTCATAGCTGCCAATCTTATGGGTGTAAGATGGTATCTCATTGTGGTTTTGATTTGCATTTCCCTGATAGCTAGAGATTTGGAACATTTTTTCATGTGCTTTCTTGCCATTTGTATTTCTTCTTCGGAGAAGTGTCTGTTTAAGTCTTTTTCCCATTTTTTAAATGGATTGTTTATCTTTTTATTTTCAAGATGTAGGAGTTCTTTATATATGCAAGTTATAAGTTTCTTATCAGATATATGATTGCCAAATATTTTCTCCCACTGTGTGGGCTCCCTTTTTACTTTCTTGACAAACTCCTTTGAGGTGCAGAAGGCTTTAATTTTGAGGAAGTCCCATTTATCTATTAGTTCTTTTGCTGCTCGTGCTTTTGGTGAGATATTCATAAATCCATTACCTATTACAAGGTCCTGTAGATGTTTCCCTACACTGCTTTCTAAGGTTTTTATGGTCTTGGCTCTTATATTTAGGTCTTTGATCCATCTTCTCACACTCAATTCTTAATGCTGGAGTTCCCCACCCATCTCCCCACCCTCCCATGCTGCCTCTTGCCCTGGCAGCACAATAAAGCTTATCTTTATTTATCTTGCCATTAAAACATGAATAGTAGTTGTCAAGTGAAATGAAGGCATATAATCTCTACTCCCAACTGTAAAGCAAACTAATTGGAAGTTCCTCTAAGGAAATCCATCTGTGGCTGTTGATTATTCAGTGGCCCCTGACAAACAAAGGCTCCTTCCTTTTGCCTGCACAGAGAGATAGTCAATACAGAGATGGCCCTTACACTGGCTGGTCACCGAGGTTCAGGGGAATAATGGAATGTGCACAAGAGAGAATCCCAGAAATTCTGTGTCTTCACTTTTGCTGGGGAAGAAATGAGTCCAGAAAAGTTGTGATGTACATAAGGCCACCCTGTGGGCTGCTCTGTTCATTTCCCCATCAAAAGGCTTTTCTTTTTACCTGGATTCACATGGTGGAAATTTCCTCTTCCAGATTCACTTTTATCTGCATAGAAGGGATTTCCATTCCTTCAGTATACTGGGCCAAGTGGTGAAGTTTAAGTTCACTGTGGGTCAATGTGAATTATGATATCCACTATAGACTCAAAGTGATCAGAGGGACAATCTACAGCTTTGTCTTCTTTGACATCTGTAGATTACCACATTGTGATTCGTGATTCTAGCTATTTTCCTCTAAGTTCCAAAATCTCAGTGACCATTATTTAACAGCATATAGAAACTGAGCCTCAAAGTTTAACCTGTTACTTTTTAAAATTTAAATTGTCTTTTATTTTTTAAAGATACACAAATCACAAAAAAAGTTACATTAAAAAATATCAGAGGTTCCCACATACCCCACTCCCCTTCCCCCCCACCCCACACACACATCAACAACCTCTTTCATCATTGTGGCACATTCATTGCATTTGGTGAATACAATTTGGAGCACTGCTGCACTGCATGGATTATAGTTTACATTGCAGTTTACATTCTCCCCCAGTACATTCAGTGGGTTATGGCAGGATATATAATGTCCAGCATCAGTCCCTCCAATACCATTTAGGACAACTCCAAGTCCTAAAAGTGCCCCCACATCACATCTCTTCTTCCTTTTCCCTGTCCTCAACAACTACTGTGGCCACTGCCCTCACATCAATGACACAATTTCTTCAATTGCTAAGTCACAATAGTACTATAGTAGAATACCAGTAAGTTCACTCTAATCCATATTTTATTCCTCCAACCTGTGGACACTGGGTTGGTGATGTCCACTCCACCTCTGTATTAACAGAGGGCTTGGATCCCACATTTTCCTTTTATAAACATAAATAAAATGCAGTTCTGAGGCTGACACCCAGCTCTATGGACAGTCTTCTTCCTAGGGACATGGACTTCTTCCTTTCTCAGACTTATGTAAACAAGGGTATGGGCACAATTTGTACAAAAACCGTAGCTTTTGTCTTCAGATTAGGGGAAAAAATAACCTTTGGTTTTTCTCACTGATGGGGAATACCACTTACTCTGCTGTAATGAGAGGTTAGACGGCCTGACTTTGGCACAGGGAGAAACAGGGATATCTTTAGAAAGCTGATTGCTGGGATCTCCAAGTTTGCTCTGGCAATTCTTATGCCCAGGTCTAGGAAATGCATCTCTAAAAGAGAAGACCATGGAGATCATTTCCCTTTATTCATGACACCCCAAGGTGCAGAGGTAAAGAGACTGCACATGGCCACAAGCAAGTAAGGTAGAGGTAGGGCTGGAGCACAGTGCAGGACTGGGAGGCACAGGCTCACTGGGGGCTGCCCAGAACCTGTCCATCTGAGAAGGGCACGAAGTCACCAGGAGGGAACAGTCTAGATGGGGAGACTTTGAGGATCCTGGGGTACTTCTGACATCTACACTGTTCCTTCAGCTGCTGAGATGTGTAGTGGGGGGAGTACCAAGCCTATGGAGCATCTCATTGTGCAGGTAATAGAAAGGATGTCTTTATTGGGGAAAGTGGGATCCCCATTCCAACCTGGAATGGGCAAGACAGGATCCTCTCACCCTCTGCCCTACCCACCTCCTTACTTCATCTTCAGTGACTTCACCAGGAAGGCTTCTGTGCAGTTCTTGGTCCTGCCCAGGCCCTTCTCTTGAGAGAGCAGAGAGGGTGGTGGGAAGTGCTGAGTTGAGCCAATGCCACACTGGTGTGTCCTGTGTGACGTTTGCACATGTCCCAAAGAAGCCACAATAATGACACTTTCAGTGTCACTTGCTCACTTTGTCTGGTGACTGACTCTGGTGTTTTTCTGGTATGGCGTATATGATTTGCTCCCCTTCCCCAGGGAACCATGTGTGCAATAAATCTTTCAAACTCTACCAATCTCTCGCTCTTGATCTGTGTCTGGCATTTCCATACCTCACATGAGGTGATATAAACAAGACAAACCTTGTCTTCCTTTTAATATGTAAGTGCCTACAGGGCAGGGTCTCTCACTTATGTCTGTAATCTCACTATGGGCACAATTTACTTCTGGCTTTTGAACCAGCTAATTTTCAGACTCTTTCTTTTCTAATATAAACATTTAAGGGGAAATATTTCTGTTTCAAATTAGTTAAGTAGGATTTGAAATTTGGATCTGGGTGGAGGTCAGGTGTGATACAATGGGGAACCCAGGCATGACAGAAGCTAGTTTGTTTTTCACCAGCCCCAAAGAAAGAAGGGTTCCATGAAGGGTCAGTCAGAAGCGTGGTCAGCTCAGGTGACTTAACCAGTAGGTAGGGAACAGATAAGCAGAGTAAGAGTGACCCTTGGGCTTGTGCCTTTATTATGGCCCCTTGTGGTGGTTAGCAGATGAGAGTCAAGGATTGGTTAAAGTTTAAAACAAAGGTAACCAAAAAGGAAAGGGACTGGGAATCCAAGGGTGGTGGGGATGATTGACTTATTATTTGGGGTCAGCTGTGGGTTCTGGGTGAGGTATGTGGGTGGTAGCCCAGATGAGGTTTTGGGCCTGAGAGAGTTTGTGCCTCAGGGCTGGAGAGCTGCTTATTAACTAGGTCAAAGGTCAGTGTTGAGGCAAGTGGCTTAGCCAAAGTATGATGGATGCCAAGGCAACACAGAAAATTTTGATAGCAGTGACAATTTCTGTTTAAGAACTACTATATGGGCATCATGCAGCCTTGGAAATGTAATATTTTCATTCTTATCTATTCTAAATACCTTCTAACATCAATTATGGTTTCCTTTGGACACATGGGTTATTTAAATCTATGCTATTAATTGTTTCTAATGTGTAGAGAGTTTCTTATGCTGTTGAATTGCTTTTTATCTCTTAATTTCATTATGGCTACCAAATGTTCTCTTTGTGGTGGTAGTTTTTTGCTATTTGTGTAAACTTCCTTTTTGAACTAGCATTAAGTGGTCACTCTGTGATGTTCCATGTGTTTGTAAAGAAGTAAACAGCATGATCTCTACTTGTGGGTGCCCTGGCTCAGTGGGTTTAGTGAATGGCTTCAGGAATAGGTCTTCTCCTCTCTTCCATATCTGAACCATTGCCCATGAACCTTTTGCTATATTGTGGATTCTTGTTGATGGAGGCCTTGTCTTGTTCTAGCCAGTCCTTTCTCATTTGGCCTTATGATCAGAGTCCTAACCCTGAACTCAAACAAGAGAGTCTCTGACAGGATTACCTTGGATTGTGCCAGGAAATGTGAATCTCTCTAGCTCTTGGATACTTCTTATGGAGCTCTGCCTGTATGTCTGGATAACCCAATACCCTGTACAGCACTACCCGGCAGACTGGAAATATTCCTGCTCTGACATTCTGTACCATCTACCCAGGGCAAAGTCTTAGCCTCAGATGAAGCTTTCCCTCAGTCTGCCCCACCTTGTACCTGAGTTTAATCGAGATAGGTGTTTATGGCCTACTAATAAATGCTCAACGATCGCCTGGTCTAGGAATTCAAAGTTCAGAGTCCTGATACTCTGAACACATGCAGGTAGCAGGGAGACTCTGAGAAGAGTGCTGAGCCTCTCCACATGTCCCAAACCTGGGACAGCTGGCCCGATCTCATCTGCTCTCTAATCCATCCCTCCTGTCACCTGTTTCCACAGCCTGATCCCAATGCAAATGAACACATCCATGCCTCTCGTACTCACTTTGGTTCTCAGTCTCTTCAAGCTGGTGTCAGGTAAGGCCTCCAGACTGTGTTCTTCTCTGTCCTCTTCTTGTAGTTCCCAGTTTAAGTTCTTTAGATACAATGATCACAGCATAATGGGAATAGGGTATCTTTGTTGTCTGCATCCTCCAATCTGAGAGAGTAGACATTCCTATCTGAGCTGGTTTCCAGTCTGGCATGTACCAATGCCATGGGCTGTGGGAGGCTTAGGAAGGCATGAAGTAGTTGAGTCTTGTGGAAACAATTATAATCACCCAGAAATAATTACAGCAGGGCTGCTGAAGTAAGGATAAAGTAGTGGGGAGGATACCCACCAAAGATATTATGGTGAATTGAATAAATGTTTGCACCAGAATGTTGTAGGCAGGGGACATCTTTAATACAACATTGAGATTTCTGACATATATGCTGGGAGGAAGGGGGCACCATTTTGGACATTTGGGGAAAAGAAAATGTGCCATTGTGGAAAAACTAAATTAAAATGCCTATGGTAGTATGGTATGCTATCTGAGACTGGCATAAGGAGTCCAGATATTTAAGTGGGGAAGTTTAAAACTCACATTCTGGGCAGAAATAAATTTTGGAGATATCAGAGGTCAGGGGAAGTACCCATCCCATGGCAAATGAATTAAAAGTAGTAGTAGAAGGGGAGTGAGGGTCAGGGAGCATCAGCAACACCTGTTACACTAGGTTAACAGGTAGCCAGTTAGAGAAAAAATGCTGCAAATTTATACTTCATTTTGCAAAACTCTTCTTGAAGGTGAAATATGGAATATATTTCATCAAGATTTAGAAAACATTTAAAATAAAAGTTGGTGCTACGATTATTTTTAAATATTACTTATTTGTGAAATTTACACATGGGACACCCTCTGATTCTGATGCACAGACCACTCCCTCCATGTGTATGCCTACACCAGTAAACAAAATATTCAATATCTGGAATTATGCCTCACCAAAGAGAAGTTTAAGGGAGTAGACCTCTGTAGTTTTTGGTCTCTCTAAGAAGGAACATGATCATTACAGAATGGGAAGTGTGACATAGACCAGGAAAATTACTGAAATGATCATAAACAGATGAGCAAGTGTGCAAAGGAAATGGTGCTCCCATTCATCTGGTAATCATTGTTTCTGGAGCCCATTTCTGTGCCAGGCCCTGTGCTGAACACAGGATGCTTGGCTAAACAAAACAGACGGTGTTTATCTACATGTCCCCTTGTTCCTGAGGAGCTGAGAACTGTTCAGGGGAGACTCATGGAAAACAAATAACCATCACCAGTGAAACAAGTTGATGAGGAAATTTCAAAGCAAGGTGGGGACAAAGTTGTACCAAACAAATGCTAGCAAAATGAAGGTAGGACATGTTGATAAAGTATTAAATGAAGCACCATTCAAGGGTAAAGTTATAAATTGTAGAAAAGGAAATTACACAAGTGTAATATGTACTTCCATGGAAAGGATGCATCAGATCATGAATGCATTAAAGACAAAATCTCTGAAATAAAATATGAAATTTCCTGGTCACAGTAATGCAAGTCTTTCAGAATTTTTCAGAATAAATAGATTTAAAAAATAAGGAAGCACAAATAATATTTTATATATGAACAGAAAATCAATATTTCTGCATCATACTCATGAAACTTTAATAATGTGTTTGAAGGAAACCTTAACAAATTTCCCCAAACTGGGGTTTTTATGGCTCTGTGAATAATCTAATAACACTGGAAATCACAATTACAAGTCCTAGCTGTGAATTAAAAACAGACTGTTAATACTTTGCCTGAATCAATGTTGAAATCAACTATGAAATAATAAATTATATAGTAACTAGGATAAAGGAAATTACTTAACTCATCAAATATTGCTAAACATGATCTCAGAAGAAAATTATAACTTCTCCATAACTTGGCACATGGAAAAGAGAGCTTCCTCTGTTCTCTAATAAATGTGTTACACAGTGGAAAAGAGGCACATTATCTTAAGATGTGCAAAGGTTGAGGTTTGGAGCTACATACCCCAGAAAATCATGCTTTTAAACTTAATCCAGTTCTATGTGTGTAGACCTATTGTAAATAAGATCTCTTCTAGATGTCACTTCAGGTAAGGTGTGGGCAAAATGAATCATGTTGGACTTTAATCTGGATTACTGGAGTCCTTTATAAGAAGAGTGAAAGTCAACCAGAAGCTTTTGGTCAACAGAACCTAGAAGAGAAGGGTAAGGCCAGGGAAGCTCACCATGTACATGTGACAGGAGTCAAGGGCCAAGGGCCAAGGATCACTAGTAGCCAGCCCCAAAACTCCATATCTTCAAGAAGAAAACATTGCCTGATGACACCTTGTTTGGATTTTTCCTGCTCTCCAAATGTGAGCCAATAAATTTCCATTAAGCCAATCAATTGCATGATATTTGCTTTAGTATTGAGGAAACTAAAACAAATGTGAGGACTTTGAATGTCATGTCATGCCTTTATGCCCTCCCCTAAGATGATATACACAAGACCTTGAAGCTGCACCAGCTCTACTGGTTGTCTTCTCAGATGGAGGAAGCCTGCTTGGCTAGAATAGCACATTTTCCCAGTACAAATCTTGGCAGGTGTGGAATGAGGCAGGATTGTGTATCCCCAAATTCAGAATGCTTAGAGGAAATAGTTTAGTTTCCTCATTGTGCAAACATATGTTCAAGTCCTTGCTTTCAAATATTTGGGGTACATACAAAGAAGTGAGATATCTGGGTCATATGGTAACTCCAAACCTAACTTTCCAAGGAACTGCCAAACTGTCATCCATAGCATCTGCGCCATTTTGTATTCCCACAACAATGAATGAGTGTTCCCATTTCTCCACATCCTTTCCAACACTTGTAATGTTCTGTTTTTTTATAGTAGCCACTTTATTGAGTGTGAAATGGTACCTCTTTGTGGTTTTGATTTGCCTTTCCCTAATAGTTAATGAAGATGAGTATCTTTTCTTGTGCTTTTTGACCATTTGTATATTCTCTTTGAAGAAATGTCTATTCAAGTCTTTTGCCAATTCCTAACTGGGTTGTTTGTCTTTTTATTGTTGAGTTGTAAGATTTCTTTATATACTCTGGATATTATACCCTTATCATATTTTTGATTTCCAAATATTTTCTTCCATAGAGTATATTGTCTTTTCACTATCGTAATAAAGTCCTTTGATGCACAAACATATTTAATTACTTTTTGTTAATTTGGTACCATATTTTAAATTATTTTATATATTTTAATATAACTTTTACTTTTATAAATGTTTTAGCTTAAAGATACATCCAAAGTATAAAGTTTTCCCATATAACTCACCCCTCCCCCTCCCACATCTTCCCCATTAACAGCATCTTTCATTAGTATGGTACATTTGTTATAGACCAAGGTCTATAATTTACACAGTGATTTTTACATAATTTCAGCACCTTAAAACTGTCCTGTGTTCCACCTATTATTCCCTCCCCATCTCCTCAGAACCTCTGGTAACCACTATCTTTACATTAATCTTTACATTAATGTTACATATTCTCCCATTACTACTATACTAATAAGTTTACTTTGTCCGTAGTTGCATTCCCCCCATAACACTTTACATTTTGATGAGGTCCTATTTATATATTTTTCTTTTGTTGCTTGTGCTTTGGGTATAGAGTATAAAAAATCATGCCCATACAAGATCCTGAAGATTCTTTCTTAGGTTTTCTTTTAGGAGTTTGATAAGTCTGGTTCTTATATTTTGATCAACTTTGAGTTAATTTTTATGTATGATGTAAGATAAAGGTCCCATTTCATTCTTTTGCATATGGATATTCAGTTCTCCCAAGATCATATTTTTATTATCATATTAATGTGGTGTACTATGTTAACTGATTTTCTTATGTTGAACCACTTTTGCATACCAGAATTAAATCTCACTTGATCATGATGTACTTCTTTTAATGTGCTATTGGATTTGATTTGCAAGTATTTTGTTGAGGATTTTCACACTTATATAACAATAGAATTTGGTCTCTAATTTTCTTCTCTTTTATTATCTTTTTTAACTTTGGTATTAGGGTGATTTTGGCTTCATATATTAAGTTAAGTAGTGTTCCCTCCTCTTCAATATTTCTGAAGAGTTTGAGCAAGGATTGGTATTAATTTTTCTTGGAATATTTGGTAGAATTCACCTGTGAGGCCATCTGGTACTGGACCTTCCTTCGTTGGGAGATTTTTGGTGACTCATTCAATCTTTTTGCTTAGAATTGGTCTGTTGAGGTCTGGTATTTCTTCTAGTGTCAGTGTAGGTTGATTGTGTGTTTATAGGAATTTGACCATTTCTCCAAAGTTGCCTAATTTGTTGGTATGCAGTTTTTGATAGTATCCTCTTAAAGCCTTTTTAATTTTTGTGTGGTTAGCAGTAATGTTCCCCTTTCACCTCTGATATTACTTATTTTAACCCTCTCTCTTTCCATCAGTCTAGCTAAGGGATTGTACATTTTATTGCTATTTTTAAAAAACAATTTTGTTTCATAGATTTTGTCCCTAGATAGATATATTCCAAGGTAAGACCCATCAATGGGGTGCCAATTACCTGTGGTTGTCTGCCCTGTCTATAGGTCCAAATGACTCTAGAGACCTTAGGAGCACCCCTGCTTGAGGCATTGTTTACAGTGGCAGTCAGTGAGATCCTCCTGAAACATAGATAAGTGTAACCTCTAGAATGACCTCCCGACTCACTTTGAAATCTCTTAGCCATAAAAACTCACTGTATTTAGTATTTCCTTCTTTTGGTCAATGTCTTTCCCCAAATGCATTATTAATGAAGTGGATGTAGCTCAAGCGACTGAGCTCCTGCTCACCACATAGGAGGTCCCTGGTTCAGGTCCTTGTGCCTCCTAAAGAAGACAGCAAGCTGGTGCAATGGGCAGGTTCAGCAAGCTGATTCAACAAGAGATGCAAGAAGAAAAGCATAATGAGAGACACGACAAAGCAGCGGGTGGAGGTTCCCAGTGCCTCCTAAACAAGATGAGCAAGACGGCAACCTGACTCACTGGCCAGGCACAGCAAGCTGATGGAAAAACAGAACCAAGAAGAAAAACCATGACAAAGCAGGGAACGGAGGTGGCTCAAATGATTTGGTGCCTCCCTCCCACACCTGAGGTCCTGGGTTTGGTTCCTAGTGTCTCCTAAAGAAAAAGGAAGATGAACAGACACAGCAAATGCAAACAATGAGGGGAGGCAAATAAATAAATAAATAAATAAACAAACAAACAAACAAATAAATGTTAGGAAAACAACAACAACAACAACAAAAAACAAATGTATTACGAGTTGGAGCTTGGTAATAATCCCTCATTCCTCAGTGCCAGGGAGGCCCATCAGTGAGAGTCATGTTCCATGGTGGGAGTAAGGCTATAAGCTTATATGTTGAGTTTGACTTTGAGAAGAGGTTACCTCTAAGTAACAAGGAGGTTTTCAGGAGGTAAATCTTAGGCAATATATATTACTAGGCTAAGTTTCAACTTTTACAATAATAAGGTTCACAAATGCAAGCATTAATATCAGGAAACTGGCATGGTCTGTGTTCTTTCACTAGGCACTGCCTATATAGTCTAGAATTTCTTACCACTTTTTTAGAGAATGTCTTGTCACTCTTTTAGAGAATGTCACAGGACTCCCTGAATGGAAATGTAGTATTTTGTTGATTATTGTGTGCATCTCCACCCACTGAGATAATATCCTATAACCACATGAACACATTCATATCCCATAGAGGCATGCCCCAGGTGCATTCTTCCTCCACACATCCACTCTCCACTGACATCCTGAGCCAGTGATCCTACCCTGCCATAGCTGTAACTTCTCTGCAATCCAAAACCTCCCACAAAACAAGGTCAACTTTTTTTTTGCATTGTGAATTTCATCACTATAAGATCTGTAATATTTTATGTATATTTACAATTTCTTCTGTGTGTTCCTCCAGTGTCTTCTTATCTGCCTTATTTTCAAAGATGCTTTAGGTTATAGAAAGTCACATAGAAAATATAAATGGTTCTCATATACTCCATACCCTCCCCCTCTCATATTTTCCCATATTAATAACATTTTACATGAGTATGGTACGTTTGTTTCAATTGATGAACAAATATTGAAGCACTGTTACTAACCACAGTCAATGGTTTACATTGTGGTTTACACTTTGCACTGTACAATTTTATAGGTTTTTAAAAATTGTATAGTGGCCTGCATCTGTCATTATAAAATCAAACAGAACAATTCCAATGCCCTAAAAATGCCCTGTGGTCCACCTATTCTACCCTCCCCTTCCCTTCACAACCTATGATAGCCACTAAGTTTCAATTTCTCAAGAATAAGATTCATTGCTACATGCATTAATATTGAGGACTTAACACATCTGGATTTTAGTCTCTGAGCTCTCTGTTCCTTAAGTTTATATCCAGATAGTTCTATGACAGATTTCCTTGAGTGTCAACTGCTAACCAAAGCACAAAACACTTTTCACAGTCTTTTCAGATTGACTCTGTGTTGGCTTGTGCTCTCTTTCAGATTTTAGTATACATACTGAGGAGTTCAGGCCAATAAAAAGATGCAGGGTATTCTCTGTCTTTTCTGAGTAGGTCCTGGGTAAGTGCTGAAGATTTAAAAATTTGCCCATTTCCAGAGATCTGAATGCTACCTATACTTCCTATGGAGTAGACTTTCCCCCTCACTGGTGCTCTGTTGTTTGTCTTGAAGCCAGTAGCCGTTGCCCCATGACACTTTTTTTCCACAACAGTATTGTTTATTATCAAAAATACATATATATTGAAAAAACTAAATGCACTTTTTTAAACCTGGAAGGATGTACATGTAAGTAATAAAATTTCCAGAGCAGCAATCAGTAATCAATTCTATTCTTTAAAATTTTCCTCCTCACTTGTGGCAAGCCGGGTGGCAAGCCGGGCGCCCTTCCTCCCACACTCACTCATCATTAAACTTTAAATATGTATATATATATATATATATGTATATATATATATATAAAAGAAGCTTTAGAATACAGAAACATTACATAAAAAAATAGGGGATTCCCATATGCCCCACCCACTCTGTCTATTCTTGTTTTTGAAGTGTTTTTTTTTAAAGGTGCTATATTTTGTCAAATGCCTTTCTGCACCAATTGAAAGGATCAAATGATTTTTTCTCCTTCAATTTATCAATATGGTTTACTATTCTAATTGATTTTCTTGTGTTGAACTACCCTTGCATACCTGGGATAAAATCCACTTGATCATATTGTATGATTCTTTAATGTACTTTTTTTCTTAAACTTTTCATTTAAAAAAAATTTTTTAAAAAGATGCTTAGATTACATAAATGTTACAGAGAATATATAGGGAATTTCCATATATCCCGCCCTCCACTTTTCTCCAAATTAACTATTTCTTTCATTAGTGTGGTACATTCATTGCAATTGATGAACACATTTTGGAGTATTGCCACTAAGCATGGATTATAGTTTACATTGGAGTTTACACTCTCTCCCACTCAATTCTGTAGGTTATGGCAAGATATTTAATGGTCTGTATCTGCCATTGCAATGTCATTCAGGTCAATTCTAAGTCCCAAAAATTCCCCCATATTAAGTAATAATATTTTTCGAAAGTTATTTTATTGGATATATAATTCTCTGTTAACTTTTTTGCTTTTCACAATATAAAGTTGTAGGTCCATTTTGTTCTTTTCTACATTGCTATCCCACAGTTTGAAAGATACATGTTTATTTCAGTGGAAATTAAGAACAAAATTTTTCTTTGTACACAAATTAAACAATACGCTTCTTAGTCTGCAAATTTGAATTATGCATGTTTGCAAATTGCAGAGTTTAAGAAAAGTGGGGTTATAATATTTACCTTTCTATTTATTTATTTACTTATTTAATTGTATTTTATTGAAGTACATAGATCACAAAAAATGTTACATTTAAAAAATAGAGGTTCCCACATACCCCCCCACCCACTCCTACCACATCAACAACCTCTTTCATAATTGTGGGACACATATTGTACTTGGTGAACATTTTGGAGCACTGTTGCATTGTATGTATAATAGTTTATATTGTAGTTTACTCTCTCCCCCACACATTTAGTGGGTTATGGCAGGATATATAATGTCCAGCATCTGTCCCTGCAGTATCATTTAGGACAACTACAAGTCCCCAAAATGCCCCCATATCACATCTCTTCTTCCCTCTCCCTGCCCTCAGCAACTACTGTGGCCACTTTCTCCACATCAATTCTACAAATTCTTCACAATATTTCTGTAGTAGGATACAAGTAAGTCCACTCTAATCCATATTTTATTCCTCCATCCTGTGGACCCTGAGATGGTGATGTCCACTCCACCTCTATATCAAGAGGGGGCTTAGATCCTATATGGTTAATGGATGCAATTCTGCTTGCAGTTGTAGAGACTCTCAGTTCCCTGGTGTTGTGGTTGACCATCTTCACCTCCCTGTTAGCTGACCTGGGTAAGTCCATTGAACTGGAGAAGAGGAATTGCAACTCTGCTGAAGCTCGGGGCATAGCTGGCAAATGGATAGTCCATAAATTCAAGTTTCCTGAGTATACACCAACTCCAGTGCCAACCACAGGTTCAGTAAAAGTGACAGAAGAGGTATGTGTAGAAAGGTCACATCTGAGTTCAACTCCATCACACACAGGAATACAAACTCCAAAGTAGGACCCACTGACAAGGCACTGAACTCCAGAGCCATCTGCTATGATCATAGAACCTGTGTGTCTCCCTTCCCTGTACAACTCCTTACCTCCACTTTATTATAGATTTCTCCTATGTAGCATCAACTCACAACCTTCCTCTCTCCCCCAATTTCCTGTAAGCCTGTTATCCAGTCTCTAGTTCTCTGAGACAGCTTCATTTGCTTATTTCTACCAGAGAAATAAGTAATAATATTTTTTAAAAGATAGAAGTAGAACCATACAAGATCCAGAAAAATAAATATTAAGAATAAAAATTATAAAAAATATGAAGGAATAAGAGTAAAAAAGTGGAACAAAAAAGGAGAAAAAAGAACAAACAAGAAAAGTGGAATGAAAGAAAAGCAATTAAATGAAGGAAAGAAAACAAAGAAACTGAGTAGAAAAGGAAAAGGAGAAAAGGAAACAAAGGAAGAGAAAAGACAGCAAACAAACAAGAAGCAACCCAGGAAAAATGCGCTTTCCTCTTAGGCCCTTAGGAACCGTCTCTGGCTGCTGGTGCTCATCAGTCAATCACCCTGCAAGCCTTCCACAAGTTAGGTACCTGGTTTTTGCAAGTTAAATAAATAATATTTGTAAAAGATAAAAAATAAGAGATAAAGAAACCTGAAACAAAATAAATCTCAGTCTCTACATTCACTGTCATGAGGTACCCACTGGATGCCTGACAATCTGGTGGATCACTCCCTGGATCCCTTCCCTTGGAGGTACGGGAATTGAATATGTGGGGCAGGCATTCCTACACTGAGCTACTCCCACTCCACAGATTAAGTAGGCTTTTGCAAGAGTATCTGGCTCTCCCTTCCCTCTTTCCCTAAGGCGACTTGGGTTTCTAACTGCCAGCTCTCTCTCCTGGCTTCCTTCTCTTCCAGGCTGGTTATGTACCTGATTCCACCCTCCTCCTGACTGACCTAGCTCCTCTCTCTGCGAGGGCACATGGGTGAGGCAGCCTGCCTGATCAGACCTCCCTTCTCCTCTTCCTGGGGCCACATCGGGGCTGGCTGGGGTCTGTTTTGAGATTCAAAGGGGGCTCAGCTGACCAAACTCACTGAAGATAAACTACTCCCCACCCTCTACCAGATCCCTCTTCCTCTCAGGGAATGTTCTTTCCCACTCAGTTGGCTGCAGTGTGCCAGGATTTTACTGAGGGTATTTGCCTTACCCTCAGTATGGTATATATGCCATACCCACCTAAAGTGATGAGTTTTGTTTGGCCTTTTTGTCTCTCTGCCCCTTCTCTCATGAATGATGTGCAGCACTCTCTTCTTCTGCAGAGCCTCAAAGTAGCTCCTTTGGGTAGCTTTTTGCCCTTCCTTCATTGTTTTTGAAGAGTTGATCTCTGCCTACCTACTTCATGCCATCTTCCCAGATTACACCCATACAACTTTGATTTGATTGTTTCTTACCCTTCTTTATTGCTTCATAAGCTGCTTCTGCCTCAAAGGCAAGTTCTAGGAAGGGCAGCCAGAGAGGGGTGTCCTATTTCAGTCCATCAGGTTGCCATCCAATAGTTTGGCATGGATGACAGGTACCTTCATAAGTACAAAGGGGTTACTTTGCTTTCTCCAGAACAGGGCCTATGACACACAGTGAGATTGCAGACTGGCTCCAGACTGTGCAGGGGGGAGGGTGGGAGTGGACCAGCAATGGCATTATGAGCCTGTCCTACCACTTTTATGTTGTTTCCCTGACACATGTCTCACTCAGGTATTGCACCGTTTAACTGTTGTGTAGATCTCTGTCTGATTTTGCTAATTTTTAGTTGCTAGTTTTTCAAAAATTCTGTGGGGGAGCAGAATCCTGGAGCATCTTACACCCCATCTTTGTTGACTGGCAGTGATACTGCAGACTTGAGGCAGAATTTCTTCTCTAGGAAATCTGAATTTTTGCTGTTAAAACTTTTTGAAAGATTTGGTGAGGCTCACCCAAATTACTGAGGGAAATATTGTTTATTTAAAGTCAAATTGACTGTAGATATTAATCACATCTACAAAATACTTTTCCTGCAAAACCCAATTAGTGTTTGATTATATAACCTGGTAGTATATCTGTTAGAGGTTTGCAATAATTAACAAGCTGTAGCTCAGTTTTCCCTTATATGCACTGGGAAAGGTTAACCCCATTCCCCATAAGCCTATGTGCCTAAGGGTATGGCACTTCCCCACAGGTTAAATAAAGAAACCACATAGAGATAGGAGTAAAGGAAAATGAAAACCTTCCCTACCTACATATCAGAAGGAGAGAAAATTCCTACAGAACAAAGAAACATCTGCTCCTGCAGCATTCCAAGAAACCATAACTCCCTAACCCACTATCTTCTAGTCACCGTCAGAAAAAATTTTCACCTCTAGGGCTCCCTATTGGCCCCTGCACTTCACTCGGACCCTCAACCCCCTCCCACCAACTATAATTTCCCTGCCTAAAATAGTTCAGGATAAAATCAAGATCCCCCCTTCCAAAAAGGAACTAAAATCTGTTCTTCAAACCTCCTCCATTAAAAAAGCTTCTCAATAAATTCTTTGCTTATGTCAGTCAATCTCCATGTTCCAGTAAATGTTGTATTTTCTCCAACAATATCCTAGCTAAATTGATACATAAAACCGGCCATCACAGCAACTTAAGTTTATTAGCATTAAGGAAGAGTAAGAAAGACCAATAACAGAAAACCATAATGAAAAACATCTTGTTTCAGACTAATGAGGAATCTTCTGGAATTAAATTGTGCAGATGTGGATATCCTGTCTATGCTAGTGAAGCTAAACCACATTCCCTGGGGTTTTATGAGGCTCTGCTGTCCTCAGAAGTAAAACGTGCATTATTGTAACCTCTATTCCAGGCCATATGTTTCCGGGACCATTCAACATGGTCATCTTTATTTTTCTTTGTTTTCCTTTTTATCTTTGGTTTTTAATGAAGATAGAAAGGGGGCTGTCATGCATGTTTAGTGAAGCAGATTAGCAAGTGGGAGGAAATGTGGATAGAGTTTCTCTGCTAGGCAGAGGGTCTGCATTGGGGATGTTCTTTTGCCTCTGGATAACTTAGTCTCTAGGAGACTTAGTTTTCTCATCTTGAAAAAAATGGGATTATTAGCAATACACATCTCATGTGATTTTTTGTGAGGACCAAATGAAGTAACAGAGGTGGAAATACTTTGTCAGGTGTAAGGGAATATACAGATGCACATTCCTGGATTTTGAATGGAGATCTTTATGGACATTCTACCCACACACACATAACCAGCCCACTCCAGGCTGAGTAGGGCTTACTGAAATTGTGTTTGTTTAGTTATCTGTTTTCTTTCCTCTCACAGGCCAGTGGCAGGTGATTGGGCCAGACAAGCATGTCAAAGCCTCCGTGGGGAAGGATGCAATATTTTCCTGCTTCATCTCCCCTGAGATGAATGCAGAGGCCATGGAAGTGCGGTTCTTCAGGAATGAATTGTCTGCTGTTGTCCACCTCTACAGTGATGGGCAGGACCTGATATATATGCAAATGCCAGCCTATCGAGGGAGAACTGAACTCCTGAAGGACTCCATTGTGGATGGGCACGTCTCCCTGAGGCTGAGGGACATCACTCCCTCTGATGCTGGTCTGTATGGGTGTTGGTTCAGTTCCCAGACTTATTACCAGGAAGCCACCTGGGAGCTCCAAGTGTCAGGTTAGTTGCTTATTTCAGAATCCTCAGATGTCTTGCAGATGTCCTGCCAAGACATCCTGGACCTTTTGAACAGTTTGTAAATGACAGTTTTTAAAATCTTAGGTCATTTAGTTAGGTGACAGCATTCTACAATATTTTTAGTTCGTTCTGTCTTGGTGTATAGTTCTTTGTTGTTTTATCACATGGGTAGATTCATATTACCACCATGCCATCAGGATAAAGAACTATTGCATCACCAGAAAGATTTCATTCATGTTACCTCTTTACACTTAAACCAACCCTCCCGTCAATCACCAGTCCCTACCAACCACTAATCCAGTCTCAATTTCCATATTTTATCTTTTCAAGAGTGTTATATAAATGGAAACATACAATATGTGATATTTTGGGGGAAAGGCATGGTCTTAAAAATGTTTATTGTCCTAATATATATACAATATAAAATTTTCCATATTATCCTCATTCAAATATATAATTCAGTGATTTTAATTACATTGACAAAGAATGATCACCACTATTCCATACCAAATTTTTTCTATCACACCAAACAAAAATATTGTACTAATTAAGCCTTAACTGTTTTTTCCTTTTCTCCACATCTGCCCTGGAAATATATATTCTAATTTCTAAATCTATGAATTTGCATATTCTGGTTATTTCATATGCATGAGATCATACAATATTTGTCCTTTTGTGTCTATGTATTTCATACAGTATGCTATCTTCAAGGTTCATCCATACAATATATGTATCATTATCAGAACTTAATTTTTTTATGGCTAGGAGGGTTTGAAGCTATATGTACTCCAGGAAAGTATGTTTTTAATTAATCCATTCTTGTGGATGTGACCTATTGTAAGTGGGACATATTTTTAATCAAAATTTATTGATACATATTTATAAAGCATTAATCCTTCTGAAGTATACAATCAATTGTATTTGGTATAATCACATAGTTGTACATTCAACTCTTCAATCACTTTTAGAGCATTCTCACTATTCCAATAGTAATAATAAAAAACAAACAAAACTTGTCACCTGTCAATCTCTCTATGCTTTCCATATCGTGCACAGCTATTATTCTCTCTCTCTATTTTACATTTATATTTTGTAAAAATTAAATTATGTATGCAATATCACCCATATTCATATTTTACTTGAGGTTTCACTAAGTTATAGAGCCCCACATTACATTTTTTAACTTTCCTTCTAGTAATATAAAATGACCTTAGACTTTCCCTTTCAACCCCGCCATACCCTTATATTAGCTCTGCTAGTTCCAAATACTGTGATGTGCTTTCACCATTTTCATGCATTTTCTAAAGTTTACAAACAACTGTTTTTTACCAAACCTACACAGATTAACCTTTGGCTTTCCATTCTCTATCCTCATTCTGTTTTCTGGTGACCAATATTCTAATTATAAACTCCATGAGTTTACACAATATGTTTAGTTCTTAATAGTGCCAGCATACAGTATTCGTCCTTTTGTTTCTGGCTTGCTTCACATAATATAATGTTCTCCCAGTTCATTCATGTGGTCACATGCATAATGTCTCCATTTCTTCTTACAGCTGCATAATATTACATTTTATATATATACACCACAATTTTTTTATCCATTCATAGGTTGATGGACACATGGTTGTTTCCATCTTTTGGCAATCATGAATAATGCTGCAATGAACATTGGGGTGCAGATGTCTGTTCATGTTACTGCTCTCAGTTCTGGGTAATGGTATTGCTGGGTCACAGGGCAAGTTTTTATTCAATTTCCTTAGGAACTGCCAAACAGTCCTCCACAGTGGCTGTACCATTCTACATTCCCAACAAGCATACCTGTCTCCCCACATCCTCTCCAACATTTACAGTTTTAAGGCAATTCTAGTAAGTGTGAAATGATATCTGATTATAGTTTTGATTTGGATTTCTCTAATTGCTAGCAGTACTGAACTTTTTTTTCATGTGTTTTTTTCACCATTTGTATTTCTTCTTTGGACAAGGGTCTTTTCACATCTCTTGTCCATATTTTAATCAGGTAGTTTGTGTTTTTATTGTTGAGTTGTAGTATCTCTTTAAATATCACAGATATTAAACACTTATCAGATATGTGTTTTGCAAAATATTCTCACATTGAGTAAGCTGCCCCTTTTGCCCTTTCGATAAAAATCATTGAGGTACAAAAATGTTTAATTTTGAGATGGTCCCATTTACCTATTTTTTCTTTTGTTGTTCGTGCTTTGGGTTTAAGCTTTAAGAAACTACCACAAACCAAAAGATCTTGACAATGGTTTCCTATATTTTCTTCTGGAATTTTTTGGTTGCCACTTTTATATTTAGGTCCTTGATCCATTTTGAGTTAATTTTTGTATGAGATGCAACATAGGAGTTCTCTCTCTTTCTTTTGGATAATGATATCCAGTTGTCCCAGCACCATTTGTTGTATAGACTGTTCTGGCCTAGCTAGGTAGGCCTGACGGTGTTGTCAAAAGTCACTTGACTGTAAATATGAGGATCTATTTCTGAGTTCTTGATTCAGTTCCATTCATCAATCTGTCTGTCTTTATGCTAGAACCCTGCTGACTCTTTTTTTTTTTTTAAACCACTGTAGCTAGGTAATATGCTTTAAAGTCAGGGAGTGAGAGTTCTATAACTACACTCTTTTTTTAAGACATTTTTGGCTATTTGGGGCCACTTACCCCTCCAAATAAATTTGATAATTAGTTTTTGCATTCCTGCAAAATAGTAGTGTTGCAATTTTTATTGGGATTGCATTGAATCTATAAATTAGTTTGGGTAGAATTGACATCTTAATGTTATTTAGTCTTCCAGTCAATGAACATGGAGTGTCCTTCCATTTATCTAAGTCTTCTTTGTTTTTTTTTAACAATGTTTTGTAGTTTTCTGAATATAGGTCCTTTTTGGTCCTTGATTAATCTTATTCCTAAATATTTAGTTGCTATTATAAATGGAATTGTTTTCTGATTTCCTCTTCAGATTCCTTGTTACTAGTGGATAGAAATGCTATTGAGTTTTGGGTATTAATCTTGTATCCCACTTCTTTGCTGAACTCATCTATTAGTTACAGTAGCTTTGTTATGGATTTTTCAGGATTTTCTAGATATAGGATCATACCATAAATGAAGATTGAAAGTTTTACTTCTTCCTTCCCTATTTGGGGGCCTTTTATTTCTTTATCGAGCCTAATTGCTCTATTTAGAACTCCTAGCACAATATTGAGTAATATTGAGTAGTAACAGTGGATATAATTTCCTTGCTCCTGATTGCAGTGGGAAAGCTTTCTGTCTTTTGCCATTGAGTGAAATGCTAGCTGTAGGTTTTTATTTTAAAAAATTGTTTTAAGGGACATACTAGAGATTGAAGAAGGTTCTCTAACCAATGAGCTACAACTGCTCCCAATGTATGCAATATTACTATATTGAGAAATCTTCCTTCTGTTCCTATCTTTTGTAGTGTTTTTTTTTTTAAATCAAGGAACTTCTGTATTTTATCAAATGCCTTTTCTGTGCTAATCAAGAGGATCATATGCTTTTTCTGCCTCAATTTATTAATGTTGTTTATTAACTAATTGATTTTCTTGTGTTGGCAAATACTTAGCAAGCCTAGGATAAAACCTATTAATTGTGGTGTATAATTCTTTTAATGTGCTTTTGGATTTGGTTTGCAAGTATTTTGTAAAGGATTTTTGCATCTATATTCATTAGAGATATTGAGCTGTAATTTTCTTTTTAGCTGTATCTTTATCTCATTTTGGTATTAGGGCGATGCTGGCTTCGTAGAATGAATTTGGTAGTGTTCTTTCCTGTTCAAATTTTTGGAAGAGCTTGAGCAAGACTGGCATTAAATCATCTTTGTATGATTAATAGAATTGACCTATGCATCTGGTCCTGGGCTTTTGATCTTTGGAAGGCTTTTTTATTTTTATTTTAAAAGAAGCTTTAGATTACATAAATGTTACATGAAAAATATAGGGGATTCCCATATGCCCCATGCCCTCTGCCTCCCACACTTTCCCACATTAAAATCATCTTTCATTAGTGTGGTACATTTGTCACAATTTATGAATTTATGTTGAAGAATTGCTATTAACTATGGACTAAAGTCTGCATCATAGTTTACACTGTGTCCTGCACAATTTTATATGTTTTGACAAAATGTATAATAACCTGTATCCATCATTGCAATGTCATGCAGGACAATTCCAATGTCCCCAAAATACCCCCATGTTTCAACTGTTCTTTCCTCTCCCTCCCCTCAGAACTTCTGGTGGCCACTGCCTTTATATCAGTGATAAAAGTTGCTAGAATAATAAGAAGTCTATAACAGAATGATAATAAGTGTACTTTAGTCCATTATCCATTCCCCAATCTTGAGGTTTTGGTTTTGAGACATCCACTGTGTTTCTAATTGAAAAGGGGCTTAGATCCCTTGAGGATGATGGATGGGACAATCTTGCTTGCAGTTGCACTCTCTGTTCCTTGGGATGGTCTTTGTCCACCATCATCTCTTTGTTAGTTGTCCTGGGTATATCCAATGAACTGGAGAGGTGTTGCAACTCTGCTGAGAATCAGGGCTCAACTGGCACATGAACAGACCAGTGATTTAAGTCTCTGGGACATATATTTATCAAGTATAGTGCTATTTAGGTTCAAATAAATGGCCAGAAGAGTCATGTGTAAGAAAACTATTGATAAATTTCTTACATTGATGAACATAAATTACAAAGTAAGGTCCACTGACAGGGTGCTGAATTCCTGAGCTTGTCTCCTCTACTTATAGTGTCTAAATGTGTCTAAGGCTTTGAGAAGCCCCTTTTTGAGGCACTGTTTACTGTAGAAATCAATGAGATTCCACTGAGACTTGCATAAGTGTAACCACTGGAATGACCTGATTCACTTTGAAATCTCTTAGCCATAAAAACTCATTGGTATTTAATATTTTCCCCTTTGGTCAAGGTCTTTTACCAGATGACTTGTTAGTAGACACTGGTAATAATCCCTCAGTACCAGAGTCACTTATCACTGGGAGTCATTAAAACAAATAAAAATAAATGAAAAATATATTAAAAAGATAGAATCTGCTGAGTACATGGTAAGTGCCTAGTGAAGGAGTACAGGCCATTGCATGATGCTGTTGATATTGATGATTGTATTTATGAACCTATTCTTCTGAAATTGAAACTTAGCCTAGTATTATATATTGCCTACACAATACTTCCTAAAAGCCACCTTGTTGCTCAAATGGCCTCTTTGTAAGTCAGCCTCAGCATATAAATGAACTGTCTTTCCTCCATCATGGATCATGACTCCTGCAAAGAGATGGGATAAAGATTAATATACAAAAATCAATAGCATTTCTATTCACCACTAATAAGCAATCTGAAGAGGAAGTAAAAATAAAATTCCATTTTTAATAACAACTAAATATTTAGGAATAAACTTAACCAAGGACAAAAAAAGGACATGTATTCAGAAAACTACAAAACATTGTTAAAAGAAACCAAAGAAGACTGAGATAACTGGAAGGATATTCCCTGTTCATTGAATGGAAGACTAAATACCATTAAGATGTCAATTCTACCCAAACTGATTTACAAATTTAATGCAATCCCAATAAAAATCCCAGCAGCCTTTTTCACAGGAATGCAAAAGCCAATTATCAAGTTATTTCAAAGAATAAGGGACCCCAAGTAGCCAAAATGGCTTAAAAAAGAATGAGAAGAATGTGATTAGAGGACTCTCACTTCCTAACTTTAAAGCATATTACTTAGCTACAACAGTAAAAAAGAAAAAAAAAAACCCTGCATGATACTGGCATAAAGACAGACAGATGGACCAATGGAACTGAATGGAGAACTCAGAAATAGACTCTCACATCTATGGTCAAGTGATTTTTGACAGCCTGTCAAGCCTTCCCAGCTAGGCCAGAACAGTCTATTCAACAAATGGTGCTGTGAGAACTGGATATTCATATACAAAAAAATAAAAAAAGAGAGAGGACCCCTATCTCACACCTTATATAAAAATTAACTGAAAATAAATCAAGGACCTAATATAAAAGCAACAACCATGAAACTCCTAGAGGAAAATGTAGGAAA
Source organism: Dasypus novemcinctus (assembly GCF_030445035.2). Classification (NCBI taxonomy): domain Eukaryota; kingdom Metazoa; phylum Chordata; class Mammalia; order Cingulata; family Dasypodidae; genus Dasypus; species Dasypus novemcinctus. Next base: position 194,002,466 of record NC_080674.1, on the reverse strand, counting down.
ATATCTTCAAGATCTTATGGTAGTAACCAAAGAGCTACAGGATCTATATGTAGAAAACTACAAAACGATGCTAAAAGAAATTTTAAGAGACCCAAACAAATGGAAAGACATTTCATGTTCATGGGTTGGAAGAATAAATATTGTAAAGATATCAATCTTATCCAAACTGATTTATAGATTCAGTGCAATATCAATCAAAATCCCAGCAGCTTACTTTCAGAGTTAGAGAAGGCAATTGGCAAATTCATTTGGAGGGGTAAGTGCACCCAAATAGCCAAAAGTAGTCTCAAAAAGAAAAGCGATGTGGAAGGAATTTCACTGACCTTGAAACATATTACAAAGCTACAGTGGTCAAAACAGCATGGTACTAGCATAAAAATAGACACATGAATCACTGGAATAGAATTGAGAATCCTGAAATAAACCCTGACATATACAGTCAACTGGTTTTTGAGACACATACAAATGGTGCTGGGAGAGTTGGATATCTAAAACCAGAAGAATGAAAGAATACCCTTATTACACTTACTATATAATAATCAACTCAAAATGGATCAAAGACCAAAATATAAAAGCCAGGCCCATAAAACTACTAGAAGAAAATGTAAGGAAATGTCTTCAATACCTTGTAGTAGATGTGGTTTTTTGGACCTTATACCCAAAATGCATGCAACAAAAGAAAAAAAAAATAAATAAATAAAACACTTTTGCACCTCACAGGACTTTGTCAAAAGAATGAAAAGGCAGCCAACTCAATGGGAAAAATATTTGGAATCACATATCTGATAAGGGTTTAATATCCAGGGTTTATAAAAAGATGTTACGACTCAAAAATAAAAAGACAAACAGTGTGATTTAAAAATGGGCAAAAAACATAAATAGATATTTGTCCAAAGAAGAAATACAAATGGCAAAAAAATATGTGAAGAAATCCTCAACATCACTAATGGTTAGGGAAATGTAAATCAAAACTACAATGAGGTATCTTTTCACCCCTCTCAGAATGGCCCCTATTAAAAAGATAGAGAACTACATTATTGGTGGGAATGCAGAATGGGATAGCCACTATGGTGGACTGTTTGGCAGTTCCTAAAGAAGTTAAATATAGACTTGCCCCATGATCATGCAATACCACTACTGGGTTTATACCAAGAAGAACTGAGAGAAGTGACACAAACAGACATCTGCATACCAATGTTCATAGTGACATTATTGACATTTGCCAAAAGTTGGAAACAGCCCAGGTGTCCATCAACTGATGAATGGATAAACAAACTGTGGTCTATTCACACTGAGTCTAATAAATTTCTGTAAGCTAAAAAAAAAAAAAAAAAAAAAAGAATAAATGAAGTCATAAAGCATATGACAAACAGAGTAACCTGGAGGATATTATGTTGAATGAAGCAAGCCAGACACAAAAGGACAAATACTGTATGATTGTGTTACTATGAACCAAATATATTGTGTATCATAGTGTGTGATTAAAAAAAAAGTTATATGTATCCAGTACATTTAATTGAGAAATGTATGTTTTTATTAAACTGTTTTCTTTTTGTTTTTTAATTGTTTATATTTTCAATTATTAAATATACAAAATAAATTTAGAAAAATGAAAAGAGCGCGTGTCCATGTGGTGCAGTGGTGCTCCAGAATGTATTCACCAGGTGCAGTGGAAGTGCCACAATGATGAAGGAGGTTGTTGATATGGGAGGGTTGAGGTGGGTGAGGTGGGGGATATATGCAGACCTCATATATTTTTAATGTAACACTTAAAAGAAAATAAAGGAGAAGAAAATATTAAAAAAAGAAAAGAGCTCATGGTAGGTGGTAGTTTCTTTTCGTTTTTTAAAAATCAGCTTCATTGAGGTATAATTTGCATACAACAAAATGCACTCATTTTAAGTGTACAGTTTGATGAGTTTTGGCAAATGTATATATCCTTGGACTGTACAAGACATAAAACATTTCCATCACCTGAAATGATTTTCTTGTGCTCCTTCTCAATCAATTCCTTACCTCTTTTTTTATTATCTTTATTTTTTTAGTGTTACATTCAAAAAGTATGAGGTCCCCATATATCCCCCACCCCCCTTACCCCACTCCTCCCCCCATAACAACATCCTCCTCCATCATCATGAGACATTCATTGCATTTGGTGAATACATCTCTGAGCACTGCTGCACTTCATCGTCAATGGCGTACATCATAGCCCACACTATTCCACAGTCCACCCAGTGGGCCATGTGAGGACATACTGTCTGGTAACTGTCCCTGCAGCACCACCCAGGACTACTCCAGTTCCCCAAAATGCCCCCACATCACATCTCTTCCTCCCACTCCCTACCCCCAGCAGCCACCATGGCCACTTTCTCCACACCAATGCCACATTTTCTTCGATTACTAATCACAATAGTTCATGAATAGAACTGGAAAGGAAGAAGTCAAAATTTCATTATTTGCAGATGACATGATCCTATACATAAAAAACCCTGAGAATTCCTTACCTCTTGACTCATGGCTGCTGAAAGGGCAACATTAATTTGAGGCTGGTTTCTGTCATTTAGCATTTTTCAAGGTCCATACATGTTGTAAGCATGTATCAGCACTTTCTACCATTTTCTTAAAAAGCAACTTTATTGAAATATAATTCACTTGACATTTACCTTAAAATGTACAAGCCATTGGCTTTTAGTATAGTTACAGAGTTGTGCAACAATTATCACTGTGTAATTGAAGAACATTTTCACCACTCCATAAAGAAACCCAAACCAGTCACCCCCATTTCTCTCCTCCAGACCCATGCAACCACTATGCTATTCTACTTTGTGTTTCTGAATTTATTAACAGGATATTTCATATAAATAGAATCATGCAGTATATGGTCTTTTTGCCACTGGCTTCACTTAACATAAGGCTTTCAATATTCCTCTATGTTATAGCATGTATCAGTATTCATTAGTTTTTATTGCCAAATAATATTTTTAAGGCTTTGAAATGTTCTTTTTAATTATCTTGTTTTGAATGACAAAACTGTCACGTTGTACAATTTCTTTAGACGAAAACAGAATCTTCAATTACTTTTTAAAATTTCTTTTATTTATTTATTTATCTTAATTTTTTTAAATGTTACAGTCAAAAAATATAAGAGGTCCTGATATACCCCCCACTCCCCTCACCCCATTCCTCCCACATCAACACACTCTTTCGTCATCATGGGACATGCATTGCATTTGGTGAATGCATTTTGGAGCACTGCTGCACCTCATGGATAATGGCATTTCTTTTTTAAAAATATATTTTTGTTTATTTTTAAAAGATGCTTAGATTACATAAAATGTTACATAAAGAAATATAAGGGATTACCATATGCTCCACTCCCCATACCTCCCACTTTTCCCCACATTAACAACTTTCATTAGTGTGGTATATTCATTGCAATTGAGGAACACATTTTGGAGCATTGCCACAAGTGTGGATTATAGTTTATACTGTAGTTTACACTCTCTCCTACTCAATTCTGTAGGTTCTGGCAGGATATATAAAGGCCTGTACCTGTCATTGCAATGCCATTCTGGACAATCTCATGTCCCAAAAATACCCCCATGCGAAACCTGTTTTTCCCTCTCCCTATTTCAGCATCTCCAGTGGCCAATGTCTCCACATCAATGATATAATTTCTTCCATTGCTAGAATCACAATAGGTTTATAGTAGAATACCAGTAAATCTACTCTAGTTCATATTCTACTCCCCAATCCCAAGGATTCCGGGATGGCAATGGCCATTCCACCTCAGAATGAGAGAGGGTTTCAATCCCATATGGCTAATGAGTGGGGCTCTCTTGCTTGCAGGCATCAACTCTCTTGGCTCCTTGTTGTGGTGGTTGTCCATTCTCTCTTCCTTGTTAGTTGTCCTGGGTGAGCCCAATGACCTGAAGAGTAGGTGTTGCAACTCCATGGAGACTCAGGGCTCATCTGGCATATGAACAGCCTAGAGATTCAAGTCTCTTGGATGTACACCTACCAATTCCTGCATCACTATAGGTTCTAATAAAAGGGACAGAAGAGGCATGTATAGAGAAGTAACATCTGAGTCAATCTCTGCCATACTTGGGAGCACAAACTCCAAAGTTGGTCCCACTGGCATGGCACACCAAACTCCAGAGCTATTTGCCATGACTGTAGGACCTGGGTGTCTCCAGAACCCTCAGGAGCCCCACTATTTGGGGCAGTATCTACTTTGGCTGTATATGAGAACCTGCTGGGACTTGCATAAGCATTACCTCTCTGACGACCTTCCAACTCATTTTAAAGTCTCTTAGCTATATAAACTCATTTGTATTTATCTTTCCCTCATTTTATTCAAGATTCTTTCCACAGTGCCTCATCAGCCAGTACTTCTTAGTAATCCCTCGGTGCCAAGGAGGCTTATCCCTGGGAGTCATGTCCCACACTGGAGGGAAGGTGAATTTATATGCTGAATTCATCTTAGAGAAAGACCACCACATTTAAGCAACATGGAGGCTATCAGGCAGTAAATCTTAGGTACCCTACAACACTAGGCTAAGCTGCAATTTCAAGAGCAAAAGGCTCATAATCATAGTCAGCAGATTTTTGCTGTTGTATTAGAGAATGTAGAGAATGTAGCAGGACTTTTGGGAGTTTTTTATGACTGCTTCAATATCTCCATTTGTGATTGGTTTATTAAGGTCTTCTATTTCTTCTAGTGGTGGTGCAGGTAATTGTGTGTTTCTAGGAATTTGTCCATCTCCTCTATGTTGCCTAATTTTTCGGCATACAGTTGCTCATAGAATATGTTTATGATCTCTCTTTATCCTGTGGGGTCTGTGATAATGTCCCCTATCTCATTTCTGATTTCATTTGCATCTTCTCTTTTTCCCTTTGTCAATCCAGCTAAGGGTTTGTCAATTTTGTTGATCTTCTCCAAGAACCAACATTTGGTTTTGTTGATTCTCTCTATTACTTTTTTTCTCAATTTCATTTAGTTCCACTCTGATTTTTACTTTTGCCTTCTCTTTGCTTGGTTTGGAATTCATTTGCTGTTCTTTATCTAGTTCTTCCAGGTGTGCAGTTGAATCTTCAACTTTAACTCTTTCTTCTTTTTTAATGTAAGCAGTGTGGACTGTAAATTTCCCTCTCAGAATTGCCTTTGTGGTGTTCCATAGGTTTCTTTTCTATTTTTCTAAAAAGATTTATTTATTTATTTCTCTCCCCTCCCCCCCCAGTTGTCTGTTCTCTGTGTCTATTTGCTGCATCTTCTTTGTCTGCTTCTGTTGTCAGTGGCATGGGAATCTGTGTTTCTTTTTGTTGCATCATCTTGTGTCAGCTCTCCATGTGTGTGGCATCATTCCTTGGCAGGCTGCACTTTCGTGCAGGGTGGCTCTCCTTACGGGGTGCACTCCTTGCGCGTGGGGCTCCCCTATGTGGAGGACACCCCTACGTGGGGGACAACCCTGCGTGGCATGGCACTCCTTATGCGCATCAGCACTGCGCATGAGCCAACTGCTCATGAGTCAAGGAGGCCCAGGGTTTGAACTGCGGACCTCCCATGTGGTAGATGGATGCCCTAACCACTGGGCCAAGTCTGCCGCCATAGGTTTCTTTTTAAAGATTTATTATTTATTTATTTCTCTCCCCTTCCCCCTGCCCCAGTTGTCTGCTCTTTGTGTCTATTCGCTGCGTGTTCTTCCGTGTCTGCTTCCATTGTTGTATTGTTGTCAGCGGTAACAGGAATCTGTGTCTATTCTTGTTGTGTCATCTTGCTGCATTAGCTCTCTCTGTATGCAGCTGCCGCTCCTGAGCAGGCTGAACTCTCTTTTGCACTGAGCAGCTCTCCTTATGGGGCACACTCCTTGCACGTGGGGCTCCCCTATGTGGGGTCACTCTGCATGTCAGGGCACTCCTTGCACAACATCAGCCCTGCACGTAGGCCAACTTCACATGGGTCAAGGAGGCCTGGGGTTTGAACTGTGGAAGTCCCATGTGGTAGGCAAATGCCCTATTCATTGGGCCAAGTCTGCTTTCCCATAGGTTTTTATATGTTGTGTTCTCATTTTCTTTCATCTTAAGTTATCTACTGAATTCTATTGCAAATTTTTTGGGCCACTGATTATTTAAGAGTTTATTGTTTAATCTCCATATATTTATGAATTTCCCCTTTTCCACTGTCTTCTGGCCTTCCTGTTTTTTGATGAGAGATCAGCACTTAGTCTTTTTGAAGTTCTCTTTTATGTGGTGCATTAACTTTTTCTTGCTCTGTTATTTGTAATTCTGAATGGTAGATGTCTTCAGTAGGTCTATTCAGATTTAGTCTACTTTGTTGTGTTGTCCCTCTTGGATATTCATGTTTACATCTTTCATAAAGATTTGGTCATTATTTCCTCAAAGGTTCTTCCTGTCCCTTTTCTGTTCTCTTTTCCTTCTGAGACTCTGATGATGGATATATTTGTGTGTTTCATGATGACTTTAAATTCCATGAGACATTGTTCTATTCTCACAGCTTTCATTTTGTCTTCTTCACGTCTCTGTCCCTCACTATCCTGGACAATTCAGCATACTTCTGATGTGCAGATCTCCAAAGCAGATCTCTCAGACAGCTTTTTGCCCTTCTTCCATTGTTTTTGTGAGAATTCAATTCTTACCTATCTAGTCCAGTGTCATCTTCCTGGAAGTCCTCTAGGCTGTGAGATTTTGATTGGGATTGTGTTGAATCTGCAAATTGCTTTGCATAGAATTGACATATTAACAATACTTAGTCCTCCAGTACATGGACATGAAATAAAGTCCCATTTATTAATGTCTTGTTTAATCTTTTCAGAAATATTGTGAATTTTTCAGGTAAAAGTTATTAACATCCTTTGTTAAATTTATATCCAGATATTTGATTCTTTTAGTTGCTATTATAAATGGAATTCTTTCCTGATATCCTCTTCAGATTATTCATTACTACTATATAAGAGCACTATTGATTTTTGCATGTTGATCTTGTACTGCACTACTTTGCTATTTCATTATTAGTTCTAGTAGTTTTGCTGTAGATATTACAGGATTTCCTATATATATGATCTTGTCACCTTTGAATAGAGATAGACTTACTACTTCATTTCCGATTTGGGTGGCTTTTATTTCTTTTTCTTGCCTAATTGCTCTGCCTAGAACTTCCAGTATAATGTTGAATAATAGGGGTGGTAGTAAACAATCTTGTCTTGATACTTATCTTAGAGAGAATTTTCAGTTTTTCAAAATTGAATGTGATGTTAGCAGTGGAATTTTCATATATGCCCTTTTTCTTGTTAAGAATGGTTACTTTTATTCATAGTTTTTATTGTTTTTATAAAAAATGGGTGCTGGATTTTGTCAAGTGCTTTTCGTGTATCAATTTAGATAATATTATGGCTTTGTCCATCCATTTTATTAATGTTGTGTATTGCATTAATTTATTTTTTTATGTTAAACAACCCTTGCATACCTGGGATAAATCTCCCTTGTTCATGTCATACAATCAGTTATGAGCTTTTGAATGCAGTTTGCTATTAATAGTTTTCTCTTGAGGATATTTTCACCTATATTCTTTGAAAAGCTTGAGCATGAATGGTATTAATTCTTCTTGGAACGTTTGGTAAAATTCCTGGGCATTTTTTTTGTTGTTGAGAGATTTTGATTACTCATTCAATCTCCGTATTTGTTACTGGTGTGTTGATATCTTCTATTTCTTCTTGTGTTAATGTAGTTTGTGTGTTTCTAGAAATTATATCCATTTCATCTATGTTATCTAATTTGTTAGCCTACGTTTACTCAAAGTATCCTTTTATAATCCTTTTTATTTCTATGATGTTTGAAGTAATGCCTCTGCTTTCATATTTGATTTTACTAATCTGCATCTCTGTGTTTTTCTTTGTCAGTCTAGTTAAAGGCTTGCCACTTTTATTTTCAAAGAAGCAAATTTAAATTTTGTTCCCTATTGTTTTACATTTCTATTTAACTTTTCTTTGCACTTTAATCTTTATGTTTGTCCTTCTTGCTTTGTATTTAGTTTACTGTTCTTTTTCCAGATCTTCCAGTTATGAGGTTAGGGCTCTCATTTGATATCTGTCTTCTTTTATAATGTAAGTGATTAGATTATAAATAACCCTCTCAGCACTGCCTTTGCTGCATCCTGTAAGTTTTGGCATGTTGTTTTCACTTTCATTTCCCTCAGGATATTTTCTAATTTCCCTTGTGATTTCTCATTTGACACATTGGTTGTTTGAAAGTTTGTTGTTTAATAGCCACATACATGTGAATTTTCCATTTCTCTCACTGTTACTCATTTCTAGCTTCATCCCACTGTTATTGGTGAAAATGCGTAATATGATTTAAATATTTTTTAATCTATTGAGACTTGTTTTGTGACCTAACATATGGTATATCATAGAGAATAACTTTTGTACATGAGAGAAGGTTGTGTATTCTGCTATTGGGTGCAGTGTTCTATAAATGTCTGTTAGGTCTAGTGTTATGTCTTCTTGTTGAATTGACATCTTTACATACTACATTGACTTTCTTTGTCTCCTGAACAATTTTTTACTTAAAGCCTGTTTTGTCTTATATTTGTATATTACCCCAGCTTTCTTTTGTTTACTATATGCATGGTATATTTTTCATCCTTTCACTTTCAACTTACTTGTGTCTTTGCAGTTGAGTCTCTTTTAAACAGTATAGTTGGGTCATGCTTTTTAAAATATCCATATGCCAAACTCTACCTATTGACCAAAGAGTATAATCCATGTATATATAATGTAACTTCTGAAAATGCAGGACTTTCTTTTGCTATTTTGTTATTTATCATTTTATGTCCATCAAATTCTTCCATTAATGTTTACTTTCATATTTATTTGTTTTTTGTAGTTTACCATTTTGAGTCCCTTATCATTTCCTGAACAACTCCCTTTAGCATTGCTTATAGGGCAGGTCTACAGGTAATGAACTCCCTCAGCTTTTGTTTATATGTGAATATCTTAAATTCTCTCTCATTTTGAAAGAGAAAATACCAGTGAAAGAATTCACTGGTATAGAATTCTTGGTTGGCAGTGGTTTTCTTTCAGTACTTTAAAAATTTCTTACCAGTGGCAACCGTCTTTTTAATTAATATGTTTCTGGGCATGGTTCTTTTCCACTTATCCTGTTTGGGGTTTATTGAGATTCCAGAATATGTCTACTCATGTCTGTCATTATATTTGAGGCATTTTCTGCCATTATTATTTTTAATATTCTTTCTGCCCCTTTCTCTCTTCTTCTTCTGGGAATCCCATGCTCCATATATTGATATGTTTGATGGCATGTCACAGTTCTTTTGAACTTTGTTCCATTCTTTCATTCTAATTTTTTTCTGCTCCTCCCTTAATCATTTAAATTTTCTCATCTTTGAGTTCTCTAATTGTTTCTTCTGCTAGTTCCAATCTGCTTTTAAAACCCTCTAAGAATTTTTCATTCTGTGTATAATTGGTCTTTTTTCGGTGTAACTGATTGATCCCCTTCTCATTCTCATTTCTGTATATTTTTTAAAATACTTTGTGTTTACCCTAAGGTTTGTATTAAACAAGCCAATTCTAGTTTGAAAGGATACCAATTTAATTTCAATAACATATACACTTTCTGCTCCCATATCTCTCTATTGCATCTCTTTTTTGCCAGACATTGCCTCCTTATATCTTGCATGTCTGTTGCAAGGAAATAAGATTATTTCTTATTTAATTGTATTCTAAATGTCATAGGAAATAGAGTGGAGTTATATATTGAAGATACAGTACAACAGGGTTTTGCATTTACTCATAGAGTTAACATTTCTGAAAATCATCATTACTTCATATTGTTCCAAGCCATTCATTTCTGTCCTTTCCTTCCAATCTGAAGGACTCCCTTTAGCATTTTTTATAGGGCAGGTCTTTTGGTGAGAAACACTGTCAGTTTTATCTGTGAATGTCTTAATCTTTCCTTCATTTTCAAAGGACAATTTTGCTGAGTAAAATATTTTTGTCTGGCAGTTTTTCTCTTTCAGTACCTCAAATATGTCATGCCACTGCCTTCTGCCTCCATTGTTTCTAATGAGAAATCAGCATCTAGTCTTATGGAGGATTACGTGTATGTGATGGATTACTTTTTGCTTGTTGCTCTCAGAATACTCTTATCTTTGGCATTTGATATTTTGATTAGTATGTGTCTTGCAATAAGTCTATTAGGTTTTATCCTGTTTGGAATATGTTGCACTGCTTGCACATGCATATTTATATCTTTCATAAGAGGTGGGACATTTTAAGTCATTATTTCCTCAAATATCCATTCTGCCCCTTTTCTTTTCTCTTCTCCTCCTGGGGCTCCCATGATGCATATATTGAAATACTTCATGCTGTCCCACATATTCTTAGTCTCTGCTAATTTTTTTTCTATTCTTTCCCCATCTGTTCTACAACTATATTAATTTGACTGTCCTATCTTTTAGTTCTCTAGTTCTTTCTTTGGCCTGTTCACATACCAGCTGTTGTATGCTAATGTTTTTAATCTCCTTTATTGCATTGTTGATTCCCATAAGTTGTTATAATTTTTTAAATATAATTCTTCTTTTTGTTCACACGTTGTCTTCTTAAGATCTTTTATCTCTGTATTCACATTTAATTTATTTATATCCATATTTTCCTTCAACTTTTTATTTTTTGAGGTATTAGGGCTGGAGGTTGAAACTTGGACCCCATATATGAGACTGTGCTCAACCACTGAGCCACATCAGCCCCCCTGAGTTGGTTGCATTTGTTTGCTATTGTTTGTCTTTTTTAAAATTTAATTTAATTTTCGTCTTTTTTAAAGTTAATAGATCACATAAAATATTACAGTAATAAACATAAGATGTTTCCATATACCCCACTTCCCACCCCCACCCCATCATTTTTTAATTGTATTTTTTGAAGATACATAGATCATAAAAAATGTTACATTAAAAAATATAAGAAGTTCCCATATACCCCCACCCCCCACCGCACTCCTCCCACATCAACAACCTCTTTCATCATTATAGCACATTCATTGCATTTGGTGACTATATTTTGAAGCACTGCTGCACCACGTGGATAATAGTTTGCATTGTAGTTTACACTCTCCCCAAGTGCATTCAGTGGGTTATGCCAGGGTACATAATGTCCAGCATCTGTCCCTGCAATATCCTTTAGGACAATTCCAAGTCCTGAAAATGCCCCCATATCTCATCTGTTCTTCCCTTTCCCTGACCTCAGCAACTACCATGGCAACTTTCTCCACATCAATGCTACAATTTCTTCCATTACTAGTCATGATAGTTCTATAGTAGAATATCAGTAAGTCCACTCTAACTCATATTTTATTCCTCCATCCTGTGGACCTGGGATGGTGATGTCTACTGCACCTCTATATTGAGAGGGGGATTAGATCCCACATGGATAATGGGTGCAATTTTCCTGCTTGCAGTTGTAGGCATTCTCGGTTCCCTGGTTTTGACCATATTCACCTCCCTGTTAGCTGAACTGGGTAAGTCTAACAAACCACAGAGTAGGAGTTACAACTCTGCTGAGGCTCAGGGCCCAGCTGGCACATGGACAGTCCAGAGATTCAAGTCTCCTGAGTATACACCAGACCTAGTGTCAACCACAGGTTCAGTAAATGTGACAGAAGAGGCATGTGTAGAAATGTCACATCTGAGTCCAACTCCATCACACTCAGGAACACAAATTCCAAAGTAGGACCCACTGATAGAACACTGAACTCCAGAGCCATCTGCCATGACCATAGACCCTGTGGGTCTCCATAGCCCTCAAGAGAACCAGTACTTGGGGTTGTATCTACCTTAGGCTGTCTCTGGGGTCCTGCTGAGGCGTGCATAAGTGTGACCCCTCTGATGACCTCCTGACTCTTTTTTGAAGACTCTTAGCCATATAAACTCATTTGTCTTTGCCATTTCCCCCTTTTATTCAACGTCAAGAAGCAGTTTTTGACATACGTTGTTTGTCTTTTTGTCCCAGGAACTGAACCTGGGAACTCCCATGTGGGAAGCAGGCACTCAAGTGCTTGAGCCGCATCCACTCTCTCCTTCACCTTCTTGATTTCATTTTTGAGATTTGTTTGAACTTCTTTGATTAGTTGTCCCAATACCTCTGTTTCTTGTGAAGATTTAATTTGTTCCCTTGATTCAGCCATATTTTCCTGTTGCTTGTGATTTTTCTTCTGATGTCTGGAAATTTGATTATTTTGATGTGCTAAATCTGAAAGTCAGTTTTTCCCTCGTGCCTAGTGTTTTGTTGTAGATTGGCTGTGTATAAAGGCTTTTCTTCAAAGCTTGGTCCACAGGATGGAGGAATAAAATATGAGTCAAAGCTGAGTCTTTAGAACAGTGGTGTTTAACTATTCATATTTTCTCAAGTCTTCTGTACTGTTTCTTGCCCTGTGCATGTGGTACAACTTTTAAGATTGCTATATTATGTACAACTCTTTCACCTCAGGGGATTTTCTTTCCCTTGTTTCTTCTCTGGGAATCCTTGGCTGTTCTTTTTGTTTCATGCATATTTTGCCCCCCAGTGGCTATGCTTTCTTCACCTGTTCTCCCACACTCAGTGCCACCTTTTCACTACAACTTTCAGTCTTAAGTTCCTCCCTGTCTTACTGTAGTTCAGTTTCTTCCTTTTTTCTGAGCATCCTTTCTGATTCTGATAACTTCCATGTTAGGGTATCCTATCCTAGGAAACCAGATATGGCTAGTGTTCAAAAATGTCCACTGATTTTTTTTTTCATTTAGTTGCACCAGCAATTAGAGACCAGTTTCAGTGTGTGCACTGCTTGCCAATAGTTCCACCATGGGTCTCTTTGTTTCTTTGGACTGTTTTGTGTGTACAAACTCACTGACCACAGGGCTGCACCATGGATCTATATGGCCTTGGGTCATCATGCCTGAATGTACATGGAGCTCTATGCCATTGCTGTGAGTTGCTTTTTGATACACAACAGTGGTCAGAGGTGACTTGGATAGAATGTTGCAGCTCTGTGTCTCTAAAGCCACACAGGGAGAAGTGAGGGGGGGTGGTCTCTGCTGTGGACCTCATACATGGGAGTGGGGCACTCAACCACATATGCTTCCCAATGAATTTGTTTATCATTTGTTTCTTTGTTTTAGTAGGTACTGGGGATTGAACCCAGGGCCTTGTACATGGGAAACAGGCACTCAACCACTTAAGCTACATCTACTCTCCACATTGTCATCTATCTGTGTGACATTACTTTTGACTCCATTTTTCATCTTTAACCACTGAGAGCCTCCACCCACATCACTACCCTAATTTTTATAGTAGTTAAATAAGTACAACTCAAAATTTCCCGTTTTATCCATTTTAAAATGTACAATTCAATGGGATGCATTACATTCAAAATATGACGCCATCACCAACATCTATTACCTTAAAATTTCTTTCACCTCAGACAGCAAATCTTCACTCAGTAAATTGATAACTCTTACTTCCCCTGTCCACCATTCTCCCATTGCCCTGGTAATTATAATCTATTAACTGTCTCTATGAGTATGCTTGTTGTAGGTGTTTCATATACTCAAGATCATACAATATTGTGTTTTTGTGTCTGTCTTATTTCATTCAACATGATGTCTTTGAGATTCATGCATGTTGTGGCATGTATCAAAACTTTCTTCCTTTCTATATCTGAATAATATTCCACAATGTGACTATTTAACATTTTATTTACCCACTCATCTGTGATGGACACTTGAGTTGCTTCCTTTTTTTGTCTATTGTAAATAATGCTGCTATGAAGATTGGTGTGAAAATATCTGTTAGAGTCCCTACTTTATTTTTTGAAGATTTTTAAAATTATTTTTTATTTTTTGAAAAGCTTTAGATTCCAAAAGTCTTACATAAAAAATATAGGTGGGGAAGTAGGTGTAGCTCAAGTAATTGAGCACCTGCTTCCCATCTACAAGATCCTGGGTTTGACCCCTGGTACCTCCTTAAAAACCAAAAATAAAGTTGGGGGAGTCCATGTAGCTCAGTGTTTGAGTGCCTACTCCCCACATATAAGGTCCTGGGTTCAATCCTTGGCTCCAGTACCTCAAAAAAAAAAAAAAAAAAAAGAGATTCCCATGTACCTCACCCTGTACCTTCCCCCAAACATTTTTCCCCTTTAACATCTTTCATTAGTTGATACATATGTTAAAATTGATGAACACATATTGAAGCATTACTACTAATGATAGCCTATAGTTTACATTATGGTTTACATTTTGCACTGCAAAATTTTATGGATTTGAACAAAATGTATAATGGCTCATATCCCTCATTGTAATATCATGCAGACCAATTCCATTGTCCCAAAAATGCTCCATATTAATACCTATTCTTCCCTTTCCCTACCCTCAGAACCTCTGTGGACTACTGCTTTTATATCAATGTTATAAGTTCTTCCTTTATTAGAATAATAATAAGTCTACTTGAGTCCACAGTTGCATTTCCCCCATTATGTTCATTCATTCCTCAGTCTTGAGGATTTGGGGATGGTGATGCCTACTCTGCTTCCATTTGAAAGGGAGCTTAGATCCTATGGGGAAAATGGATGGAACTGCATTGCTTGCTATTTTAGATGTTCTCTGTTTTTGGAGATGGGTGTTATTCATCATCATTCTTTTCTTAGTTGTCCTGGGTGAGTCCAATGAACTGGAGAGTAGGTGTTGGCTGCAACTCCACTGATATTCAGGGCTCAACTGGCATTTGAACAGCTGAAAGACTTAAGACACTAGAATGCATATTTAAAGATATAGTACTAATTATTAGTTCAAATAAATGGGGCATAAGAGTCATGTGAGGGAAAATTATAAAGAGTCTAACTCCAATACATCAGTGATTGGTTATCATATACTATTAGGTAAGGCCCGCTGACAGGGTGTTGAATTCCTAGGGTTGTCTGCACTGCCTGTAGTGTCTAGATGTCTCCAGAGTCCTCAGGAGACCCCTTGCTTGAGGCATTGTTTATTGTGGCATTCAGTGAGATCCTACTGAGATGTGCATAATTGTAACTTCTGGAATGACCTCCTCCTGACTCACTTTTAGATAGTCGTAAAGACTCGTTTGTATTTAATATACCCCCTTTTTTGTCCAGAAGCATTGCTAGTTGTCATTTGGTAATAATCCCTTGGTGTCAGGGAGGCTCATCCCAGCAAGTCATGTCCTATGCCAGGGGTGAAAGTAGTGAGTTTATATGCTGAGTTTGGCTTAGAGGGAGGCCACATTTGAGCAACTAGGAGGTTGTCAGGAAGTAACCTTGGGCAATATATAATATTAGGCTAAGTTTCAGTCTCACAAGAATGAGTTTCATAAGTATAAACATCTATATCAAGGGCCTTGTGTATTGGTCTGTCCTCCTTCACTAGGCATGAGTCACTACTTTAAGTTCTTTTGGTTATATAGCAGGAAGTGGTATTCCTGGGTCATATGGTAATTCAATGTTCAATTTTGTGAGGAACCGCTAAACTGATTTCCAGAATGACTGAACAATTTTACAGCACCATAAACAAGGCATAAAGATTCCAATTTCTCTACATCATCCTAAAACTTATTTTCTTTTTTAAAAATAATAGTCGGCATATAGGTATGAAGTGGTATCTCGTGATTCAGATTTGCATTTCCCTGATATCCAATAATTTTGAGCATTTTCATGTTCTTATTGGTCATTTGTATATATATATTTTTTCTTCTTTATTTTTTTAAATGTTACATTCAAAAAACATGAGGTCCCCATATAACCCCCACACCCCTAACCCCACTCCTCCCTCATCGACAACCTCTTTCATCATTGTGGCACATTCATTGCATTTGGTGAATACATTTTGGAGCACTGCTGTACCACATGGGTAGTGGTTTACATTGTGGTTTACACTCTCCCCCATGGCAGGACATACAATGTCTGGCATCTTTCCCTGCAGTACCACCCAGGACAACTCCAAGTCCTGAAAATGCCCCCACATCATATCTCTTCTTCCCTCTCCCTATTCTCAGCAGCTACCATGGCCACTTTCTCCACATCAATGCTACAATTTCTTCCATTACTAATCACAATAATTCCATAGTAGAATATCACTAAGTCCACTATAATCCATACTCTATTCCTTCATCCTGTGGACCCTGGGATGGTTATGTCCACTCCCCCTCTATATCAAGAGGGGGCTTAGATCCCACATGGATGATGGATGCAATTTTCCTGTTTGCAGTTGTAGGCACTCTTGGCTCCCTGATGTTGTGGTTGACCTTCTTCACCTCCCTGTTAGCTGGCCAGGGTAAGTCCAATAAACCAGAGGGTCAGAGGGTAGGAGTTGCAAGTCTTCTGAGGTTCAGAGTCTGGCTGTCACATGGACAGTCCAGAGATTCAGGTCTCTTGAATATACATCAACCACAGCACCAACCACAGATCCGGTAAAAGTAACAGAAGAAGCATGTGTAGAAACATCATATCTGAGTCTTCTTAGAGAAATATCTATTAAAGTCCTTTGTCTATATTTTAAATTATGTTAGTTGTCCTTCTGTTGTTGAGTTATAGAAGTTCTTTATATATTCTGGACATTAAACCCCTATCAGATATATGCTTAGCTATTATTTTCTGCCATTCCATAGATTTTGGTTTTTGCTGTCTTTATTGTTCTTTTTATTATAGAAATTGTAGGTTTACAGACAATCATATATAAAATATAGTATTCCTATAAATGACCCCTTTACCAATACATATGAATTGGTGTGAAACACTTTTACAATTGGTAATAGCATATTTTTGTAATTAATTAAAGTCCATTGTTTAGTTTATGGTTCATTGTGTAGTGTAGCCCTATGTATTTTTAAAAAGAATTATTCTCTTACCATATATACAATCTAAAATTTTAGCTTTAAAAATGTATTCAGATATATATTTCAGTGCTGTTAATTGTGCTCACAGTATTTTGCTACCATCACCACCATCACCACTGTCCATTACCAAAACATTTCCATCATTCCAAATAGAAACCCTATACATTTTAAGCCTAACTACCCATTCCTCATTCCTACCCTGTTTCCTGGTAACCTATATTCTAGATTCGGACTCTATGAGTTTGCTTACTCTAATTGTTTCAAAACATTGAGGTCATACAATTTTTGTCCTCTTGTGTCCAGTTTACTTCACTAAATATGTTATCTTAAGTGTTCATATATGTCACATGTATCAGGACTTCATTTCTTTTAATGGCTGAGTAACATTCCACTGTATTTATATACAGTTATCCTCATCACATTGCAGGAGTTAGGACCAAGACTTCCCTGTGATCTGGAAAATCTATATAAAAATCTTTGGCTCTCCCTTTATACCAGAGAAGAAGATTGATTTTTTTGTTTCTCTTTTATGGGGTCTTAACCTTACAGGCTAATCCCTTCCTGGCAAGGTATTTTCTAACTTCTGGCACAAAACGCTTAAGGAATCAGTTAAATAAAAGTGTTTCAGTCATCCATGTTTTCTTATTGAACATCCAGAAGATAGACAACTGGTATTTGTCCTTTCCTTTCAAAACTTGAGGATTAGCAACTTTATATATCAGGACTGTCTTTATTATGAACCTTACAACATTGGCACAAAAGATCAGAGTTACCCTATCCCTTGCAACTTCAAAACCTGGGGTGGCTTCTCTTCTTGGTTGATGTATCCTCTGAGGCATGTCTTTCCAACATAGGGCAATTTGTCAGCATTGAATATCAGTTCTGGTTTGTAGCCTTTCTCTTGAATCAGTTTCCTCAGGGTCACAGGAAACTCCCTAGGTGCCTCTTGATTGGCGGACTTTGTCTCTCCCATTATTTACTGCATTGGCCAAATCTTTTTTTTTTTTTTTAATGTTCAAACCAGTCTTTTCTGGCCTGAAAATCCACTGGGGTAGAACATTCACTTTAATTTTCCTTTAGGGAATCATGTAAGACCTTTTCTTATATGATACCAACATCTACTGGAATGCCTTTTATTTATTTTATTTATTTATTTATTTATTTTAAAATTTTTTACACTCTTTAAAGTTCATAGATCACAAGGAATGTTAACATTAAAAAACATAAAAAAGCATAAACATAAGAGGTTCCCATATACCCCACTCCCCACCCCCACCCCATCATTTTTGTAAATTATATTTTTTGAAGATATATGCCTTTTTCAAATAACAATCTTGCACCAAAAGAATACTGCAATTTCTATGTGACAGAGATGCAGATTTAATGGTTTATGCAAATACTTTGCAGGTATTGGTGTAGTTGCAGCAATAGTTGCAGCAGATTTACTTTTTTTTTCTTGACATGCCTTAGTGTTGACTCATTAGCAGTGTAGTGATGGCCAAATACAGCAGCTATTTTTTCTGAATGAAGCATATCTAACAATTTTACTTTTTCCTTCAAGTTAATCTCTTTCCTCTCTTTCTTGGGAGCACTTTCTGAGCCAGCAGCAACACGATACTTAGGAATCATGTTTTTCTTTTTTTCATGATCTCATAGTTTTACTGAGCAATTCATAAATGGGCAACACCCCACCCAGAAAATAGAAAGTAGCTCCACGGAGGGAGTAGAAAGGGGAAGCTCCTAGAGGGCCAATATAGATGCGAGTGAGGAAATGTTTTGGTTGACTGACATTAAGTTTCCATTTTACACACTTGGGGTCTTATAAAGTAGAGAACATATATATGTTGGCTATTAGTATAGCACATTTGTCCATTTTTAATAGTCTATGCCTACTGGACCAAGGCCAACTAATCACTAAATGTTGCAAAAATTGCAACTTTTGGGGGACTGTCCCTTAGAAAATCCCATCATCAGTTTTAATCTTTTTAAAACTTCCTGTCATGTCTTGGAAAGGGGCTTTTTTTGGCAAATCTCAATGCAGGTGGCGATTATATTTTTATTTAGCACTCCCCATTTTTGGTCATTTTTTTTCAGTGACCTCCTTAGGACATTGACAAAAACATTGGCCATTCATGTCCTTAATTGTCAGATGGAGACCCATGATTTTAGTAGAGCTTAATGGCATTTATTTATTTATTTTTTATTGACTTTGTAATAATATTACATTAAAAAAATATATATATATATATATATATATATATATATATGAGGTCCCATTCAACCCCACCATCCCCACCCCACCTCTCCCCGCCCCCAGCAACACTCATTCCCATCATCATGACACATCCATTGCATTTGGTAAGTACATCTTTGGGCACCTCTGCACCTCATGGTCAGTGGTCCACATCATGGCCCATACTCTCCCTCATTCCATCCCGTGGGCCCTGTGAGGATTTACAATGTCTGGTAATTGCCCCTGAAGCACCATCCAGGGCAGCTCCATGTCCCAAGGACGCCTCCACCTCTCATCTCTTCCTGCCTTTCCCCATACCCATCAGCCACCATGTCCACTTTTCCCAATCCAATGCCACCTTTTCTATGTGGACATTGGATTGGTTGTGTCCATTGCACCTCTATGTCAAGAGGAGGCTCAGATTCCACATGGATGCTGGATGCAATCCTCCCACTTTCAGTTGTAATCACTCTAGGCTCCATGGTGTGGTGGTTGTCCTTCTTCAACTCCATCTTAGCTGAGTGTGGTGAGTCCAATGAATCAGATTGTAGGTGCTGGAGTCTGTTGAAGCTCAGGACCTGGCTATCACATTGTCAGCCCAGAGATTCAAATCCCCTAAATATATCTTAAACCCCAACACTAACTGCACCTCCAGCACATTAGCATGAAAGTCTTATGAAGAGAGATCCCATCTGAGTCCAGATTCATCACACATAAACACCATTTCCAAAGAGGGGCCATCTGACCTGGTAGTTAACCCCATCGGCCATGACCATAACTCCCATGGGTCTCTTTAGCCCTCAAAGGAACCAATACCTGGGGGTTGTATCTGCTTTATCTGTCTCTCAGACTCTGCTCAGTTGTGCATAAGGGCAATCCTTCTGACAGCCTCCAGACTCTTTTTTAGAGACTCGTAGCCATATAAACTCATTTCTCCTTTCCATTTCCCCCTTACATTAGGTCAAACAGCATTTTAAAGTCATGTTATTTTATGTAGACAGGGATATTCTGCTGATCCGCATTGAACCTTCCGTATAAGGTCATTTTCCAGTTGCATCATCAGTTTGGTAGTTGATAGTGGTCCCTCGGTGCCAGGGAGGCTCATCCCCGGGTGTCATGTCCCACGCTGGGGGGAAGGCATTGCATTTACATGCTGAGTTTGGCTTCGAGACTGGCCACATTTGAGTAACATGAAGGCTGACAGGAGGAAATTCCCAGGCACAATGCTGCTCTAGGCCTTGTTCTTATTTTAGGCTTATCAGCTCACAAGCATAGTCATTAGCGTCAGGGGCTCACTGTTGAACCCTCACTCCCTCCCGGTCCCCGCCGCTGCACCTGGGAGACTGTCGCTGCTCCCCTAGGGACCACGACAGAGCACCACTGGCCAGGAACCCAGTACCCCCCTGCTGTGGTTTTTAATTGTTGCCACTATGAGTATTTAAATGACATAAGATATGAGAAACTCAAGAAGCAAAGATAATTGCGAGATCATGGGTGATGTCACATGACAGATTGCCATAAACATGCTTGGCATCCCTAAACTAGTGCATAGAACCACAGTTCTTTTACTAAGAACTTAATTTTAAGAAAAAAAATGTGTAACTGTACATATGTGTTATTAAACAGTAAAATATATACTGTACAGGTAATATTATACACAACACTGCACACATATTATGCATTTATCGTTACTAAACTTTTAAAGATATCTCTACATTTCTAGGCTTTGTGTGTCATCTGCTGGCTTTCATGGTTCTTTTTTGCAAACTTTAACCTTTTACGTATTTTAATTAAAAAAAGAAACTGCGTATATTTATGGGATAAAATATAAATAAAAGATAAAATATATTGATATTATGTAACACCATACATATATTTTATGCATTTCTGAGTTTGTAAAGGTTTTCTGTGTTGTCTGTTGGTCTATATGTGTTGTCTGTGGCTTCAACAAAATTCCCCCCAAATTCCCATTTAATTTTGTATGCTGATTCATGATATATAAAAAACATGATTGGGAAAGTTGTGATGTGGAAGCGAAATCTGCACCTCCTTCATTGACTGAAGGACACTTGGTTCTTTTCTGTCTTTGGCAATTGTGAATAATGCCACTTTGAACATTGGTGTGCAAATATCTGAGTCCCTTCTTTCAATTCTTTTGGATATGTACCTGGTACTGGGATTGCAGCATCATGTGGTAGTTCTATACTTAGCTTTCTGAGGACCTGCCAAACTGTCTTCTACAGTGGCTGTACCATTGAATTGCCATGAGTGATGAATGAGTGTTTCTATTTCTCTACATCCTCTCCAACACTTTGTGTCTCTTTGTGGTTTTTGATTTACATTTCCCTGATGGCAAATGATGTGAAACATCTTTTCCTCAGCTTTCTGGCCATTTATGTATTTTCTTTTTTAATTTTTAAAAAATTTTATACAATTCTTTTTTTAAGATACATAGATCACAGAAAATGTTACATTAAAAACTATGAGGTTCCTATATATCCCCCGACCACCCCCACTCCCACATCAACATCCTCTTTCATCATTGTGGCACATTCATTGCATTTTGTGGATACATTTTGGAGCACTGCTACATCACATGGATTATAGTTTACATTGTAGTTTGCATTCTCCCCCAGTCCATTCTGTGGGTTATGGCAGGATATATAATGTCCAACATCTGTCCCTGCAAAATCATTCAGGACAACTGCAAGTCCTGAAAATGCCCCCACATCATACCTCCTCTTCCCTCTCCCTGCCCTCAGCAATTCCCATGGCCACTATCTCCACATCGATGATGCAATTTCTTCCATTGCTAGAGTCACAACAGTTCAATAGTAGAATACCAGTAAATCCACTCTAATCCATATGTTATTCCTCCATCCTGTGAACCCTGGGATGGTGATGTCTACTCCACCCCTAAATCAAGAGGAAACTTAGATCCCACATGGCTGTGGATGTGATTCTCCTGCTTGCAGTTGTAGACACTCTCAGTTCCCTGGTGTAGTGATTGACCATATTCACTTCCCTATTAGCTGACCTGGGTAAGTCCAATGAACTGGAGGGCAGGTGTTGCAACTCTGCTGAGCCTCAGGGCTCAACTGGCATGTGCACATCCCAGAGATTCCAGTCTCCTGAGTATATACCAACCCTAGCACCAACCACAGGTTCAGTAAAAGTGACAGAAGAGGCTTGTGTAGAATAGTCACATCTGAATCCACCTCCATCACACTCAGGAACACAAATTCCAAGGTAGGGTCCACTGGCAAGGCACTGAACTCCACGGCCTTCTGCCATGACCATAGAACCTATGTGTTTCCAAAGCCTTTAGAGCACCAGTACCTAGGGATGTATCTACTTTGGCTGTGTGGGATCCTGCTGAGATGTGCATAAGTATGACCTCTCTGATGACCTACAACTCATTTTGAAGTCTTTTAGCCATATAAACTCATTTGTCCTTACCATTTCCCCCTTTTATTCAAGATGTTTTTCTAGTTGCATCACCAGCTGGTGGTTGGTAGTCATCCCGACTATCTAGTATGTCAAGACCTCAGCATTGTTGCAAGTATCTATGAATCTGGTCCTTCAAGCAGTGAAGCTTGGTTGTCATTGTGGGCACCAGGGGAGGGGGAGAGAAGAATAGAATAGATGGAAGAGGGGGTAGCTGGGGAACAATGGAAGTGTTCCACAAGATCATGCAATGATGGATATAGGCCATGTTAAATTTTCCCCCAAAATTTATAAAAGTGTATAGTCTAAAATATAAACTATAATGGAAACCAAAATGGAACAATGGTAGCTATGGTTCTTTTTTTTTCCTGACACACATACATACTTTTTTAAATTAAATTGTCTTCTTTTTAAAGATACATAGACCACAATAAATGTTACTTTAAAAAATATAAAAGGTTTCCACATACCCCACACCCCATCCTGCCCACTCCTCCCACATCAACAACTTCTTTCATCATTGTGGCACATTCATTGCATTTGATGAATATATTTTGGAGCACAGCTTCACTGCATGGATTATAGTTTACATTGTAGCTTACACTCTCCCCCAGTACATTCAGTGGGTTATGGCAGGATATAGAAAGGGAGAGTGCTCATCTTGTCATAGTGTGTTATATCATTGGGTGGAGACCCATACAATGAGTGTTTCAATATCTGTACAGCAGCTGTAGCAAATTTAACATCCATATGTAAAAAGATCATTGCTGAGGAAGGGGGAAAGGGGTTTGATGTTGGATATATGGCAGTCCCCTATA
Source organism: Dasypus novemcinctus (assembly GCF_030445035.2). NCBI lineage: Eukaryota > Metazoa > Chordata > Mammalia > Cingulata > Dasypodidae > Dasypus > Dasypus novemcinctus. The sequence continues at coordinate 193,979,058 of NC_080674.1, read as the reverse complement.
TTCTATATGTGACTTTACTGTGATCTAAAACTTTTTTGAAGACAAAATTAAAAATTAAAAAAAAAAAGGATAGAGACACTGAGGAAGGAATAGAAGAGATTGCCTTGCCAGTGTACATACAGGGCAACACCTACTGCAGTGATGAAAGGCAAAACATCAAGAACAAAGTTTTATGTATTTTTCATTTTTCAATACCCCAATTAATTTTTTCTTTTAGTTTTTCTAAATTAGTATATATTCTATTTCTAATCTTTAAACCTATCATTACTCTTTCATTTTCCTACTAATTCAATTTGGCAATATATTAGGCATCATTTTTGAAGAAGTTTTGGATCACAGAGGGATTAAACTAAGACAGGGGAGGAGCACTAGTGTGGTGTGTCACTGATGGGGGACACATGGTTTGGGGGGAGTTCTCCAGGGCATGTACATAGGCTATATAAAAATATTCAGATACTCATTGGGTATTGTCATAGTAGGTAGAGTTACACAGGACAATTGAGGGAGTGCTGAGTTCCTGGCTGGGGGAGCACTGTCACATTTCCTATTGGAACAGCAACAATCCCCCAAGTGCAAGAGCAAAGACTAGTGAAGAAGGATGGTCCAATAACGAGCCCTTGATACTGATGTCTATGCTTATGAGCCTGTGTCATTGAAATTTCAGCTAGGCCTAGAGCTTCATGATGCCTAAGAGCTACCTCCTGAGAGCCTCCATGTTGCTCAAATGTGGTCACTTTCTAAGCCAAACTCAGCATGTAAATGCATTACCTTCCCCCCAGCATGGGACATGTTATATTTCTTTTATTTATTTTTCTTTAACATTCAACTCTCCAATTAGATTCTTTTTTTAAAATGGACTTCAAAAAATTTTTAAAGAAATTTTGATTACATAAATGTTACCAAAAATATATAGGGATTTCCCATATGTCCCACTCCCTAGCTCTTCCACATTTTCCCACATCAACAATATCCTTCATTCGTGTGGTACATTTCTTGAAATTAATGAACACTTCTTGGAGCATTGCCAGTAAGTGGGGATTATATTTTACATTGTAGTTTACACTCTCTTCTGTGCATTTTTGTAAGTTATTACAAGATATACAATGCCCTGTATCTGCCATTGCAATGTCATTCAGTACAATTCCCATGTCCTGAGAGTGCTCCCAAATTATATCTATTTTTCCCTCTCCCTCCCCTCAGAACTTTCAGGGGCCAGTGTCTCCACCTCAATGATAAAGAGTTCTTCTTTTGCTAGGATCATAATAAGTTGATGGTAGAATAACAAGAAGGCTACTATAGTCCATCATACATTCCCACAATCCTGAGGATTCAGAGGGGCTTTGATCCCATGGGGCAGATGGATGGGACTATCTTCCTTGCAGTTACAGACTGTCTGTTCCTCCAGATAGTCACTGTCAGTTATTATCTCCTTGTTAGTTGCCCTGGGTGAGTCCAATGAACTAGAGAGTAGGTTTTACAAATCTGTGGAGATTCAGGGCCCAACTTGTAGATGGACAGCCCAAAGATTTAAGTCTCTCAGGCATACATCTATCAACTCTAGTGCTAACTATAGGTTCAGCTAGAAGGGGCAGAAAAGCCATGTGTAGGTAACCACTACTGAGTCCAACTCTGTAACCCTGAGGAACATAAATTCCAACATAGAGCCCTCTGGCAGGATGTCAAGGTCCTGAGCTGTCTGCCCTGCCTATAGTGTCTAGATGTCTCCAGACCCCTTAGGAGCCCCACTATTTGAGGCAATATTTACTTTGGCAGTCAGTGAGTTCCTGCTGAGATGTGTATAAGGGTAAACCTCTGAAATGACTTCCTGACCCATTTTGAAGTCTCTTAGCCATATAAATTCATTAGTCTTTACCCTTAGCCCCTTCTGGTCAAGGTCTTTTTCCAGTTGCATAGCTAGCTGATGCTTGATAGTTTTCCCTTTGAACCAGGGAGGCTCATCCCTGGGAGTCATGTCCCACACTGGGGGGAATGAAATGCATTTACATGCTGTATTTGGCTTAGAGAGGGTCCACATTTCAACAATAAGGAGGAGGTCAGGAGGTAACTGTTAGGCACCCTATAATATTATGCTAAGTTTTAATTTCAAAAGTATCTTGATCAAGATATTGATCAAGGGTCCTTCAATGGTCCATCTTCATACACCTGTCACTGCCCATGTACTCAGGGGATTCTTGTTGTCCCATTAGAGAATGTGGCAGAACTCCCCAGGATGGGAGTTTGATATTCCTTTGTTTATAGTGTGAATCTCCAATCACTGTGACAATGCCCCATGAACACTTTGGTCTTTACTTATTTTTAATATTACATTAAAAAATATGAGGTCCCCATATATTCCCCAACCCCCTCATTCCATTCCTCTCATAACAACAACCTCCTCCATCATCATGGGACATTCATTGCACTTGGTGAATATATCTGAGCACTGCTGCACCACATGGCCAATGGTCCACATTATATTTTACACTCTCCCCCAGTCCACCCACTGGGCCATGGGAGGACATATAGTGTCCAGTAACTGTCCCTGCAGTACCACCCAGGACAACTCCAAGTCCTGAAAATGCCCCCACATCACACCTCTTCTTCCCACTCCCACCCTCAGCAGCTACCGTGGCCACTTTTTCCACATCAATGCTACATTTACTTCCATTACTAATCACAATAATTCCAGAATAGAATATCAGTGAGTTCACTATAATCCATAATCTATTCCTCCATTCTGTGGACCCTGGGATGGTTATATCCATTATATCCACTCCACCACTATATTGAGAGGGTACTTAGATTCCACTTGGATGTTGGATGCAATTCTCCTGCTTGCAGTTGCAGGCACTCTTGGCTCCCTGGTGAGGTGATTGACCTTCTTCACCTCCCTATTAGCTGGCTGGGGTAAGTCCAATAAATCATAGGGTAGAAGTTGCAAGTCTGTTGAGGCTCAGGGCCTGACTGTCACATGGACAGTCCAGAGATTCATGTCCCCTGAGTATACACAAAACCCCAGCACCAACCACAGGTACAGTAAAAGTAACAGGAGAGGCTTGTGTCAAAGATCACATCTGAGTCCAACTCCATCACACTCAGAAACACAAACTCCAAAGTAGGGCAACTGACATGGCACTGAATTCCATCTGCCATGATCATAGAACCTGTGGGTCTCTGTAGCCCTCAGAAGAATCTATACCTGGGGTTGTATCTACTTTAGCTGTCTCTGGGACTCTGTTGAGTTGTGCATAACGGTGACCTCTCTGATGACATCCTGGCTCTTTTTTGGAGACTTATAGCCATATAAACTCATTTGTCCTTTCCATTTCCCCCTTTTATTCAAGGTCAAAAAGCATTTTTAACTCCTGATATTACATGTAGGCTGAGATATTCTGCTGATCTGAGTTGACCCTTTTATTCAAGGTCGTTTTCAAGGTACATCATCAGCTGGTACTTGGTATTAATCCCTTGGTGCCAGGGAGGCTCATCCCTGGAAGTCATGTCCCACACTGGGGGGAAGGCAATGCATTTACATGCTGCATTTGGCTTCGAGACTGGCCACATTTGAGCAACATGAGAGCCCCCATGAACACTTAAACACATTCGTATGCCTTAGGGGTATGCCCCAGGAGAATCTTCTCCTATGCAGCCTGTATCTCCGAAACACTGCACCAATGATCCTCCCCTGCCACAGTTGTAATGCCTCTGTGGTCCAAAACTTCTTCAAAATTGAGGTCATCAAAGTAACCAAATAGAACTAATGGGAAAATGACATAATAATTATAATTTTAAAAATAACAAATAAAATACAAATTTTTTAGAAATTTGAAATAATTAAGAAATTAAAAATTTTGGATTATAATGTTTTGACATTATGTCTTTCATCATTGTAAGGTCTAATGTCTTGTACGTACTTTTATATTTTCTTCTATTTATTCCCCCAGTGTCTTTCCTTCATTTTGTCTTCAAAGAAGCTTCAGGTAACAGAAAAGTCATGTACAGAATATAGGTGATTTCCATATCCCCAACATCCTCCCCCTTTTAATAACATTTTACATATGGATGATACATTTGTTAAAATTGGTGTTCAAATATTAAAACACTGCTATTAACCATGGCCAATGATTACCATAATGGTTTACATTTAGGACCGTACACTTTTATAGATTTTGAGTAAGTTTAATATTGTCAGTATCCATCATTGCAAAATAATGTAAAACAATTCCATCACCCCAAAAATGTCTTGTATTCCATCTATTCTGCTCTTCCCTCCCTCTCCCTTTGGGACCCATGGTAACCACCAAGATTAACTCATTGAAGAACAAGCTTCATAGTTATTTGCAACAACATTGAGGGCTTGACATGCTGGCCTGTCCTCCTCTATTAGGCACTGACATTGCTCTCAAGAGACTCCCACACCTCAATTTGAGACTGTAGCAGGACTACCCAGGATGGGAGTCCAACACCTTCCCATTTATTATGTTAGTCTCCACCCACTAATACAACATACTATGAGAAGATGAGTGCTACACACTCCCTAGAAACCTGCCCCAGGTGTGCCCTGTCCCACATGCCCCCCACATCCAACACCTTAAATCAGTAACCTTCCCCTGCCATATTTGCCAAAAGACATTCCCAATGTTTTAGTTTCAACTACATATCCTCAAATCTCCACAGTTCACCTGCTCCCTCCCCCAACATTCCCCCAGTTCCATGGACAGTCCAACCCACACTTTGTACCCTTCCCACCTTACAAACCAGCATCACCAGCCCAATAACATCACCACGCAACTGTTATGCCCATCCACTGCACATCTATATCCTTCCACTTTATCACAGATTTTAACCATTTGGTCATAGACTCACAACCTTCTTCTCCCTTTTTTGACTCCTGTAAGCCTATGTTCCAGACTCTAGCTCTGTAAGCCTACTCGATTTGCTAAAGTCATTTATCAGTGAGGTCATGTAATATTTTATCCTTCAGTGCCTGGCTTGCTTCACTCCACATAAGGTATTCAAGAGTCATACATGTTATCCTGTGTGTTAATACTGCATTCCTTCTTACAGCTGAGTAATATTCTAATGTATGTATATACAACGTTTTGTTTATCCATTCATCTGTTGATGGGCATTTGGGTTATTTCCAACTTTTGGCAATGTTGAGTAACATTGCTATGAACATTGGTGTGCATGTACCTGTTTGTGTCCCCGCTTTCAATTCTTCTGGGCTTATACCCAGCAGTGGGATTGCTGGATCATATGGCAGTTCTATAGTTAGCTTCCTGAGGAACCGCCAAACTGTACTCCATAATGGCTTCACCATTCTCCATTCCCACTAGCAGTGGTTAAAAGTTCCGTTTCCTCCACATCCTCTCCAACACTTGTAGACCTCTGTTTTTTTTAATAGCTGCCAGTCTAATGGGTTTAAGATGATATCTCATTATGGTTTTGATTTGCATTTCCCTAATAGCTAGTGATGTTGAGTATCTTTTCATGTGCTTTTTAGCCATTTGTATTTCTTCTTTTTTTTAAATATTTATTTATTATTATTATTTTTTAATTACATTAAAAAAAATATATGAGGTCCCATTCAACCCCACCGCCCCCGCCCCCCACTCCCCCCACAGCAACACTCTCTCCCATCATCGTGATACATCCATTGCACCTGGTAAGTTCATCTCTGAGCATCACTGCACCCCATAGTCAATGGTCCACATCATAGCCCAGACTCTCTCACGTTCCATCCAGTGGGCCCTGGGGGGATCTACAGTGTCCCGTAATTGTCCGTGAAGCACTATCCAGGACAACTCCACGTCCCGAAAACGCCTCCACATCTCATCTCTTCCTCCCGTTCCCCACACCCAGCAGCCCCCATGGCTACCGTTCCCACACCCATTTCACATTTCCTCTGTGGACACTGGATTGGTTGTGTCCATTGCACACCTATGTCAAGTGAGGGCTTAGATTCCACATGGGTACTGGATGCACTCTTCCCACTTCTAGTTGTAGACACTCTAGGCTCCATGTTGTGGTGGTTGACCTTCTTCAACTCCATGTTAGCTGAGTGGAGTAAGTCCAATAAGTCAAAGTGTAGGAGCTGAAGTCTGTTGAGGCTCTGGGCCTGGGTGTCATATTATCAGTCCAGAGATTCAAATCCCCTACATATATCTTAAACCCAGCACCAACTACAATTCCAATAAAGTAGCATGCAGGTCTTGTGAAAAGAGATCCCCTCTGAGTCCATTTCCATCACGCAGAAACACCAGCTCCAAAGAAGGGCCATCTGTCATGGCAGTGAACCCCTTCTGCCATGACCATAGAACCCGTGGGTCTCTTTATCCCTCAAAAGAACCAATACCTGGGGTTGTATCTACTTTATCTGTCTCTTAGACTCTGTTCAGTTGTACATAGGGGTATTCCTTCTGACAACCTCCAGACTCTTTTTTAGAGACTCACAGCCTTATAATCTCATTTCTCCTTTCCATTTCCCCCTTACATTAGGTCAAACCGCTTCCCGAAGTCATGTTATTATATGTAGACAGGTATATTCTGCTGTTCTGCATTGAATCTTTAATTCAAGGTCATTTTCTAGTTGCTTCTTCAGCTGGTATGTGGTAGTGATCCCTCGGTGCCAGGGAGGCTCATCCCCGGGTGTCGTGTCCCACGCTGGGGGGAATGCATCACATCTACACGCTGAGTTTGGCTGTGAGAGTGGCCACATTTGAGTAACATGAAGGCTGTCAGGAGGAAACCCCCAGGCACAATGCTACTCTAGGCCTTGTTCTTATTGCAGGTGCATAGGCTCAAAAGTGTAGCCATTAGTATCAAGAGCCCACTGTTGGGCCCTCCTTCCTTCCTGGTTCTTGCCGTTGCACCTGGAGGATTGCCGCTGCTCTCCCAGGGCCCACAACAGTGACCCCCCGGCCAGGAGCCCAGTACCCCCCCAGCTGTTGTTTTTAATTGTTTCCACTAGGAGTATATATAGACATTACCATATACCCTGGGCATATGCCCTGTATAACTCCCTGTCAGCCATATATATCCTGTCAATAACATCCCATATCAGTATTCCTCCGCTGCCATTGTTGAACCACTCTGTGATCCAAAACTTCCCGTAAAGTGAATCCCAACATAATGTCAGCTTCAGAAGAGTCTTAGATCACCAAAATTCATATATACAATATACGGTATTTCCCCAGATCCACCATAAAACCTTTTCCCTTCCACAGCAATAATCTTTTAACTTATTCATATCATATTTCCTGAAACTGATGTACAGATTCCGAAACTATAGTTTTCAAACAAGGTAACATTTGTGCTTACTATGTGGTCCATACTTTAGGTTGTACAGTGTTCTAAATTTTTTAGTTATCCTATGTTTTGTCTTATGGTTTTCATTATTAGTCTGTCGTCCCCTATATGTTTTTGGTGTAATATTAGCTGTTTTATATTCATCCTCGTGTACTCTCACATAACTCCTCTTTTGCCCCCTTATTTACCTTTGTTCTATCCATTGCACGTCCATTTCCCCCTCCCCTTAGGGCCCACAACGCCTGCCAGTCTAATGCCCTGGGAGCCGTCCTTTCTCACGAGAGATACAGTTCTCTCTATTCGACGGGATTAGTCTTCCCCAGGATATGGGTCCACCCCACCCAATGGTAGAACCCACCTTGGCAAAATGAGCCTTCAGCTATTCCCTCCGGAGTCCGTCCCGCATCAGACCATACCCCCTGAGCGTCCTAACCAGGTGACCCTCCTATTTATACTTTGATACGTTTTACTCAACATTTAGTTCTCAACGAACTTCTGGCACTCTCCCATGTTTGTGTGTTGCCCCTCCCTCCCACCTATTTCTTGGATCATATTACCCCTCTTCCCATCCCCAGCCCCCCTCAAACCCAGAAAACCCCACCCGAAGGTAACCCCTTGCCCCCATTTTGTCCCTTCTTTGTGCTCATACTTACCCCCAGCTCATCACAGATTCCACCCCTACAGACATTAACTCACATCCTTCCTCCACCCCCCTATTTCCAGTAAGCCACTTTTCCAGACTCTAGCTCTCTGAGGCAGTTAACTTATTTCATATCATTGAGGTCATATAGTATTTGTCCTTCAATGCCTGGGTTGCTTCACTTAACATAAGATTCTCAAGGTTCATCCATGTTATCACGTGCGATTGTAGTGTATTGGTTCTTACAGCTGAGTAGTATTCCATTGTGTGTATATACCACATTTTATTGATCCACTCATCTGTTGATGGACTTTTGGATTGATTCCAACTTTTGGCGATGGTGAACAATGCTGCTATGAACATTGGTGTACATATATCGGTTTGTGTCTTTGTTTTCAGATCTGATGGGTATATACCCAGCAGTGGTATTGCTGGGTCATATGGCAAATCTATGGATAATTTTTTGAGAAACTGCCAAACTGTCCTCCAGAATGGTTGGATCCTTCTGCATTGCCACCAGCAATGGATGAGTGTTCCCCTTTCTTCACATCCTCTCCAGCATTTGTATTCTACTGTTTTTTTCATGGCTGCCAATCTTATGGGAGTAAGATGGTATCTCATTGTAGTTTTGATTTGCATTTCCCTGATAGCTAGGGATTTGGAGCATTTTTTCATGTGCTTTTTAGCCATTTGTATTTCTTCTTTGGAGAAGTGTCTGTTTAAATCTTTTTCCCATTTTTTAAATGGGTTGATTATCTTTTTGTTTTCGAGATATATGAGTTCTTTATATATGCAAGTTATAAGTCTCTTATCAGATATATGGTTGCCAAATATTTTCTCCCATTGTGTGGGTTCCCTTTTTACTTTCTTGACAAACTCCTTTGAGGTGCAGAAGGCTTTAATTTTGAGGTAGTCCCATTTATCTATTTGTTCTTTTGCTGCTCGTGCTTTTGGTGTGATATTCATGAAGCCATTTCCTATTACAAGGTCCTGTAGATGTTTCCCTACACTGCTTTCTAAGGTCTTTATGGTCTTGGCTCTTATATTTAGATCTTTGATCCATCTAGAGTTGATCTTTGTATAAGGTGTGAGATGGTAATCCTCTTTCATTCTTCTACATATGGCTATCCAGTTCTCCAGGCACCATTTGTTGAATAGGCCATTCTCTCCCAGTTGAGAGGGTTTGGTGGCTTTATCGAATATTATATGGCTATATACATGAGGTTCAATATCTGAACTTTCAATTCGATTCCATTGGTCTGTGTATCTCTCCTTATGCCAGTACCATGCTGTTTTCACTACTGTAGCTTTGTAGTATGTTTTGAAGTCAGGAAGTGTGATTCCTCCTATTTCGTTTTTCTTTTTCAATATGTCTTTGGCTATTCGGGGCCTCTTTTTATTCCAAATAAATTTCATAGTTAGTTTTTCTAGTTCCTTAAAGAAGGCTGTGTTGATTTTTATTGGGATTGCATTGAATGTGTAGATCAGTTTTGGTAGGATAGACATCTAAATAATATTCAGTCTTCCTATCCATGAACAGGGAATATTCTTCCATTTATTTAGGTCTTCTTTGATTTCCTTGAACAATCTTGTATAGTTCTCGATGTATAAGTTTTTTACCTCTTTAGTTAAATTTATTCCTAAGTATTTGATTTTTTTATTTACTATTGTGAATGGTATTTGTTTCTTGATTTCCTCCTGATCTTGCTCATTATTGGTGTATAGAAATGCTACTGATTTTTGCGCATTGATCTTATAACCTGCGACTTTGCTAAACTCATTTATGAGTTCTAGGAGCTTTGTTGAAGATCTCTCAGGGTTTTCTATATATAGGATCATGTCATCTGCAAATAATGAAATTTTGACTTCTTCCCTTCCAATTTGAATGCCTTTTATATCTGGTTCTTGTCTCAGTGCTCGAGCCAGTACTTCCAAGACAATGTTAAATAGGAGCGGAGACAATGGGCATCCTTGTGTTGTTCCTGATTTTAGAGGGAAGGATTTCAGGACTTCGCCATTGTAAACAATGTTGGCTTTAGGTTTTTCATATATACTCTTTATCATGTTCAAAAAGTTTCCTTGTATTCTGATCTTTTGGAGTGTTTTTATCAGGAAGGGGTGCTGTATTTTGTCAAATGCCTTTTCTGCATCTATAGATATAATCATGTGGTTTTTTTCTCTCAATCTGTTTATATGGTGTATTACATTGATTGATTTTCTTATGTTGAACCATCCTTGCATACCTGGGATAAATCCCACTTGGTCATGGTGTATAATTCGTTTAATGTGTTGTTGAATACGATTAGCAAGTATTTTGTTAAGTATTTTTGCGTCTAGGTTCATTAGAGAAATTGGTCTGTAATTTTCCTTTCTTGTGGTGTCTTTGTTTGGCTTTGGTACTAGGGTTATGTTGGCATCATAGAAGGAATTAGGCAGTGTTCCTTCTGTTTCGATTTTTTGGAATAGTTTCAACAGGATTGGTGTTAGTTCTTTCCGGAATGTTTTGTAGAATTCACCTGTGAAGCCGTCTGGCCCTGGGCTCTTCTTAGTTGGGAGATTTTTAATGACTGATTCTATCTCTTTGCTTGTGATTGGTTTGTTAAGATCATCAATTTCTTCTTTCGTCAGTATGGGCTGCTTATGTATTTCTAGGAATTTGTCCATTTCCTCTAAATTGTCATTTTTGTTGGAATATAGTTTTTCAAAGTATCCTCTTATGATAGTCTTTATTTCTGTGGGGTCAGTGGTGATATCACCTTTCTCATTTCTTATTTTGTGTATTTGCATCTTTTCTCTTTTTTTCTTTGTTAGTCTCGCTAAAGGTTTGTCAATTTTGTTGATCTTCTCAAAAAACCAGCTCTTGGTCTTGTTTATTTTTTCAAGTGCTTTCTTATTTTCTATTTCATTTAGTTCTGCTCTTATCTTTGTTATTTCCTTCCTTCTTCTTCCTGTTGGGTTACTTTGTTGTTGTTTTTCTAATTCCTTCAAATGTGCAGTTAATTCTTCAATTTCTGCTCTTTCTTCTTTTTTGATATATGAATTTATGGCTATAAATTTCCCTCTCAGTACCGCTTTTGCTGCATCCCATAAATTTTGGTATGTTGTGTTATCATTATCATTTGTTTCAAGGTAGTCATTGATTTCTTTTGAGATTTCCTCTTTGACCCACTGTTTTTCTAAGAGTGTGCTGTTTAATTTCCAAATTGTCGTGTGAAGTCTGGGTCTCTGTCCCTTGCAAATTTCCAGCTTGACTCCACTGTGGTCAGAGATATTGTTTTGTATGATTTCGATCTTTCTGAATTCATTAAGCCTTTCTTTGTGGCCTAGCATATGGTCAATCTTGGAGAATGTTCCATGTGCGCTTGAGAAAAATGTATATCCTGCTGTGTTTGGGTGTAATGATCTATATATGTCTATTAGATCCAGCTCTTCTAATATACTGTTCAAATGTTTTGTTTCTTTAGTGATTCTCTTTTGAGATGTTCTGTCCAGAGTTGATAGTGGTGTATTAAAATCCCCCACTATAATTGTAGATGCATCTGTTCTTTCACTTAGTTTTTCCAGCGTTTGCCTCACATATTTAGAGGCGCCCTTGTTAGGAGCATAAATATTTATGATTGTTCGATCTTCTTGACAAATTGTCCCTTTCACTAAAATATAGTATCCTTCTTTGTCTCTCAAAATTGTTTCGCATTTAAAGTCTATTTTGTCTGATATTAATATAGCTACTCCTGCCTTTTTTTGGTTGTTGTTTGCTTGTATGATTGTTTTCCAGCCATTCACTTTCAACCTCCATGAGTCTCTGGGTCTAAGATGTGTCTCTTGTAGGCAGCATATAGATGGGTCGTATTTCCTTATCCAGTGTCCCAGTCTGAATCTTTTGATAGGTGAGTTTAATCCGTTGACATTCAGTGTTATTACGTTTAGAGAGTTATTTATGGTAGCCATATTTTGGTTGGATTTGTGTTTGTTATATTTTGTTTGTATTATTTTATTTTCCCCTTCTATTTTTGTCTTTCTTGTTGCTTTTACACTCTCCTCCATCTCTGACTGTCCTGTTTTTTCCTTTCTTCCTGCAGAATTCCCTTAAGAATTTCTTGAAGGGGAGGTTTCTTGTTGATATACTCTTTCAGTTTCTGTTTATCTGTGAATATTTTGAACTCTCCATCATTTTTGAATGCTAGTTTAGCTGGATAGAGTATTCTTGGTTGGAGATTTTTTTCCTTTAGTACCTTGACTATATCATACCACTGCCTTCTTGCCTCCATCGTTTCAGATGAGAAATCAGCACTTAATCTTATGGAATTTCCCTTGTATGTGATGGTTTTCTTTTCTCTTGCTGCTTTTAGAATTTTTTCTTTGTCTTGAGCATTGGATAATTTGACAAGCATATGTCTTGGGGTGGGCCTGTTGGGGTTTATGACCAGTGGAGTGCGCTGTGCTTCTTGGATATGTACATCTGTCTCTTTCAGTAGATTTGGGAAGTTTTCATTCATTATTTCCTGCAACACTCCTTCTGACCCCTTTCCCTTCTCTTCTCCTTCTGGAATGCCTATAATGCGTATGTTTGAGCGTTTTGCATTATCATTCAGGTCCCTAAGTCCTATCTGGATTTTTTCTACCTTTTTATTGACCATTTCTACTATCTTTTTGATTTCCAATGCACTGTCTTCCACATCACTAATTCTCTGCTCTGCGTCTTCTAGTCTGCTGATATTTGCTGCAAGTGTATTTTTGATTTCTTGAATTGTGGTGTTCATTTCCATCATATCTGTTATTTTTTTGTGCATGTCTGCAATTTCCCCTCCAAGTGTTGTCTTCACGCTGTTAACCTCTTTCATTACTTCATCAAATTTGTCGGTGATAAATGTTCTGAGATCTTTCATTGCTTGTGCGAAGTCCTGCCCCCCTTCCTGATTTTCAGTTTGTTGATTGGATTCAGCCATGTTTTCCTGATTACTGGTTTGGTTTGTAGATTTTTGTTGCTGTCTTGTCAACATTTTTTCTTGACGGGTTTAATCAGTTCCTTAGCTTCTTTTTCTAGTCTTGGAGATTAATTAGCTGTTTTTTTTGCGTAAGTGTTATATCTTCTCTTTGTCACTTTGTTCTTCTTATTCCAATTTCTTATTGCTAGTTAAGCTCACTTTAAAGGAAAGTATTAGTGCTGGGGAAAGTCAATTGTGTAAGGAAGGAAAAAGTGTGAAGTAGTATTGGTGATATATGTTTACAAAGCAACAATATGAGTTCTGGGAGGATGGAGGTTAGATCATGTAAATTGTGTAGAGTTATAGTAGTAGGAAAGTACCTATAATGAGGTAGACGACTGAATATGGGAGGAATATGGTACATACTAAGAGGCTATTGTTTTCGTGAGAGAGGGAAAGAGAAAAGAAAGGTAATAGTTTCAGGGATGAATACCAGATGGAAAACTAAACAAAGGTATTAGAAATTAAGAGTTAGACACTTTGTGGATCAAAGAAAGGGAGATGGAATATAGGAGAGATAGCAGATGGTGGAGGATATCAAGTTGTAGGGGAAAGGGTATAGTGTAGATAGGCTAAATCTATTCACAGAGAAATGAGGCAGTGGAGGGTGAGGAAACCCAGCAAATGTGAGGTATTTCCTGTAGGACCTATTGTATTGTTAAGGTAAAATAGTATAAGAAGAATATTGGGGACAAGAAAGAGAGGATTGAAAAAAAGAAAAAAAAAAAGAACAACAAGCACAACAACAACAAAAAATAAAAAAAAAAAAAAACAAACAAAAAAAAAAAACAAAGAACAGAAACCCCGCCGCCAGGCTTGGCTGGGCTCAGCTGGGCTCCGGTCCCCCGTCCGCCCCCCGCCGCGGCTCGGCTGGGCTCGGCCGGACTCGGCTTCCCCGCCCACCGCCCGCCGCCGCGGCGCACCGCCGCGGTGCTAGCTGCCTCGGCTCCGCCTACCCAAGGAGGGAGTCCTCCACACGTAGCTGGGATCTCCGTGTATATTTCACAGATGGATCCTCTCTGTTACCTTCCCTCCAAATCGATATCCAGACACCTCCGGACCAGGAAAAATCCCGAAACAGCCGGTCCCAAAGAGTCTCCGACGCCTCCCAGCCGATTCCCCCCAGGAGCTAGTAACCGGGAAGTTCACTCAGCCGCCATCTTGCCTCCCCCTCCTGAAAAGTCCCAAATTATATCTTATAGACCAGTCCTTTCCGTTACCTTCCCACCAAATCGATGTCCAGACACTTCCTGCCCTGAAAAAATCCTGAAAAAGCCTGGTCCCAGAGAACCTCCAGCGGTGCCCAGCTGCCTCTTCCCAGGAGAGACGGCAAGGCAAGCTCACTCAGCCACCATCTTGCTGGAAGTCCCCTGTATTTCTTCTTTGGAGATGTGTCTTTAAATCACTTGCCCATTTTTTAAATGGGTGGTTTTCCTTTTTTATTTTAGAGGTGTAGAATTACTTTATATATGCTGGATATTAGGCCCCTGTAAGATATATGTTTACCAAATATTTTCTCCCATTGAGTAGGCTGCCTTTTCACCTTCTTGACAAACTTGTTTGAGGTGCAAAAGTTTTCAATTTTGAGGCATTTCTATTTATCTAGTTTTACTTCCATTGCTCATACTTTGGGTATAAATTTCATGAAATCATTTCTCACTACAAGATCCTGTAGATGCGTCCCTACATTATCTTGCAAGATCTTTATGGTCTGGGGTCTTATATTTAGATCTTTTCTCAATTTTGAGTTAATTTTTGTATAAGTGTGGGGTGGTATACCTCTCTCAATCTTCTGGATATGGATATCCAGTTCTCCAACCATCATTTGTTGAAGAGGCCATTCTCTCCTAGCTGAGTGCCCTTGGTGGCCTTGTTGACTATCATTTGATTGTATATGTGGAAATCTATATCATTTGATTCTTTTAGTTGCTATTGTAAATGGGATTTATTTCTTGATTTCCTCCTCAGATTGCTCATTACAGGTGTATAGAAATGCTACTGACTTTTTCACATTAATCTTATAACCTGTCATTTTATTGAACTCATTTATAAGCTCTAGAAGATTTGCTCTAGGTTTATCAGGGCTTGCAATGTATTGGTTCATGTCATCTGCAAATAGTGAAATTTTTACTACTTCCTCTCCAATTCGAATGCCTTTTATATTGTTTTCTAATCCAAGTGCTCAAGCAAGTACTTCTACAGAATGTTAAATAAGAGTGGAGAAAGTGGGCATCCTTGTTTTGTTCCAGATTTTAGATGGAAACTTTTAGGATTTCACCATTGAATATAATGTTAGCTGTGGGTTTTTCATATATACCCATTATAATGTCAACTAAGTTTCCTTCTCTTCTTATATTTTGAAGAGTTATATATATTTTTAAAATCAGATGGGTGCTGTATTTTGCTGAATTCTTTTTCTGTAACTATTGAGATGACCACTTTTTTTCTTTCAATCTGTTTATGAATTGTATTACAGTGATTGATTTTCTTATGTTGAACCACCCTTGCATACCAGGGATGTAACCTACTTGGCCATAGTGTCTAATTTATTTGATGTGTTTTTGAATAAGATTAGTACATATTTTGTTGAGGATTTTAGCATCAAGTTTCATTAGAGAGATTGTTCTATAGATTTCCTTTCTTGTGGTGTCTTGGTTTGACCATTGTATTAGGATGATGTTGGCATCATACAATGAGTTAGGCAATGTTCTTTCCATTTTTATTTTTTGGAAGACATTAAGCAGGATTGGTGTCAGTTCTTTCTGTAATGCTTGGTAGGATACACCTGTGAAGCCGTCTGACCCTGTGTTATTCTTAGTTGGGAGGTTTTTGATGACTGATTCTATCTCCTTACTTGTGATTGGTATGTTGAGCTCATCAATATCTTCTTTTGTCAATGTAAGCTGCTTTATGTTTCTAGGAATTTGTCCATTTCCTCTAAATTATTCATCTTGCTGGCATATAATTTTTCAAAGTATCCTCTTATGATATCTTTTATTTCTGTAGGATCAAATTCTCTTCATTTCATATTTTGTGTATTTGCATGTTCTCTCCTTTTTTCTTTGTTAGTCTAGCTAAGGGTTGGTCAATTTTTTAAATCTTCTCAAAGAATCAGCTTTTGTTTTTATTTTTCTAGTGCTTTTTAAATTTTCAATTTCATTTAGCTCTGCTCTAATCTTTGTTCTTTCTCATTCCTTTGTGGTTAGTTTGCTTTTCTTATCCTAATTTCTTCAGATGTGTAATTAGGTCTTTGATTTCAGCTTTCTTCTTTTTAAATATAAGCAGTTATGTCTATGAATTTCCTTCTTAGTACAGATGTTGCTCCATCCCATTGGTTTTGATAAGTTGTATCATCATTTTCATTCATTTCAAGGTAGTTACTGATTGCTTTTCTGATTTCCCTCTGATCCACTCTTAGTCTGTGTGTTGTTTGACTTCCACATCTTTGTGCCTAATCTGGTTCTCTGCCCTTTACTGATTTCCAGCTTCATTCCACTGTGGTTAGAGAAATTATTTTATATGATTTCAGACTTTCTGAATTCATTGAACATTGTTCTGTGGTCTAGCATGTGGTCTATACTGGAGAATAATCCAAGTGCACTTGAGAAGAATGTATATGTTCCTGCATTTGGGTGTAATGTTCTGTATATGTCTATTAGATTCAGATCCTCAATTGTACTATTCAAGGTCTTTGTTTCTTTACTGATTCTCTGTCATGATGATGATGATGTATTAAAGAGTCCCACTATAATTGTAGAGGCATCTATTTCTCCACTTAATTTTTTCAGTGTTTGCCTCATGTATTTCAAAGCACCCTGGTTAAGTGCATAAATGTTTATGATTTTCTTTCTTCTTGATAGATTACACCTTTTATTAATATACAATATCTTTCTTTGTCTCTTACAATATAATTATTTCATTTAATTCTATTTTGTCTGATATTAATATAACTACTCCCTTTTTTGGGGGAGGGGGGCGGTTACTGTTTGCTTGTAAAAATTTTCCAACCATTCAGTTTCCGCCTCCTTGCAAAAATGGGTTTAAGGCTGGTTTCTTGTAGACAATATATATAGTGGTCATATTTACTTATGCATTCTGCCAATCTGTGCCTTTTGACTGGTGAGTTTAATCCATTAACATTCAATGTTATTACTGTCAAGAAATTACTTACATTAGCCATATTTTCTTTAGGTTTATGTATGCCATATTTGTTTTCCTTTCTTTTTATATTTTTGTTGTGCTTACACTCTCTCTCCTGTTTTTTTCCCCTTTTGACCTGCAGAATTCCCTTTAGTATTTCTTAAAGTGCAAGTTTCTTATTGACATGCTCTCTTAATTTCTGTTTATCTGTGAATATTTTGATCTCTCCCTCATTTTTCAATGCCACCTTTGCTGGATAGAGAATTCTTGTCTGGAAGGTTTTTTCTTTTAGCACCTTAGCTATGTCATACCACTGCCTTCTTGGCTCCTTGGTTTCAGATTAGAAATCAGCACTTAATCTTATCAGCTTCCTTTGTATATGATAGATCTCTTTTGTCTTGCAGCTTTCAGTATTCTCTCTTTGTGTTGAAATTTTGAGCATTAGGCAGTTTGACAAATATATGTCTTGGAATAGGTCTGTTAGGATTTATACTGTTGGGGGGTGCTGTGCTTCCTGACATGTACATCCATGTCACTCAATAGGGTTGGGAAATTTTGGGCCATTACTTCCTCCAACACAACTTCTGTCCCCTTTACCTTCTCTTCTCCCTCTGAGATGCCTATAATGTATATGTTTGTGTGTTCTGTGGTCATTCAAATCCCTAAATTCCTGATAGATTATTTTCTATCTTTTTATCTATCTGTTCTACTATCTGTCTTAGTTCAGCTGTACTGTCTTCCAGATCACTGATTCTTTCCTCTGCCTGTTCAAACCTGCTGTTTGTGCTTCCAGCGCACTTTTGATTTCTTGGATATTGCCATTCATCACCATCATATCCATTATCTTTTTATGGATGGCCATGTTTTTAAATCTACTCTTCCAATATCTGCATATTTTTAAACAAATCAATTTTATTGATACATATTAATAAAACATACAAGTCATCCAAAGTGCACACTCAACAAATGTTATCTGTTATAATCACATGATTGTGCATTCACCACTTCAATCATTATTACAGCATTTAAATTATTTCAATAATAATAATACACAAAAAACAAATATTGAACATGAAAATCTCTCACCTCTCAATCTCTGTATCTCCTGCTGTACGTATTTGATGTTTCTGGGTATTCTTGTACAAGTATTTGTTTTTCAAGCAGTTTTATTAAGATATATTCACATACCATAATATCCAAAGTGTAAAATCAATGGTTGTTAGTATAATCACAATGTCGTGCATTCACCATTCCAAAAATTTTAGAACAATTTCATTACTCTAAAAAGAATGTCTCCACACCCCTTAGACTTCCTTTCTCAGATCTACATAACCACTAGTCTAACTTCATCTTTATAAATGATTTATATTTATGTTTTATATAAATGGAATCATACAATATGCAGTACTCTTTGTTTGGTCTCCTTCACATAGTATAATTTTTTGTCTGATATTAACATTTTGCAGCATTAGCTTACATTTGCTCACCTACAAAGAAAAACAGTCTTATATATGCAATTCTACCTATATTCCTATTTCACAAAATATAATTAAATTTCACATTATATGTTTAGTTCATTAGGTAATCATTCAGTATTTGTCCTTTTATATCTGGCTTGTTTCGCTCAGCATAATGCTCTCCAGGTTCATCCATGTTATCATATGTTTCACAAATTCATTTCTTCTTAGCACTGCATAATATTCCATCATGTGTATACCCCAAAGTTTGTTAGTCCCCTCATCAATTGATGGACACCTTGGTTGTTTCCAAGTTTTGACTATCCTGAATAATGTTGTTCTGAATATTGGTGTGTTGATGTTTATTTGTGTCACTGCTTTCAGTTCTTCTTGGTGTATATCTAGTAGTGCTATTGCTGGGTCCTATGGCAAGTATATATTCAACTGCCTTAGGAACTGACAAAAGGCCTCCACAGAGACTGTACCATTCTATATTGCCACCAACAGTGAATAAGCATTCCTATCTTTCCACACCCTGTCCAACATTTACAGTTTTCTGACATTTTAATAGTGTAATAGATGTGATGAGGATTTGCATTTCCTTAATTGCTAGTGATGTTCAACATTTTTTCAAGTGTATCTTTGCCATTTGTATTTCTTCTTTGGACAGTTGTCTTTTCAAGTTTTTTGCCCATTTTTAAATTGGATAGTTTGTCTTTTTATTGTTGATATTACTATATATCATGAATACTAAACACTTATCAGATATGTGGTTTCCAAATATTTTCTCCCACTGAGTGGACTGCCTTTTCACCCTTGACAAAGTCCTTGGAGGTGCAAAAGTGTTGGATTTTGAGAAGGATACATTTATCTATTTTTTATTTTGCTGCTCATGCTTTGGATGTAAGATTTAAGAAACTACTACATACCACAAATCTTGAAGAGATTTTCCTACATTTTATGGTTGTTGTTTTTATATTTAGGTCCTTGATCCATTGAGTTAATTTTTGTATAAGGTGTGATATAGGGGTCTTTTTTCTTTCTTTTGGATATGACTGTCCAGTTCTCTTAGCACCTTTTGTTGAATAAACAGTTCTGGGCCAGCTAGGTGGACTTAAGAGCCTTGTCAAAATTCACTTGACTGTAGGTATGAAGGTCATTTTCTGAGTTTTTGATTCAGTTCCATTGGTCAACCTGTCTGTCCTTATTCCAGTACCAAGCTGGTTTTTTGTTATTATTTTTACCACTGTAACTAAATAATAAAGTCAGAAAGTGAGAGTCCATCAAATTTTTTCTTCTTTTTAAAGACATTTTGGCTATATGGTGCCCCTTACCCTTCCAAATAAATTTAATTATTGGCTTTTTGATTTCTGCAAAAAGGACTCTTGGGATTTTTATTGACATTGCATGCAATCTGTAAATCAGTTTGGGTAGAACTGACATCTTAATGATATTTAATCTTCCAGTCCATGAACATGGAATGTCCTTCCATTTATTAAGCCTTCTTTGGTTTCTTTTAGCTATGTCTTGTATTTTTCTGAATATAGATCCTTTATGTCCTTGGTTAACTTTGTTCCTAAATACTTGATTGTTTTAGTTGCTATTGTAAATGGAATTTTTTTTTCTAATTTCTTCCTCTGTTTGCCCATCAGAAGTGTATATAAATGCTACTATTTTTGCATATTAATCTTTTATCCCACCACTTTCCTGATCTCATTTATTAATTATAGTAGCTTTGTTTTGGATTTTTCAGGATTTTCTAGATCATGTCATCAGGGAATAGTTAAAGTTTCATTCTTCCTTTCTTATTTGTGTGCCTTTTATTTCTTTGTTTAGCCTAATTGCCCTAGCTAGAACTTCTGGCATAATATTGGATAATAATAGTGACAGTGAGCATCCTTGTCTTGTTCATGTTCTCAGCAGGAAAGTTTTCAGTCTTTCACATTTGAGTACAATGCTAGCTATAGGTTTTTGTTTTAATATTTATTTAATTTATTTATTCCTCCCCACATCCTTGTTGATTCCACTTGCTGTGTCTGTTCATCTTCCTTGTTTCTTTAGGAGGCACCAGGAGCCAAACCCAAACCTCCGATGTGGGAGGTAGGCACTTAATTGCTGAGGCAGATCCACTCCCTGCTTTGCTGCATCTCTCATGTTTTTCCTTCCCATGTCTCTTGTTTTGTCATCTTTTGGCTTCAGCTTGCTGCACCTGCCCATTATGTAAGCTTGCTCTCTTCTTTAGGAGGGACCATTCTCCTCCATGCTTTGCTGTGTCTCTCATTATGTTTTTTTTTCTTTCTGTATCCCTTGTTGCATCATCCTTCTGCATCAGCTTGCCATGCCTGCCCTTAGCACCAGCTCTCAGTCTTCTTCAGGAAGCACTGAGAACCAAACCAGGGACCATCCATGTGTTAGGCAGAAGCTCAGTTGTTTGAACTACATTCACTTCCCATAGGCTTTTCATCTAGACACTTTAGCATATTCTTATATTTTAGAGTACTTTTTATCAAGAAAGAGTGCTGTATTTTGTAAAATGTCTTTTCTGCATCATTTGAGAGGAGGATCTTGTGATTTTCTTCTATTTATCAATATGGTTTATTACACTAATTGATTTCCCTGTGTTGAACCATCTTTGTATACCTGGGATAAAACCTACTTGATCATGGCGTATAATTCTTGTAATGTGTTTTGGATTCTCTCTGCAAATACTTTGTTGATGATTTTTGCATCTATATTCATTAGAGATATTGCTCTGTAATTTTCTTTTTTTGTACTATCTTTATCTGGTTTTGGTATTAGGGTGACTCCATAGAGTGAGTTTGGTAGCATCCTGTTCAATTTTTTGGAAGAGCTTGAGCTAGATCAGTATTAAGTCACTGTATTACTCAGTCAAAGAGGCGCTAATGCAAAGTACCAGAAGTTGGTTGGCTCTTATAAAGGATATTTATTTGGGGTAGAAGCTTATACTCACAAGGCCATAAAGAAAAAGTTACTTCCCTCACCAAAGTCTGTTGCCACATGTTGGAGCAAGATGACTGCCAGTTTTGAGGGTTCAGCCTTCATCTTCCTATTAAGGCTCCATGGTTCCAGCTCATTACAATATCAGCTGAAGACTTTCTAGGCTCAACTGCTCTGCAATCTCTATAAGCCCAGCTGCAACTCTCAGGGAAACAGCTCTGCTCTCTCCCCAGGGCTCCAGCATCAAACTAAGCTCTCTGTTTTGCCATGTCATTTTCTCCGTAAGTGTCTGCCCAACAAGGAGCCTGGGACTCAACATCCTACTGACATGACTGAATCAAAGCCCTAATCTTAATTAATCAAGTAAAAGTGAAGTCTCTGAATTTAATAAAATTAAAGGGTATCACACCCAGAGGAACAGACCAGTTTACAAAATAATCAATATTTCTTTTTGGAATTCGTCTGAAATATCAAATTGCCACAGTCATCTTTGAATGATTCATAGAATTAACATGTGAAGCCGTCTAGTGCTAGGCTTTTCATCTTTGGGGGGGTTTTGATGACAGTTTCAACCTCTTCACTTGTGATTCATTTTTGGGGGTATTCTGTTTCTTCTAGCATCAATGTAGGTGGTTCATGTGTTTCTAGAAATTTGTCCATCTAGTCTAAATTTTCTAGGTTTTGGCATAGTATCCTCTGTGATCTCTCTTCTTTTAATGGGGTCTGGGGTAATGCCCCCCATTTCTGATTTTATTTATATCATCTCTCTTTTTCTCTTTGTCAGCCTATCTAAGGGTTCATCTATTTTGTTAATCTTCTCAATGAACCAACTTTTGGTTTTGTTGATTCTCTCTACTGTTTTTTTTTGTTCTCAATTTTATTTGTTTCTGCTCTGATCTTTATTATTCATTATCTTCAGCTAGGTTTGGCATTAGTTTGGTCTTCTATTTCCAGTTTTTCCAGGAGTGCAGTTAAATCTTCAATTTTAGCTCTTTTTTTCTTTTTGATGTCACTTAGGGCTATATGTTTCCCTCTCAGCACTGTCTCTGTGGTGCCCCATAGGTTTTTTTTTTAAGATTTATTTTTATTTATTTCTCTCCCTTCTCTCCGCCCCCCCATTCTTTGCTCTCTTGTGTCCATTCACTGTGTGCTCTTCTGTGTCCACTTGCATTCTCAGCAGCACCTGGAATCTGCATCTCATTTTCTTTTGTTGTGTCCTCTTGCTGCATCGGTTCTCCCTGTATGGTGCCACTCCTGGACAGGCTGAGTTTTTCATGCAGGGCAGCTTTCCTTGTGGGGTGCACTCCTTGCATGTGGGGCTCCCCTACACGGGGCACACCCCTGCATGGCATGGCACTCCCTGCACGTGGCAGCACTACACATGGGCCAGATCACCACAGAGGTCAGGAGGCCCTGGGTTTGAACCCTGGATCTCCTATGTGATAGGTGGACTCTCTATCAGTTGAGCCACATCCACTTCCCCCATAGGTTTTTATATGCATGGCATGACACTCCCTGCATGTGGCAGCACTACACATGGGCCAGATCATTTTTGAAGGCCAGCTTTGCTGGATAAAGTATTCTTGGCTGGCTGTTTTTCTCTTTGAATACCATAAATACATCATACCACTTTCTTCTCTCCTCCTTGAGTTCTGATGGGAGATAGGTACTGAATCTTATCAAGTTTCCCATGTATATGATGTTTTTCTTTTCTCTTGCTGATTTCAGAATCCTCTCTTTAGCTCTGATATTTGTTATTCTGAATAGTAGGCATCTCAGGGTAGGTCTATTTGGACTTATTCTGTTTGAGGTATGTTGGCCTTCCTGGATTATGGGTAAGGAAGTTTTAGGTCATTATTTCCTTAAATATTATTTCTGCCCCTTTTTCCATTTTCTTCTTCTGGGACACCTATAATGTGAATGTTTTTGTGATTCTTATTTTCATTCAATTCCCTGAAACCCTGTTCCATTTTTTTGCATTCTCTTTTCTTTCTCTTTCCCTATCTTTTCCAGGTCAGCTGTTGCATCTTCAAAATCACTAATTCTGTCTTTGAGCAATTCAAATCTGCTCTTATATGCCGCTAATGTATTTTTAATCTTTTTTTATTGTTTTAAAGATACATAGATCACACAAAATTTTACATTAAAACATAGGACATTTCCATATACCCCACTCCCCACTCCTCCCACATCAACAATATCTTTCATTAGTGTGATACATTCAATGCATTTGATGGATACATTTTGGAGCACTTCTGCACAGCATGGATTATAGTTTGATGTATTTTTAATCTCCATCTATCATGTCCTTCATTCCCATTAGGTCTATTACTTTTCTTTGAAGACTTTCAAATTGTTCTTCATTCTCACCCAGTGCCTTCTTAATATCTTTTTCTCTTTAGTCATATTTTCTTTCAATAGTTTAAATTGATTTAGCAGAATTATGTAATTATCATTGGTTAATTGTCTTAAATCCTGAGTCTTTTCAAGATATTTGTTTTGTTTTTTTTTTTTGGCTGGGCTGTCTCTTCCTATTTCCTAGCATGGCTTATAAGTTTTTGCTGATGTCTATGCATCTGAAAATGTTGGTGAATTTACTCCAATGGCCAATTTCTCTCTCCTGCCTATTATTATTTTTTCATAGCACTTTTTTTGATATTTGGTTCAACTTGTCTTAAATCTTTAAAATTGCCCAGTTTAAGTTATCAAAACCATGCCAGGGACTCACTAATGGTGTGTAAGTTTTCTCCTAGGGTGGGGTAGAAAGCCCTAACAGCAGTTTTTGTCCATGCAATTTCCATACTCTCCAGGAGATGGTGCTCTTTGACAAACTTTACGCAGGGGTATATCTGTCTCGGTTTTCCCTTCTTTCTTTTCTGGAGTAAGCTTACCTGGTCTGCATTCTTTTGCTTTAGCATATAGGGCATCATGAGATGCACAGCTTCTGTATTACTTCTCCAGTATGAAATTTCTTTCTTATTCCACATTTCTGAGTTCCCCCATGCTTGCCTCCTGTTATTTCCAGGATTTATAAATTTACTCTGAGGGAAACAGGTAGAGACTAGTCTCTTATATGATCCCCACCCCCCATTATTTGTGTTTACACTATCATTTCTTCTTTCATTTATTCACCCAACAAACATTTGTTAGGCTCCATGTACTTGTTTAGAGGCTGACGTATGAAGATGAGCAATAACAAAAGATCAAATAGAGGTCACCCGTGTAAGGGTTGCTCTCTTGTCTTTCTATTCAGAAATTAAGATATCAGGCTAAAGCTTTCCTTGGCTTCCTGCTAGTTCTGTTGAATCTATGTACCAAATAGCTACTGCTCCTCTCTCTCCCCATCTTATAGACTCCTAGTTGTCCAGGTCTTCTCTTCTCTCACTTGAGTGACTTCAGTGGTAGACTGGATGGCCAGTCTCTTCATGAAGGGTTCCTGTGATCCTTCATTGCTGCTGCTTCCTGGAGGGAAGTTCTCAAAGATGTGGGTCTGGTCATAACTCCTACCTGCTAGAAACCATTCAAGAGCCTTACATGATTACAGTACCTTCAGGGCATTAGTTCACACCTCTGAGGACAGTGCAGTCACAGTTCCCATGGCAGCTTCTGTGCATCACTCAGATCTGATCTCACTCTCATGCCTTCTTTATAATCAAAGCCTAGAAATACAAAATTCTCCTTGAACACACTACAGCATGTCTGCCCCACCATAGTATGTATTTGTCCCTCTGCCTGGCATGCTAATGTCTCTCCCCACCTTGTCTACCTACAAAACTATTCATCAGACACAGCAGGGTGCAATGTCACAGATACAATTTCAAAATGCAATGTATTTGTTTGCACTTTTCTACCATTAGTTAGTGAGTTCCTCATAGAAGGGGCTCTGTCTTATTCATGTCATCATGTTTAAATCTTAAGAATAGCCAAGTATATAGCAGTTGCCGAGTAAGTCTTAAATGAACAAAGACCATGGAAGTGCTAGCAGTAGTGTTTTTGTTAAATGTGTGTAAAAGAAATGAAACGACAATATCTCTGTGCTTGATGAACCTGGATCAGAACAGCTGAGGTCTGCTATATTATCTCTGCTTTCATCCCTTCCCTGTTTTCTCCACAGCATTGGGCTCAACTCCTATTGTTTCTATCATGGAATATGTTGATGGAGAAATCCAGTTATGCTGCCAGTCTTTGGGTTGGTTCCCCCAGCCCACAGTGAAGTGGAAAGGACCACAGGGACATGATTTGCCCTCAGATTCCAAAGTGAATGCAAACAAGCAAGGCCTGTTTGATGTGGAGACCTACCTTATGGTCCAAGAAAATGCCAGGAACCTATCATGTTGCATCCAGAATGTCGACCAGAACCTAATGGTGGAATCCAAGATATGGATAGGAGGTGAGTGGTCAGGAGGAGGTGAGAAGAAGGGGATCTGAGGATTGTTGTTTAGTATTGCCCAGTTTTAATGATTCATTTTGAAAAGTCAAAGTTCAATCATTTTAAAAAAATAAAATCATAAAATTTTGATTAGGTGGAAACAGAATCACCTACTATTGCAGTGGAATAGAATTAAATACATCTTTCAACATATAATCACCCATATAGTACACCCAGAACATAACAAACTTAAGAAGGCTAACTTACAACCAAGGAAATTAGTTTACCCATTTTTTAGAAAACATTGAATTACTACCTATGAAACAGAATAGAATAAAAATAAAGATAATTTAGGAAGGATTTAAAAAACAATAGAATAATTAATGAAAACCCAAATATGTCAGTAATCATGATCAATGTAAAATGACTTAATTTACCAGTGAAAAGACAAAGGATATTGGACTGGATTAAAATATTCCAACTCCTGCAATTCAAAAGAGGAAAATGTAAAACATATGAGATAGTCATTGAAAAGAAAAACTTGAAAAAGACATTCCAGACAAATATTAACCCAAGGAGAACATAATAGGTATATTATATTGTCAAAAAAAGAAAAAAACAAGTTTTAAGTAAAAGACGATTATTAAAGATAGCTACTTCATAAGTATAAAAATTTAATTCACCCAGAAATGGTAACAATGTAAAATATATATACATTTTGGGAAGTGGATGTGGCTCAAGCAGTTGGGCACCCACCTACTACAAAGGATGTCCCAGGTTCAGTTCCTGGTGCCATCTAAAAAAGACAAGGAGATGCAATGAGCTGACACAATAAGAAGGTAGTGGATGCCATTCAAGCATTGGGCACCTGTCTCCCACATGGGAAGTCCCAGGTTTGGTTCCCAGTGCCTCCTAAAGAAGACAGGCAGACAACAAGCAGACACAATGAGCAAACACAATGACCAGAAACAACAAGCAGACAAACAGTGGAAACAATGAGCAGACAGACAAGGAAGCCATCTTGGTGGGGAGGAAATGTGTATTTATATACCTTGTATTATTCAGGGGTCTCTAGGGAATCAGAATCAACAGGAGATATCTGTAAGGACTATGAGATTTTATAAAATTGTCTCACACAACTGTTGGGATATACTAGTCCGAATTCTGGAGGGCAGGCTGCAAGCCAAATATTCTGATGAACACCAGGAGATGCTGTCTGTCTGAAGTAGAGATTGGATTTCTTTCTCTTAATTCTGAAATCAGTTTTCCTTATAAGGTCCTCAATTTATTGGATGAAATGTCACTAATTGCTGAATAGGGTCTACTCAGTTGATTGTAGATGTAATCAGCCAGAGATGTAATCAACTCACCAATGAAGAAAGTCCATGAAATGTCCTTGCATTAAAATTAGCCCAGTACCTGCTCAATCATTTCAATCACCCACCATTACCTTGCCAAGTTTACACAGCTTAACCATCCTTGTCCACCCCTTGTCAACTTGGAAGCTATACATATCACCTTAAATAATATTTATTCTCTAAATAAAAGAAATTACGGACATTTTTTCCTACCTAACAATACTCAACTGTCCTGCATACAACCAGAAATGCACTAAACTCCTCCAGAATAGGGTACTGGTCCTTGGGTAATATTCATTCTTAAACTACACCCTTAAATATTATGTCATGAAATTAATACAACTTATGTCAGATGATAAAGGGATAAGACAGGGAAAAAAGCAAAGATATTCATTTTATGTATATATACAAACATACTCATAACAAAACAAGGAAGATATATTTGTGGCCAGTACAGTCTTCATTTCTGTAACTGGTCACATGATCATAGTAAGGATCTATTACTAACTGGCAATGTGGCAGGAGTGGTGGCCATGTATATTTGGGTTTCTTCCTCATTTAATTAGTCAGCCAAAGTGCTGATGAAAAGTACCTAAACTCCGTTGGGTTTTATAAAGGGTATTTATTTGGGGTAGAAACTTACAGTCACAAGGCCTAAAGAGTTCAACTCCAAGTACCATAAGAGGTACTTTCTCACCCAAAGCATTTGCCATGTATTGAAGCAAGATGGCAGGTGATGTTTGCAAGGGTTTGGCCTTCCTTCTATCTCTTAAGTCTTCCTGTCACAGGTTCTTCTGCTTTCAACTATAGGCTGGCATAAGGCTCATCTCTCCTCAGGGCATGTTTCTTTCCAGGGTTCAGCTGCTCTATTCTCTTCACAACATCAGCTGTAGACTATCAGGCTCATCTCTCTTCCCAGAGCATCTGCCATGTCTAATGAGCTGTCTGTCTTGCTCTGTGTATCTTCTTTGTGCCTCTATTTCCATGTGAGAGTCTTGTTTCATCAGCCCACCAACTGCTCTGGGGCTCAATGCTTAGTCCCACTCTAATGATGTGGTTGAATCAAAGCCCTAATCTTAATATAGTTTAATCAGATGCCTCAGCTGAATCTAATAAAATCAAAGGATTATTATGCCCAGAGAAACATACCAGTTTGCAAACATCTCTCTCTTTTTTGGAATTCATAAATAATCTCAAATTTGCCACACTCAAGTAACTTTCTTGTGCCTCCAGGTCCTGCTTGAGCCTTATTTTGTCTATACTACTCCCATTATATGATGGAGTGCTGCTGTGCATGTACAAATTTATGGTTTGTGATAGTCATGCCTACCTTTTCTTTGGCTATTAGTGCTGCTACTTGGCTTCTGGCAGCCCAGGATCTGGTCATCCCCATAATATTTAAGCATTCTAATTCCATTACAGTCCTTATATTTGAGAGTGATGAAATTTCCTAGAAAAATATAAAATACAAAATGTGACTAAAGGGAAAATAAACTATTTGACTAGCTCTATAATCACTAAAGGAATTAAATCATTATTTAAAATTCTTTTCACAAAGAAGACACCAGTGCCACATTACTTTGCCAAAATTCAAGTTTTTCAGAAAACTGCATTCAATGAAACTGAAAATTCTAAAACAGGGTATGTTAAACTTATTTGCTAAGGTTAACATAATTTTGATACCAATATAGACAAGGGCAGTTTGTAAAAGGAAATATACTGGCCAAGCTTACTCAAAGTCATAGATGTAAAATTCCTATTATAAGTTTTGTAAACCCAATTCACACATGTGTAAATACCATAATTCATCATGACCAATTGGAACTTATCCTAGGATAAATGGTTAGTTCAACACTGGAATATATGTTAATGTAATTATTACCTTAATGAATTAAAGGAGAAAAACTAGAATTTTCTCAATGGCTATAGAGAAAGCATAGACAAATTTCAAGATCCATTAATAAAACTCTTGTCAATCTAGTAATAGAAGAGATATTCTTATGGATATAGAAATAAAAACAAATCTCCTTAATCTCATAAAAAGATATCTAAAATACCTAGAACAAATATCATACATAATGACATGCTATTTAAATATTAAAAACCTGTAGCATATATCATACATAATGATATGTCATTTAAAATTAGGAACTTAAGGCTGCCTACATCGAACATTTCTATGCAATATTATATTGGAGTAATAAAAGTTGCAATAAGGAAAGAAAATGAAAAAGGAGTTATACTTTTTGAAAGGAGGAAATAAAATGGTCATTGTTCACAGCTATATGATGTTAAACACTGGAAGTCAAAATAAATCCATATTCTTTAGTTCACAAAAGAATTCATCATATTCATTGTAATAAGACTAATATACATTGCATTTCTATATATGCACAAAGATAGATAAATCAACATACCTTATGCAATAATAAAAATTATGTTAACTAAACAATAAAATATTTGCAAGCTCTTATTGAAAGCCATTGTAAAACTTTATTAAAAGATATTATGGAAACTGAAATATGAGGACAGACATGATATTATCTGGATAAAATGAATCCCAGAATTGACCTGTATATTCAATACAATTCCACTCAAAGTCTGAGCAGAGTTTCCTTAGAACTTAACAAATCAATTTCAACATATATGTGGAAGTGCAAATGACCAAGACTTGCCAAAGCATGGTTGAATAAGAAGAGCTGAGAAGCTTAATCTAATACATAAATGTATGTGTGTGTATTTATATGTATCAAGACATATCCCAGTGTTGGCACAGATATAGATAAGTGGACCAATGTCACAGAACAGAAAGCCCAAAAGCAAATCCAAGGCTGAACAGAAACTTGATATTAGATAGAGGTGCCATCATGTGTAAAGTGTATAAAAGAAAGTGGATTCAATAAATGATGCAGGCACAGTTGTTACTTATTTGGAAGAAAAATCAAATCTCTATCATACTTTAGATAAAAATAAAATCTACATAGATCAAGACTTATTCAGAAGACTTATGCAGTTTTTTTTAATACATACATAGATATATGTATATTTTTTTGTAAACTGATTTTTACCTTTTTTTAAAGATACATAGATCACACAAAATGTTACCTTAAAAAATATAAGAGGTTCCCATATACCACACACCCCACACCCCCCATTCCTCCCACATCGACAACTTCTTTCATTAGTGTGGTACATTCATTGCATTTGATGAGTACATTTTGAAGCATTGATATACAACATGGATTATACTTTATGTTTTTGTTTACACTCTCTCCCAGTCCATTCAGTGGGTTATGGCAGGATATACAATGTCCTGCATCTGCCCTGCAATATCATTCAGAACACCTCCATGTCCCCAAAATGCCCCAATATAACACATCTTTTTTCCTCTCCCTGCCTTCAGCAACTCATATAGCTGCTGTCTCCACATGAACGATACATTTTCTTCCTTTGCTAGAGTCACAATAATTCTATAGTAGAATACCAGTAAGTCCACTCTAATCCACATTTTATTCCTCCATCCTGAGGACCTTGGGGTGGCAATGACTACTCCACCTCTATCTAAATTCACTAGGGGCTTAGACACCCCCATGTCTCTTGAATGGAAATCTCTTGCTTGCAGTTGTAGACTCTCTTGGTTCCTTTAGAAGAAAGCACAGAAAAAGATCCTTTACACCTTGAGGTCCAAGAGGATTCTTTAAATGCAAATCAGATTGCCTTCACTGTTCAACAATTATTAAGGAGTCTGTTGGGTTGTTTTACAGAAACATTTTTCCAGCCTTCACCTTGGCGCTTGCCTACTATTTTACTGGGATCACTCTGCTTTGGCCTATGTATTTCCATTATCGGATGGATAATTTTTTTCTTCAAGTACAACAGTAAGTGAAATAGACACACATGAGCCTGTGGCTTACTCCTGGTTTCAGCAGGGCTGGGATCAGGGTTGCTCCCACGTACCTCTCTGATTGATTCCCCAGCCCTGGACCGGGGGCCCACCACCTGGATCACAGCCCACAGTCCTCATCCTCTTTCTGAAATGCTTCCTTAGGAAATGCCAGCCCCTTCCAGACCCTTCTGATACTCCACATAGGACTGAGAATTAGACAAAGAATGGTTTTTGGTATACTTAGAGCTTATATCAATTTCTTACAGCTACACTAAAACCCCAGTAAAAGTTTCCACATGGTTGGAAAGGCTTTATAAAGGAAGAAATAAAAATGATTGACAGGAAGTGGCTGTGGCTCAATTAGTTGGGCTCCTGTCTACCATATGGGAGGCCTTGGGTTCATGTCCTAAGCTTTCTTGTGAAGACAGGCTTGCCTGCATACTGCAGAGAGACCCCAGCCCATAAGCACCACAGAGAGCCAACTCAGCAAGGTGATGCAACAAAAAAAGGGAGACAGACAAAAACACAGAAGAGTGCACAGTGAATGGACACAGAGAACAGACAGCAAGCAAGCTGCAAGGGGGCAGGGATAATTAAAAAAAAAGATTGACAATGAGACAAAAAATTTACCCAGTCTCACTAAGAATTTTCACTGTCAATTATCAATTTTTGCCTCCTGGGGACAATACTTCTTCATTTAGAATGCATGCCATAATCCCATCTCCCTCTCCCAGCTGCCACATTTTCCAGTAACCCCAATCTCAGCAGACTCCTAGATTGCAGAAATTCTTTTCAGTAAGCCTATCCTGATTGCTTGGTTTTTTCTCC
Source organism: Dasypus novemcinctus (assembly GCF_030445035.2). Classification (NCBI taxonomy): domain Eukaryota; kingdom Metazoa; phylum Chordata; class Mammalia; order Cingulata; family Dasypodidae; genus Dasypus; species Dasypus novemcinctus. The sequence continues at coordinate 193,947,126 of NC_080674.1, read as the reverse complement.
ATATAGAGATGCTATATATATTGGGGCAGGGGATAGGGAGGTACAAAGGAGAATTCTAGGAGATCTTAGGTCATGTAGACTCCACAGTTTGTCCCAACTGAGCAAGGAACCTTGGTTGTGTATGTACGCTGCACAAGCTTGTGCCAATAATTGAATATTCCTTTTCTGTTTCAGGGAAACACAAGGCAGAATTAGGTAAGTATCTTATCATGTTCGGAGCTATCCAAACATTCACTTCTCCTGGGTCTCTCCCTGTTCCATAGTTTAAGCATCCACAGGTTTTCTGGTTCCAGACTGGATAGAAAGCATGAGGAAGCCAAGAAGTGAAGCTGATTTGCTTTCCCCATCCATTAATTCTGAATTGATCATAAGCATCAGCGTGGTTAAGATGGGCATCAAAAAGTCTGGAAATCTCCTAAAATTGTCTGTAAAATTGGCATGTTGGTGCATTTAGTGGTGAGAAACTGTAGATTTTGTGGACTGTTCTAGTGATGTGGCCCCAGAATGGTAAAGAACCTGTTGAGTGTCCTCCTCAACTTACCACATGGTCTGATGTTTTGGGCCTTTATTTAGATTTGTATTAGTCACTGAATATTCTGCACTTTTTTCATGGCTATTCCAAGAAAAACTGCATAAAACAATCACTGAATATTCCTTTTCTGTTTCAGGGGAAGTCCAGGCAGAATTGGGTAAGTGTTTTATCATGTTTGGAGCTATCCATACACTCACTTCTCCTGGATTTCTCCCTATTCCATAGTTTAAGCTGTCTGTATGTTTTCTGGTTCCAGACTGAACAGAAATCAAGGGCAAGCCAAGGAGAGAAACTGGTTTGCTCTCCCCATCTATTAACTCTGAAATGATCATCAGGATCAGTGTGGTTAAAATGGCATCAAAGTTTGGAAATCTCCTGAAATTGTCTGTAAAATTAACATGTTGGTGCATTTGGTGGTGAGAGAAACTGTAGATTTTGTGAACTGTTCTAGTGATGTGGCCCCAGAATAGTAAAGAACCTGTTGAATGTCCTCCTCAACTTTCTCCTTGGTCTGACACTTTGAGCCCTTATCTAGATTCTGAATCAGCCACTGACTATTCTGCATTTTTTTTTCATGGAAATTCCAGGAAATCTGCATAAAACAACCACTGATTATTCCTTTTCTGTTTCAGAGAAATACCAGGCAGAATTGGGTAAGAGTCCTATCATGTTCAGAGCCATCCATTCACTCACTTCTCTTGAGTCTCTCCCTGTTCCATAGTTTAAGCCATCTGCATGTTTTCTGGTTCCAGACTGGACAGAAAGCATGGGCAAGCCAAGGAAAGAAGCTGGTTTGCTCTTTCAATCCTTTATGTATGAATTGATGATCAGGAGTAGTGTGGTTAAGATAAGCATCAAAGTCTAGAAATCTAAAATTTTCTGTAAAATTAGCATGTTGGTGCATTTGGTGGTGAGAGAAATTGTAGATTTTGTGAACTATTCTAGGGAGCTGTCTCTGAATGGTAAAGATCCTGTTGGGTGTCCTCCTCAACTGTCTCCTTGGTCTGAAACTTTGAACCTTTATCTAGACTCTGAATCAGCCCCTGAGTATTCTGCATTTTGGTTATGGAAATTCCAGGAAATCTGCATAAAACAATCACTGAATATTCCTTTTCTGTTTCAGAGGAGCACCAGGCAGAATTGGGTAAGTGTCTTTATCATATTTGGAGCCATCCACATACTCATTTCTCCTAGGTCTCTCCCTGTTCCATTGTTTAAGCCATCTGCATGCTTTCTGGTTCCAGACTGGACAGAAAACAAGGGCAAGCAAAAGGGAAAATCTGGCTTGCTCTCCTCATCCATTAACTCTGAAATGATCATTAGGATCAGTGTGGTTAAGATGGGCATGAAAGTCTAGAAAACTCCTAAAATTCCCTGTTAAATTGTGCAATAAATAAATATTGGTGCATTTGTGGGTATGGAGTTTGTGAACTGTTCTAGAGATGGTCCTGGAATGGTTAAGAACCTGTTGGATGTCCTCTTCACCTTTTGCCCTGGTCCTATGCTTTCAGCCTTTATCTAGATTCTGAATCAGCCACTCAGTATTCTGCATTTTGCTTCATGGAAATTACAGGAAAAACTGCCTAAAAGTGTTATCATATGCAGAATTTTCCTGCCACATACTCCTCTGGGTCCTGTTCCATGATTTCAGCTTCTTCTGTGTTCTCTTCATTTCAGACTGGAGAAAGCAGCAACCACAGGCTGGTGAGAGACGCTCTCCCCTCTCCCCCCATGTATCTATCCCTTCCATGTCCCTAGTTTGTGGATTCTTATAACTTGAAGCCCATGGGATTCTGAGGAAGCAAAATTGTGGTGGGCTGCAAGGGTTAGGGGTCTCTGAAACTGCCTGCAAATGTTACATTGTGTAAAGAGGATTCATAGTTTTTATCAGATCTCAGGTGGGTCCCTGACAGCCTAAAACAGCAGCCACCCTTGGTCTTTCTAATCTTCCTGCCATCTCCTCTCAATGTGAACACTGACCAGCAGCCTTGCTCATTTTCAGAATGGAGAGATGCCCGGAAATACCCAGGTACTAATATCTGAAAATGTTGACTGTGGCATAGATCCTTCAGTGGGTGAGGGAGAGGGAGGTGACCAGTGACAGATATTGGGCTGCTGAGTGACAATGAGGCACATCTGGCCCACAGATGACAAATCTGCAAAAGGGGTTTTTGTGAAAGGACAGTGGTTCTGTTGGGGTGCTCTACAGAAAATTATTAAATCGTAGTTGAGATATCTCCAAGTCATGGTGTCTGATGGAGACTGGCTCTGAACTTCACCTGACCCAAATCTGAGCCAGTCTGGGGCAGAATGGGGTGACCTCTGGATCCAGGCATAGCCCCATCTCTTCCTCATAACTCATGCTTTCTTTCTTTCTCCCTCTTTCTCCCAGTGGAAGTGACTCTTGACCCAAACACAGCTCACCCCCAGCTCTACATTTCTTCTGATCTGAGAACAGTAACCTATATGGCTGTTCCTCAAACGGTGCCAATCTCAGGAAGGAGATTCAAGAACATGGCTGTGGTGGCTTCTCAGGGTTTCTCTGAGGGAAAACATTACTGGGAAGTGGATGTGGGTCAAAAGGTAGGGTGGTGTTTGGGTGTGTGCCTGGATGACATTGATAGGACAATGGAGAACATGATTATGTCTCCCAATAATGGGTACTGGGTCATTGGAAAGAACATAGGAAATCAGTATTTCTCATTGAACCCTGATACAATCTACTTTTCCCCAAGAACCCCACCTACACGTGTAGGAATCTTCTTGGACTATGAAGGTGGGACCATTTTCTTCTTCAACATAAATGATCAGACACTTATTTTTACCATGACACATCAGTTTACAGGCTTATTGAGGCCCTATGTCCATTATAAACCAGCATTTGGGGGACATGAGACTTCAATTATCTTTTGTCCAGTGTACTGGAGATCAGGGGGGGAAACCCATTTGCAAAGAGTCCCCACATTCCCAGACACATACAACATAGAGCCCCCCTTGCAAGCAGACAGCATAGACTCCTCCTTGCAAGCAACCATACCTTTCCTCACCAAGAGTGATGCACAGAAGGGATCAGGATTTCCACTTGCCTTTAGTCTACGTAAGTTTCTTTCCAGAGCCACACAGCAGCCAACAGAGATGGCTTCCATATGAGGAAAGATTGATGCTTGCCTGAGGTTGGGAAGGAAGAAGGCAGAAGGTGGATTTAGTTTACACCAACTCTATATAGTTAAGTAACCACAGGCAGGTGGTTACTCTTCACATGTAAATAGGGACACTGAACCCCTCAGGGGTTGCAGTGAAGATTAAAGGAACAATATCAATCATACTTGCATCTTGTAGGTGGCATAATATTTGCTAATGATTTTTTCTTTATATTACACTTTTTCCTGAGCACAATATCTATATATTTAATTCACAGTAATTCATTTTCCCCCTTTCAAATTACCTTTGGAATATTCAGTGAGAACCTACTTTGTGCCAGTCTCAGAGATTTGAAGATGAGGGAACACTTTTCCCAAATCATTGTACAAGACTAGTATTGCCCTGATACCAAAACCAGATTTAGATATTAAAAGTAAAGGAAACTACAGACCAATATCTTCATGAACACAGATGCAAAAAACTCTAAATAAAATTTTAGTAATTGAAACCAACAATATATAAAGAATAATACATTACTAACAAGTCAATTGTGGTTTATGCCTGGAATGCATGTTTGAGTTCATATTCAAGCATCAAAGAGCTGAATTCACCACATTAACAAATTAAAAACAGAAAACTATATAATCATTTCAAAAGATGAAGAAAAAACATTTGATAATTACAATTTCCATTACTGATAAAAAAAAAAAAAGGCAGCAAGATAAGTCCGACACAAAAGGACAAATATTGCATGATCTCACTAATCTGAACCAAATATGAGGAATAAGCCCAGGAAATTAAAATCTGGAGACTAGGTTTTCAAGAGACATGAGAAGGGCTGAGAAGGGGTACTAATGCTTAAAATATGTAGAAGTTTTAATTAACATGAATCTGGAAATGGATAGAGTTGAGGTAACACATTATAGTGAGTAAAACTAACACAGGGCGGCACCCGAGGGTGGCGGGGTGGAGGAGGGAGTGGAGCGGAGTCTGAGAGGCTGCGCCGCAGGGGACCGAGGAAGTGTTGGCCGCAGCTTTCGCCCGAGCACCAGCGCCGAGGAAGCGAGGAAGCGATGTCGGGGCTCTGTGGTCGGCTGCTTTGGGCCGCCACTTCGCTGGCCGCGGTCTGTGTGAAGGCCATGGCTCTGAACACCACCGTCATTCCAGCCACGCTGAAACCCTCTTTACCGCCCCCCACCAACAAAACCCTGAAGTCCTCGACGACCCCTGCTCCGGCCACTATTCCAGCCACCGCTTCAGCATCAGGAACCTGTGAAAGCTGTAACAACTGCTTATCCTGTGTTAATGCTAGCGTTGCTAATACTACCTGCTTCTGGATAGAATGTAAAGAAGATAAGAGCTACTGTTCACATAATTCAACAGTTAGTGATTGCCATGCGGTGAATGGCACAGAATTCTGTTCTGCTCCTACTTCCCTTCCGCTGCCAACCAATTCTACAGCTAAAATCACAACGGCTTTGCCTTCCTGTACTACAGCTTCCCCCACAGTCCCTACATCAGGTACAACAAATACCACTGTGACTCCAGCCTTACAACCTGCACGGAAGTCTACCTTTGATGCAGCCAGTTTCATTGGAGGAATTGTCCTTGTCTTGGGTGTTCAGGATGTAATTTTCTTTCTTTATAAATTCTGCAAATCTAAAGAACGAAATTACCACACTCTGTAAAACACCATCAAAGTAGCACAGACTGGCAGTTCATTCATGTCATTCACTGAAATCAAAATAATATCTTTCAAGATGTCCCCATGGAAGACGCTATTCCAGGATCTTTAAATTTCCAAAGGATGCAGATAGGATAATTTGGAGCATCATCCTTGAAAAATCAGTTCGTGTTCATTTTGCTCATTGGGAATATTTAATATATTTTGCATGAATCCTATGGCTGTCTTATTTTAAATGTCTGCTGCTGTGGGATTATATTCTCTCTTCTTGACATGTCAAATGTAACTTTTTGCAAGTGATGGAAAATACTGTCTGTGCTGTGCAGACAACCTCATGACTTTTTTGGCAGTTTAAATTTAGTCATTTAAAGCTTGAATGCTGCATTACTTTGATCCTAACTCAGGATACAGTTTAGAGACCAGAATTTAGAAGAATGTGCCAAATGAGCATCAATCAGGTGGAATTTTGGCTATTATTTAAAAAATGGAGTAAATTTATGAATTCAATAGCAAAAAAAAAAACAACAACAACTAACAGCTGGTTTATAAATGAGATTGTGGCAGCAAGAGTAGTCTAGGGATGCAGATGTCAATTGAAAGAAAGCTAGAATTTAATTTAGGGTCTGAATAAGTGAACCCAGAGATGGATGGGAATTGTGGTTAAGAGTACAAGAGTACAAGAGTACAAATACAAGAATGTCATTCTATGAACTAGAACAAATGGGCATCACTATTACAAGGGGGTAATAATGTAGAGAAGAATGGGAAAAGTACAATTAATGTAACTTATGGACTATAGTTAACAGCAATACTGTAATATTTCTTACATCAATGCCAAACATGTACTCTATTAATAATAACAGGGTATGGAAAAAATATACCAAAGTTATGCTATAGACCAGGGTTTCTTAAACAGATGTCCAAGGGGTCCATGGAAAGATTTCAGGAGATCCATGAGCTTGAATTGAAAATTCAAAAAAAACCCCAAAACAACTAAAACATTCTTGTGGGGATGTATTGGTGTGGGGGTGATATATTTATTAAACAATGCAATGTATAGTGTGGACTTAATAATAGGTCTATGGTTTTCACCTGACTGGCAAAGGGGTCCATGGAACAAAAACAGTTAAGAACCCCTGCAATAGACCATAATTAATGGTCTCATAATCTGTAACAAATGTTCCACAATAATGTAATGTGTTGGTAGAGGGGCGTTGTATGGAAATTTCATACATGTGTATGATTGTTTTGTAAATTCACAATTTCTCTAATAAAAATACTTATTTTTAAAAACTCAGCAAGAAATATATGCAGATGAAAAATAAGCAGATGAAAAGATACTCAAGATTATTAGACATTAAGGAAATACAAATTAAACCACAAAGAGATAACATTGCATATGTATTACAATGGCTAAAATGAAAAAGAATGACTGTACCACATGTAAGAGGAGGCAGAAGCATTGGAACTCTCACATACTACTGGTGAGAATATAAAATAGTACACCTATCTTGTACAACAGATTGATAGTTTCTTTAGAAGCCAGACAATCTCCTATCATAAGATCCAGCCATTCCAGTCTAAGTAATCACCCTAGAGAATAAGAAATGCATAGATATAGAAAGATTTGTATAAATGTTCATAGCTGCTTTATTTGTAATAGTCATAAACTGAAAACAATCTAAATACCCATCAACAGATGAATGGATAAACCAATTGTGATATATCCATGCACTAGAGTACTGCTCAAGAAAAAGTAATGAATTATTGTTACACACAACAACATGGATGAATCTGAAAAAAAGTTATTCCAAGCAAAAGAAGCTAGACCAAAACAGAAAAAAAAAAAAGAATATATTTTGTGTGTCTTAATTTCCTATCTGGATCACAAGTACCACAAGATGGGTTGACTTAAACAATGGGAATTTATTGATTCATGGGTTTGAGGCTAGGAGAAGTCCAAAACTGAGGTGTCAGCAAAGCAAAGCTTTCTTCTCAAAGAGTTTGAAGTTCTGGTGCTGGCTGCCTGCAAATTCTTCAGTCTAGGCTTTTCTGTCATGTGGTAATCCACATGGGGATGTTGCATCCTTTCTCTTCCACTTTGTATTGATTTCCAGCTTTTCCTGCATCTTCTTTTCCTTGTCCAGTTTTCTTTGCTTATAAAGATTTCAGCTACACTGGGTTATGACCCACCTTCCTTCAGTTTGGGCACACCTTAACTAAGAATAATGTCTCCAAATGTTCCATTTACAGTGGGTTCACACCCACAGGAATGGATGAAAATTAATGATATGTTTATTTTCTGGGATACATATCTCAATTTGCCAGACTGTGTGATTCAGTTCATATTAAACTCCAGAATATGCAAATTATCTAGTGACAGAAAGGAGGCCAGTTGGGTAGGAAAGATGACAAAGGGGCAAAAAGATACTTTGGGGGGTGATTGCTATATTCACTCTCTTGAAAATGGCGATGGATTCTTGCATGTATATGTAAATTAAAACATTAAACACCTTAAACATATGCAGTTTATTGTGTGTCGATTATGCTTCAATAAAGATATTTTTAAAATAAATAAACAAGAAAAGAGGAATATGGCTGATCCCAGTGGTAGTATTTCATGAACCTCATCTTTCTGTGAGATTCTTAATTTTTTTTTTTTTACCACAGTCCTATGTCCAATGCATTATAATTTATTTAATGGTTTTCTTTCAAGTGCAAGTCTGTGGGCACCTGGATGGGCACATGGCTGAGTGCAGACACTATCAGAAGGGAGAAAGTGTTGTGATCCTGAGTGCAGCATCTCTAGAGGGCCCTGGGTGGGAGGAAGTGACCACACACTTAGCTGTTACTCTTCACCCCTTCTTGTCTCAACCCCAGGGAGTGACAGGGCAACTGGGATTGCAAATCCACAAGCCCCTACATTGTCCACCTCATCCAATGCTGTTAGAATGTGCCTAAAAACAACTATAGATAGGAACAAATTATTAATACATTCAAGTTTAGATCTTAAGGGCATTATATTGAGTAATAAAAGTCAATCTTAAAGGTTACATACTACATGATTCCATTTATGTAACACATTCAAGTGGCAAAATAATAGAGATTGAGAACATTGAAGTAGTTGCCAGGTGCTAAGGAAGGGGAGGAGAATGTAACTACAGAGGTGCAGCATGATAGAATTCTTTTTGGTGACAGAAAAGTATCTTTATTATAGTGGTGGTGATCAAAATCTATATATGTAATAAAATTGCTTAGAACTACACACACACAGAAATTAATGTGTGTAAAATGTGGTGAAATATGAATTAGGACTTTGGTATGGTTAATAGTATTAATCGGTGTCAGTTTCCTGGATTTGATATTGTACTATAGTTATGTAAGATGTTACCATTGGAGCAAGCTTTCTGAAGGGTACACTGTACTCTGCATTATTTTTATAACCTTTCATTAATGCATAATTATATAAAAATAGAAAATGGAGAAGAAAACTGTAAATCTATAATTATCTTGATAAAATATTTAATTTTTTAAAAAGTTATTAATCTGGGCAATCATTCTGTATATGGCAATTAAAACATGGAAATATTAAGCAGCATATCAGAGGTTCAACTCAAGGTAAGATACATCAAATAATCAAATAAAAGGAAGCTTAAAAATACCTATAGTTTATGAAAGCATGTTGCTGCTCCCCTCCGGCGAGGTAAGGATGAACAGGGCTCTGGGAACACAAAGCCAGAAAACACACAGTAACCACCCTGGAGACACAGGCTCGTGGCTCAGGTCTGGTTTATTGAGGAAGTGGTACAGCTTATATAGGCAGGGGTGAGGGCTTAAGGTGGCGTGGCAATTATAGATAGGCTAGGGGGACTGGGGTGATTTGAAGCGGCTGTTGATTGGAGGAGGCAGGTTTGAAGTTGGCGTGCACGGGCTTTTCTGGCGGGAAGGTGGTGAGGAAGAAGGGTGGTGCCATTTGCGGTAGCCATTATGCATGCTTAGCGACCATTTTGGCTAGATGTTACTTGCTAGCAAGCTCACCAACAAAAGCATCTACAAAAACAAAATAGCTAGTAATAAAATTAAGTAAGGATATAAAAGACTTGCAAACCAGAAACTATAAAACACTGTTGAAAGAAATTAAAGAAGACCTAAATAAATAGCAAGACTTAATAGTTCATGGACTGGAAAAGGTAGTATTGTTAGGATGTCAATATCATCTAAAGCTATCTATAGATTCAATACAATCCCTTCCAAATTTTGAGTGTTTTTTTTCTTCCAAAATGCCAATAGTGATCCTCAAATTCATATGAAACTGCACAGGGCCCTGAATAGCCAAAACAATTCTGAAAACAAAAGAACAAAGTTTGAGAACTCACAAGTCCTAATTTCAAAATATAATGTAAAGTTATAGCAATCAAAACTTTGTATTAAAGAAAGACAAATAGGTGAATGAAAAAGAATGAAAGTCCAGAACTAGTCCCATACGTCTATGGCCAATTGATTTTTAACATGGGTGCTAAGTATATGCAATGGGAAAAGGATCACCTCTTCAACAGAGATGGGAAAACTGGATATTCACCTGCAAAAAATGAAGTTAGACTCCTACATCACACTATACACAAGAATCAACTCAAAAATGATCAAGAACCCAAATCCACAAGCTAAAACTATAAAACTCTTAGAAGATAACACAGGGACAAATCATGACATGGGATTTGACAGTAGATTCTTAAATATGACACCAAGAGCTCAAGCAGTACAAGAAACAATAGATAAATTTGACTCATCAAAAAAAAAAAACTTTTGTACATGAGATCATTATTAAGAAAATTAAACATATATAAAGAAAATTGAATTTATATAAATATATAAATATAAAATGCAATATATGGAATGGGAAAATAGTTGCAAACCATTTATTAGATAAGGGCTGTGATAGATTGAAGTTGTTTTTTCATGTTGTTCTATGAATCTCATAGAAAAGGATTATGTTCTTGATCTAGTCCTTTCCTGTGGATGTATGGCCCTATCGATTGTAGTAGATTAGTGAAGCATGAGTTAGGTTGGACTTCCTCCCTCTTGCTGGAGAATTATATAAACAGAGACACAAAGTGAGAGAGAAAGAGAAAGGATGCTGCCATTTTGTCCTGGACATGTGTGAAAGAGAACTCAAGGATCGCTATCAGCCAAACCTGAAGCACAAAGCTCCCAAGAGGCTGGGCCCATGGAGCAGTTCAAGACTGAAGAGATAAGCTGTATGTCTGACAGAGCACAGCTGAATCAGGAAGAAAGCAGAGCAGCTTAGACTGATAGAGGAGGCTGGAAAGCGACAAACCTTATGCCTGGTTACTTATATATCAGGTCTGGGAGATGGTGAGCCCAGAGGGGAAGATAGGGACCTTGGCAGAGAGCAACTGTCTTCTTGCTTCACCACATGGCAGGACCCCAGGATCACCAGTAGCTGACTTTGTTGAAAAAGCATCTCTGCCGATGTCTTGATCTGGACATTTCATGGCCTTGGAACTGGAAACTTTTACCCTAAATTCAATTCATATTATAAAATCCAATACAAATCCCTTCTGATACTTTGCATCAGCAGCCCTGTGGCAAACTAAGACATAAATTCATAAAAGTGGGGTGTTGATGCTTGCAATTACCAAAAATGTTGTTATTGGCTTTATAAACGGGTAATGAGCATTTTTTGGAGGAATTTTGATAGAAAAGGCTTAGACTGATTTGAAGAGAATTCTGGTAAAAATATGGATGCTAAAGATAGTTCTGAGTGATTACAACTGAAAATGGGAGGATTGCATCCAGCATCCAGGTGGAATCTGACCCTCCTCTTGACATAGAGGTGCAATGGACACAACCAATCCAATGTCCACATAGAAGAGGTGGCATTGGAATGGGAAAAGTGGACATAGTGGACGAAGGGTATGGGGAAAGGCAGGAAGAGATGAGAGGTGGAGGCGTCTTTGGGACATGGAGCTGCCCTGGATGGTACTTCAGAGGCAATCACCAGACATTGTAAATCCTCACAGGGCCCACTGGATGGAATGGAGGAGAGTATGGGCTATGATGTGAACCAATGTATATGAGGTGCAGAGGTGCCCAAAGATGTACTTACAAAATCCAATGGATGTGTCATGATGATGGGAACGAGTGTTGTTGGGGGGGGGGAGAGGGGGGGTGGGGGGATGGGGTTGAATGGGACCTCACATATATATTTTTAATGTAATATTATTACAAAGTCAATAAAAAATAAAAAAATTAAAAAAAAAAGATAGTTCGGATTTAGATGGAAATGATGAATGTGTCATTAGGAACAGGAAGAAAGGTGCTCTTTCTTTTAAAGTGGCAGCAAACGAAAAATTGAGTTCTGATGTTAGAAGAAAAGTGGAACTTGAGAATGGTCAAATGAATTCAGCAAAGTAGTTGTTTTTTAGAATTGCATAAGCTGCTGAAATCAATATACCAGAAATGGGTTGGCTTTTCAATGGGGGATTATTGGCTTGCAATATTACAGTTCCAATGCTGAGAAAAGGATTGAAGTCAAGGCATTATTAGATGACACTCTCTTCCCAAAGACCAGCTGCTGGGGATCCTGGACTTCTCTGTCACATGAGAAGTCACATGATGGCATCTACCATTCTTTACCTTCTCCTCCAGGCTTCTTTTTTTTTCTGGCAGCTCCATCTGTGAATTTTTTGCTCAGCTTTTGTGAAATCCTCTCTGAACTCCTGTGTTCCATTAATTTCAGCTTCTGGTTTCCAGGGTTTTCTCTCAGCTTCTAAATATTCCTTTCTGTGTCTCCCATTTATAAAGGACACCAGTATGAACATTAAGACCCAATCTAAGCCATGCCTTAGTGAAGTAATCCAATCAAAGGCCCTTAATTGAAGTAACCTAATTAAAAGGTCCCATCTACAATAGGTTAACACCCATAGGAATAGATCAACTTTTAAGGGCATAATTTTCTGGAGTTCATGTAGCTTCAAACTGTCACAGGCAGGATACAAGATCAAAACACAAAATTCAGTAGTGTTTCTATATACTAGTAATGAACAATCAGAAGAAGAAATCAGGAAAAAATCCATTTACAATAGTAATTAAATGAGCCAAATATCTAGATATAAATTTAACCAAAGATGTAAAGGTCTAATAAACCAAAAACATTGTTTAAATTTTACAAAGACTTAAATAAATGGAAGGATATTCCATACACAGGGAAAGACTACACATTGTTAAGATTTGAATACTACCAAGAGATTTACAGAGAACTTCCTGCATGACATTGCAATGATGGATACAGACCATTATACATTTTGTCATAACCTAAAAAATTGTGCAGGGCAAAATGTAAATTATAATGTAAACCATAGTCCATGGTTAGTAACAATGCTTCAATAGGTGTTCATCAATTGTAACAAAAGTACCACAGTAATGAAAGATGTTATTAATTCAGGAAAGAATGGGAGGGGGAAAAGGTGGAGAGTACAGGAATCCCCTATAATTTTTATGTAATATTTATGTATTCTAAAGCTTTAAAAAAATAAAAATAATAAAGAAAAACAAAGAAAGAAAAGTGATAATGCTGGAAGTGGGTTTTAAATTACACAATTTGGAATCAGAAGAGATAATTGACCGTGGATTCGTTGACACTACCCACATTAGCGAACTCTAGGTATGTTGGCTTGAGAGCTTAGTGAAGATAAAATTTTAAAAATGGGATAAAATTCCAATAGCCTTCTCTGAAGAAAAAGAAAAAGAAAAATCCTATTATTCTATTTATATGGAAATAAATGACCCCAAATAGCCAAACATCCTGAGAAAAGAAGAATGAAGTTAGAGGACTCACAGTTCCCAATTTTAAAACATATTATATCTAGAGGACTTTCATGAAGATGGTGGACTAGAAAAGAACATGACTCTCTTCTCCAGAAAAATAACTAGAGGACAGGTTGAAGAAGCCTAGAATAATATCTTTTAGTGTTTAGGATACCGGGCAAAGGCTGGACACCACTCAGAGAAGAGAGGGACTAAGGAAGGAATTCACAATGACAGAACTGTGCTGCTGGCACCATCCTCCACATTAAAGACACTTCAGAAATCTCAGGGCTCTGGGCCTGTACCTACAGCGAAAGGTGGCTCCAGGGATCAACCATCCCAGGAAAAGGAAGAGAAAGGGACACTGCCTAAGGCTGACTCAGATTCTGATCCACAAATTTCTTCTGTTGTGACCCACCAGCCTTTCTAGGCTGGATAGGACTCATAAGTGGTTTGCTTTGGGAACCATGAAGGATTGGAGAAATCTGACCCTTGAAATTTCCCTCTCTTCTGGCTGGAGCTGACTGCTGAAGATGCTCCAGGAAAGGAAAGAAAGAGGGCCACTGCCTGATGCTGACTCAGCTTTTAACTCACAAATTTGGTCTGCTGTTTCCCACCCTTCCAGGCTGGGTGGTGCCGTGCCATTGTTTGCATTGGGAGCCAGCAAGGAGCTAAAGATATATGACCCTCCCAATCTCCTTCTCTACTAACTGGGACTGATTATTGAGGACTCAGAAGGCAGTGGAAATATTTCCTAGCTAGGAGAAAAGAGGGCACTGTCAAAGAAGGCTGGAGAACTGTCTCAGAAAAGTTTGAATTACAAGGCTCCTAGCCTCCAGACAGGAAGCTCTATCACATTGATCACATTTATGTTGTAACAAAAAAACTCTGACCAGGCACTGAACTGAGAGCTGCCAAAGAGTGCTATCTGCTGGCAGACCAAGGAAGTACACATGAAAAAAAATAAGCAGGAGAGGATTTTTCTGGCCTCTATAGCCTCCCTTCCCAAGGGAGCAAGTCTACAACCAACTACTGGGTACAGTGCCCAGTTTTGAGCAACCAGCAGGGACAACTTAACAATCCAGGTCAAGCCAAGAATAAAAAAGCAATGGTAATACACAGGCCTCCTGCTACTAAATCCCTACAAAAGAGAAAGAAATAGAGCACCTGAGTAAACTACACCATAATCAGATGCCTAGACATCAGCTAAAAATTACAGTCCATGCTAAGAAAATATAAGACATGTCCCAAGAAAGGAAATATATCGAAGCCCCAGAAGAGATGCAGAGTTTAAGAGAATTAATCAGTGAGATGTGCACAAATTTCCAAAATCAAATTAAGGAGTTGAAAGATAATATGGTTAAAGATATAAAGGATATCAAGGAGGTATTGAGTGAGCACCAAGAAGAATTTGAAATCCTGGACAGAAAAGTAACAGCACATGGGAAAGAAAGATTCAATAGGTGGGATAAAAAAAATATATATTAGAGGCACACCACAGCAGACTCAAAATGATAAAAGAAAGAACAATTGATACTGAAGGCAGAACATCTAAAATTGAAGAGAGAAAAGAACAGAAAGAGAAAAAAATGGAGAAAATTGAACAGGGGTTCATAGAGTTGAATGACAACATGAAATGCAACAACATACATGTCATGGGTGTTACAGAAGGAAAAGAAAAGGGAGAGGGAGCAGAAAGAGTATTTCAGGAAATAATAGGTGAAAATTTTCCAACACTCATGAAAGAAATGTATTTACATGCCCAAGGGCACCAGACCCCAATCAGAATAAATCCAAATAGATCTAATCCAAGACACATACTACTCAGAATGTCAAGTGTCAAAGATAAAGAGAAAATTCTCAGAGCAGCAAGAGAAAAGCAAACCATCACATACACGGCTGTCCAATAAGACTTAGCACATATTTCTCTTCAGAAACCATGGAGATGAGAAGACTGTGGTATGATATAATTAAGATATTGAAAGAGAAAAACTGGCAGCTCAGAATTCTTTTTTTATTTATTTTTAATTTTATTTTTTGAAGATACATAGATCACAAAAAATGTTACCCTAAAAAATATAAGAGGCTCCCATATACCCCACCCCACCCCACCCCACTCCTCCCACATCAACAACTTCTTTCATCACTGTGGAACATTCATTGCATTTGTTAAATACATTTTGGAGCACGGCTGCACTGCATGGATAATAGTTTACATTGTAGTATACACTCTCCCCCAGTCCATTCACTGGGTTATGGCAGGATATATAATGTCCAGCATCTGTCCCTGCAATATCATTTAGGACAACTCCAAGTCCTGAAAATGCCAACATCACATCTTTTCTTCTATCACTCTGCCCTCAGCAACTACCATGGCCACTTTCTCCATATCAGTGCTACAATTTTTCCATTACTAGTCCCAATATTTCTATAGTAGAATATCGGTAAGTCTACTCTAACCATATTTTATTCCTCCATCCTGTGGACCCTGGGATGGTGATGTCCACCCCACTTCTATATTGAGAGGGGGCTTAAATACCACAAGGCTGATGGATGTAATTCTCCTACTTGTAGTTGTTGGCACTTTTGGTTCCCTGGGGTGGTGGTTGAGAATTCTTCTTAAAAAAATATTTTTATTGTCTTTTTTAAAAAGATGCATAGATCACACAAAATGTTACATTAAAAATATAAGGGAAGCAGATGTGGCTAAAGTTATAGAGCTTCCACCTACCATATGGGAGGACCTTGTTTTGTTCCCTGGGGCCTCTTGGTGAAAAAGCAGAAGAGAAAGTGCCCATGTGGCAAGTCAGTGCTTGCCTGGGTGCCTGTGTGGTGAGCCACTGCCCACACAAGCATCTGCATGAGCGCCATCATGGTGAGCCAGTGCCCCATGCAAGTGAGTCATGTAGCAAGACGGGGACACATCAAAAGAGAGACAATGGGAAAGTCAAGGTGAAGCACAGCAGAAACCAGGAACTGAGGTGGCCCAACTAACAGGGAACCTCTCTCCCCATAAGATGTCTCCAGGTTCAAATCCCAGTGAATCCTAGAGAAGAGAAAATGAGAAGAGAAGACAACACAGACAACAAAAAGAGCAGGGTAGGAGGATGGGAAAGGGTAAAATAAATAAATAAAGCTTATATGTATATGAAAGGTTCCCATATACTGCACACCCCACCCAATCCCCACTCTTCCTACATCAACAACCTCTTTCATCAGTGTGGCACATTCATTACATTTGATGAATATATTTTGGAGCACTGCTACACCCCATGGATTGTAGTTTACACTGTAGTTTACACTCTCTCCCAGTCCATTCAGTGGATTATGGCAGGATATAAAATCTTCTGCATCTGTCTGTGCAGTATCAGTCAGGACAACTACAAGTCCTGAAAATGTCCCCAGAGCACACCTCTCCCTGCCCTCAGCAACTCCCCTGACCACTGTCTCCACATCAATGATACCATTTCTTCCATTGCTAGAATCACAATAATTCTATAGTAGAACAAACAGTAAGTCCACTCTAATCCATATTTTATTCCTCCATCCTGAAGACCCTGGAATGATGATGTCCACTCCACCTCTAATTCAAGAGGGGGCTTAAATCCCACATGGCTAATGGATGGGATTCTCCTGCTTGCAGTTGTGGACTCTCGGTTCCCTGGTGTGGTGGTTGACCATCCTCACCTCCCTGTGAGCTGACCTGGGTAAGTCCTATGAAGCACAGAATAGGTCTTGCAACTCTTCTGAGGCGCAGGACCCAGCTGGCACATAGACAGTCCAAAGATTCAGGTCTTCTGAGCACACACCAACTGAGAATTCTTTATCCAGCAAAACTGTCCTTCAAATATGAAGGTAAGTATAAAATATTCACAAACAAACAGAAACTCAGAAAATTTGCAAAGAAAGATCTACCTATACAGGAAATATTAAAGGAAGCCTTACAGCCTGAGAGAAAAAGACAGGAGGGAGAAGCTTGGAGGAGAGTACAGAAGAAAGAATAGCAGAAAGAATAATGAAAAGAATAAAAAGACAGATAAAAATATATTACATATGAAAAGTGAAAAAAATAATGGTGGAAGTAAATAGTGCTTTTACAGAAATGTCATTGACTATGAATGGATTGAACTCCCCAATCAAAGGATACGGGCTGATGGAATGAATGGGTAAAAGTGAAAATGAGCCATCCATATACTGCTAACAAGAAATTCACCTTAGAACCAGGGATACAAAATGACTGAAAGTGAAAGCTTGGAAAAGGATACTCTATGCAAAGAGTAACTAGAAAAGAGCCAGGGTAGTTATACTAATAAACAAAACAGACTTTAAATGCAAAAAGTTATGAGATGCAGAAGGTCATTATATTTTAAAAAGAGGAATAATCCACTAGGAAGATATAACACATAAATATCTATGCACCTATCCAGGGTTGCCCAAAATGCATGAGACAAACTCTGGGGAAACTGAAGGTAGAACTAGACATGTCTACAATAATCACTGGAGACTTCAACCCCCACTCAGCATTAGATAGAACAACTAGAGAGAAGATCAACAAGTATATAGAGAACTTGAACAATATGATAAATGAGTTAGACCTAACAGACATATACATAACACAGCATCTGAATTCAGCAGGTTATTTGTTCTTCTCAGGTGCCCATGGATATTTCTCCAGGATAGACAACATATTAGGCCACAATACAGCTCTCAATAAATATAAAAAGATTGAAATTATACAAAGCGCCTTCTCATCATAATGGATTGAAACTGGAAATCAATAATAGACTGGAAAAAAGTAAATTTGCAAATGTGTAGAGCTGAACAATACACTCCTAAATAATCATGGGTCAAAGAAGAAATTTCAAGTGAAATCAGCAAATACATTGAGACAATGAAAATGAGAACACAACTTATCAAACTTATGGGATACAGTGAAGGCAGTTTTGAGTGGGAAATTTATAGCCCTAAGTGCCTATATTAAAAAAAAAGAAAGAGCTAAACTCAAAGATTTAACTGCACAACTAGAGAAATTAGAAAGAGAAGAGCAAACCAATCCCAAAGCAAGTGTAAGAAAAGAACTAATAATGAGAGCAGAAATAAATGAAATTGAGGACAAAAAAAGAGAAAATAAAAAAACAAAAGCTGTTTCTTTGAGAAACTGATCTATAGATTCAATGCAATACCAATCAAAATCCTAGCAGCTTAATTTATGAGATTAGAAAAGGAAATTAACAAATTCATTTGGAAGGTAAAGTTCACCAGAATAGCCAAAAACATTCTAAAAAAGAAAGGCTACATGGTAGGAATTTCAATGTTTGACATAGAAACATATTACCAAGTTACAGTGGTCAAAACAGCATGGTACTGGCATAAAGATAGACACATAGATCAGTGGAATAGAATTGAGAGTCCAGAAATAAACCCTTACCTATACAGTCAACTGGTTTATGACAAACTTACCAAGTTAATGTTAATGGGACAAAACTGCCTCTTCAAAAAATGATGCTGGGAAAACTCAATATATATAAGCAAAAGAATGAAGGAGTATCCCTATCTCACTCCCTATACAAGAATCAACTCAAAATGGATTAAAGTCCTAAATATAACAGCAAGGACCATAGAATTACTAAAAGAAAATGTAGGGAAACGTCTTCAAGACCTTGTAGTGGGTGGTGGTTTCTTGGACCTTATACCCAAAACACATGCAAAAAAAAAAAAGGAAAATAGATAAATGGGACCTCTTCAAAATAAACACTTTTGCACCACACAGTACTTTGTTAAATAGGCAAAAAGGCAGCCAACTCAATGGGAGGTAATATTTGGAAATCACATATCCAATAAGGTTTAATATCCAGGATATTTAAAGATATGTTACCATTCAACAATAAAAAGACTATATGACCAATTTAAAAATAGGCAGAAGACTTGAATGGACAACTGTCCAAAGAAGAAATACAAATGGCAAAAACAAACAAACAAACAAACAAAAACCCTGAAGAAATCCTCAACATTACTAATGATTAGGGAAATGCAAATCAAAACTATAATGAGATATCACTTTGCACCTATCAGAACAGCACTAATACAAAGAAAGAGAGAGCTACAAGTGTTGGAGAGGATGTGGAGAGATAGGAACAGTTCTTCACTGTTGGTGGGAATGCAGAATGGGACAGACTCTGTGGAGGATTCTGGCAATTCCTGATGAAGTTAAATATAGATTTGCCACATGCCCCTGCAATACCACTACTAGGTATATACCCAGAAGAAATGAGAACAGTAACATGAACAGACATCTGCACACCAATGCTCATAGTGGCATTATTCACAATTGCCAAAAGTTGGAAACAGTCCAGGTGTCCCTCAACTAATAAATGCATAAACAAACTGTGGTGTATTCATATGATGGAATATGATGAAGCTGTAAGAAAAAATGAAGTCATAAAGCATATAAAAACTTGGATTAACCTGGAGAACATTATGTTGAGTGAAAAAAGCCAGACACAAAAGGACATATACTGAATGATTGCATTATTATAAACCAAATATATTGTGTAACATATTGTATAATTCAAAAATTTTTATATGTATCCAGTACACTTAAGAAATGTATATTTTTATTTAACAGTGTTTTCTTTTTAGTTTTTTATTATCTTTTCAACTATTAAATTAACAGAATAAAGTTTAAAAGAAGAAAAACACATGGGCAAAAGACTTGAATAGACATTTGTCCAGTGAAGTAATAAAAATGCAAACAACAACAACAACAACAACTACACATAAGAATGTTCAATATCACTAGCAACTAGGAAAATGAAAATCAAAACTATGGTGAGATATCATATAACACATATCAGAATGGCCACAATTAAAAAGACAGAACTACAAGTGTTACAGAGGATGTAGACAGAAACATTCTGTGTTGCTTGGCTGAAATTGAGCAAGAAAATTCTTAACCTGTCAATCTTTCTATGCTGTCCCTGCTATACATAGCTGTGATTTCTGGTTATTCTTGCACAATTACTTATTTATTTACATACCATACAATCTATCCAAATTGTATAATAAATGTCTTTTAGCATAATCACAATATTGTGCATTCATCACCACCAAGAGAAAAAGAAAAAAAAGAGAGAAGAAATTGGAAAGGAAAAAGTAACACTTTCCTTATTTGCAGGTGACATAATCGAATATACAGAAAATCCTGAAAAATCCACACAAAAAAAGCTACCAGAGTTAATAAATGAAATCAGCTAAGTGGCAGGGTACATGACCAACACTCAAAATTCAGTAGTGTTTCTGTATACAGTAATTAACAAGCAGAAGAAGAATCCAAGAAAAGCTCCATTCACAGTAGCAACTAATGAATTTACTATCTAGGAACAAATTGAATCAAGAATGTAAAAGACTTGTCCACACAAAATTACAAAACACTGCTACAATATCAAGAGGGACCTAAATAAATGGAAGGACATTTATTTACAAGGATAAGAATACTAAACATTGCTTTGATTTGTATTCCTCTAATGGCTAATGTTGCTTAGCATATTTTCATGTGCTATCTGGACATCTGTATATCTTCCTTGGAAAAATGTCTGTTCAAATCTTTTGCTCATTTTCTCATATGTTAATGTTTCTTTTTATTGTTGAATTGTGGAATTTCTTTTTATATTATGGATATTAAACATTTACCCCATAGGTGGTTTCCAAAAAAAGAACAATTTTCTTCATTTGTCTGTTTTTGTTTCTTCTTATTATTGAAATAATGAAAATGCTTTAAAATTATAGAATGTACAACTATGTGATGATATCTAATACCATAGATTATACACTATGGATGAATTGTTTGCTTATTAATATGTACCAACAAAATTGATTTGTCTAAAAAAAGAATTAAGAAACTGGGTGAACAGAAAGAAAAATTTGAAACCTTGAATGACATAACAGGGTTTATGGAAATAAAAATCACAATAAGTGAGATTAAAAATAAAATAGGAAAAAAAGAAAAACAACACCAAAAAATATATATAACAGCAGATTTGAAATCATGGAAGAAAAGAATCAGTGACAGAAAGGACAGATCAACTGAAAATGAAAGGAGAAAAGGATAAAGAGAGAAAACAATGGGAAAAAAATGACCAGGGGCTCAGGGATTTGAAGGATAGCATGAAGTGTACTGACACAGAAGAAGAAGAGATTTGAAAAGTGGTAGAAAGAGTATTTGACAAATAATGGCCAAAAACTTCCCAGCATTCATGAAACACATGAATATATGTGTCTAGAAAGCACTGGAGATTCCAATTGGAATAAATCCAAAGACCTACACAAAGATACTTAAGATTCCAAATGCCAAATGCCAAAGATAAAGAAAAAATTCTGAGAGCAACAAGGGAGAAGCAAAATATCAAATACAAGGGACATTCAATAAAACTTAAGAGCAGATTTCTCTTCAGAAACCATGGAAGTGAGAAGGCAGTGGTATGACAAAATTAAGGTACTGAAAGAGAAAAACTGCCAGCCAAGAATTCTTTACCAACAAAACTGTTCTTCAAATATGACAACAAATTTAAAATAGTCATAGATAAACTGAAATTAGGAGAGTTCATAAACAAGCATCCAGTTCTACAGGAAGCACTAAAGGGAATTTTGCAGCCAGAAAAGAAAAGAGAAGAGAGAGACACTTGGAGGAGAGTGTAGAAGTGAATATTCTCAGAAAAGGTAATCAAAAGGTTAAAAAACAGACAAAACTAAGATATGACATATGAAAGCCAAAGGTTAAAATGGTTGAAGTCAGTAATGCTCTTACAGTAATAACACTGAATGTTAATGGATTAAACTCCCCAATCAAAAGACATAGACTGACAGTATGGATAAGGAAACATGAGCCATCCCTGTATTGTCCACAGGAGATTCACCTTCGACCCAAATGATGCAAAAATACTGAAAGTGAAAGGTTCAAAAAAGATATTTCATGCAAATAGTAACCAAAAGAGAGGAGGGGTAGTTATACTGGTGTTGGATGTTTAAATGAAACTGGTGTTTAAATGAAAAAGAAAACAACAATAAAAAAACAAACACATGATAAAAGAAGCAGAAAGTCATTGTATATTAATAAAAGGGGCAATCCACCAGGAAGGAACAAAGGTCATAAATATCTGTACACCTAAACCAGGGTGCCCTAGAATATATGAGACAAACAAATTGGTAAAACTAAAAGGAGAATTAGACATCTCTACAATAATATTTGGAGACTTTGACATGACACTCACACCAATGCATAGAATGACTAGACAGATGATCACAAGGAAACAGAGAATTTGAACAATGTGATCAATGAACTGAACCTAACAGACATATACAGAATATTGCATCCCAGATCAACAGGTTATCCATTCTTCTCAAGTGCTCATAGCTCTTTCTCCAGAATACACCACATGTTAGGCCACTAAAGAGCTCTTGATAAATTTAAGAAGATTGAAATTATACAAAACATCTTCTCTGATTATAATGGAATAGGCTGGAAATCAATAATAGGCAGGGAAGGGGACAATTTGCAAATATATGGAGGCTAAAGAGAATACTCTCACACAATCAGTGTGTCAAAGAAGACCTTACAAAAGTAATTAGTAGATATCTCAAGACAAATGAAGATGAGATCACAACTTATCAAAACTAATGCCATACAGTGAAGGCAGTGGTGAGATGGAAATTTATAGTCCTAAATGCCTGTATTAGAAAAGATGAAAGGTAAAATCAAAGTTGTAACTGAACAACTGGAGAAATTAGGAAAAGAACATCAAACCAATCCCAAAGCAAGCAGGAGAGAAAGGACAAAGATTAAAGCAGATACAAATGAAATTGAGAACAAAAAGCAATAGAAAAAAAATTTAAATCCTAAAGTTAATTCTTTGAGAAGATCAGTAAAATTGACAAACCATTAGCTTGACTAACCAGAAGATAAAAAGAGAAAGAGAGAAGATTCAACTAAATAAAATCAGGAATGAAAGGGGAGACATTACAACTAACTCCACAGAAATAAAAAATAATCATTAGATGATATTATGAGGTACTGTATACCAACATTTTAGGCAATATAGATTTATTAGATTGCTTGAGGGCATTTGATTGGGCTACATCAGTGAGCTTAAGTCTCCACCCTCTATTACAGTCTTATATAAGTGGAGAACTGAAAACAGAAATAGAAATAAAGAAAGCTATTTTTACCCTGCCATGTGGGAAAGGACTTCTGATTGCCTGCAGACACAGAAAGACAAAGAAGTCCCAAAAAACTGAGTGAGAAAGGCCAGATGCTGGAATAAGCAGAGCACAGAGGCACAGAAAGAGGCCTTCAGAAGGAAGCCCACGAAACAGCTCAAAGTTGACAGAGAAAGAGGACTGGAGGAGAAGGCAGAGACCCAGACAGAGATCCACTATTTTGCCTTGCACATAACAGGAGTCCAGGATCTGCCAGGAGCTCACCTTGATGAGAAAGCATCTCTAATGATGCCTTGATTTGGGCATTTTCACAGACTCAGAATTGTAAGCTTGGAAATGGACTTTGGCCCAGTGGTTAGGGCGTCTGTCTACCATATGGGAGGTCCGCGGTTCAAACCCCGGGCCTCCTTGACCCGTGTGGAGCTGGCCCATGCGCAGTGCTGATGCGCGCAAGGAGTGCCTTGCCGTGCAAGGGTGTCCCCCGCGTGAGCCCCATGCCCAAGGAGTGCGCCCGTGAGGAAAGCCGCCCAGCGTGAAAAGAAAGAAGCAGCCTGCCCAGGAATGGCGCTGCCCACACTTCCCGTGCCGCTGACGACAACAGAAGTGGACAAAGAAACAAGACGCAGCAAATAGACACCAAGAACAGACAACCAGGGGAGGGGGGGGAATTAAATAAATAAATAAATCTTAAAAAAAAAAAAAAAGAGTTGTAAGCTTTAACCCTGATAAATCCCCTTTATAAAAGCCATCCCATTTCTGGTATTTTGCTCTCAGCAGTACTAGCACACTAATACAGACACCAACAGGTCTTGGAGTTCCTGTTGATATTGTTGTTGCTGTTTTAATCATGAATTTAACTTGGATAGATACAGGGTATTCAAATTTTCTATTTCATTATATGTCAGTTATGATAAATTTTGTTTTTTATGACATTGACCTGTTTCATTTGTGTTGTCAAAAATAAAGCCTTAAAAGTTGTTCCTAAAAAAGTTAATGCATCTGAAGAAGAAAACTAAAAGATACATAAGGACAAGTAAGTGTGTTGGAGATTTGGACCTGAAGGGTATTGGGAATGAAAGAAAGAGAAAAGGGGGAAGGAACAAGCGAGAAAGCTGGGATCAGGGGGTCTGTGAGTAATAACTCCTCAGACAATATTATTGTTTACAAGGGGCTCTCTATATACCCCAGTGTATGTGACAATAAGCAGGTACACATAGCCTATGTGCCAATAAGCGGTAACACGTAGCATACGTGACATCAAGCAGCATTACCCATAGTCTAAGGAATTTAAAAAAATCTTATCTCAAGGTACAAAGTCTAAGTGTTCTATTAACTACAAAAGGTATGTGCTCATCTTTTCTTTCAGCCTTTAACAACTTCATCCCATTTGCCGGGAACTCTTAATTACCACATTCCTTAGGTTGCAAGTGTAGCCATGGAGACAGCACTAGCATGGAGACAGCACGTCTCTCCTTGAAAGGCCACTGTGCCTCAGTTTCCAACATAAGTGGATTGTATTCTTCATGGGAGGCTAACATAAAGAGTAAATTACTCCAATCCAAATCACTAGATATTTGTTTTGGAAAAAAAAAAGATTTCACTGAGTTGTGCAGTGACCCATTCTATCCTCTAGCTTTACTTCTAGCATCTTGGATGTTCCAAACTTTCCCCTTTTAACCATGTTCACACTCACCCAGTAGTCAAAGAAATTACATACCAATAAATAATCCTTGAATAAGTGGCAAGATGGCATCTGAGTGGGTATAACTTCATAACCTCTCCTGCAAAGGACCAAGTTAGTGGGGTTGGAAGCTTGCCAGAGCAGGCTGCTTCAGGAACCTACAAAGCACGAGGTTTCTGGACATCAATTTGGAGAGATTGCAACAAAAACAGTGATTGCTAAAGGTAAAATTGAAGGTTAATAACACTGAAGTTAGAAGTTGTGGGAAGACAAAACCCTTTCCCCTGGGACTGAGGGCTTCTGCATTCCCTGAAAACTGTTGGTGGTGCAGCAGCATTCCCAAGCCCCATGTTCCCCAAATGTGTGATTCCCAAGTCTGTGTTCTCTGAATCCCTGTAACCCATATTCCACAGACCCATGTACCTGGAGTCTGGAATATCCCAGGCTTCTCTTTCCTGAATCCAGAACACCCTGAAATCGGGGAATTCCCCAAGCCCTCTGGTCTCAGACTAACTCTGGGAGTGGGAGGGTTTTGGTGGGAGGTGCAGAAGGGAGTGAGGAGTGCAGGTTCAATTTTCTGATCCACCCTCCCCTTTTTTTTTGAGCTTGGAGGAGCATACCAGTTGGTTTGTGGAGAGCCTAGAAAGAAAAGAGGGGCAAATCTGCTGAGAAAGCCCAATTTACCTAAATGCCGTTGGATAGGAAACTTGGTCTGGAAGAAGGTAGAGTCATAAAATTAACTAGCCCTTCTGTAGCACACCTACGGGAGAGGGACAGTAGGACGTGCTCTGCAGGCTTCCAGTAGCATATTTAGGGTTCCTGGTGAGGTGTGGGTGCTCTCTATCCAGAAATTAAGAGTCATTATTTTCTGTGGTGACTTGGTTCACCAGGGGCCCATCTGAATCTCCTACTGGACCCCTCACACAGCTTTCCTGCTGCTCTGGGAGAGAGGGAAGTGAGGAAGGGAGAAAGGGGGAAGGTCAGACTCCTAAGCAGTTTATTTAATTGCAAAGAGGATTTCTTGCTAGAAGCCTTGTCTGGTCTTTTTGTTGGTTTGTTTTCTTGTTTTTCCTTCCTCTTTATATTCCCTTGGCCCTTTAACCTTTTCTTTTTTTTTCTTGCTTGCATTTCCCTCCCCCCTTTTTTCCTTCTTCTTTTTCTTTTTTTTATATTAGGTGTTGCAGAGAGTGTTTCTTATTTGTGGTGTTTCCTCATCCTCAATTTTCTCTTTCTGTGTGTACTGATTTTGGCTACCAATGTTATCCCCTTTACATCTTTCTATCCTCCATCATCTATTGTTTCTCTTACATTCCACCTCTCTTTACCCCCAATTATTCTAACTTTTTATTTCTAATACCTCTGTTCTGTTTCCTATCTTGTATCCACTCTTATATTATTGCTCTTTCTTTTCTCTTTCTCTCTCTCTAGACCACACTGGCCTTCTAATTCATACTATATTCCTCCTATATTCAGTATACTATCTCATTATAGGTACTCCTTTTTTTTTTTTTTTACTGTTACCACGCTACACAGCTTACATGAGTTTACTATCCATTCTCCTAGATCTCACATGATTCTTCTGCTAACATTCACTATCAATGTGACTATTATACTTGTTCTTTTCTTATCCCTTTTGCTTTCTCTGGCCCTAATATTTTCCTTCAAGGGAACTTAACTAACAACAAGGAAACAGAATAAGAAGGACAAAGTGACAAAAAGAAAACATAACATGCACACAAAACCAACAACTAATTAACCCCCCGACTAGATGAAGAAACTAGTCAACTGAATAAACCCTCAAGATAAAGTGATGACCAGACAGCAACTAAAAACTACAAACCAAACCAATAATCAGGAAAACATGGCCCAATCCAATGAACAAACTAAAAACCAGGAAGAGGAGCAGAACATCAAAAAACTAATAAAAGCTCTCAAAACATATATCATGGAACAATTTAATGAAGTGAAGGAAGACATTAAGGATATTAAGAAAACACTTGGAGAGCATAAACAGGAAATTTTATTCATACCCAAAAAGATAATGGATATGACAGTGATGAACAGCACAATTCAAGAAATCAAAAATACACTCTCAGAAAATAACAGCAGATTTGAAGAGGAAGAGGAAAGAATTTGTGATGTGGAAGACAGCCCATCTGAAATCAAACAGATAGTAGAATTGATGAATAAAAAGATAGAAAAAATTCAGCAGGGCCTTAGGGACCTGAATGACAATGCAAAACATGCAAACATATGCATTATAGGCATCCCAAAAGGAGAAGAGAAGGGAAAGGGGACAGAAGTGGTGTTGGAGGGAATAATGGCTGAAAACTTCCCAAATCTACTGAGGGAGATGAATATACATGTCCAGGAAGCACAATGCACCACAAACTGCATAAATCCCAACAGGTCTATCTCAAGACATAGACTTGTCAAATTATCCAAGCTCAAGACAAAGACAAAATACTAAAAGCAGCAAGAGAAAAGAGAACCATCACATACAAAGGTTAAATGCTGATTTCTTATCTAAAACCATGGAGGCAAGAAGGCAATGATATGACATAGTCAAGGTATTAAAGAAAAAAATTTCCAACCAGGAATACTCTCCAGTGAAGCTGGCATTCAAAAATGATGGAGAGTTCAAAATATTCACAGATAAACAGCAACTAAGAGAATATGCCAACAAGAAACCTGCCCTTCAAGAAACACTAAAGGAAGTTCTGCAGGAGGAAAGAAAAAAACAGGAGAGACAGAGTAGGAGGAGAGTGTAAGAACAACTAAAAAGACAAAAAGAGAAAAAAAATGACAAACACAAATCCAAAGATAATATTGCTAATATAAGTAATTCCTTGAAAGTAATAACATTGAATGTCAATGGATTAAATGCACCTGTTAAGATACGCAGATTGGAATATTGGATAAGGAAATATGACCCATCTACCATCTATATGTTGTATACAAGAAACACAACTTAGACCGAGGGATTCAAGGACGTTGAAAGTGAATAGCTGGAAAACAATCTTACAGTCAATCAATAACCAAAAAAGGGCAGGAATAGGTATATTAATATCTGACAAAATAGACTAAATACAAAACAATGTGAGAGATAAAGATGAACACTACATATTAGTATAAGGGATAATCTTTCAAAAAGAAAAAACAATCATAACCATTTATGCTCTTAATCAGGGCACCTCCAAATAAGTGATGCAAACACTGGAAAAATTAAGTGAAGGCATAGATGCCACTACAATTATAGTGGGGGGATTTAATACACCAATATCACCATTGAACAGAACATCTCAAAATAGAATCAATAAAGAAACAAAGACTTTGAACAATATGTTAGAGGGTCTGGACCTAATAAACATATACAGAACATTAACCCAAATACAGCAGGATACACATTCTTCTCAAGTGCACATGGATCATTCTCCAAAATAGACCACATGCTAGGTCACAAAGAAAGTCTCAATGAATTCAGAGAGATTAAAATTATACCAAATAATTTATCTGACTACAATGGAATGAAGCTGGAAATCTGCAAGGGCTAGAGACCCAGATTTGGAACCAAGATACGGAAATTAAACAACACACTCTTAGAAAAACAGTAGATCAAGGAGGAACTCTCAGAAGAAGTCACTAACTGCCTTGAAACTAATGAGAATGCTAACACAACATATCAAAACTCTTGGGATGGAGCAAAAGCTGTACTGAGAAGGATATTTATAGCCATAAATCCATACATCAAAAAAGAAGAAATTGAATAATGAACTGGACACTTGGAGGAATTAGTAAAAAACAAGAAAATAAACCCAAAGGAAGAAGAAAGAAAAAATAACAAAGATCAGAGCAGAACTAAATGTAATAGAAAATAAGAAAGCACTTGAAAAAATAAAGCTGAGAACTCATTTTATGAGGTCAATAAAACTGACAAACCCTTAGCTAGACTAACAAAGAAAAAAAGAGAGAAGATGCAAATACACAAAATAAATGATAAAGACAATATCACCACTGATCCACAGAAATAAGACTATCATTATAGGATAATTGGAAAAACTATATTCCAACAAGAAGGACAATTTAGAGGAAATGGACAAATTCCTGGAAACACAGATGAAAGCTACATTGATGAAAGAAGAAACTGATGATCTCAGCAAACCAGTCACAAGTAAAGAGAATCAGTCATTAAAAACCTCCCAACTAAGAAGAACCCTGGGCCAGATGGCTTCACAGGTGAATTCTACCACATATTTTGGAAAGAACTAACACCAATCTCGCTTAAAGTCTTCCAAAAAACTGAAAGAGAAAGAACATTACCTAACCCATTCTATGATGCCAATATTACCCTAATACCAAAGCCAAAGACACCACAAGAAAGGAAAATTACAGACCAATATCTCTAATGAACTTAGATGTGAAAATCATCATTAAATACTTGCTAATTGTATTCAACAACAAATTTAATTAATTATACACCATGACTAAGTGGGATTCATTCCTGGTATGCAAGGATGGTTCAACATAAGAAAATCAATTAATGTAATACACCACATAAAAGGCTTGAAAGAAAAAAGTCACACAAGCATATCTATAGATGCTGAAAAAGCATTTGACAAAATACAGCACTCTTTCTTGTAAAAAAAAAAAAACAAACACTGCAAAAGATCAGAACAGATGCAAACTTTCTGAACATGATAAAGGGTATATATGAAAAACCCACAGCTAACATCATTTAAAATGGTGAAATCCTAAAATCTTTCTCTCTAAGATCAGGAACAAGACAAGGATGCTCATTATCACCCCTTCTATTTAACACTGTGTTAGAAGTACTTGCTCAAGCACTGAGGAAAGAACCAGACATAAAAGTCATCCAAATTGGAAAGGAAGAAGTCAAAATTTCAATATTTGCAGATGACATGATCCTATATATAGAAAGCCCTGAAAAATATACAACAAAGCTTCTAGAACTTATAAATGAGTTCAGTAAAGTTGCAGGTTATAAGCTCAATGCACAAAAATCAGTAGCATTTCTGTACACTAATAATGAGCAATCTGAGGAGGAAATAAAAAACAAATACCATTTACAATAGTAAATAAAAAAATCAACTACCTAGGAATAAATTTAGCTAAAGATGTAAAAGACTTATACACAGAAAATTACACAACACTGTTCAAGGAAATCAAAGACCTAAATAAATGGAAGAATATTCCCTGTTCATGGATAGGAAGACTAGATACTATTAAGAGGCCTATCCTACCAAAACTGATCTACAGATTCAATGCAATCCCAATATAAAATCAACACAGCATTTTTTAACACAATAGAAAAACTAGCTATGAAATATATTTGGAAAGGAAAGAGGCCCTGAATAGCCAAAGACATACTGAAAAAGAAAAAATGAAATTGGAGGAATCACACTACCTGACTTCAAAACATACTACAAGGCTACAGTAGTGAAAATGGCATGGTATTGGCACAATGATAGACACAGTGACCCATGGAACCAAACTGAGAGTTCTGATATAGATTCTCATATATATAGTCATCTGATATTTGACAAGGCCACCAAGCCCACTCAACTGGAAGAGAGTGACCTCTTCAACAAATGGTGCATGGAGAACTGGATACCCATATGCATAGAATGAAAGTGGATTGCCATTTCTCACACCATATACAAAAATCAACTCAAAATGTATCAAAGACCTAAATATAAGGCCAAGGCCATAAAGACCTTGGGAAACAATGTAGGGAAGCATCTACATGACCTTGAAATAGGAAATGGCTTCAGGAACTTCACATCCAAAGCACGAGCATCGAAAGAACAAATAGATAAATGGGACTTCCTCAAAATTAACGCCTTTTGCACCTCAAAGGAGTTTGTCAAGAAAGTGAAAAGACAGCCTACCCAATGAGAGAAAATATTTGATAACCATATATCTGGTAGGAAACTAATATCCTGCATATATAAGGAACTCCTATATTTTGAAAATAAAAGGACAACTAGCCCATTTAAGAAAATGGGCAAGAAATTTGAATAGATGCTTCACCAAAGAAAAAATACAAATGGCTAAAAAAGCACATGTAGAAATGCTCAAAATTAGTAGCTATTAGGGAAATGCAAATCAAAACTACAATGAAATACCATCTTACTCCCATGATACTGGTGGCTATCAAAAAAACCCAGAAGACTACAAGTGTTGGAGAGGATGTGGAGAAATGGGAACACCCATCCTCTCCTGGTGGGAATGCAAAAGGATCCAGCCATTCTGGAGGACAGTTTGGTGGTTTTTCAAAAAACTAGCTATAGATTTACTGTATGTCCTAGCAATTCCACTGCTGGGTACATACCCAGAAGAACTGAAAACAAGGACACAAACTGACATATGCACACCAATGTTCATAGCAGCATTGCTCACTATTGCCAAAAGTTGTAATCAACCCAAATGCCCATCAACAGATGAATGGATAAATAAAATGTCTTATTTAAATACAATGGAATACTACTCAGCTATAAAAAGGAATACAGAACAAACACATGGGATAACATGGATAAATCGTAAGGACCTTATCGTGAGTGAAGCAAACGATGCATTGAAGGAAAAATACTACATGACCTTTCTGATATGAAATAAGTAATACAAGCTGTCTCAGATATCTAGAGACTAGATGATAGGCAAGGAAGTTGGGGAGAGAGGAGGGCTGTGAGCTGACACCTACATGGTTGAAATCTATATTAAGTTGGAGATAAGTATTTGTACAGGGAAGGGATAAGATGGGGGCATACAGAAACCTTTGGGGGCACTTTGTGGACTTACTTGAGGGGGGCTAGGTTTGGGAGAATGGGTCTGATGGCCCAAGGAATTGGGGAAAGAGCTTGGGAGAACAGTTGAAAATGGGAGATTGTCAGGTATGTGGTTGAAACTATAATGTTGAGAAAACTCTTTAGAAAATATAGTAAGGAAGGATTACCTGTTTAAGATGCTTAATGAGGGGCATCTGGTACAGGGGAAGACTTCTAGGGAGTGTATGAGTGCTTATTTTGTCATAGTGTGTTACATCATTGGGTAGAGTCCCATACAGTGAGTGTGAAGATGTACCCACAAACTGGGAAGGCCTGATGTTCACAAACAGAGAGAATGGTGTCTCTTGAGAGAATTGGTGGCTCCCAATGTGGTAGGGTGGTCTAGTATGTCAAGCCCTCAGTGTTGTTGCAAATATCTGTGAATCTGGTCCTTCAAGTAGTGAAGACTGATTGTCACTGTGAGCCCTGAGGGGAGAGGGAGAGAGGTATAGAATAGATGGAATCAGGGTAAATGGGGGACAATGGAAATGTTTCCCAAGATCATGAAATGATGGACACAGGACATGTTAAATTACATAAAAAATGTATAAAAGTCTATAGGCTGAAATGTAAACCATAATGTAAAACATAAGGTAACTAAAAATTAGGAAATTGTACAGTCTAAAATATAAACTATAATGTAAACCAAAAAATGGCACTATGTTTGAAAGCTATGTTTCAATATCTGTACATGAGCTGCAGCAAATATAACATGAACAAGTACAAAGATCATTGCAGGGGAAGGGGAGTAAGGGCTTGATGCTGGATATATGGGAGTCCCCTATAGTGTATATGTGAATTACAGTGATCTAAAACTTTTGTGAAGACAAAATTAAAAATTGGAAAAAAAAGAAGAGAAAAGATGTAGACATTGAGGAAGAAATGAAAGAAATTGCCTTGCTACTGTATGTACAGGGCAACACCTATTGCAGTGATGAAAGGCAAAGCATAAAAAACAAAGCTTTTTAATATTATTCATTTTTTAATACCCCAATTAATTTTTACTTTATTTTAGTTTTTCTAAATTAGTATGTATTCTATTTCTAATGTTTAAATCCATCACTATAACGCATTTTCCTATTAATTGAATTTGGCAATATATTAGGCTTCATTTTTGAAGTTTTGGACCACAGAGAGGTTCAACTATGGCATGGGAGGGACATTTGTGTGGGGTGTTATTGATGGGGACACATGTTTAGGAGGGAGTTCTCCAGGGCATATATATAGAGTACAAAAAATGTTTGGATATATGTTGGAGATTTTCATAGTATTTACAATTACAAATGACAACTGAGGGAGTGCTGAGTTTGTAGCCAGGGGAGCGCTATCACATTCCCCAAGGGAATAGCAACAGTCCCCCAAGTGCAATGGCAAAGAGCAACCAAGAAGGATGGTCCAACAATGATCCCTTGATACTGATGACTATGTTTATGAGCCTGTGTGCCTGAAATATGACCTAGGCCTAGAGCGGCAGGGTGCCTAAGAGTTGCCTCTTGAGAGCCTCCATGTTATTCATATAAGGCCACTCTGCTGTAAGCCAAACTCAGCATGTAAATGCATTACATTCCCTCCACCCCCACCCCCAGCATGGGACATGACTCCCAGTGATGAGCATCCCTGGTGCAGAGGCATTACTTCCAAGCACCAGCTTGTGATATAACTAGAAAAAGACCTTGAATAAAATGGTCAACTCAGACCAGCAGACTATCTCAGCCTACATGTAGGATCAAGTGTTAAAAACTTCCTTTTGGCCTTGAATAAAAGGGGGAAATGGTAAAGACAAATGAGTTTATATAGCTAAGAGTCTCCAAAAAGAGTCAGGAGATAACCAGAGAGGTTGCACTTATGCATGCCTCAGCAGGAAACCAGTGACAGCCAAAGTAGATACAACCCCAGGTACTGAGGGCTACAGATACCCTACAGATTCTATGGTCACGGCAAATGATTCTGGAATTCAGAGCCATGTCAGTTGACCCTTTGGAATTTGTGTTCCTAAGTGTGATGTAGTTGGATTCAGATGTGACCTTTCTATACATTCCTCTTCTGTCACTTTTACTGAACCTGTGCTTGGCACTAGGTTTGGTGTATACTCAGGAGACTTGGATCTCTCGACTATTCATGTGCCAGCTGGGCCCTGAGCCGCAGCAGACTTGCCACCCCTACCCTCTGGTTCATTGTACTTACCCAGGCCAACTAACTAGGAGGTGAAGATGGTAAACCACCATACCAGGGAACCGAGAGTGCCTAAAACTGCAAGCAGGGGAATTTCATCCATCAATGCAAAATATATGGGAACCTCATACATTTTTTAATGTAATAATTTTTGTGATCTATGTTCTTTTTTAAAAAATGAAAAAAAAATTTAAATGTCAACATTTCTAAATAAGGCAAAAACGTGGGCATCACATCCTTTCAATGTCATTGGCCCACCAGAGGATTATTATTATTATTATTTTGTATATAACTTAGCCTTTTTTCCTACTATATTTTTAATGCTACTTTCAAAAAATATAAGAGGTTCCCATTTGCAGCCCACCCCCCTGACCCCACTCCTCCCACATCAACAACCTCTTTCATCATTGTGGCACATTCATTGCATTTGGTGAATACATTTTGGAGCACTGCTGCATGACATTACATTATAGTTTACTCTCCCCCAGTACATTCAGTGGGTTATAGCAGGATATATAATGTCCAGCATCTGTCCCTGCAATATCATTTAGGACAACTCTAACTCCTAAACATGCCCCCACATGACATCTCTTCTTCCCTCTCCCTCTCCTCTGCAACTACCATGGCCACTTTCTCCACATCAATGCTAGTTTCTTCAATTACTAGTCATAATAGTTCTATAGTGGAATACCAGTAAGTCTACTCTAATCCATATTTTATTCCTCCATCCTGTGGACCCTGGGATGGTGATGTCCACTGCACCTCTGTATTGAGAGAGGATTTAGATTCCACATGGTTGATGGATGCGATTGTCCTGCTTGCAGATATAGGCACTCTTGGTTCCCTGGTGTGGTGGTTGACAATCTTCACCTCCCTGTTAGCTGACCTGGGTAAGTGCAACAAACTGGAGATTAGGAGTTGCAACTCTGCTGAAATAATTTTTCTTACAACACTTTCTTCCTAATATGGTACAGAGGTGCCATCTCTTCACTAATAGGGCCAGGAAAATGTGCCAATGACACAGTGGAGCCCACCGTATGCTGGAGAAGAAAGCATAGGTTTGAATGCCCATGGATCTGGAACATCAACTTTAAGGAACAACCATGGTGCACATTGATTTTATGTCACACTTCCTATTTCTGAATAGTGACACCCCCTCAGAGCCCACCCACATCCCTCCTCCAAATGGGCAGGACCCCTATTCAACTGGTGCCTCCTTTATAGTTAGTTCTCTTGGTGCATGGCAGAAGGGGCATAGTCTGATTATCTATCTCACCTACTTCTGCATGGTAAGGGAGGATGCTGGGTAATTCTTTAATGCAAAGGAATTCCTCCAAGGTAGGAAAGCCTGATGCTGATTGAAATGACATAAAAAAGATTATATTTGATGCCACAACCTGCTGGCTTAGATGTAAGTTTCCTTTGAGCAAATGTCCCAGTTAGCCTTGCCTTGGATTTAATTGCAACTTGAAATGCCTGTACCTCCAAACAGTTTGGCTAAAAGCTGCCCTTAGTTTCTCTGAATGGCCCATTCTGCTTTTTCTCCAATCGGCCCTTGCCACTTCTGCTTTTCTTGCCATATATTTTGAAACTTCCAGCCCCCAGAATCTATGGGAAAGACCTGCCCCTCCTCTTTGGATCACAAAAACAGCAAAAACCCAGGACCCGCATGTGTTTCTTCTTGCCAGACCCACCCCCAGTCCCATACTTGATCCTCTGTTAGGTAAATCCAGTGAACTCCTCCATAACCCTTGTTCTCTCTTCTCCCTCTCCAGGGCCTTTGATCTAACAAAGCTATCCTTTAATGCATTCTCCACTGGCTGGCTATTTGTGCTTTTATCTATCTCATTACCCAAACATAACATCCAAACATTGATGCCTTTGGGCAGCATTCTTCAACTCACCCCCACAAAAATAGCTATTGACCTTGCAGGTGCAAAGTTGTTTGCACAGTGAATGGTGCATGCAACTCCTGCAGCCTTCTGTATCCCCCAGGACCTAGCAAAGGATGAGTGCCTGTAGTTCAGACAACTGTCAGTGTGTTTTCTCTCCCTAATGAGGGTTTGTGTTTCACTGTTTGTGACATGAGCAAAATAGTGGGTGCCATGGCGGCTGGCAGGCACAGGAATGATCAGGCTGAGTTCCTTGGAGCACAACAAAGGAAAGTCTATAATGATGACTGGGGCTGGACATGCTTTGGGCTGGAGGGAGGAGGTTGAAGAATCATCACATTCATATTTCAGCCACCTGAAAGTGCAGGACAAAAACCACTTCCCCTAATTACTGTCTCCTCTTTTGTATGTCAAGTCCATGGGATAGGCTAACATTCTTTGTGAGAGGCAATCTGTGCTGTTCTCTGTGAGTATACAGGGAGACTTGGTCTCTAAATTCTAGGATTCAGAATTAGATTTGAGAAGAAAATACACACACAAAAGAAAAAAAAGAAAGAAAAAGAAAAAACATGAAAAACAAAAACAAAAAGCAAATACAGCCACATTAAAATATTTGCAAATATGCTGCTGCGAGACATTTATACAGGTTGAAACTTTATGGGGCAACTTGAAGAGAAAGAGGAAGGAGGTGGGCTCCCAAAACAAGATCAAATTCACCCAAGATGACTTATTGGGAGGAGTTTTTAGCAGCAGTTTTGGAAAAGAGGGTAGAGAGAAGACAGGGTAGGATTCCACACATAAAAGCATGGGAGGGCTGCCCACCAGGTCTGGCCTGGGCAAGAGTGATTCTTCCAGGTCTGACTCCATTCTGAGACTACAGGAGGGCCCAGACCAGTCTCAGCTTGTGGACCAGGCAGGGCACAGGTTTCAGGTGTGTCCATAGGTTTCTCCTTTGGCACCCAGATGCTGGGCTCCACCACCATGGCCATCTGTGGGAGCAGGACAGTCAGTGGCTTCTCCTTTAGGATGGGGCCTCTAGGAATCCTTCTATGGGGTTTGATTTTGAAACTCTTGGAAGCGCTGCAACCCCAGCAACTACATCTGTTCCTTCAGGTGGTTTTGGAACAGGGCTATTTGGATCTACACCTGCCACTCTAAGAGGCATAAATATAGAAATGGCAAGAACTATAACTACAGGATTAACTCTGAGAAAGGCTGCCACTATATCTAAATCTACAACAGGTTTCAGTTTAGTGTTCAGTAAGCCTGCAGCATTTGCCACACCATTTGTTCTACCTATTACTTCTGCCTCAGCTAGTGGTCATATTCTTTCACCTGCTCTGACATCAACTCCAGCAGCTCCTACAGGATTTACTCTAAATAACAACAGCTACAACTATCACTGGATCAACAGGGCCTTTCTTTAGGGGGAGCCTTCACTGATTTGAGAGGTTCATTTTTCCAGAGCACAAATACAGCAGTATCAGGACTTAGACTGCCCTAGGCTTGACTTTTGGGAGCACCTGCAGCTACTTGAACTGCAGGCAATGAAGATCTTGGTAATAGATATTTTAGTAGCTCATCAGATAAAAAGAGTGATAAAACAAGAACAAATAAAGCACTGAAGGATGAAAATCTACCCCGTCACCTGCCAAGATGTTGAAAATCTCTCAAAATTAGTAAAGAAGCAAAAACAAATTGAAGGGAAGTGATTGTGGCTCAAGTATTTGGGTGCCTGCCTACCATATGGGAGGTTCCAAGTTCCATTCCTGGTGCCTCCTAAGGAAGACAAGCAGGACAATGAGTTGACATGAGGGGCTTGCATGGCAAGCTGACACAATAAGATGATGCAATGAAGAGACACAGCAAGGAAACACAATGAGAGACACAAGCCAGGAGTGGATGTGGCTTAAGTGATTGTGTGCCTCCCTCCTACATGGGAGCTCCTGGGTTCAGTTCCTAGGTGCCTCCTAAAATAGAGGACAAACAGAAAGCAGACAGTGAGTGTGCACAATAAGGGGGAAAGAAATGAATAAAAAAATAAAAATAAATTTCAAAAAATTTTCAAGAAGAAATTAGAATTCTTCAAAAGCAATGTTTAAACTACAAGAAGATATTGAAAATAGAAATTGCTCTGGAGTTGAAGAATGCTGAAATAGCTTTAAGAACACAGAAAACACCACCTGGACTTCAAATGAAAATACAGCTCCTGCTAGTACTTTAGAATTGTGTGTCATATTCTGACTTTTGAGGTAGAGATTCAGCAGTACAGATAGATTGAAGAACTAGAAAACCATCTTACCATTCAAGCAAATAAGTCACATATAACTCCTCAAGATTTGTCAATGGCCCTGCAGAAAATTTATTCAACATTTGTAGCTTTGTCTGCTCATCTTCAGTCTATTTATGAAAATCAAAAGGTGCTCAAAGAAAAGTACCCACAGGAAAATATTCTTGGGAGATATTATAGATGTGCTTAAAGCCAGTCAAGGAGAAGCCAAGAAGTGGTAGAGAGCTTCCAGAGATACTACTGGATCTGTCTTTTTCAGCAACATGCCAAACACAGCAGCCATTAACATGGCTAAAATGCTTACATGGAAGCTGCAGTCTGCTAGAGGGCCACAACCATCTCTGGGAATGAGTTTTGCAATTCCAGTCAGCTCAGATATTGACATTGGCTTGAAATCAAGTGGCTTAGGTTCTTCAAACCTTGGAGGATTTGGAACTAGTTCTGGTTTTGGAAACAGTACAACAGAGGCTTCTACATTTGGATTTGGAGCAACAAATAAACCCCCAGGAAGTCTTTGTGTGGGCTTTAGCAGCTTAAGTACATCTGGGTTTAACTTCAGCAATCCTGGCTGCATGGCTTCAGCTGGTTTGACATTTTGGGTGTCCAATCTGCCTCTTCAGGTTTTGAAACAGGAGGACAGTTCTTTCAGTTGAAGAAAACTCCTGCTGGAAACAAAGGAAGAAAAAGATGTGTTAAGAGAATCTATAGCAGCATTGTTCATTTTGCATCTATTTTTCTAAAATGTATGCAGTAATTTAATATCATCCCAGGAAAAACAGTTTTTCTATTTTCCCTACTCTGGAATTTGAACTTTGTTCACAGTTACCATGTTGAACTGCTTTTATCTTGTAAATGTAAAACCCACTTGTATATTTTTTGTTTATTTTGAGTGTCAGTGTAAAAGATATTCTGATTACATCATTGATTGACTAGTAAAACCTACTATTTAAGCTACTGTTGATAGCAATGTTTGTGTGTTTTTTAATAAGGCTTCTACTATGTGAATATATGTGCATTCATTTCTTATACAGATAGTAGGGACTCTAGGTCTATAATAGAATCAGTTTGTTCTGATTGAATGAAGAATCAGATTGAAGATTCTTGTTTCTGACAAAGGCCATTTATTTGATCTCCAGTGCAGAGCATCTTGTGAATATGCTTGTAAATATATACAGAATAACATACACAATTGTGTGTGTATATAAAGCATATATTTGCAGACCTATGGCTCTTGCCCCGCACTATTCCCCTTTTCTAAGAGAATTCAATTTTTCACCTTTCAATTTAAAAATGCTCATTGCCTATTAAATGAGCTATAGAGGTATCATGAGTTTGCAGTTGTTTGCTT
Source organism: Dasypus novemcinctus (assembly GCF_030445035.2). Lineage (NCBI taxonomy): Eukaryota > Metazoa > Chordata > Mammalia > Cingulata > Dasypodidae > Dasypus > Dasypus novemcinctus. Next base: position 193,907,502 of record NC_080674.1, on the reverse strand, counting down.
GAAGACTTGGTATGTGACCAACTCAGCTTCATTGCCAGAGACTTTTCTAGTTTTGTTTTCACCTTAATTTTTTTTAAGATTAATTTATTTATTTTTCCCCCTCCTCTTCCTCATGCCCTGTTATTTTTGCTGTCTGTGTTGTCACCTCTTCTCATTTTCTCCCCTCTAGCATTCTATCCTGGAGACTTCTGATGTGGAGAGAGGTTTCCATCAAATGGCACCACCTCAGGTCCTGGTTTCTGCTTCACTTCATGTTGACTCTCCTCTTGTCTCTCTTTTGATGTGTCATTATCTTGCTGTGTGACTCACTTGCATGGGGCACTGGCTCACCATGCAGGCACTTGTGAGGGCATTGCCTTGCTATATAGGCAGTAAGCCTGTAAAAATTTCTTTTTTAACTGGAGGTCTCAGGGATCGAACCAAGGTCCTACTATATGGTAGGTAGAAGCTCTGTCACGTGAGCCACATCTACTTCCACTCCACCTTAACTTTTAGCAGCTACTCCAAATGAGGAATGTTGTGAAATGGGTGAAACAGATTGTAACAACATTTATTATCCTATGTATCCTCATATTGTTTATATGAAGTGTTTTTTTATATCCGAGATGGACTTTCAGGAGTACCTTTGAACTCCAGGCTGGTGTTCTGGGGGTAAAGAGCTACTTTGTTATAGGTCAGTTGATATCGACACCAAATGGAGAGTCTTAGAAACCTCTTAATGTCTTAAGTGTTTAATATAGAATAGAGAAACTATATAGTCTTTAAAAATATTTTTAGCATTTTTTAGTTTAGCAAATATAAACAAACCCATTTTTGTTTTGTGTGTGTGTGTTTTTTGGCTTTTATAAAAGGTATTTATTTGGGGTAGAAGCTTACAGTTACCAGGCCATAAATCAAAAGTTACTTCCCTCACCAAAATCTGTTACCATGTGTTGGAGCAAGATGGCTGCCAACATCTGCCAGGAGTTCACGTTTCCTGGGTTCCTTTTCTCCCAGGGCTTGTTTCACTCTAGGTATGTTGCCCTGCTCTCTCCACTAGGCCAGTTGTAGACTATCAAGCAACTGGCTCTGTCTCTCTCCCCAGGGCTCAAGTCTCTCCAGACTCAGCTGTTTTGATCCCCTGTGTGCTTACTTCCTGGGCTCAAACTCAAAAGTCCCTCCTCTTATTCCCTGTTTTAACAGTGAATAAAGTTTCAGGTAATAATTCATAAGCTTGTCAAGGTGTGCATCTGTTTAAAATTTGTGTATATTAGTATTAGAAGTGAAGCAGTGTGGGTACAAAAAGAGAGAGCTTTGAAAGAGAACTGCCTTAGCCATGATTCCAGAGAAACCACAAGATAAACCTATTTATCTTTTGAGTACAGTTTTCAGATGGAATGTGCACATGGAATGTCATTGAAAATGGTTAATGTTTTTATAGAAGGTTTTGTACAAAATGTACATCAAGTGAATATTTTCAGAATCATTTTCACCAAGGCACATTTTTTTTCTAAAATACTACTACTTAATATATATTTAAGTATAATGTTAGTAGGGTTTGATTATAAAGGTGTTGTCAAATCTGTTTTATTTTTTTGCATTTTACCATGATTGGCCTTCTTAAATCAAAATTTATGTGCCTTTTTGTATTAATATATAGAAAGTTATTTTTTTCTGAGCACTAAACTTGCTTTTATTCATGTATACTTCTCTAATACTATAGTCCCCAAATCCAGATTTTGGAAAAGTTTGGAAAAGGTGTGATTTTCTGTTTTGAATTACTGACAGAATTAAGTAAACAGTCTTATAAAATTTTAAAAAAGGACACTTCATTTTGCTATAAAAATCTGAACATCTATATTTATTGTTTATTTTTCTTTAGATATTTTACATTTTAATATGTTGACCCAATGGGAATTTTGTAACTGATTACTTCATCACAGGAGTTTAAATGAGTTGTCATTGTCATCATTGATTTCACTTTGTCCAGAACTATTATTATGTAAACAGTAAAATTTGTGTCAGTTTCTTTGAATCTGAAAAAAAAAAAAAAAACTTGGGAGGTGACACAATGGCCACATGTACTTGTATGGTGAAGACATTTTGGGCCAAGAATAAAAAAAGAGGAGGCTGGAGAAACCAGGGTAAGGACTAAGAGGTGACACAAATTACTGATAGATTCTGAGGATGAGGGTAATATTTTATTTTGCAAACTCAGGAAAGGAGATAATTCTCCTCCCAAGTCCTGTCTCTGTGTTCATGTACTCATAATTTTATGTTAAGCAGCTCTTATTGATGTCTCTTTTGGATCTTTCCTTCGCAGAAGAGAAGGATTAGTTCAACTAATGCAGACACTGTGTAAGGAAGTAAGTTCTCCAAGGGCAGGAGGAGTTCTTCCCTTTTTATATCACTTACAGCCCACCAGGAATCCAAGGCTTACCCTCTGTTTTAGAAGCAGATCTTGAAAAGGAGGTGCTCATATATAGCTGGTGGGAAGGCAGTAGCAGGTGGGGTCCCACGTCCTAGCAGGGCTATATCTTGGAGTCACAGAACTGGACATCACCTTTTTATCATCCTTTGAATTCCTGCTGAGACAACCTCCCCTCTTCCAAGGCAGCATGGAGGCCTCTGATGGAACCCCCAGGGTAAGTGAAGCAACAAAGAGCTCAGGATTAATGTTGCAAAGCAGCCCCTCCCTAAACTACAATTGTTCTTCTTTTTTTTTTTTTATTTTTTATTTTTTATTGACTTTGTAATAATATTACATTAAAAATATATATGTGAGGTCCCATTCAACCCCACCCCCCCACCCCCCCTCTCCCGCCCCCCAACAACACTCGTTCCCATCATCATGACACATCCATTGGATTTGGTAAGTACATCTTTGGGCACCTCTGCACCTCATATACATTGGTTCACATCATGGCCCATACTCTCCTCTATTCCATCAAGTGGGCCCTGTGAGGATTTACAATGTCCGGTGATTACCTCTGAAGCACCATCCAGGGCAGCTCCATGTCCCGAAGACGCCTCCACCTCTCATCTCTTCCTGCCTTTCCCCATACCCTTTGTCCATTATGTCCACTTTTCCCAATCCAATGCCACCTCTTCTATGTGGACAATGGATTGGTTGTGTCCATTGCACCTCTATGTCAAGAGGAGGCTCAGATTCCACATGGATGCTGGATGCAATCCTCCCATTTTCAGTTGTAATCACTCTAGGCTCCATGGTGTGGTGGTTGTCCTTCTTCAACTCCATCTTAGCTGAGTGTGGTAAGTCCAATAAATCAGATTGTAGGTGCTGGAGTCTCTTGAGGCTCAGGATCTGGCTATCACATTGTCAGTCCAGAGATTCAAATCCCCTAAATATATCTTAAACCCCAACATTAACTGCACCTCCAGCACATTAGCATGAAAGTCTTATGAAGGGAGATCCCATCTGAGTCCAGATTCATCACACATAAACACCATTTCCAAAGAGGGGCCATCTGCCCTGGTAGTTAACCCCATCGGCCATGACCATAACTCCCATGGGTCTCTTTAGCCCTCAAAGGAACCAATATCTGGGGGTTGTATCTGCTTTATCTGTCTCTCTGACTCTGCTCAGTTGTGCATGAGGGCAAACCTTCTGCCAGCCTCCAGACTCTTTTTTAGAAACTCGTAGCCATATAAACTCATTTCTCCTTTCCATTTCCCCCTTACTTTAGGTCAAACAGCATTTTAAAGTCATGGTATTTTATGTAGACATGGATATTCTGCTGATCCGCATTGAACCTTCCGTATAAGGTCATTTTCCAGTTGCATCATCAGTTGGTAGTTGATAGTGGTCCCTCGTTGCCAGGGAGGCTCATCCCCGGGTGTCATGTCCCACACTGGGGGGAAGGCATTGCATTTACATGCTGAGTTTGGCTTCGAGACTGGCCACATTTGAGTAACATGAAGGCTGACAGGAGGAAATTCCCAGGCACAATGTTGCTCTAGGCCTTGTTCTTATTTTAGGTTTATCAGCTCACAAGCATAGTCATTAGCATCAGGGGCTCACTGTTGAACCCTCACTCCCTCCCGGTCCCCGCCACTGTACCTGGGAGACTGTCGCTGCTCCCCTAGGGACCACGACAGAGCACCACTGGCCAGGAACCCAGTACCCCCCCTGCTGTGGTTTTTAATTGTTGCCACTATGAGTATATCCAAACATTACCATGCACCCTGGACATATGTTCTGTACAGCTCCCTGTCAGTCATATATCACCTGTCATTGGTATCCCATACCAGTATCCCTCCATTGCCATTGTTGAAACACTCTGTGATCCAGAACTCCCCGAAATTTGAAGCCCAATATAATGTCATGATCCCTTACTAGGGAATGGCATATAGTGATGAGTTTAAAGGATAGATAAAGAACTTGGATAAAGTTAGATAAAGAACTTAGATAAAGAATGTTGACTTGAAAAAATTCCACATCCTATTTTTTTCTTTTTTTTTTTTTTCCCCCCCCTAATTATTCAGCTTTTCTTCACAGGAGTCCTAGACCACAGCAATGTATATATATAATATACAGCACTCCCACACATCCACCAGAAAACCTTTTCCCTTCCACAGTGATACTCTTACGCCCTATTCATATCATATTTACTTAAAGTGATGTACAGAGTCTGAGACATTAGCTTTCTAACAAGGTGACATCTGTGCTTACATTATGGTGCATACTTTAGGATACACAGTTCTTTACATTTTTAGTTATCCTATGTTTTACATTATGGTTTACATTATCAGTCTGTCATCTCCTATATGTTATGGTGTAATATTACATGTTTTATATCCATCTTTGTGTACTCTCAAGAAACTCCTCTCTTACCCCCCATTTACTTTGGTTCCACACATTTAACGTCCATTTTCCCTTCCACCTTGGTGCCCTCAGTGATAGCCAACCTCCGTTTCCTGAGGAGCCACTTCCAGAGATAGATGGAATAGTGTTCAGGGCCTAACTTGCTCAACTGCCCCAATGCCCTGGGAGCCACCCTTTCTCTCGAGGGATACAGTTCCCTCTATTGGATGGCATTAGTCCTCCCCAGGATGTGGGTCCACCCCCACTCTCACTACTTGGGTTTCTACCCCATGGTGTCACCCACTCTGGCAGAATGAGCATTTAGACATTCCCCAGGAGCCCGTCCTGCATCAGACCCTCCCCTCCGAGCATTCTAAACAGGTAACCCTCTTTATTATATTTTGATATGATTTTCTCGGCATTTTACTCTCCATCAACACCTGACCCTCTCCTGGTTCGTATGCTACCCCTCCCTCCCCCCACTTTTGGGCAACGTTACCCATCTGTCCCTCCCCAGCCACCCTCAAACCCGCAAAGCCCCAAGCAAAGGCAACCCCTTGCCCCCCTTTTATCTCTTCTTTGTGTTCATACTTACCACCATCTCGTCTTAAATTCCACCCCTGCAGACATCGGCTCATATCCTTCCTCCACCCTCCGATTTCCTGCAAGCCTATCGTTCAGTCTCTTGCTATCTAGGGCAGCTTGTTTATTTCATATCATTGAGGTCATGTAGTATTTGTCCTTCAATGTCTGGGTTGCTTCACTCAACATAAGGTTCTCAAGATTCATCCATGTTATCACATGTGTTTGTAGTGTGTTTGTTCTTACAGCCGAGTAGTATTCCATTGTGTGTATATACCACATTTTATTGATCCACTCGTCTGTTGATGGGCATTTGGGTTGATTCCAACTTTTGGCAATAGTGAACAATGCTGCTATGAACATTGGTGTACATATATTGGTTTGTGTTCTTGTTTTCAGTTCTGCTGGGTATATTCCCAGCAGTGGTATTGCTGGGTCATATGGCAAATCTATGGCTAGTTTTTTGAGAAACCGCCATACTGTTCTCCAGAATGGTTGGATCCTTCTGCATTCCCACCAGCAGTGGATGAGTGTTCCCCTTCCTTCACATCCTCTCTAGCACTTGTATTCTTCTGTTTTTTTCATAGCTGCCAACCTTATGGGTGTAAGATGGTATCTCATTGTGGTTTTGATTTGCATTTCCCTGATAGCTAGAGATTTGGAACATTTTTTCATGTGCTTTCTTGCCATTTGTATTTCTTCTTCAGAGAAGTGTCTGTTTAAGTCTTTTTCCCATTTTTTAAATGGGTTGTTTATCTTTTTATTTTCAAGATATAGGAGTTCTTTATATATGCAAGTTATAAGTTTCTTATCAGATATATGATTGCCAAATATTTTCTCCCACTGTGTGGACTCCCTTTTTACTTTCTTGACAAACTCCTTTGAGGTGCAGAAGGCTTTAATTTTGAGGAAGTCCCATTTATCTATTAGTTCTTTTGCTGCTCGTGCTTTTGGTGAGATATTCATAAATCCATTACCTATTACAAGGTCCTGTAGATGTTTCCCTACACTGCTTTCTAAGGTTTTTATGGTCTTGGCTCTTATATTTAGGTCTTTGATCCATCTTGAGTTAATCTTTGTATAAGGTGTGAGATGGTAATCCTCTTTCATTCTTCTACATATGGCTATCCAGTTCTCCAGACACCATTTGTTGAATAGGCCACTCTCTCCCAGTTGAGAGGGTTTGGTGGCTTTATCGAATATTATGTGGTTGTATATGTGAGGTTCTATATCAGAGCTTTCAATTCGATTCCATTGGTCTATATGTCTCTCCTTATGCCAATACCATGCTGTTTTCACCACCGTAGCTTTATAGTATGTTTTGAAGTCAGGTAGTGTGATTCCTCCAATTTCGTTTTTCTTTTTCAGTATGTCTTTGGCTATTCGGGGTCTCTTTCTTTTCCAAATAAATTTCATAGTTAGTTTTTCTAGTTCCTTAAAGAAGGCTGCATTGATTTTTATTGGGATTGCATTGAATGTGTAGATCAATTTTGGTAGGATAGACATCTTAATAATGTTCACTCTTCCTATCCATGAACAAGGAATAGTCTTCCATTTATTTAGGTCTTCTTTGATTTCCTTGAACAATCTTGTATAGTTCTCAGTGTATAAGTTCTTTACCTCTTTAGTTAAATTTATTCCTAAGTATTTGATTTTTTTATTTACTATTGTGAATGGTATTGTTTCTTGATTTCCTCCTGATCTTGCTCATTATTGGTGTACAGAAATGCTACTGATTTTTGTGCATTGATCTTATAACCTGCGACTTTACTAAACTCATTTATGAGTTCTAGAATCTTTGTTGTAGATCTCTCAGGGTTTTCTATGTATAGGATCATGTCATCTGCAAATAATGAGATTTTGACTTCTTCCTTTCCAATTTGAATGCCTTTTATTTCTGGTTCTTGCCTCAGTGCTCGAGCAAGTACTTCTAAGACAATGTTAAATAGGAGCAGCGACAGTGGGCATCCTTGTCTTGTTCCTGAGTTTAGAGGGAAGGAGTCTAGGATTTCTCCATTGTAAACAATATTGGCTTTAGGTTTTTCATATATACTCTTTATCATGTTCAAAAAATTTCCTTGTATTCCAATCATTTGGAGTGTTTTTATCAAGAAAGGGTGCTGTATTTTGTCAAATGCTTTTTCTGCATCAATAGATATAATCATGTGATTTTTTTCCTTCAATCTGTTTATATGGTGTATTACGTTGATTGATTTTCTTATGTTGAACCATCCTTGCATACCTGGGATGAATCCCACTTGGTCGTGGTGTATAATTCGTTTAATGTGTTGTTGAATACGATTAGCAAGTATTTTGTTAAGTATTTTTGCGTCTAGGTTCATTAGAGAAATTGGTCTGTAATTTTCCTTTCTTGTGATGTCTTTGTTTGGCTTTGGTACTAGGGTAATGTTGGCATCATAGAAGGAGTTGGGTAATGTTCTTTCTGTTTCGATGGTTTGGAATAGTTTCAGCAGGATTGGTGTCAGTTCTTTCCAGAATGTTTTGTAGAATTCACCTGTGAAGCCATCTGGCCCTGGGCTCTTCTTAGTTGGGAGATTTTTAATAACTGATTCTATCTCTCTGCTTGTGATTGGTTTGTTAAGATCATCAATTTCTTCTTTTGTCAATATGGGCTGTTTATGTGTTTCTAGGAATTTGTCCATTTCCTCTAGATTGTCTTTTTTGTTGGAATATAGTTTTTCAAAATATCCTCTTATGATAGTCTTTATTTCTGTGGGGTCAGTGGTGATATCGCCTTTCTCATTTCTTATTTTGTGTATTTGCATCTTCTCTCTTTTTTTCTTTGTTAGTGTTGCTAAAGGTTTGTCAATTTTGTTAATCTTCTCAAAAAACCAGCTCTTGGTCTTGTTTATCTGTTCAAGTGCTTTCTTATTTTCTATTTCGTTTAGTTCTGCTCTTATCTTTGTTATTTCCTTCCTTCTTCTTCCTGTTGGGTTACTTTGTTGTTGTTTTTCTAATTCCTTCAAATGTGCAGTTAGTTCTTCAATTTTTGCTCTTTCTTCTTTTTTGATATATGAATTTATGGCTATAAACTTCCCTCTCAGTACTGCTTTTGCTGCATCCCATAAATTTTGGTATGTTGTGTTATCATTATCATTTGTTTCAAGGTAGTCATTGATTTCTTTTGAGATTTCCTCTTTGACCCACTGTTTTTCTAAGAGTGTGTTGTTTAATTTCCAAATCGTGGTGTGAAATCTGGGCTTCTTTCCCTTGCAAATCTCCAGCTTGACTCCACTGTGGTCAGAGATAATGTTTTGTATGATTTCAATCTTTCTGAATTCGTTCAGCCTTTCTTTGTGGCCTAGCATATGATCTATCTTGGAGAATGATCCATGTGTGCTTGAGAAAAATGTATATCCTGCTGTGTTTGGGTGTAGCGATCTATATATGTCTATTAGATCGAGCTCCTCTAATATACTATTCAGATGTTTTGTTTCTTTGGTGATTCTCTTTTGAGATGTTCTGTCCAGAGTTGATAGTGGTGTATTAAAATCCCCCACTATAATTGTAGATGTATCTATTCTTTCACTTAGTTTTTCCAGCGTTTGCCTGACGTATTTAGAGGCACCCTTGTTAGGGGCATAGATATTTATGATTGTTCGATCTTCTTGACAGATTTTCCCTTGGACTAAAATGTAGTATCCTTCTTTGTCTCTCACAATTGTTTCACATTTAAAGTCTATTTTGTCTGATATTAATATAGCTACTCCTGCCTTTTTTTGGTTATTGTTAGCTTGTATGATTGTTTTCCAGCCTTTCACTTTCAATCTCCATGCGTCTCTGGGTCTAAGATGTGTCTCTTGTAGACAGCATATGGATGGGTCATATTTCCTTATCCAATGTCCCAGTCTGAATCTTTTGATAGGTGAGTTTAATCCATTGACATTCAGTGTTATTACTATCAAGGAATTATTTGTGTTAGCCATACTTTGATTGGATTTGTGTTTGTCATATTTTGTTTGTATATTTTGTCTTTTTTGTTGTTGTTGTTGGTCTTATACTCTCCTCCAACTTTGCCTTTCCTGTTTTTTCCTTTCTTCCTGCAGCACTCCCTTTAGAATTTCTTGAAGGGGAGGTTTCTTGTTGGTATACTCTTTCAGTTTCTGTTTGTCTGCAAATATTTTGAACTCTCCATCATATTTGAATGCTAGTTTAGCTGGATAAAGTATTCTTGGTTGGAAATTTCTTTCCCTTAGTACCTTGACTATATCATACCACTGTTTTCTTGCCTCCATGGTTTCAGAAGAGAAATCAGCACTTAATCTAATTGAGCTTCCCTTGTATGTGATGGTTTTCTTTTCTCTTGCTGCTTTTAGGATTTTCTCTTTGTCTTGAGCATTGGATAATTTGACAAGTATATGTCTTGGGGTGGGCCTGTTGGGGTTTATGACTTGTGGAGTGCGCTGTGCTTCTTGGATATGTACATCTGTCTCTTTCAGTAGATTTGGGAAGTTTTCAGCCATTATTTCCTGCAACACTCTTTCTGACCCCTTTCCCTTCTCTTCACCTTCTGGAATGCCTATAATACGTATGTTTGAGCGTTTTGCATTGTCATTCAGGTCCCTAAATCCTAATTGGATTTTTCCTATCTTCTTATTGACCCCTTCTATTATCTGTTTGATTTCTGATGTACTGTCTTCCACATCACTAATTCTCTGCTCTGTCTCTTCTAGTCTGCTGATATTTGCTGCAAGTGTATTTTTGATTTCTTGAACTGTGGTGTTCATTCCCATCATATCTGTTATGTTTTTGCGTATGTCTGCAATTTCCCCTCCAAGTGATGTCTTCATGTTGTTAACCTCTTTCATTACTGCATCAAATTTGTCGGTGATAAATGTTCTGAGATCTTTCATTGCTTGTGCCAAGTTTTGCTCCCCTTCGTGATTATTGGTTTGTTGATTGGGTTCAGCCATGTTTTCCTGATTATTGGTTTGGTTCGTAGATTTTTGTTGCTTTCTGGTCATCTCTTTATTTTGACGAATTTAATCAGTTCCTTAGCTTCTTTGTCTGCTCTTGGAGGTTAATTAGTTGTTATTTTTGCACAGGTGTTATATCTTCTCTTTGTCACTTTTTTCTTCTTCTTCTAGTTACTTGTTGTTGGTTAAGTTCACTTTAGAGGAAAGTATTAGTGTTGGGGAAAGGCAATTGTGTAAGCAAGGGAAAAGTGTAAAGTTGTATTGGTGATGTATGTTAATAAAGCAAGAATATGAGATCTGGAAGGATGGAGGTTAGATTCATGTAGATTGTATAGAGTTATAGCTGTAGGTAGAGTACCTTTTATGAAGTAGATGACTGAATTTGGGAGGAATATGGTATGAAATACACAGCTATTGTTTTCATGAGAGAGGGAAAAAGAAAAGAAAGGTAATAGTTTCAAGAGTGGATAATAGACAGAAAACAGAACAAAGGTATTAGAAATTAAGAGTTAGACACTTTGTGGATCAAAGAACGGGAGGTGGGGGGTGGAATATAGGAGAGACAGTAGATGATAGTGGATATCAAGATGCAGGGGAAGGGGGATAGTGTAGGTAGCCTAAATCAGTTCACACAGAAATGAGGCAGTGGAGGATAGGAAAACCCAGCAAATGTGAGGTGTTCCCTGTAGCACCTATTGTATACTTGAATTAAAGTAAAAATAAGTGGAAGATGAGGGACAAGAGGGAAAGAGAAAACCGAAAAAAAAAACAACTAATTATAATAAAGAAAAAAGAAAGGCAAGAAGAAAGGAAGAAAGAAAAAGAGGATGGGCAAACGGTGGGGAACGGATAGGGAGAAGAGAGATACAGGTACACACGTGTCACAATTGCAACACTATCTAAAACAACAACTTCCCCCCGCTTTGCCCTAAAAACCCCGTCTGTCTGCCCAAATGGGTCTGCAAGCACCTCCCTTCCCACAAACCCCCAATAGGCCGCCCAGGGCCCACGAACTCCCCAGTACTGCAGATGCTAAAAAAAAAAAAAAAAAAAAACAGAAACCCCTCCGCAGGCCCGGCTCCGCCCGCCGCGGAGGCTTGGACCGGCTCTGCCCGGCTCCTCACGCCGCCTTGGCCTGGCCTGGCTCCGCCCAGCTCCGCTCGCTACAGCGGCCCAGCCGGCTCCGGCGTCCACCTCCCGCCACCGCGGCCTGGACCGGCCCTGCCCGGCTCCATACCCGCCGTGGCCTGACCCGGCCCCGCCCGGCTGCAAACGCTACCGTGGCCCGCAGCCGGGGCCTGAACCGGCCCCGCCCGGCTCCAAACGCTACCGCGGCCCGCAGCCGGGGCCTGAACCGGCCCCGCCTGGCTCCAAACGCTACCGCGGCCTGCAGCAGGGGCCTGAACCGGCCCCGCCCGGCTCCAAACGCTACCGCGGCCCGCAGCCGGGGCCTGACCCGGCCCCGCCCGGCTCCAAACGCTACCGCGACCCGCAGCAGGGGCCTGAACCGGCCCCGCCCGGCTCCAAACGCTACCGCGGCCCGCAGCCGGGGCCTGAACCGGCCCCGCCCGGCTCCAAACGCTACCGCGGCCCGGCTTGGCCTGGCTCGGCCCCGCCCGGCCCCGCTCGCCGCCGGCGCAGCGCGGCCCGGCTCCGGCGTCCGCCGCTGCGGCCCGGCCTGGCTCAGCCCCACCGAGCGGGGCTAGATGCCTCGTCTCCGCCTACCCAAGGAGGGAATCCTCTACAGGTAGCTGGGATCTCCGTGTATATTTCACAGACGAATCCTCTCTGTTACCTTCCCTCCAAATCGATGTCCAGACACCTCCGGACCAGCAAAAATCCTGAAACAATCCGGTCCCAAAGAGTCTCCAACGCCGCCCAGCCGATTCCCTGCAGAAGACCCTAACAGGGATGTTCACTCAGCCGCCATCTTGCCCCCTCTCCTCCAATTGTTCTTCTTTAGCCTGAATCACTTAAATCAGGCTAGAATTGACATGAATTGAGTTTCCATGTCCAATTTCCTTCCAGGGGTCTTAAAAGGAGAAGAATGGTATCTGGGAGCTCTGTCTGGACTGCAAGCTGCATAGGCTTACAGCAGGGAGAAAATGCTCCAGCATGCTGCCCAGTATCCTTGATATGTAGAGCAGGTAATCTTTTTAAAAACTTCCACAGAGCAGATGTGGCACAAGCAATTGAGTTCCTGATTCCCCCATGGGAGGTCCTGAGTTTGGTTCCTGGTACCTCCTAAAAAAAGACAAACAAACAAGGAGCAGACAACAAGCAAAAACGAAGAGCAGATCATGAAGAAAAAAATGAGCAAAAACAATGAGCAGGGAAGTGGATGTGGCTCAACAGAATGGGCTCCAGCCTGTGACATGGGAGGTCCCTGGTTTGGTTTTCAGTGCCACCTAAGAAGACAGCTAACTGGTGCAATGAGCAGGCATAGCAAGCTGAAACAACAAGATGATGCAATAAGAGACACAAGGAAAAAAATAATGAGACTCACAATGTTAGAAAGAAATCTTCTGGTGTTGTGGAATTTAAGAGAAGTTCAATTATTTGAGTATAGAGAGGCCAGGACTCAGGAACATCTTTTTTACTGCCTATAGGACTGGCTTAAGCTGGTTTCCTTTGTTGCTGTTTAACCTGGGAGTGGGAGACTGAGACAGTAGGCTGCCAGGTCACATTAATCAATATTTCCTTCCTTTATGTGAAAACTAAACTAATCTTCATTTCTTACAATTTCCCCTCTTTCTTTTAAATTCTTTTTAGTTTTCACATTTCCATTCTTCAAATTTTCTAAGTGCTATCTCACACTCTTCATCATAAGAATTTCCTTCTTTGAGGGGTACAGATTGTTTTGCCTACACTGTATGGGCATTTGTCTGGTTAGGGCAGTTTCAATGATTCTTTGAACTAGCCCTCAGGCACATGGAATGATACAGCTTCTGACTGTGGTAAGCACCCCAGCTGAGATAATGAGGGAAGTTAAGATGGACAGTGTAACCCCTTTCCATTTTCCAAACCAATTTTCAAGCCATCCTGTGAGTGAATTACTAATGCCAGAATTCTCTGATAATTCCTCAGATAGGGCTGTTAGGCCTTGTAAAGCTTTAGTGATAGTTCCATCAGGGGCAGTGTTATTGGGGATGAATGTACAGCAACTACCTCCAGTCATAACACAGACTCTCCCTTTCTCAGCTAGCATCTTATCTAAGGCCATTCTATTTTCCCATGCCATTCTGCTAGTAGCATCTAATTGTTCTGCAATTCCTTTAACTGCATTCCTGGTGTAATTAATAAATCTCTGTTGATTATAATAGATATAATTAATCCAGTCTACATTTTTATTAATGGTGACCTACCAGAATAAGAATGATTCAAACCCAGCTGCTACCTGATTTCTAGCCTTAAATTCATCTGGGACTCCTCGGGGAACTCCTTTATTGTCTAAATAGATCCGCTCATCAAAAGAACCAGGTAAACTTCTTTTCTCTCCCCCTCCCTGGGATGATATTCTCGCTTCTCTTTCAAATGCCAAGGTGAATGGTATAGGCAATTTGGCCAGAGCACAGGTTCCACCCCATCTCTCAGGTAGTATTGGTCAGAGAACACCCTTTCCACAGTACCACCACAGGTCTGCTCGAGGTCTGACCAAACTGGAGAAATTGTCAGTATGATCGCTGCTTACATTCCACACTTGTGTACATGAGGCCATAGTTCCAGGGCTCTGGAATGCTTTCCCCTGTCTAGAAAGACAAGCAGAGTGATACCTTGAGCCCAGACAGGAGGCAGGTATGGCCTTGATATTTCTGTTTTTGACTGGTGGGAAGAGAGAGGACAAAGTGCTACAATTTTCACCAGGAGTAGCATTTTGAATGAGGAGTATCATGCACTTAAACTCCTTCTCATGCTTTTCCATACCAAGCAGAAAGGGTACAATATGAGCTGTGGGCTTGTTTAGACTCTGGACTGTATTTTTGATCCATTCTACCCATGCATTTGTGTCCCCATATCCTGTCTTTTTTCCTATAGTTTGCTTTAAATCTTCTGCCTTAAGTATTCTAACTGCTTTGGGATCATTTTGAATTGGGGAACTGGCCTTTGGTGTGTTTTCCTGTGGTATTTCTGAAAGGTGAGCTGGAGAGGGTATTGTCGATGTCATATCTACAGGGGGAGGAAGGACTCGGATACAGAACCTCCCCAGAGGATCTTTACCTGTAACATCTGCTCCCATTCCATAGAATCTATTGACCACTTGGTCCCTGCCACTGCTCCTAGTTTCTAATTTGTCTGCTTTCTTAATAGTTATTACTACTGGATTGTACTAAAGACTTTTGCAGCCTGGATGGGTATTACCTTTATAAAAGGTTATCTTACCATTTAATGGCCTTGAACTTGGTGAGACCCATCCCATATTCATGGTCCATCCCTTATACTGGGTAGTCCACCATACATCATCCCAGGAGGGGCAAGGAGGGGCTCAACAGTAACCATTCCCCACTGGCTCTGGGCATAGGTATTTATTTTTCCCACTCAGCCATCGCTGGTGCTCTAAATTCATGCAGTCTATTACTTGGAAGGCATCAAACTGCACCATCTGGGACTCCAGGCCTTCAGTCACATTTATAACTAATTTGATGGGGCTGATTGCTTCTCAGGTTTAAAACATCATGGCTAGTAAGATTATTTTCACCTGTAACTTAAGATCTGAATTTCTCCTTTGGTATTCTGATAGGACTAGGGCCATTGTTAATTAGGACAATACACAGCTCACACACCCCCCCCCCCCGCCCCAGTTATTGTTTTTTCAGTGTGATCTTTAAGGGATCTGGGGCTGAAATTATTTTCCAAGACTCAGACGAAGTTATTGGGTACTTATCATCTGGTTCAGGTACTGGTCCCTTTACTCAAGTGTAATGAGTCCAGCCTTTTTCTGCTGTTTGGACTGCTGTTTCAGTTGTCAGCAAGACTTGATAAGGTCCTTCCCAGGTCGACTGGAGTTTGGACTCTTTCCATGACTTGATTAGGACTCAGTTGCCAGGTTGGTGTTGGTGGACTGCAAATTCAAGAGGCAGAGTCTGAGCCAGCAAACCCCGATGTCTGAGGGATGACAAAGTAGAAGACAGGGCCAGTATATAATTTTGAAGGAAGAGATCCTTCAACTCAAAGAAGGGGAGTTCTCCAGACTTCCCAGGGAAGGGTAGACCAAAAAGCATTTCATAAGGAGAAATTCCCGGTTCCCTCCTAGGGGCAGTTCAGATTCTTAACAGAGCTATAGGTAAACATTTAACCCATGGTAATTTGGTTTCTAAGACCAACTTAGGTTTTTTTTTAAGGTTTGGTTCATTCTTTCCACTTTCCCTGAGGATGATGGGTGCCAGGGTGTATGGAAGTTCCATGTGATACCTAGACCCTGCATAATATTTTACAACACTCTGGATGTAAAGTGACTACCATTGTCTGAACCTATGTTTTCTACTAACCTGTATCAGGGAATGATTTGTTCAAGGATAATTTTTGAAGTCCCTGATGCTGTAGCTGAAGCAAGAAGGTATGCTTCTACCCACCCTGTCAGTTGATCCACAATAACCAGAACATACATTAAATGACCTACAGGGGGCATTTCAGTATAATCAACCTGAATGCTCTGGAATGGTCTGAGGCCAGGCTCCTGCCCCCCTGGCACTTGCTTTCTTAAAACTTTCTTATTAACTTTCTGACAGATTATGCATCATTCACTTATTTGCTTGGCTATAGTATAAAGACCCATACACCCAAAATGCTTGAGAACCAGGTCACACATGGCCTGTACTCCCCAGTGACTCCCTTGATACAAACCACTAGTACTTCCCTCATTATTTGCTTATTCAACATCTGCTGGCCCTCTGGGAGGAGCCACTTCCCTTGGCTATCTAAGGTTGTCCCCAATTGTTCTAGTTCTTTTACTTCCTTTTCAGAGAATACAGGGATGCCAATTTCTTTGGGAATAGAGGGTATTTGGACCATTAGTTCCAGAGGGAAACAGAGGGAAGCCTCTTTGGCCTTTTCATCTGCCAATCTGTTGCCTTTTGCTTCAAAAGTATGACACTTCTGATGCCCATTTATATGTACCACAGATATTTCCCTTGGTATGAGCAGACTGGCTAACACTTGTTTTTACCAGTTCCACATGGACTAATTCCTTCCCTCTGCTATTGATCAATCCCCTTTCTTCCCAAAATTTCCCAAAGATGTGGACCTGTCAAAGGCATATTTAGAATCTGTAGACTGTACCACCTCTTTCCTCTAACAATTTAAGGGCTTGATTTAATGCATACAGCTCACAACTTTGAGCTGACCAATCATTGGGCAGTTGGCCAGCTGCTTTCACCTCACAAATTAGTCCATCAACAACAGCATAGCCATTATGCCTTTTTCCTTCCAGGACCCTAGAAGACCCATCTATAAACAAATTTTCTCCCAAATGTAAGGGAAGATCCCCTAGGTCAGGTTGGACTCGGGTTTTGTATTCAATTAAGTCTAAACAATCCTGTTCAGGAGATTCTACTTGGTTGGGACCCTTCCAAAGGAAAGAAGCTGGGTTCAGACTATGATCAATTGTCAATATTAAATCATCTTTTTCCATTAGAAGTGCTTCATATTTTGGAATTCAGGAATCTGTTAATCATCTTCCTGCTTTTTGAGACAAAATAGTCCTGACCTGATGAGGGGTGTAACAACTAAGGCCCCTCCAAAGGTCAGTTTTCTGCTTTCTTCTACTAAGAGAGCAGTTGCTGCCATGGCCTGAACACACCCTGGCCGTTCCCTGGAGACAGGACCCAGGATTCTGGAAAGGAAGTCCACAGGCTTCCTTTGGCCTCCCCAGATCTGGGTTAGGACTCCCAAGGCTGTCCCCTTATCTACTGTCACAAACAGATGGAAAGATTTCTCAAGGGAGGGGAGGGCTAGAACAGGGGCTTGCACCAATGCCTGTTTGAGCCCCTCTAAGGCCTTTACTTCCTCCTCCTTCCATTCTAATTTGTCAGGCTCCTCCTCCAACAGTTTTTGGTATAACCCTTTGGTTTGGGATGCATAAGAATCTATCCATAATCTACAATATCCCACCAATCCCAAAAAAATCTTCTTAGTTCTCTTTTTGTCTGGGGAAGAGGTAATTCAGTAATGGCCTGCATTCTTTCTGGGTTATCTTCCTCCTTCCCTTACTAATGAGATGACCCAGGTATTTGACTTCCTTTTCTACAAATTGTAGCTTACTTTTTTACACTCTTAGTCCTTGATCCCCCAGGAAATTCAATAAGCTCTTTGTAGTTTGGATCACTATCTGCCTTTCTTCACCTAATAATAGCATATCATCTACATATTATAAAAGGGAAATTTCAGGTGGGACTGCAAATTTCCCCAATACTTTTTCCAGTTCCTGCCCAAAGAGGTTGGGGGATTCTGTGAAGCCTTGCAGTAGAACTGTCCACCAATACTGCTGTTTTCTTCCTGTAGAGGGATCCTTCCACTCAAAGGCAAACAAGTCTCTACTCTCTGGGCCAAGCGGACAGGCATCCTTTAGATCTATTACACTAAACCATTTATGATGGCAGGGAATCTTACTAAGGAGAGTGTATGGATTTGGGACTACTGGGTGTCAAACCTGTGCAGTCACCCCTCGGGCTGAAGTGTGGTTTGCTGGCCTGGCGGGGGAGCGGCCGCGGCAGGCCAAGCTGCTGCCCCCATAATAGGGTGGCTGGTCGGACTCACCGCCACCCCTGAAGGGAGCTCGGCATGGGCGCAGAGTGCCCTCGGGTCTCCCCTTCTTGGCAGCCATGCTTCCGCGGCCGCCCCTCCTCCCGGATGGCGCCACACGATGCCTGTGGGGCGGCACCCTTCTTCTTCTTTCTCCCTGAGCAGGCGCAGGGCAGAAAATTCCAGTCTGCCCTTTTCCCCTCCCCCGACAGCAGCAACAGCCAGGCATGGGTGGAAAAATCCAGTCTGCCCTTTTCCCTCCCTCTGACAGCAGCAACAGCCAGGCGTGGGCGGGAAACTAAAGTCTGCCCTCCACCCCAGCAACAGCAGCCACTAATCCCTAAACCCTGCCACTTCCCCCAGCAACAGCAGCCACCAATCACTGAACCCTGCCACTTCCCCCAGCAACAGCAACAGCCAATCCCTAATCACCACCCCTCCCCCATCCAGTACCGCCCACTGACCTTTCTCAGGCAACCAATCAGAACAGGGCGTGGCTTCGACCAATCAGCCTTCCCCAGCCCCTATAAAACTGTTACCTCTCCCTCAATAAAGTGGACTTGCATGTTTACCTTGTCTCCACGGCAGTTCTTCTGCCGTGCGCCCTCCAGTCCTGAGAGCCCCTGAGAAGGGCCTGGCCTCCCTTGTCCCCAGTTCGTCGCCTGCTTCTCCAGGCGACCCCTTCATCACCTGCTTCTCCGGGCGACCCCTTCGTCGCCGGCTTCGCCGGGCGACCCCGTCAGCCAAACCGCGCAACCCCTGTGAGACCGATCCCTCGTTTGCTGCCGGACCGACCCCTCGTCCCAAGTGGGACCGACCCCTCGTCCAAAGCTGGACCGACCCCTCGTCCGCAGCCAGACCCCACCTCTACCGACCGAGCAAACCGTCGCAAACCTGAATGATGTGATTAATGGCCCTTAGATCCTGTACCAATCTCCAACTACTGTCTGATTTCTGAGCAGGCAAGATAGGAGAATTGAAGGGATACATGCAGGGCTCCAAGAGTCTATCCCGAAGGAGGCCTTCAATGATGGGTTGAAGTCCCTGCCTCCCCTTAGTGGGAAAAGGATATTGTCTTTGACAAATAATTTCTCCTTCCTTTTTCAATTTGATTTTAATAGCGTGTACTTGAAAAACCCCTCTATTCTCTTCTCTTACCCACTCTTCCTCTCTGATATCTTTTTTATCTTCTTTAATGAGCCTGGCTAAGATTAATTCTATCTGCCCATCCCTTACTTCCAAATCCAAACCCATGAATACTATTAAGTCCCTTGCCAACAAATTACTCCTGGCTTCTGGAATGTACAACAAAGGGTTTACAATTCCATTGTCTGCCCAACAAATATTAATGGGAGAAAGAATGGGGACATCAAATCCTTCTCCTTTTACCCCTGAAACTGTAAGGGAACCTCCAGAGAATTTGGTTCCTCTGGGGAGATGAGTCACAGAGGATGGGACTGCACCAGTGTCCACTAGAAATGTAATTTCTTCCTGATATGGGCCCACCCCTTAGATTTACTAAAGGCTCCCGGTGGTCTTTAGAAGTGAGGAGCCTCAGACCCCCCTAATCTTCAAAATTGATGAGATTAATTACCCAACTCTCTTTCTTTAAACTCGGGCATTCCCTTTTGAAATGACCAGACCTCCCACAGTAATAGCACACTGCAGAGCCTGGCATTCTCCTAGTCCCCTTATCTAAATAAGCCCATTTTGCATCTTTATCTCTCCTCTGCCTCCCTGACTTACCTCCAGTCTTTTCCTAACCATTTGATCAACTGTGCTAATCCTAACCTTTGCTTTCTGTTTCTGCTTTTCCTCCTCTCTCCTTACAAACACTTTCTGGGACTCTCTCAATAACTCTTCCAATAGCTTATCCATCCATCCTTCTATTTTCTGAATCTTCTTCTGAATGTCAGGCCAAGACCCTTTCACATAGCTGACTTTTAAAATTCCCTGAGTCACAGGATCATCAGGGTCTATCCCTGAATATTTCCTCACTTGGTCTCTCAATCATTGCAGGTAAGCAGAGGGAGTTTCATCCTTTTCCTGGGCTACTTCAAAGGCCTTATTCAAGTTTTGAGATTTGGGTACAGCTAATTTGATGCCCTGTATAATGAGGTCTCTAAGATCTTTCATTTGTGCTCTGTCCCCCAGGTCATTATTATCCCAATTAGGGTCTGTTTTGGGGGACTTCTGTTCTGCTGCCATTACCCCCTGTCCGGGTGGATGCTGCCTTTCCCACTCCTTCATAGCTGCCCTCTGCACCATTCCTCTTCCTTCTCCCATAAAGAGAATATTCAGTATGGACATAAGTTCAGGCCAGGTGTATAAACAAGGACCTAGGAATTGATCTACTTGTTCAGCCAGCCCTACTGGATCTTCCATTAGAGATTGCATCTCCTTTTTGAAGTTCCTTACTTCAGTACTTGTCAGTGGGGTATTTACATAGCCAATTTCCCCTGGCCCCATTGGTACTTCTTTCAGTGGATACAAAGGCTCAGTGGAGTTTTGTTCTTTCACTCTCTTTTCCTCAGATGCTCTGGGGAATGGAAAATTTTGTATACCTTTCTTACACTGTTCCAATTCTTTCCTCAGCTGTTGGTGGGTTGTAACCAGTGGGGCTGTTGGCCCTGCTTGATTCTCCAGTTCCCCAGGCTTTACAATGAGTTCTATTGGGCACTTCAAGTCTAATGGCCCTTCTCCTGGGAGGGGAGGGGGAATGTAAGGAGGAGGGAGATTAGACAGGGGATCCCAGGGTTTAGTTTCTACAGCTTTTGTTTCTGCAGCCTTAGTTTTGTAGCCTTAGTTTCTGCAAGTTTAGTCTTGGGGCCTGGATTTTCAGCTTTCATAGGATAGAAAGTGGCTCCCTTTCCCTTTAACCAGCACATGGCATAGTCAGACTCTTCTTTGGAGAACGGTGTTTTTCTATTAACATACAGTACAAGGTCAGCACAAAGTCAATCCTCATCTGCCTCATATTTTGGTCAGAATATGTCAGGCAGTAAAATACTTTCCTTGGTCCAGATACAACAGCAGTATTTAATCATTTTCTTCTTATCTTTTCCTTTGGTCCAATCACTATCAGTCCAATGCCTTAACATCCTCCCTAGTGGATATCTGGAGGAATGTCTCCAGGGGATCCTACAGATACACCCTTCCCCTTTTTCCCAGTTGACTGACTGCCTCTATTTCCCATTCTGAATCTTGTCTGGGTCTCTTTCTTTTGAATTTTTTGCTTTGTTCATATCTGGCCCTTTCCCTCATGGGAGAAGGGAAATGCAAATTGGGACTCTGCACTCACTTCACACTGTATGTCATGCGTCTCATGCACACACAGTGAACCTCAGACTCATCAGAATTCCTGACTACCAAGGTAATAGTTAATAGCCTTTGTTCTTACCTTGGTCCATGCATGGAGTCACCTGGTCAACAAGAAGCAGATTTTCCTTCTCTTTTTCTCATCCACAATCAGCGGATCTAAGTGTCTATTCTTGGGCCTCTTGGCTGCCAGATCCAGCGCCCCCACCAGTGGAGTCTAAGACTGCTTAAACAGCAGGGTGTGCCTCCCCATCGTCCACCCCAGGGGTTCACTCTCTGAAGCCTCAGAATCCCAGATGAGCCCCCAAAGCTGTTAGAAAGAAATCTTCTTCAAAGAAAATAAGGCTCACCTGATTGTGGAGAAGAAAAGAATTTATTCTCAATCTCACAAGAAGGGGTGCACAACCAGAAAACATGGCTCGCACCCCAAACAAAGAAAAATGACACAATTTATACCCCTAAGCCTAGCATGCAATCCCTTCCTCTGTTT
Organism: Dasypus novemcinctus; assembly: GCF_030445035.2. Taxonomy (NCBI): domain Eukaryota; kingdom Metazoa; phylum Chordata; class Mammalia; order Cingulata; family Dasypodidae; genus Dasypus; species Dasypus novemcinctus. Next base: position 193,885,634 of record NC_080674.1, on the reverse strand, counting down.
CTCCATAGATTGGATACTTCAACAGTTACAGCCTATATGAGAAGATCTAACTTTCCTGTGCAAAAGTTTGTGACTAACTGCTTTCCCATCACATTCCAACCATTTTAGTTTTTACCTGTTCCCCTTTGCCAAATAAGGAATGGAATTTAGGGCTGAATTGGTATTGACTTAGCTCTTTCTTGGGCATCTTTTTTTTACTGCCTATAGGACTGGCTTAGGCTGGTTTCCTTTGTTGCTGTTTAACCCGGGAGTGGGAGACTGAGGCAGTAGGCTTCCAGGTTACATTAATCAATATTTTCTTCCTTTATGTGAAAACTAAACTAATCTTCATTTCTTACAACAACAAAGCAGGAAACAGAGGTGGCTCAAGTGATTAAGCACCTTCTATGTGTTGCAGCAAAGCCAGGAGTTCTGAGTGGCAGAAAAACCCAAATGGCATTCAGAGAGGCAGAGGAACAGGTTTATTACACGTGGGCCCAGAGGAGAGTCGATCTCCAAATTCTGAGCCCTGTCTTACAGTTTTCACAGTTTTACATAGGGTCTTATGTAGAATTAGCATGGCTCTCACTTATTGGCTACTGTGTTGCTGGGCTGGCAGGCAAATTTTTTACTGTAATATGCAAGTGGGGTTACAGAAGTGGAAAGCAAGAGTGGTCAATTAGATAGTTTCTTAAAAGGCTATGTTCTTGTAAGAGAGTTACAGAAGCAGAAGGCAGGTGTGGTCTGTTAGATAGTCTCTTGCAAAGTCATACTCTCACAGGCTTACTTACAGAAGCAGGAGGAAGGAGTGGTCTGTTAGATAGTGTCCTGCAAGGTCGTGCTCTCCTATTTCTCAACACACCCATATTAGAAGTTCTGGTGCAGTTCCTGGTGCCTTCTAATGAAACAAGAAAGATGAACAGACATGGCAAATGCAAACAATGAATGGGTGAGGAGAAAAAAACAAAATAAATCTTAAAAAACAAAAAGAATGAGCAGACAACAAGCAAAAGCAAATGAACAGGAAGCAGATGTGGCTCAAGCAGTTCAGTGCCTGCCTCCCTCATGGGAGGTCTGGGGTTGGGTTCCCAGTGCCTCCTAAAGAAAAACAAACAATGACTTGACAACAGGCATAAAACAATGAGTAAACTGACAGGGGAGCCATTTCAGGGGTAGGGTGGAGCAGAATTTTAAAAAGTATAAGTAAATAAAAATAAAAAGTAAAGAAAACTTCTAAATGGATCATGGCTGCCCAAAGAACAGTATTGAACTTCCTTGTGCAGTATTAATGGACCTCTGAACTTTGGTCCCCTCTAGATTTTCTCAGCCTTCCCTTCAAGAGATTCATCTCTTCCTAAACTCTCCCTGCAAACCCATACCATTTTCCTATTCCCACATCAGCTAATCAAAATCCTCCACTCCATCTTACTCTTTCACTTCCTTGATCCTGCTCTTATTTGGTGTCCATTTTAATTTTAATATGTAAGTGAATCCTCCCCTGGTACCCCACCCCTGGAGACCTGCACCTGCCATTTGAGCCCATCATTCAACCCATTTGATGCCTCGGCAACATTTACACCATGTAAGTCTAGATTTGCAGCCTCACCAGCCTGTCTAAACACAATAGTCTTGTTAAATTTGGAATCTGTATTTCATTGTTTTTTGCCTCCACCTACTCACACACAACCCTAACACCTGTACGGCCCCTCCTCAAGCACCAAGCATTTCCTGGAGTGTCCTGTATATGCTTGAGATATTCTGTGCCACTGCTCTGACATGTCCCTTAGGGAGGATGTCAGTCTGTGGGACTGGCAACTTGGTCCACTGCACTTCTCTCCCACTAATTCCAAAGTTGCATTGTGGCCTGTGGCAAAATGGGTAGGGGTGAGGTAGTGCTAGCAACAATTCACTCCATTTGCAGGGGAGTTGAGCTCACTAGGACTCAGCTGCCATTTTGGACTCTGCTGCTACTTACTAGGTATTTCATTTCTCAATATCTGTCTAAACCATACTTTCAAAAATGGGAAAAATAAAATGATGTGGGATGCATTGAGTAGAGCATAAGACTCATGAGCTGAAGTACTGGATATCAAGAGAGCTTTGGGTATTGTTTAAGAATTGGAGATTAGAAGAAGAGAGATGGAATGGAGCTAGGTTAGAGTTAGGGAGCAAACAAGAAGGAAAGGAAGAGAAGGAGAAGGAGAGAGGGAAATGGGCTTTTCCTGGGTGGAAAGTGGTGGCATATCTTCTGCATTGGTATGCACAATCCCTTCTTCCTCCTTGTGTTTTCAGGAAGGAACATCCCAGGGTCTCCTGGGAGATCAGGGAAAACATAACCCACTGACAAATCTTAGCTCCAACCCAAGTCTCACATTTTGTTTGTCCTTCTCTTTCACTGGATTCTTTTCATCTTCCTCAAATATCCAACATATCCAGCCTCTCATCTCCTTATTAGGAATGGAAGCTAAAATCCATTTATATTGTGGTGTGAGAAATTGAAATCATAAAGTATTTCCCTTCACAAGTGTAATTACACTTCAGTAAGGATCAGAGACTTTGAACTGGAGAAGTGTGGTAGTAAAGGGCAAACTTCAGTGAGTAAGTGGGGAGAATGTGCCTGTTAGGGCACTAAGAGACATTCAAACCCTCCAAAATCACCAACTTTTCCCTCCAGAAATTGCCAGCCCATTTTTTTCATATTAAATATTTTCAAGTTGATTTTTTAAACAATTAAAAAATTTTAAAAAATACTTAATTGCATAAATGTTACATAAAAATATAGGGGACTCCCATATATCCCTCCCACACTTTCCCACATTAACAACATCCTCCATTAGTGTCGCAGATTTGTTGCAATTGTAGAACACATATTGGAGCATTGCCACTAAGTGTGGATTATAGTTTACATTATAGTTTAAACTCTCCCATACAATTTTGTAAGTTATGATGAGAGAGATAATGTCCTGTATCAGTCTTTGCAACACATTGAGTACAATTCTCAAGTCCCAAAAATGCCCCCATATTACACCTTTTTTCCCTCCTCCTCCCCTCAGAACCTCCTGTGACCACTGCCTCCACATCAATGATAAAAGTTCTTCCATTGCTAGAATAACAAGTCTATAATATAATAACATTAAGTCTACTCTAGACTATAGCTCATTACCCAAGCCTGAGGATTCTTGGGTGTTCCTGTGTATTGGGAGTGAAGGGAATGCAAGTATGCAACAGCCATCTCAGGAGATTCTGTTGACAAAGTCCTAGAGACATTCTGGTTTTGTTTTATTTAACAGTGGTATTTTAAAATGTTTATTCATTTGTTTCTTGGTTTCCTTGTCTCACACCTCATGGCCCATTCCACTTCTTCAGTCCCTTTGTGAGGGGGCAGATTGGGGTGAGGTCTGGGGTCTGCAGCCAGGGAAGCTCACATGGGGTCCACAACAACAGTCATGGATTTGGGTAACAGAAGGAACTGAAGGTTCTACCTAGACATGACATACAAAACAGCAGGTGAGAAATCTGTATCCAGAGAAGAGGTGGACCACAGGCTCTGGAACCAAGCAGCTTTGGCTAGAATCCCAACTTCATACTTATTCGCTCTGTGTCCCAGGCAAGTCACTTATCCTGCCTGTACCTCAGTTTCTTTATTTGTGATTTAAGCATCATCACCATCATCACGCATAGGGAAGTGCTTGGTAGATGGTAACATTCAATTTGTGTTAATTTTTGTTAGTGTGCACCTATGTGTACTTGTTTTTAATCTCCTTCTCTGGTAGCATCACTAAGGAGAAATCATTTGACATATCACAATAGAGAACCACAGTCTCTCTAGCACTGCTCCCACGCCCTACTCCCAAGAGGTGGTAACCTCCCCTCCCCTCCCCTACAATTTGGAGTATGTTCTCCTTCTTTGAGGTGACCATTTTCCTCCAGCTATGTGTTCTGTCTAATGCATCATCGCCACCTTGTGGGAGGACCCATATTCCCACCAGCAGAAGCCATGGCTAATAATTCTTCAGAATATAGCCAATCCAAATGGATTCACAAGTACTCTCTGAGGTGCTCTTGTTTTGAAGGCATTAACTGGCATATAACTATTGTTAAGTTTCAAACAATAGCTATAAATGTATGCAGCTAATCTACCTCCTCATGGCTCTGCCTTTAAGGGGCTTTAATCTATGTCTAGAGTTCAGAAGAAACAATTGAAGCCCCCTAAAAAAGAGAAGTGGATGAGAAAACATAAAGTTAGTATTGTAACTTGTGCTAGAGTCACAGACATGCTCTACCATTAGCCACAGAAGATGATAGGCTGGACTGTCCAGCCTGAGCCTCAATCCTTACCCCAGGCCAAATAATGATTTCAATAACTGCTGGCCATCACAATTGCTGGTCTCTTCCACAAGGAACTTCTGACCTCCCTCCCATGGAAGGGCTCCCTTGGTAACACAAATGGAGCTACTCCAACTAACTGTGTTTGAGCTCCCAAGGGCAGTGACCTTTAGTTACTGGCCCATTTGCCTCACAGGCCACTGCCCCTTTTTCTCATTTTATTCCCTTTTGACCACATCCTTCCTAGCTCAGTGTCATTCACAGAAGCCCCCCAGATTAACCCACTCCATACCCTCAATCTCACCACTCTTCTACTGCAGGACCCACATATTTTGGAGGGTGGGTTGAAGGTGGGGGGAGATGTGTTATTGTGGGTTTTTAAACTTTTTATTTCAGAATACCGTCAAGCTTACTGGAGAGGTGCAAAAATTATACTAAAACAATGCATACCTCTAACCCAGATACCCAAATTTACAGGCTTTTAACATTTGTCCACATTTGTTGTATCATTATCTATCATGCTATCTATCCATTCATTATGTATCTCTCCAATCTATCCATCTATATCTATCTATATTTTTTAAACATTTGAAAGTAGAGTAGGTTGCACAGCATTTGCATATGCTTTTGCTAAGAACAAGGACACTTACTTAAGTATCAAGTTCAAGAGATTTCACATTTATATATAAAATATATGTAATTATTCATATATATACATGTGTGTATATAATAAATATACATGTATTTATAATATGTATATCATATATGCAAGTTCATATACATATATAGCATATGAATACATATGCATAGAATGAATATACACACAAAATACACATGTGATATAAAACATACAGTCCATATTCCATTGTTTTCAGTTGTCCCAATAAGCCCTTTTGGGAACTTTCTCCTCTATTATAAATATCAGTCCCAGAGCATGTGTTCCCTGAAGCTTTTAAAGTCCTTCATCTACATCCTGCTATGATATGTTGACAGGCTTCAGCCCAACACAAGAAACACGTGCCACATCAGAGGTCTGAATCCCATGGCAGAAGATGGGAGACAGGGAGACCAAGTAAATACTAGAGAATAAGAACTCATTGTTGATCCATGACACCCCTTGGAATGCACTGATAGTGTGAAGGAGGGAGATACTATCTCCTGGAAGAAGACTGAAAGTGGTCTTTTGGAAGGTAGAAGGGCAAGGGAGGAGATACTGACATTTGTTTTTAAAACACCCAACCCACTCATGGGAGGCTTAGCTACTCTCAGAAATGGCACTGGTTTCTTCCAGTGTTCAAGCAAAGAAATGGAAGGTAAACTAGTTATAAAATCAGCCTAAAATCATGCAACAGACAGAGACATGGGGAGGGGTTTCTGTGTCTCCAAACAAGCATCAGCTGTACTGCACTTTCCAGCTGCCAGACTGGAGAAATTACAGCAGTGGTCCAAGGGTTTGGGAAGAAAGAGAGGGAATAACTTTCATCTAGGCTAGGGTGTGGGGTTCCTGGACAACAGATGAAGGATTACTAGATGGAATGACTCCATCATTGGGGTGTTGAAGATGCTATAGATATCAGGACAGTCACAAACTGACCCATTGGAGGTGCCACCTGAGGTCTCAGAACATTTGGTGGACCAAATGTTCCAGGCTGAAGAGAAGTAGGTGCAAAGTCAGGTAATGGTGGTCAGAAAGGGAGAATGAAAATGCATGAGATCCCCCAGAGATCTCCCTTTGTTTGGGGAGCCCTGCAGCCCCTGTGATAACACCTGGGGTCTATTCCTGGCTCTAAACAATATGCTGCTCAGAAGCCGCTTCCTCTGGGATCCTTCAGCCCTGTCCCCTCATAGCTTCTTGAGTCAAAGCAAGGCCAGAGAAGCTATTAAGAGTAAGATTAAAAGCAGCTCTCATGTCCGGCCATGACTTAAAAGAAACCAGGCACTGGTGTTGGTAAGGAACTTGGTAATCAGACCAAAAATCACTGAGGCAACAAGAGACCTTAGGCCTGATGGGCCAATGTCCAGCTCCTCCAGGTCACTTCACCATCCCTTTGTTCCTCTCAGGTGGCCACCACTAGCAGCAGGAGATGATTGATTTCCCAGTCTCTGTGGACTCCTTACAGAGAGCACCTGTGCCCAGCAGTCTCTTCTTCCTCATCCATCTCCGCCTTCTCTTTCTCCAACCTGGGTGGCTGAACACAGGGATCATGTCCGGTCTGCACCACATCCAGCCAGGATATGAGCATCTGAGCTTCTGACCATTCTTCCTGCCAGATGCTCTCCAGGGAAGAGATATTAGAACCTAGTACCAGGCCATGCTAGTTGCTAAAATGCACAAAGTTTTCAATCTTGCTTGTTAAATACACACTGTCCTTGTGTACCTTCTAGCTCCTCAGTGTCCACCACTTCCCCACAACTTCACAGTTAACATATATAGCAGGAGGCAGAGAAGGAGGGCACAAGGAAACTGTTACTGGTCTATCTATGCTCCTGCTGATGGAACTCATAAATATTTTTAACTCCACCAGTGCCCATAAGCTATAGTTTTTGAAGGGCAGGCAGAACTTTGGTTTCTGCCAACTCTCATGAAAGAAACACCCAACAGAGGGTATAAACTAATTAGGCAAATGTGGTTCCCTAATCTCCTGGACTGGGAGCCAGGGGAACCAAGGTGCTGAGGCATAGCCACAAACAGCTCATGGGCAATAATGGGGAATTGACAGGACATAAACAGCTATTCAGCTATGTGACCAGGGCTGTAAGAGAACCCAGCCCAAAGACTTTGGGTGCACACCTAAGAGAGTAATTTGCTATTTCCTGGAAAACTAAGAATAGCCATAGAGAGGGATGTTATTTGAGTTGAGCCTTGCAGAATGCATGTCCTACAGGAAGAAGACAGAGGAAGTAAACTGAGACTAAGTGTGTTCAAGGAAGAGGCCCAACCTTATACGGAAGGTTCAATGCGGATCAGCAGAATATCCATGTCTACATAAAATACCATGACTTTAAAATGCTGTTTGACCTAAAGTAAGGGGGAAATGGAAAGGAGAAATGAGTTTATATGGCTACGAGTTTCTAAAAAAGAGTCTGGAGGCTGGCAGAAGGTTTGCCCTCATGCACAACTGAGCAGAGTCAGAGAGACAGATAAAGCAGATACAACCCCCAGATATTGGTTCCTTTGAGGGCTAAAGAGACCCATGGGAGTTATGGTCATGGCCGATGGGGTTAACTACCAGGGCAGATGGCCCCTCTTTGGAAATGGTGTTTATGTGTGATGAATCTGGACTCAGATGGGATCTCCCTTCATAAGACTTCCATGCTAATGTGCTGGAGGTGCAGTTAATGTTGGGGTTTAAGATATATTTAGGGGATTTGAATCTCTGGACTGACAATGTGATAGCCAGATCCTGAGCCTCAACAGACTCCAGCACCTACAATCTGATTTATTGGACTTACCACACTCAGCTAAGATGGAGGTGAAGAAGGACAACCACCACACCATGGAGCCTAGAGTGATTACAACTGAAAATGGGAGGATTGCATCCAGCATCCAGGTGGAATCTGAGCCTCCTCTTGACATAAAGGTGCAATGGACACAACCAATCCAGTGTCCACATAGAAGAGGTGGCATTGGATTGGGAAAAGTGGACATAATGGACAAAGGGTATGGGGAAAGGCAGGAAGAGATGAGAGGTGGAGGCGTCTTCGGGACATGGAGCTGCCCTGGATGGTGCTTCAGAGGTAATCACCGGACATTGTAAATCCTCACAGGGCCTACTTGATGGAATAGAGGAGAGTATGGGCCATGATGTGAACCAATGTACATGAGGTGCAGAGGTGCCCAAAGACGTACCTACCAAATCCAATGGATATGTCATGATGATGGGAACGAGTGTTGTTGGGGGGGGGGGGGGAGAGGGGGAGTGGGGGGGTGGGGTTGAATGGGACCTCACATATATATTTTTAATGTAATATTATTACAAAGTCAATAAAAAATAAAAAAATTAAAAAAATAAAAAAAAAAATAAAAATAAAAAAAAATACTTGAGGGATGGGTGGCCAGCCCAAGGTCCTCCTGTCACCTGCCTCATTGATGTCCCTCTGATCTGGCTTCTCCCTCTACTTACAATATACATCTATTTGCTTGGTGTCCATGTTTGTTTTTCAGAGGTGATGCTGTTTTAGGAACTTGATAAGTCTCCCTGCTTCTCATCTGTTCAAATAATTACCAGTAAAATATTTGTGTGTATATGCTATAAAACAGTCTAGAAACATGGGAGAGTGTGGGCTATGATGTGGACCATTGACTATGGGGTGCAGCAATGCCCAGAGATGTACTTACCAGGTGCAATGGATGTGTCATGATGATGGGAGAGAGTGTTGCTGTGGGGGGAGTGGGGGGTGGGGGCAGTGGGGTTGAATGGGACCTCATATTTTTTGAATGTAATACTTTTTTAAAAAATGAATAAAAAATTAAAAAAAAAAAAAAAAAAAAAAAAAAAAAAAAGGAAGAGGCCCAAGCATCAGGTGTTTATGTGTAGAGATAGCCTAAGAAGACATACAAGGGAAAACTGGTAGTAAAGGTTTTGGGGCTTCCCCAGTAGGCTTCAAATCTTGATCAAACAAATGTACCTTCATATATAATGGGCAAAGTGATGGATGGAGTCTATGAAGGAATGTCTATGAAGGAAGAGGATTTTGGGAGGAGATTTTAGCTGAAATTTGAAGAGATGAAAGGAAGTACACAAAGGTCCATAGAGAGAAGAGTCAGTCCATGTTGGACTTGTGAAAAAGTAGGAGGAGGGACAAGCAATCCTCATAGAAGTTGCAGAACATGCATTAGTTTGGGGAGAGCACAGGGGCCACATAGAGGTGCCACTGTGGAGGAAGAGAGTCAAATGAAATCAAATCAAATTTATCATGGTAAATAAGATTCATGGGCAAATTTGGACTTTAGATAGGGAATTTGTGAAGCAGGGAGCCCTTGCAAATTATTTTTAAAATACCCATTGTTATCACAGAAGCTGTACATGTCCTTATTAAAACTTAGAAAATCAAACAAGCAAAATTAAGAAATCATCTGTTACCATCATACAGAAATTACCACCAGCAACAATTTGGTGTATCTCCTTTTAGACCTTTTTCTCTGGACATTTAGGCAAATGTGTAATTTTTTAAAAATTAGATCACAGTGGGTAAACTACTTTGAAATTTATTTATTTTTGTCAAAGATTCCATGACACTAATTTCATTTCACTTAATACCCTGAGCATATTTAAATTTACAAAACTGATCCCAAAATAACATCTGTAGCTGAGTGGTTCAAACCAATAATTATTCAGGGCCACACACAATAATTGGTTGTAAATGTGTGTTTCTTATTCTAGCACACTCACATTTTTCATAATTACTGGTTCAAGGAAACACTGCAGTTGTCCAGTAGAATGCCCCACTTTTTTCATTTGAACAGTTAACTGTAGATGCTGACCTGTAAGGGTATGTGATAAAAAACTGTATTTGATGAGGGTTGATTTTAGCAGTTGTTCTAGCTTCTCTGTCCTAGAGGAGATCAACATGGTAGGCCCTGGGGAACCCACCATGGACATCACTGGGGAAGAGGTGGTGATTCCCTGTTACCTGTCACCATACATAGACGCCGAGCACATGCAGATCCTCTGGTTCTGGAGCCAGGCCTCCTGTACCAGGAACGGCAGAAGCTCTTCAGCTTGCAGATGGCAGAGTTCCAGAACAGAACAAAACTCATGAAGGATGAGATCCCAGATAGCCATGTGACCCTGCAGCTCCACAGCATCATTCCCTCTGATGAAGGTGTGTATGGATGCCGCTTCCTCTCCAGCAACTTCTCTGGTGAAGCTATTTGGCAGCTGGAGGTAGTAGGTGGGTGACCAGGTCAGTCCCAAGCAGAGAAGGAGAGAAGGATTAATCTCGAAAGTGTTGTATTGCTCACGATTAGTATAGAATCACAGAGATAAGGAGAATAGTCATAATTAAAAAAAAAAAACTATTAAAAACTGAGAGAAATGTCCATTAGATAACGGACAAAAACATGAAAAGAGTTCACAAAGAAAGATACATAATCGTTCTTAAACTTATGAAAAGATTATCACTTTTACTTATGAAAGAAAGGCATTTTAAAACTACACTGAGTTACAATATTTTACCTATTAAATGGGCAAAAATTCAAACGTTCAACTGTATACTCTATTGTTGGAGCTATATGGAAGAAGACCCTTCATACCTTGTTGGTGACATTCAAAACTGTCAATCTCCAGTGGACAGAAATTTGGCAGAAAGTAAGAGGACTAGCTATGCAACTGTCTTTGGCACATCAATCCCAGTTCTGGGAATTTACTCTGAAGATACAAGATACACCTCCAACAAAATGGAAAAAGCATAAAATTACATTCAATCTTTGTAGCATTATTTGTATTTGCAAAATATTGGAAACTACCTAAATACCCAAGCATAGGAGCCAAGTACATTCACACAGTGGAGTTCTCTCCAGCTGAAAAAAAAAGAGTACTCTGAACTGATGCAGAGTGATTTTTAGGATATACTGTAAAGAGAAAAAAAAAAAAACAAGATGCAAAAGAGGTCCTATATGTAAACTTTAGTGTAAGAAAGGAGAAACATTGCAAAAAGAAATATAGGAAGGATAAAATAGAAACTAATGAAGTTGGTTACAAAATGGTGGTATAATGGGATGGAAAGGATGGAGAAGGAAATGGGACTTTCCTGGGTATATATTTTATGCAATATTGACATTTGAATCACGTTAATATTTTGCATAATCATAAAATAAAGCCAGCTCCACATGGATGAGGAGATAAAATAGTACATATAGCACTTGCACTGATCTCTCCTGGGATTTAAGGGAGAAAAGACAATCTATTAGAATTTGGAGTGGAAAATTCTCCACTCTAGGGGACTGTCTCTTGTATAAGAAGACTAAATACCAGCACCTTTTCTTGCCATATGGTCACCCGACATATCTGAATGTCCCTCAGAGGTAGTATCACCCCCACATGCCACCACTGATCTGAGCCATCATTTATGACTGAAGGGAGGAAGGGGTTTGAACCCACACTTGTGGTAAGAGCAGTCACAGCTTGTGACACCAGGTACTGCAAATGGTGAAAGGTGACACGCACTTCATGCACAGCTTTTGGGAATGAGGCTGATATATTCCACTTCTCCTTCCTCTGCTAGGGTAGGGCTCAGTTCTTCACATCTCCTTTGAAGGCTTCAAGGAAGGAGGCATTCAGCTGAGGTGCAGTTCCAGAGGCTGGTACCTCAGGTCAAAGGCTCAATGGAGAGACCCTCAGGGACAGTGTCTACCTCCTGAGTAGACATCATCTAGGACACTGGGGCCTATTCAGTCATCTAGGACACCCGGGGCCTATTCAATCTGGAAACTTTGGTGGTCATCCAGGCCCACAGCAATGTGTTCTGTCCCATCAAGAACTCCCTCCTGGCCAAGAAGAAAGAGAGCATGGTTCAGATAGCAGGTCAGTGGATGTGGGTCACTGTCATCTTCCTGGCCCTCAAGTTCTCCAAGTTGCTTTTCACAAAGGCTGCCTATAAAGACACAGTGGTACTTACTGCCTGTGGTGTGGGCTGGGCTTGACACCTGAAAAAGACAGCAATTTGGCCATCAAGAACTAGAGACAATATGAACAGGACTTAGGAAATGTCCCAGAGAGCCAAAATTTATGTAGCAAAGACTATGCATGGCAACCCATAAACTTTTCTCATTAGAGGCAATTGTGAAAGCCCACTTGTTCCTAATTTCATCCTTCAGACAATATTTATTGGGCATCCACAGTGTGCTCCAATCTCCTGCCCTGAGTTTCATATTCCAGGGAGGGAAACAGACAAAAACAGATAAATTATATCATACCTTAGAAGGTGTTAGTTACTATGAAGAAAAATGAAGCAGGTAAGGGTGCCAGGGAGGGGCAGTGTGTGTATATGGATTTAAAAAGAGATAAGTTGAAGGTAAAGTTATTGTCTAGTATCAAATTCTTATTAGGAGGTATCCATGGAAGTGTTTTGTTATAGATTCTCATATTTATGCCTAGCAGATAGTTACAACTGGAGCCAGGCATCTAAGTTAAATGCCCACATGTCAGGGAATCAGGGACCCTATCTCTCTTGGACTTTTCATGTTAAAGAGATGGCTCTGAGGCCCTTAAGAAAAACATCCCTGGGTTGTAAAACTGACAAGAGGCTGATTTAGCTTTTAAAATGATTTATATCCATCTGAAAGGGTTTTACAATGACAAGTTTTCTCAAAAAAAAGAGGTCTAAGAAGAGGCCAGAGAGGTGGGGGTGTCTCTGTCCTTTCTTGCACTAGGAAAATTTCAATTTTTCCTTTTTAGATTTGTATTTATCTTTACACAGAGCATGAGCCCCATGGATACCCATGGGGAGGGATTTCAGCAAGTACAAAGGTCCTGAGGTGGAAATGTGCTTGGCAAGTGGCCTGAAGAGGAAACAAGGTCAAAGTTAGCAGAGGATAAACTCAGGCAGTCAACAAACCCTGGTGCCCTTATTCTTGAGCTCTAGGCCAGTACTTTTCAAACCATTTGTAGCAAAGGACCAATCTATTGTGGTCCATATAGGTCCAAATACTTTTGTACAATACAATAAAAATACATTCCTAGAAAAATAAACTTAGAAACCAAGACTTTTGAGATAGCCCCATTTTTGCACAAGTAGATTCAATAGACACAAAATTACTCTATGGAGGGCAAGAACTGGGAAGACATAGAGGAAGGTCAGGGGCTGTGGTCACAGAAGCTCTAAGGAGGGAAGAGTGGGGAGCTCCACCAGCTGCTCTCCTTTCACAGTCTTCAGTTTGCACCACTTTTGCCTTCTGCTAAGCAAGTTTAAATCTCTGCCAAACCACGTGATCCCAGCAGTCACTCTCATGCCAATTTACCAATGGCTTTGGTGGGGGCCCAGAAAGTTTTACTGACCAACCTAAGGCCACTAGGAATGTTTTTCAAGATGCGGGGTTCAGGATAGTCTTGTCACTTGAGAGTTTAAGTGGTGCCTAAATGGAAAGAACTACCCGTGGGGTGGGGTGGGGTATTTTACATATGTATTTTTACCAGGAGCCTCCCCCTGGAAGGGTACTTCCCTAGAGACTCTGGTGGGACTGCCACTCCTCCTGGCTCTCCTCACAACAAGAGCACTGTACTTCTTTCAGGAGCAACAGAGAACTCAAGGTAGGAAGGATGTGCAGAGCCCTTTCCTGACACAGGCTTTGATCAGAAGAATGTCAGGGGCAGGCCACCATGGCTAGACCGTGTGCCAGTGTGGCTCACAGAACTCAGGGCCTTAGGGCTCGGATGGGGCGTGGAAACAAACCTTCAGGGAAAGGCACATCATCAAGCCCTCTTTCTTCCTTTCAGAGATGCTAAAGAAGCAGGCAGAGAAGGAAAAAGATAGCAGCAGAAGAGGCAAGCTTTTCACCCACATTCCTGACTGCCAAAAGGGAGGGTCCTGGGTGAGAAGGTGAGTGTCTCAGACACAGGAGGTTTAGGGACAAGGACAGAGGTTTGCTCTTCCCCCTCCTCTACCTCAGAACCCTCTCCTCCTGCATGTCCAGCCCAACCCACGTCCCCGGAGCATACCTGAGCTGGGCCCTGGAGAATGTGCACTTTGGGAAAATGTTTTATCAGTATTTTTCTATCGGTTTTATCTGATATGTTTCCCCACCTGAGAGATTTCTCTTTTCTTAGTTTTTCCTCCAGGGAAACTCACCACAGAACTGGATAAGTTCTGTGTGACTTCACCCATGGTATTGGCTGCTGGCCAGTTGATAAATATGTGCCTATGTGTTTCCATGGGTGCATGTGATGGGGGAGGCTTTAGGTGGTTTTAGACTCTTACAGAGAGGTGCCTGGCAACGATCTAATAATTCTCAATTCACCTTTCTTTCTCAAACCAGTGCAGGACCGGCTGCCCACCCACCCACAGCCGTTGAGCACTCCGAACACACCCTGCAAGCCCCTTCCCACTAAATTATAAGATTCGGTTAAAAATTCACCATTAAACATTTACTCCTAGGGATGTCCTCTTTTTAAAGTAAATGCCACTGGGAAGGGTGAACACTGAGTGTGCCCCAAAGTGGGAGGACTTAAGTCAGTTTTCTCCCCTGAAGGGATTCAGCCACTTTCAACCATAGTGGAAGAGGAGCTGACAAGGAGGGGAGAGTGAACCCAAAGGAAGGAGGATGTGGGAGAAGGCCAGGATGGGTGGAGGAAAGAACTCAAGGACCATCTCCACAGCCCCAGCAAAACTCCAGACAAAACTGTGAGTTTGGGAAAGTCTGTCTTGCAGTCTCCCTACTCCTGCAGGGGATGGAGGGGGCAGGAGGGTTGGAGGTGGGAAATGTCTCAACAAACCACTGACAACATAGTCTGAATTAGTGTATAGTCTGCCTTTCCCAGGAGCATTTACTTTGAAAGGAGGGCTTAGGATGGCAAGATCAAAGGAATGAATTTCTAGTGGCAGATTGTCATCCTTGGCATCTCAGCACGGGAAATAATTGAGTGTGATGTCCTTCCAGTCTTTTAAATAATATCCCCAGTATGTGATGCTGAGACTCCTCTAAGCTGTGCTCAGTGACTCTGGGCTTATTCAGGATCTTCTCCCCAGAAAAAGCTTGTGATGTCAAACCAGACCTGAGCTCTGGGTAGATGCCCCTCAGTAGCTGGACTGTTTTCCCTTCCCTGTCCTTTGCAGAGTTCTGCCATTGAGCAAGGACAGGATACAAAGGTCCTGCAGATGGGCCTTTTTAAGGGCAATACAATGCCGAGGATGAGGTTGGGGTTAGCAGTGGTTTAAGACGAAGGGACTTCTTCCCAGTGGCCTGTCTTGGCAAAGTGTTCTCACTTATCCCAAAGACTGGTGTTTTCTCTATGCATTCTGCGTCCAGGGAAGCTTCAGACAGAGCTTGGTAATTGACCCCTCTTCGTATTAATCCTTCTTGTCCAATTTTTTTTTTTTTGCATCTGTTTATCCATTTATCTTCTCAGCTCCCAACCAGGTATGATGTAGACTGTATGGTTGGCACAAGGAGAAAGGGGAGAGGGGCAGGAGGTGGGCAAAAAATGATATGTGTGAGCAGGGGAGCTGTGAGGTACCAATGTTCTAATGCCACATTTTTCTTTGCATGCTTCAGTCTGGAGAAGGGCTGAAAGCCAGGTTGGGGAGTGAAGTATCTTTCCCCTCCCACTGTTCCATGTTTACATTTCAGCAGCTCTTCCTTTTAAAACCCAGTCAAACTCGCTCTGATTAACGACACTCCATTCTGATTTCATTCCACATCCTTCCATACCATGTGTTAAGCTCTTTCACTTGGTAAGTGCTGTATACAAGTTTTACTTTTATATTGTCCTGAGGCCTAAGCAAGTTGTAAACCACTGGTCCAATTGTACATGTATATCACAATCACCCACCCTCAAGGACTCTGACTCTGTGCGTCTAGGGTGGGCTTGTTATCATATTTATAAATAATTCTGTCTGTATCTCCCTCCAAACCCCCTCCTCCATAAAGCAAACAATCTAAAGTATGTCTTTATCTTGTATGCACTCTTGCAAAATATGGATTTGTTTTGTGCATATGTATTTTAGTTTACATTAATGACATTTACAATCATGTGCTTTTCCTTACTTTTTAAAATCAACTTTATTGAAACATATTTACAAACCATACTCCATATAATGTGTACAATCAATGGAAACTGATTATAATCATCGAGTTGTGCATTCACCACTTCCAAAAATATTACAGCATGTTCTTTATTTTTTTCACTCCTCACTATGTCATCCTGATGTAGGCTATGGGTGGGGGGGCTGTTCATCTTTTCATAGATAACCAGACTGAGTTGTGCATTTAGGTGAGTGAGAATTGCAGCCCTGCCCTTGGTAACCATGACCACAACTCCAGTCCTGGAGAAACAGTTTAGCAATGCAAACTCTATGAACTTTAAGTATTTAGGGAAAATGCAAACCAAATGTGCTAAATGCTTACCTAGAAATGTATGAAATCTATACTAAAAAGCTTACCTAGGATGTGGAAGATATATGCTAATTCAAGCCTATTGAGCACTGAAACAAAGAATCATTTGGCCCTTCCTTTGTATAAAAGAAACTCAAAAATATTGTCTGGGGCTCGGATTTTGGAATGAGAAGCTCTGAGCCTGGCTGGTCATAAATAAATCATTTTTCCTTCCCAAAAATTGTTCCTGAGTCCTGACCTTTCTATACGCAAATAATGAACCTTTCTCAACTTCGAAAACATTTTGGGGGGCTTGTCTGGGATTTGCAAATGAAGGTAGAAAAAGTAGCATTTTGTTACCCTTCTGGCCCCCAAGGAAGCCAAGAGGACTCAGGTGAACCCCAATGTGGGTGCCCTGGATTACATTTAATCCAGAAAAGACGTGGGCTCCGCCGGAATCTTCCCAACAAAAATGTAAGATCTGAAAGGAAAATTCTGGGAATGAAAAAACTTCAATCACAGAAGAAGGTAAGACACCCTGGGAGAGCACAGTCAGAAAAACCCTAGCTTTAATTGCTAGGATGGAAGGCTGATCACCTCCCAAGAGAACCCCAAGACCTCCAGAAATTTGGGGGGAAACTGTTCTCTCTAGGTCTGGAAAAAGGAGAAAAAAGGAAAAAGCCCGGTGTTTTGGGTCTAACTGCATGTTTGAATCTGGTACTGGTCTTGTCTCCACTGAAAAGAGTGGAGGCTTGATTATAATAAGAAAGGATGTTTATAGGTTTGAGTCCTAATGTCCTGGAAATTGGTCTGGATTTTGGAAAACTTGGTTACAGGAAAATGAATTGGCTTTTCTAGTGAAGCTTTGTCTGGGTGTGAAGTTAAACAGTGAAAAAAGTCTAGCTGGAATCTTTTGTTATGGTGCTGAATTGCAAGCGAATTCACTTTATGTCAGATGTTAATGTTAAGTGTTCTCTCTAAAGTTTGTAATGGCTGCAGGGGTAGCCGTGTTGAAAAAGATATATATAGAACTTGTGGGTCAGATTAATAAGTTTTGTGCTTCTGTCTGAGTCAGCGCAGTGCTGGTGTTGGAGTTGTGTGGTTATGTAAAGTGGTGGAATTTGGTTGAGCTGGAACCCTCCCTTGCTGGTGGAGGAGAGTTGATTGTAGCTTGTGAAGCAAAATGGTGGCATAAATGTGTCTGCACATGCTCAGCTGTCTTGCCTCTCTGGGTTGGCCCATTTGCGGGAACTCAGGAATTGTCTGTGCCTGTGTCCACACCACACCCCCAAGTTTGCTGGAGCTGGCCCCGTCAGGGTGGCTGGTGGAGTCAGTAACTTGAATCATAGCCCTGCCAGAACAGGGGGTTCCCAGGAAAGGTGTCAAATTTGAAATCAAACCATTTTAGCAGAAAACTGGAAAGGGGGGACCGGCTTGCCCCTTTCCAGTGAGTCCATGCCTTCTATTTATAAGCCACATTCTTATTTAATTGCTATGCACCTGACTGCCTGGAAGGGGGAGAAGTGAAGGGGATGCAGAGCAGGATCAAAATAAATGCAATAAAGTTTGCTCCCTAAGATGTCAAAGGCCAAAATAAATCTTCATCCTTCCCAGGTTCTGCTTTTCTGAATCTCTCTGTGAGTCTATGCAAAGTTCTGAAGCAAAGGAAAATTGTATTAAAGCATTGGGAACATTTTGGTTACAAGTCATTGGTTAAGAAACAAAATTCTTGTGCAAAACGGCATGGTTTATAGTGCAAATTTTAAAAAAACTTTCAGGAGCCTTTTCAAATGTTTTGCAGTCACTTATTTTGTAGGAAATGAAAGTTTTAAGTAACTAAGTTATGTCAAACTATTCATGTTTGCCTATTAGCTCAAATTGTTGGGGTTAAATATGCAGCTATATAAATAATATATGTTTCTAGAACCCAAATTAAACTAAAAGGCATATAAAATAATGCAAATTATAAACATCAATGAGTTGTGTTTCTGTGTCTAACTCTATTTGTGTTTGCCTTTTTGCTTGGGTTGTATCATCAGACACTGGGATAATAATATCAAATTAACAAATGAAAATTCTTAAAAGAGCTCTATTCAAATTGCTAAAAATTAAATATGCAGTTATGTGTGCGAAAAAAAATACCTGGAGCCCAAATTAGACTAAGCAGGATGGAAAAGTCATATAGAAATCTGATTATAGAAACTATTGGGAAAGGATCTTCTTTTTGCAAGAACTTTGAGGGAGGGGCTAGGTGTGGCAGATTAAAACTATCTTCTAGGCTGGGGAACTAAAAATCAGTTTGCCCTGTAATTCCCCAGTTTAAGCTTTTTAACAGCCTTAAAATAAGGGTGGTTAATAATTCTATTACCAAATTTCAGTAAATAAAAAGAAAGTCCATAAAAGCTATGGAAAGATCTTTCTTAACTTATGATTAAACAAATTATGCAATTATATTTTGGAGTCTAGTATCAGAATGCTTTTGAAATTATTCACAGTTTCAGAACTTAAACAAAGAAAAGAGGTTTTAGCTTCCTGCAAGAAAGGAAAGAGAACATTCCTTGCATAAACTATAATGATTTCAATTTTATTTAGCTTGGGTGTAATCTCCCTTGGTTTATAAAATGTCCATTAAATAAATTAACATTATATGTACAAAACCTTTGGAGTAATGAAAATTGTAAGTTCATATTAATGAAATTAAGCTAAAGAAGAAAATTGTAGATATGCTCTCTTAAATAAAGTAAACTTCTTTGGTTGGTAATTGTAATTTAATAAGTTTATTTAAATGTAAGGTAACTAGTCTATGTGGTTGTGGTCGATTATAAAAAGTTTGTAAAAACATCTTCCAAACTGAAACATTTAAATGATTCTAGTTCTAGAAGCCATTGTTAACTAAAAACCGGGATTGGTATTGGTGACAAAGAAGAACTTCATGATAATAAAACATATCTGAAGGCCACCACAAGGTGCATATTTAAGTAAATGGTAATGAAAAGTTATCTTGATTCTATTAAGAATCTTCCATTTTCATTTTAACAATGAAAAATATATTTTTCCCCTTCTATTACTAAAGTAAAATGCCTACTATTATCTTCATGGTAAAATTGTATTTAAGTAAACAAAGTCATTTGATATATGATGTGTTGCATTAAAATGTTTAAAATATATAAAATCAAGGAATAAACTTTAACATTGTCAAACTCTCTTGTACAATCAAACCAAACCTTGAATACATTACAAGTTGCCTCTCCAAGTGAGTTATTGGCTAGGCTAGTCACTGACTCCTCAAATAAAAATATTTGCTATATCAGCCTCTGGTTCTGCTACTGAAGTCAACGGAAACTATGTTATAGTTTCAAGCTCCTGCAGCAGCCAATGATGACTCAGCACAGTCAAGGGTGGAATGGATATCAACTCCAGACTGACACTGTTCCATAGTGCCAGAGAGCACTATGCACCAGGCTGGTAGAATACTGGAAAACTCTCTCTAGGATCAACTATGCTGCGACTTGCTCACTGTGTGAAGAACATGCTAAGTGGAGCCATGATTACCAGGATATTGTAAGTAAAACTTAAACACAATTGGCATTATGACCTGCTCCCATGGAGAGATAACATGTAAAGTATTACAAACCTGAAACTTAAAACTACTAATTGCAACCCACAATCCTTATGCATTAAGTAATACATTAATTAATATTAAGTGCTGTACTTTTTTCCTGTTCTAAATATATGCCTAATAATTATAATGTTACCTTTTCTATTCTGGATCAGATACAAAAATGCCTTAGACATGTTAAATTCCTGGTAACTTCATTTTCTAAATAATTAATAAACATGTCTATAAAATAAGGTGGCTGTCTTAGCTGAAAAACAATGGGGCCACCAGTGGCTTGCAGGTAGCCGGTTAATTGGTGCCAGGCTCAGCCAACCTACTATTCTACTGTACTCTATTGTGTAACAAAAATGAGGCTTGCTTGCTAATGATAGGTCACCTATTGAACAGTCAAAATTACTAGAAATTGTACAACCTTAAAACCAAAATGTAAAAAAAACTTTATTCTGTAGTTCTGATCATTCCCACAGCCAAAAACATAAAGAATTTCCAACTTGGTGCACTAATCCTGAATGAAACCAATTGCCCAAAAGGTGCTGGTTCACCAGGAGCATCTCACAGAACACATAAGTGCCAATCATTAAACAGCTTAAATGCGTCTTCAAAACAAAGCTAAGTATCTGTTGCAAGTACTCTTTGAAAATAAATAACCAAAATATATATATTGTTTCCACCAACTTTTAAAAAAGGGTGCCATCTTTATAGGCACCTAACCTTGTCTGACTCTGTAATCCAATGTCTTCTTTTAAAAATGGGAATTCCAAAATTTTAATTAAGTTCATTTCTTTCAGAATGAACCTCTTATTAACCATATGAAAACTTCATCCAGCTTCATATGAATGCCAGATCCATCTTCCACCAGTCAAAATAAAATAAAGTTTTTACACCTTGTTAGGTAATGACTACAACCCATGGCCAGCACGAAGTAGTTACAGAAAAAGAGATCATCTCCCTTCAGCAGCCCTTTAAGATTAAAGGTATAAATTCTTTAAGGGTAAAATAAAATTAATAGATGGTCCTGGAGCCAGACTGGAAATCCATGTGAGTGCAGGTGGCCCCAGGATTCTACTGTCCAGGATGAGAACTTCTGAAAACAGGATAAACCCTGGATGTTACCCAGGAACTTTTACTTTGGGCCCTCCAGTGGGAAATTGATAAGTGGGACAATCAATCAAAACAATGAACAGTCACCCACTTCA
Source organism: Dasypus novemcinctus (assembly GCF_030445035.2). Lineage (NCBI taxonomy): Eukaryota > Metazoa > Chordata > Mammalia > Cingulata > Dasypodidae > Dasypus > Dasypus novemcinctus. The sequence goes on along the minus strand of NC_080674.1, from coordinate 193,864,483 downwards.
TAACTCCAACAATAATTATGCCAAAGCTTAGCAAGATAAGCTGTTGTAAAGGGGGGAAATGATGGGTGGGGGGGTGGGGGCGCTGTTTATCTCTTCATAGATAACCTGAGTTGTGCATTTAGGACAGTGAGAACTGCAGCCCTGCCCTTGGTAAACATGACAATAACTCCAGACATGAAGAAACAGTTTAGCAATGCAAACTCTATGAACTTTTAAGTATTTAGGGAAAATGCAAACCAAATGTGCTAAAAGCTTACCTAGAATATATGAAGTCCATGCTAAAAGCTTACCTAGGATATGGAAGATATATGCTAATTCAAGCCTATTGAACACTGAAACAAAGAACCATTTGGCTCTTCCTCTGTATAAAAGGAACTCAAAAATCTTGTTTGGGGCTAGGATTTTGGAATGAGAAGCTCTGAGCCCGGCTAGTTGTAAATAAATCATTTTTCCTTCCCAAAACTTGTTTGAGTCCTGACCTTTCTATACACAAATAATTGAACCTTTCTCGACTTCTACAACAATCTCTGTTGCGATGTGTGCATTTGGTCTCTTTTTCTTTCTTGCTTCAGAGTACCCCATCCTGCCATCCTCCTGGAGTAGACATTCAGGGTGCCTCTAACTCCAAACCACCACAAATAATTTGTAGACTCGAACACAATGTCTTAAAGCCCTGGGTGGAGATTTCTCTGGGTACGTATTTAGGACTGATTTACAACCCTTGTGAGACACATCCAGTAAACGGGATAAAGGTGTCCCAGAAGGCAGTGTCACTAACCTCCCACCAGCAGTGCCCACATTCCGTATGAATCAGCCTAATTTTGCCAATTGAATGGGGATAAGCCATTGCTCATTGTTATTTCAATTTGATCACATATGGACACTAATAAATTTAAACATCTATTTATATGCAACTTGGATTTGGGAGGCTTCCCCTTCTGAAAATTGGCAGTTTGAACCGAAGCTCTGAAATTGCCTCTATTGAGATTGCTGTCTGATTGTTTCACATGTATTCCATAAATACAGTGATATTAAACATTGCAAAGTCTGCTTTCTATTTTGTCACCTGCCTATTAGTTTTGCCTATGGTGCCTTTTGTTGAAAACAAATAATTGATTTTGATAAAATGAAACCCTTCAAAATTTTACCTTGTGGCTTGTGTTTTTGAAGCGTTTAAGGAGACCTTTCTCACATTTAGGTCCCAAAGATATCTTCCTACACTTTCTTCTATTCACTTCATATGTGTTATATGTAGGTCTTTAATCCATCTAGAATTGTCCATTTTATGTGGTTTTAGGAGGCAGCCCAGGTATCTTTTTTCATATAGTGAGTCAGTTTTCCCAACATCATCTACAGAACCATCCACGATTTCTACATTGATGTGGGGCATCATGTTTAGTGCATATTCAGGTCCCATGTTTAGATGGGCCTGTCCATTGGCCCACTTACACCTCACTGTTTTTACTGTTAAGATACTGACATCTTTATTATTTAGAGGAACGAATGACCAAACAAGGAGAAATTTCATAAATTTCTCTACCTCTTACTGTCAAGGCCCATTTAAACAATTATTTTTTTCAAGAAAAAAACAAAGCAAAACAAAGATCCATCTACCACTTGGTAATTTCACTAATCCGAAGATGACACCGTGGAGCTCATTGAGAGGGTGTGACTTCCTGCATCCCGTTCAAGGCAGACGCAAGGAAATAGAAGAGACTCGGCCTCTGGCTGAGCTCCCACCACTTCCCTGCACACATTACTTCTGGTTAAGCCTGTTCTCCTCCCGACCCTTCCCGCCTCAGCCGCGCAACAGGCAGAGGGCGCTGCTCGTCACAGGACCCCACTACCTCAGGGCACAAGCGACGAGTGCCAGCCTTCTCGGAAATCAGCCCCTGTTCCTCCCCTCTCTCACCGCAGCCGAAGAAGGGGAGAACATCCTCTCCAGACCATTTCCTGCCTGTCCGGCTCCCGCCGCATAAGTCCACTGCTTCAACTATCCCCTACTGCCCGACGACCACCACTCCAGGTCCGGAGCTCCGCAACCCCGGAAGCAAGGCTGAGAGGTTGAAACTATGCATGCTCACAAGGTCCTTCTGCGCAGTTCGCGTTCCATCTAGGAGACCGTCTCGCTGGTCTTGGCCGCGGGTTTCCAGGTTGATCAAAGAGTCAAGGCTTTCCCTAGCCAAAGTATACGCCGAAGTTAAACGGAAAACCCGGGATGGCTGTGGCGATTAGAAATGGATTGAAATTCCTGTAACATGAGGACAAGAAAGGAGCTTGTGTGGTCCTGGATTCTTGGCGCAGAAACGTAAAAGACATAATGAGTGCTATACAAAATTTTAAAAATTCTGTATGATAAAAATTATGCCATAGTTAAAACATATAAAAAAGTAGACTATGGAAATATCTGCAACACGTATATTATAGTAGAAAAAAAAGTCTACATATCAATAAATTAAAAATTAGCAACCTAAATAGATAACAGGTTAAATTTGGCTAGATAAAAAAATTAAACTTGGTTACACTAAAAGTCACCAGAAACAGAAAGAAAACTCAGGCCATAGAGTATTAGACATTTGCAATGCATATAACTGAATAAGAATTAATTTCCAAATCTTATAAAGAATGTCTATAAAGAATAAGAAAGAAAGCCAAAGTCTACATTAGAAAAGTGGAGAAAAAAAATTGAAAAGGTAATTGACAGAAGAGGAAACAAATGGCAAAGAAGAGATGCTCAACTTCACTAATAATGGACAAAAGGTAAAGATGTAGAAATGGCCATTAACATATATGTGCTCACATCCTGAATAATCCAAAAAATAAGAATTCATATTAGATGCCATTTTTGCCTAATAGATTAGCAAATTGTAAAGACTGATAGCATAGTGGCAGTGAAGATGTGGGTGGTGAACTATTAGATGGAGGGGAAATTGGTGCTAACATTTTGGATGGCAATTTGATAGTATTTGTTTTTTAAAAAATTATTCTTTGACCAAGCCATTCCATTTCTTGGAATCAATTCTACAGAAATATACATATACTGATGTGGGCTATGGGTGGCAGGCTCTTTGTCTCTTCAGAGATTACCTAAACTATCTGTGACTTGTGGGTGTGGGATGATGAAAGTTTGCAGTCCTGCCCTTGGCGAGCAGGAGACAGTTTAACAATGCAAGGTCTATAAACTTTAAGTATTCAGGGGAAATGTAAAGCAAATATGCTAAAAGCTTATCGAATGCCTGAGGTCCATGCTAAAAGCTTACTAAGATGTGGAAATATATGCTAATTCAAGCCTATTGAGAACTGAAACAAAAGGACCATTTGGCCTTTCCTCTCTGTATAAAAGGGACTGAAAAATCTTGTTCGGGGCTCGGGATTCAAACAGAAAGTTCCCAAGTCTGGCCGGCCATCAATAAACCATTTTTCTTTCTCAAAATCATTCCTGAGTCCTGGCCTCTCTATACTCAAGTAACTGAACTTCTCTCAAATTCTACAACATTTTTGGCGACCACGAAGGGACAACAAACGAAGGCCAGAGATGGTAGCATTTTGCTGCCCCTTCCAAATCCCCGAGGAAGCTGGGAGGACTCGGGTGAACCCCAAATCTGGGCACCCCTGGATTAAATTTAATCCAGAAAAGATGTGGGCTCCACCAGATTCTTCCCGACAAAAATCGAGGGCAATGGAAGGTCTGAAGAGAAAGATTCTGGGAACGAAAAAGAACTCCGAACATGGAAAAAGGTAAGACTCCCTGGGTGAGCACAGTCTTTATTAAAGTCTAATTAAAGGCCCTAGCTTTAATTGCTAGGAAGGGGAGGCTGATCACCTCCCGAAAGAACCCTAGTAGCCCCAGAAAATTGGGGGGAAGCCATTCTCTCTAGGCTTGGGAAAAGGAAAAAAACCGGGGAAAGGCCCTGGTGTTTTGGGTTTGTCTAACTGCATGTTAGAATCTGGTACTAGTCTTATATCCACTAAAGGAGTGGAGTCTTGATTTTAATAGGAAGGGTTGTTTATAGGTTCGAGTCCTAATGTCCTGGAGAAAAACCGGGAAAAAGCCCTGGTGTTTTGGGTTTGTCTAACTGCATGTTAGAATCTGGTACTAGTCTTATATCTACTAAAGGAGTGGAGTCTTGATTTTAGTAAAAAGGGCTATTTATAGGTTCAAGTCCTAATGTCCTGGAAATTGGTCTAGATAAAAAAACAAAACAAAACAAAACTTGGTTACAGGAAAATGGATCGGCTTTTCTGGTGGAGCTTGGTCTGGGTGTAAAGTTTAAACACTGGAAAAAGTCTAGCTGAAATCTTTTGTTATGGTGCTAAATTGTGAATGAATTCGCTTTATACCAAATGTTAAGTGTTCTGAGGTTTGTGATGGCTGTGGGGGCAGCCATGGTGAAAATATATATAAACTTGTGGGTCAGATTAGTGACCTTTGTGCTTCTGTCTGTGTCAGCTCAATGCTAGTGTTGGAGTTGTGTCCTTATGTAAAATAGAATTACAGCTGAGCTGGAGCCCTCCCTTGCCATTGGCAAGGGGGTGAAATGATTATGGGGCAAAATTGAGGAGTCCGGATGTTTGCGGAGTCTAGATCTTTGTGCATGCTCTGCTGTCTTGTCTCTGGTCTGGCTCTTTGCCGAGGCTTGGAGGCCATCTGTGTCCACGCCATGCACCCAATTTTGTTGGGACTGCCCCAGTCAGGGTGGCTGGGTCCCCTGGAGAGTTGCTGAATTTGAGTAGGTTCTGTCTGTCCATTTTGGCCTGAAAGCTGGAAAGGGGGGAGCAGCTTGCCCCTTTCCAGTGAGTCCACACCTTCTATTCATAAGCTGCGTTCCTGTTTGATTGTTGTGCACCCGACTGCTGTGAAGGGGGTAAAAAGCAGAATCAGAATAAATGCAGTAAAGTTCCCTCCCTAGGTTGTCAAAGCCAAAATACCTTTGCATTCTGCCCAGGTTCTTAGAAGGTATTGTAGTAACTTTAAGTAAGAGAATGTGTTCTGTGAAGGTAAAATTTGTCTTAAGGGTATAAATAATTATAAAAGTTTTACAAAGCATTGTTTAAATTAAGGTATTTAAATGGCTAATTGCAGAAAGTCATTATTTAACAAAAACTGAATTGATAATAATAATAATAAAAGGCAATTTTATAACAAACTTATTCGGCAGCCAGTCTCCCTGGCCAACTTGCTTCCAAAAAACTGTTTCTGGTATTACATGCTACTAAGTATTTAAAGTGAAGAAAAGTTCATTATTTTAACAAGCTTGTTTAGTATTAATGGCAATTATATGTTGTAAGAAGTTTGCCTGGTAACTTAGTATGTGGGATATATGGAGTGTGTTTTTATTGTTAAGGAAACAGAAGATGATTTTGTCCTAAGATAAAATGATTGATTATTGGAATGAGTAGAGTGTGGGACAAAACCTAAATGAATACTGAAAGTAGGTTTGTGGAAGGAAAATTTTTATGATTAAAATTGAGTAAGATCAATATACAAAGAAAATCTTTTATCAAAATAGCTTTTTGTGCTTTAACCTCATCATTTCCTCAGTATTTGAAGAAGAGTCTTACCTCTTTTAAAAGAACATTTATGTTCTAGAAATCAAATCCTGAAAAGTAGCTTTTTATTTCAAACTAACTGCAAGAGATTTATTCTTTTACTTTAAAGGAAAAATTAAAGTAATGGTTAAGTTCATTTAATATGTTATAAGTCGAATGAAAGGTATTTAAAGGTGTTATAAAATTAATAGGTTTTTAAAAAATTAATAAAAACTGTAAGAGTTAAAATCATTTATAAATGCATTTATATTATAAAACAGTGGAAAGACAATAACTGAAATTATAGTTGGGTGAATTTAGCCTGAAACTATTATTTAAGTGTAAATTCTAAACTAACCTTTCCTTTGTTTATGGTTACTTCAAGCCTAACCTCACCCTTTGCATTTGCCTATGGTTATTTCATAATTGAGAAGAGCTGGGACATCACTGTCTCCTCTCCTGGTATTAGTAACCCTTTCTCTCATGAATTCAAGTGTAAACTAAATAAATTGCTGCCTGATGGAATGAGGTTAAATGACCACTGGAGTTTTATTATCTCCAAAATCCAAAAGGGGGGTGGAGGAGGAGAAGTCTCCTGCCTTGACGGTCAGTGTTCCTAAGAGTGGCAATTCATGAGAGAAACCAGTCTGTCTCCCTGAGGCTATCAAATATATATAAAATTAATCTTGTTGCTTATCCAAAATTCTGCTAAATTCAAGGTAAAATATAAGGTTCTGAAACAAAAAAAAAATAGTGCTAAAGCATTGAGAACATTTTGGTTACAATCCATTAAGAAAGAAAATTCTTGTGTAAAACTGCATAGTCATAGTATAAAACTGCACAGTCATAGTGCAAATTAAGAAGAGTTTCAAGAGTCTTTGAAATGTTTTTCAGTCACACTTGTTTCATAAGAATTAGAAGTTTAAAGTAACTAAAGTAATGTTGTTGTGTCAAACTATTCATGTCTGCCTATTTGCTCAAATTGTTGAGGTTAAATATGCAGTTATAAGTAATATATATTTCGGGACCCCAAATTAAGCTAAACAGTATATAAAATAATGCAAATTATAAATAATATCAATGAGTTTTGTTTCTGTGTCTAACTCTTTGTGTCTGCCCATTTGCTCAGTGTATGTCTTCATACATCAGGATAATAATATCAAATTAACAAATTAAAATTCTTAAAAGAGCTCTATTCAAATTGTTAATTAAATATGCAGTTATATATGTAAATAAATATTCTTAAAGCCCAAGTTAAACTAAGCAGGATGAAAAAGTCATAGAGATCTGATTATAGAAACAATTGGGAAGGGGCCTCCTCTTTGCAAGAGCTTTAAAGGCAAGACTAGGTGTGGCAGATTAAACCTATCTACTAGGCTAGGGAATTAAGAATCAGTTTGCCTGGTAATTTCCCAGTTTAAACCTTTTGTCAGCCATAAAATGTAAAAAAACAAAGATTAGGTTAATTTTCACATAAAAAAAATGTTGATGTAACCTGCCGGCCTGCTGCCTCAGTCTCCCACTCCCAGGTTGGACAGCAGTGGGGGAGACCAGTTTAGGCCAGTCCTATGGGCAGTGGAAGGATGCCCAAGAAGGAGCTAAGTTGGTGCCATTTCAGCACTAAATTCTATTCCTTATTTGACAAAGGGGAGCAGGTAAAAACTAAAATGGTTGGAATGTGATAGAGGAAGCAGTTAAATCACAAACTTTTGCATGGGAAAGTTAAATCTCAGATAAGCTGTAACTTCTGAAGTATCCAATCTATGAAAAAACAGAGGAAGAGCTTGCATGCTAGGCTTAGGGGTATAAATTGTGTCATTTTTCTTTGTTCGGGGCACCAGCCATATCTGGCTCTGCGCCCCTTCTTGCAAGATTGAGAATAAATTCTTTTCTTCTCCACAATCTGGTGAGCCTTATTTTCTTCCAGAAGATTTCTTTCCAACAAAATAAAGGTAATTAGTGGCTCTATTAACAAATTTCAGTAAGTAAGGAAAGTCCATAAAAACTATGGAGAGATCTTTCCTGGGTTATGATTTTAAAACAATTAAGTAATTGTGTAGTGTGTTTTAAAACCTGGTAGTCAGTATGCTTTTAAATTATTAATTTTCATAACTTAAAGAAAAGAAGTTTTTAGCTTCCTGTAAGGGAAAAAGAGAACATTCCTTGCATAAACTATTATGGTTTCAATTTTATTTAACTTGAGTGTAATCTCCCATAGTTAATTTATAAACTAAATTAACAGTATATATACAAAATCTTTAGAGTAATGAAAATTGTAAGTTCACATTGGTGAAATTAAGCTAAAGGAAAAAGATTGTAGATATGCTCTCTTAAATAAATAGAGTAAATTTCTTTGGTAATTGTAATTTAATAAATTTATTTAAACATGAGGTGTCTAGTCAATGTGGTTATAGTCAATTATAAGGAGGTTGTAAAACATCTGCCAAACTGAAAATGTTTAAATAGTTCTAGTTCTAGAAGTCATTGTTAACTAAAACTTAGATTGGTATTGGTAGCAGAAATAAGTTAATGATAATAAAACCTGTCTGAAGTGCACCACAAAGTACATATTTAAGTAAATGGTAATAAAAAGTTATCTTGATTCTATTGGAAATCTTCTGTTTTCATTTTAACAATGAAAAATAATATTTTTCTTCTATTACTAAAGTACCTACTGTCATCTTCATAGTAAAATTGTGTAAGTAAACAGTCATTTGATATTTGTGTTGCATTAAGTTGTTTAAAATATATATAAAAACAAGGAATAAACTTTAACATTGTCAAACTCTTGTGCATTCAAACCAGGTCTTGAATACATTACAGGTGGCCTCTCCATGTGAGTTATTGGCTAGGCTGGTCACTGACCCCTCAATTAAAAATATTTGCTATATCAGCCTCTGGTTCTGCTCCTGAAGTCGATGGAAACTACGTTGCAGTTTCAAGCTCCTGCAGCAGCCAATAATGACTCAGTACAGTCAAGTGTACAATGGATATCGCCTCCAGATTGGCACTGTTCCATAGTGCCAGAGAGCACTATGCACCAGGCTAGTAGAATACTGGAAAATCTCTCTAAGATCAAGGATGCTGCAACTTGCTCACTGCATTGAAGAACATGCTAAGTGGAGCCATGATACCAGGATACAGTAAGTGAAACTTAAACACAATTGGCATTATGGCCTGCTCTCATGGAGAGATAACATGTAAAGTATTACAAACCTGAAACTCAAAACTAATAATTGCAACTCTGAATCCTTATGCATTACGTAATACATTAGTTAATATTAAGTGCTGTACTTTTATCCTGTACTAAATATATGCCTAATAATTATAACGTTATCTTTTCTATTTTGGATCAAGTGCAGAAGTATATTAGACATGTTAAATTCCTGGTAAAATCATTTTCTAAACAGTTAAAAACATGTCTATAGAATAAGGTGGCAGTCTCAGCCAGTCTCAGTCAACTTCTATATTCTACTGTACTCTGCTGTGTAGCAAAGGTGAGGCTTGCTTGCTGATGGTAAGTCACCTATTGAACAAGTCAAAATTGCTAGAAATTGTACAATTAAAATGAAGGTGTAAAAAAAAAATCTTTATTCTGTAGTTCTGATCACTCCCACAGGTGAAAACGAAGAGAATTTCCAACTTAGTGTTCTAATCCTGAGGGAAACCAGTTGCCCAATGAGTGCCAGTTCACCAGGAGCATCTGACAGAGTGAATGAGTGCCAATCATTGAACAGCTTGGAATGTGTCTTCAGACAAAGCTAAGTGTCTGTTGCAATTTCTCTCTAAAGATGAATAACTTAAAAAAGAATATATATGCTGTTCTCACCAGCTTTGAAGGAGTGCCATCTTTATAGGCACCTAACCTTGTCTACCTCTGTAATCCAATGTGTCCCCTTTTAAAAACGGGTATTCCAAATTTTTAATTAAGTTTGTTTCTTTCAGAGTGAACATCTTATTAACCATATGAAAATTTCATCCAACTTCATACAGAATGCCAGATCCATCTTCCTCCAGTTAGAATAAATTAAGAGTTTTATACCTTATTAGGCATTGACTACAGCCCATGGCCAGCAGGAAGCAGTTACAGAAAAGAGATCCATCTCCCTTCAGCACCCCTTTTAAATTAAAGGTGTAAACTCTTCAAGGGTAAAATAAAATAAATAGATGGATCTGGAAGCTGACTGGAAATCCATGTGAGCACCGGTGGCCATAGGATGACTGCAGGAGGCTCCCGCCCCAGGATTCTGCTGTCCAGAATGAAAACTTCTAAACTCTTAAAAATAGTCCTGGATGCTACACTAAAGATTGATAAATAATCAATCAAAACAACAAACAGCCATCCACCTCATAGCTCCAACAATAATTATGCCAAAGCTTAGCAAGTTAAACTTTGGCAAAGGGGGGAAATGATGTGGGCTATGGGTGGCAGGCTCTTTGTCTCTTCAGAGGTAACCTAAACTATCTGTGACTTGTGGGTGTGGGATGATGAAAGGTTGCAGTCCTGCCCTTGGCGAGCAGGAGACAGTTTAACAATGCAAGGTCTATAAACTTTAAGTGTTCAGGGGAAATGCAAAGCAAATATGCTAAAAGCTTATCGAATGCCTGAGGTCCATGCTAAAAGCTTACTAAGATGTGGAAATATATGCTAATTCAAGCCTATTGAGAACTGAAACAAAAGGACCATTTGGCCTTTCCTCTCTGTATAAACGGAACTGAAAAATCTTGTTCCGGGCTCGGGATTCAAACAGAAAGTTCCCGAGTCCGGCCGGCCGTCAATAAACCATTTTTCCTTCTCAAAATCATTCCTGAGTCCTGGTCTCTCTATACTCAAGTAATTGAACTTCTCTCAAATTCTACAGCAATACCCCAAAATATACATGAGAATCTTCTCCCCAGCGTCATATCCCCTCGGATATCTGGAAAAGATCAAAAGAGAAATGGCTAAATAATCTCTGGCATATCTGCCCAATGAAAAATCTTCTGTTGTCATTTAAAGGACTAGGGATACATATTAAGTGACATGGAATGATGGCTACAAGACAGTGAGGTAGTAAAGTGAATCACAGAACTGAGCTTTCAGTGTACTCATATTCTGTTTATTTTTTAAAATCCCAACAATACAAAAATGCATGGACACATTTGTACAAAAAAAAAAGACTGCAAGGATCAGTGGGGGGGTATGGCCAGGAAACTTTCACTCCTATCTCTTTCAATTGGAAACTTCTCAATAAGGCAATAACAGGATGGAAGGAAGGAGGGGAGGGAGGGAGGAAGGAAGGAAAAAAGGAATAATGAAAAAGAAAACTCATGGTGTTGTCCTTTTTTATTAGAACTTCCCATTCCTTCATTTTCATTTCCCACGAAAAAGGAAAGATGCGCCTGCATCAAAGTCAGGCCCTGCGGGTTGCCCAGGATCCAGGAGTCACCTGCTCACGGACATTTCCCAGCTCAGGCCCACGGAAGCAATATGCCCCAGATCGAGAGGATGCTTACTAGGTGGGAACCCGAGCAGCTCCTCCTCCTTGATCATCACCGCCTGTGGGGACACCAGGCCAAGCTGAGATCGCTCAGTGGGGAGGGGGCAGGGGGACACAAGCTGAAAGCCTGGCCCTGGATCCTTGATTCTGGCAGGGTGCTGGTGTTGGGGCAGGGGCTTGCAGGGAGAGCAGGAATCTTCCCCGGGCTGCAGGGCACACTGTGAGTCCTGAGCTCTGCTCGCAGGGGGCACCCGCAGGGTTGAGCAACCTGGCAGGACAGGAAGGGGGTGCTGTCTTCAGCAGAGGGAGGTTTTCCCAAAGTGACAATAAAGGGCTGAGGGCACAGGGTCCAGGACTTGTCTGGAAATCCCGTTCTCCACCCAAAGGAAACAGGAATTCCTGGAGAAATGGCTGATTTCAGAACTGGGCAGGGAGTGAGCCTGGTGGAAGGACAGGGTAGCAAGGACATTGTCCTTTTCTGGGTCCAGCAAAAGGAACCTGAAGAGGTCCCCATTGGGCAAACTGATTTGTATTTCAGTAAGAATTATAACTTCAGTGGATTGAAATACACATAATATGTTTAAATCTATGAATTCATGATGGCAGAAAGAAAGAATAAAACAAAACACCAAAAAGCAAAAAAAAAAACCCAAGACAAAATATATTGTTCATTATGGAAGGTGCTAGGGAATCACCTCATTACTTTGAAAACTGGTGAAAGGAAGGGAGGGAGGGAGGGAAGAAGGAAAGAAGGAAAGGAGGGAGGGAATCAAACATTTAATCTATACCTTCGTATAATCAGTCTTTCAGCAGCCTGGGCTTTCCCACGTCTTGACCCCCACCCCCCCCTACTATGCTGAGTGACCTCAGCTCAGCCTGGTGTCCCCACAGTCTGTGATGGTCAAGAAGAAGGTGCCACATGTATACAGTGAGAAGATACCACAAGATGGTGAATGGCTTGAAAGGCCACAGGGTTCCTGAAGCAGAGTTTCATGCCCTGGATGTAGGGGGCAACCCTCTCTCCAGTCTATACCAGCATTCTAAAGAACCCTGTTCCAGAGGGGACATTGATCACAGGAGTATGGTCTTTGAGAACTATACTCACCCTCTTGGATTCATAATGTCATTAGACTCTTCAAGTACTGAGTAGTAACTACCATTTCATTTAACCTATTATTTCCAAAATTCTTAGCCCAGGGAAACCCCTTTCATAGAGGGCAACAATTAATATCTCTTCGGGTGGGCATTTTTTCTAAAATCGCCTCTGCTCACCTTCCCAACCTGGCTCTGCCACGATCCAGCCTCTGATCCTACTGTAGTTTCTCCTCAGCACTTATCACTACTGAAGATTGTATTAGATATTAATCATTTACTTCAGTCTTCAGTAAACTAGGACTGTTGACCCAGTTGCTCAGGCCCCAACCTGGACACCTCTCTTTCTCTCATATACCAAGTCCAATTCATCAAAACAACCTGTCAGCTTATCCTGTGAAATCCCATTCTGGCCCTACCACTTTTCAACTTCAGCACAATTAATATCCTAATCAGAGCTACCATCCCCTCTTTCCTAGAAGACTGTGACAGCATCCTAAATGGTCTCCCTGACCGCTTTTCTCCTGAACCACCCATCCTCCACATAAAGGCCTGAGTGATCCAATGAAAATATAATTAGATTATATTTCCTTTTCTCTCCATACTCCAATCGCTTCCTGTTACACTCAAAATGAAACAAAACATCCTTGTCATGGTCTGAAAGTCCCTGTGATACAGCCTTGCCCACTGCTTGATCTCATTTCCCATCCCCACCTCTCATTCTTCTCATTGAGCTCCAGGCACATTGATCTATAATATGTACACAAAGCATAGGCCTGCTCTGGGGCTCTGCACTCAATGGCTCCCTTTACCTGGAAACTATCCTGCCAAGATTTTTGCAATTTATTGTGTCACTTTTAGTAAGTCTCTGCTCAAAAAAGCCCCTGCCTCTTTTTTGGGGGGGAATATTTTTCATTATTTTTTGTTGTTGTTGTTGAATTTTTTTTGTCCTTTTTAAAAAAGATACTCTTGATTCCCTCCTCAGATTGCTCCTTACTAGTGTACAGAAGTACTACGGATTTTTGTGTACTTATCTTATATCCTGCCACTTTAATGAACTTGTCTATCAGCTCTAGAAGTTTTGTGCAAATTTTTCAGGACTTTCTTCTTACAGGATCATATAACCTGCAAACAGTGAAAGTTTTACATCTTTTTCAATTTGAATGCCTTTTATCTCTTTTTCTTGCCTAAGTTCTCTAGCATGAACTTCCAACACAATTTTGAATAAGAGAGGTGATAGTATGCATCCTTGTGTTGTTACAGATCTTAGGGGGAAAGACTTTAGCCCTTCACCTTTGAGTATGATGTTAGCTGTGGGTTTTTAATGTAAACCCTTCATCTTGTTGAGGAAGTTTCCTTCTATTCCTATATTTTAAAGTGTGCATATCAAGAAAGTATTTTCTGTATTTTGTAGAATGTCTTTTTTGCACTGATAGAGATGATCATGTAATGTTTTTCCTTTGATCTGTTAATGTGGTGTATTACATTGATTGATTTTCTTATGTTGAACCATCCCTTCAAACCTGGGATAAAACCCACTTGATCATGGCGTATAATTTTTTCATATGCTTTTGGACTTTATTTGCAAGTATTTTGATGAGGATTTTTACATCTAACTTAGTTGGAGAGACTAAAAGAATCAACTATCCAGGAATAAGCCAAACAAAAGTTGTGAAGGACTTGTACATGATGCTAGAAGGAAAGCTAAAGGCCTGCCCAAATATCCAAGCTTTGGGTCAGGTTGACCTCTCCTCAAATGGTTGGAAACAGGCCAAAGAATGGAAAACCTGAAGCCATTTAAGCAACCTAAGTACAAAAGCCTTTGCTGGAGGCGGGGCAAGATGGGGTGTCTGAGTGAGTGCACCTCACAGTCTCTCCTGCAAAGAAGCAGCTGGGTGGGGCTGGAGTCTTGCCCAAGCGGGCTGTTTTGGGGGCTTGCAAGGTAGGAGGTGTATAGAGGTCGATTTGGAGAGACAGTGACAGAGGTGATGTTTGCTAAAGGTAGAATTCTGGGTTGCAGGTACAGAGACAGGTCGGAAGCTGTGGGGAGGTGGGACCCTTCCCCTAGGGCTGGTGGCCTCACTGTTCCCTGAGAAATGTTGGTTGTGAGGTGGCATTCGCAGGACCCATGATCCCCAGGTGCGTGGTCCCCAGGTCTGTGTACCCTGAGCCCCCATAGCCCACATTCCACAGACCTACATACACTGAGTCTGCAATATCCTGGACTTCCCTTTCCTGAGTCCAGTGCTCCCAGAGCTCTGGGATTAACCTGGCCCTCCAGTTTTGGACTGACTCAGTGACTGCAAGGGATTCAGTGGGAGGTGCAGTGGAGGGACTTGGAGAGTATGGGTTCAGTTTTCTGGTCCCCTCACCCTAATTTTTGTTTTTGTTTTTGTTTTGTTTTGGGCTTGGGGAGCATAACAGCTGGCTTGGGGAGAGCCTGGGAAGAAGGGAGTGGTGAATCTGCTGAGAAAGCCCAATTCACCTAAATACCCTGGGATGGGAAGCTTGGTCTGGAAGAAAGTGGAGTCAGAAAATCAACTAGCCATCTGGAAGCACACCTAAAGGAGATGGACTGTAGGAGATGCTTTCCAAGCTTCCCATATCATACCTGGGGTTCCTGGTGAAATGTGGATGCTCTCTCTCTGAAAATTAAGTCATTGTTTTCTGTGCAGAGTTGGTTCAATGAAGACCTACTTGACTCACCTACTGGACCTCTCAGGCAGCTTTCCTACTGCCCAGGGAGATAGGGAGGTGAGGAAGGGAGAAAGGGGGAAAGTCAGATCCCTAAACATATTTAACTGCAAAGAGGATTCCTTACTTGAAACTATCTGGTATTGTGTTGGTTTGTCTTTTTGTTTTTCCTTCCTCTTTATCCACCCAAGGCCCTTTGATTTTTCTTTTTTCTTTTTCTTTCTTGGTCCCCCCTTCCTTTTGTCCCACTTTTTTCTTTCTTTCTTTCTCTTTTTTTTAATTATTTTTATATTAGGTGCTGCAGGGAGGGCTTCACATTTGCTGTATTTCCTCATCCTCCATTTCCTCTTTTCTGTGTGTATTGATTTTGGCCACCAACTCTATCCCCTTTCCTCTCCATCTTTCTATCCTCCATCATTTACTGTTTATCTTACATTATGCCTCTCTTTTTTTGTGCCCCATATTTTTCTGACTTTTTATTTCTAATACCTTTGTTCTGTTTTCTGATTTATGATCACTCTTTATATTTTTGTCCTATCTTTTCTCCTTCCCTCTCTCCTGAACACACTGGCCTTTTAATTCACACTATATTCCTCCCCATATTCAGTTTACTGTCTCATTATATGTACTCTACTTTTCTTACTGTTATAACCACATACCTTACATGATTCTAATACCCATTCTCTTGATCTCACATAGTTCCTCTGTTAATATTTACTATAAATGCTACTATTATTCATTTTCTTTTCTTACTCCTTTTGATTTCTCTGGTCCTAATATTTTCCTTCAAGTGAACTCAGTCAACAGCAAGGAAATAGAATAAGAAGAAAAAAGTGACAAATAGAAGACTTAACATGCATGCAAAAACAACAACAAATTAAACCCCAAAATAGACAAAGAAGCCAAGCAACTGATTAAACCTGTCTAGATAAAATGATGACCAGACAGCAACAAAAAACTACAAACCAACCAAAAATCAGGAAAACATGACCCAATCCAGTGAACAAACTAAAACCAGGAAGAGGAGCAGAACATTGAACAAGTAATTAAAGCTCTCAAAACATATATTAAGGGCCAATTTGATGAAGTGAAGGAAGAGATTAAGGATATTAAGAAAACACTTGGAGAGCATACAGAAGAAATAGCAATCAAATGCATGAAGAAAATGTATATGATGGTGATGAACAGCACAATTCAAGAAATCAAAAATACACTCTCAGCAAATAACAGCAGATTCGAAGAGGCAGAGGAGAGAATTAGTGACATAGAAGACAGAACATCTGAAGTCAAACAGATAGAGAAGTGATTGATAAAAAGAGAAAAAAAAATGCAGCAGGGACTTAGGGACCTGAAAGACAATTCAAAATGCACAAACATACACATTATAGGCATCCCAAAAGGAGAAGAGAAGGGAAAGGGGACAGAAGGGCTGTTGGAGGAAATAATGGTTGAAAACTTCCCAAACCTGTTGAGGGAGATGGATATACATGTACAAGAAGTACAACACACCACAAACAGCATAAATCCCAACAGGCCTACCCCAAGACATACTTGTCAAATAATTCAATGCTCAAGACAAAGAGAAAATACTAAAAGCAGCAAGAGAAAAGAGAACCATCACATATAAAGGAGGCTCCACAACATTAAGTGCTGATTTCTCATCTAAAACCATGGAAGCAAGAAGGCAGTGGCATGACATAGTCAAGATACTAAAAGAAAAAAAATTTCCAACAAAGAATACTCTATCCAGCAAAGTTAGCATTCAAAAATGATGGAGAGTTCAAAATATTCACAGATAAACAGAAACTAAGAGAGTATGCCAACAAGAATCCTGCCCTTCAAGAAATACCAAAGGGAGTTCTGCAGGAAGAAAGAAAAAAAGCAAGAGAGACAGAGTTGGAGGAGAGTGTAAGAACAACTAAAAAAACAACAACAAAAAAAGAAAAACAGTAAAGAAATTCAAACAAAATATGACAAACACAAATCCAAAGAAAATATGGCTAACATAAATAATTCCTCGAAAGTATAATAACACTGAATGCCAATGGATTAAACTCACCTGTCAAGAGACATACACTGGGGAAACGGACTTTGGCCCAGTGGTTAGGGCGTCCGTCTACCACATGGGAGGTCTGCGGTTCAAGCCCCGGGCCTCCTTGACCCGTGTGGAGCTGGCCATGCGCAGTGCTGATGCGCGCAAGGAGTGCCGTGCCAGGCAGGGTGTCCCCCGCATGGGGGAGCCCCACGCGCAAGGAGTGCGCCCGTGAGGAGGGCCATCCAGCGTGGAGGAGAGTGCAGCCTGCCGAGGAATGGCGCCGACCACACTTCCCGTGCCGCTGACGACAACAGACGCGGACAAAGAAACAAGACGCAGCAAATAGACACCAAGAACAGACAACCAGGGGAGGGGGGGAAATTAAATAAATAAATAAATCTTTAAAAAAAAAAAAAAGACATACACTGGAAGACTGGATAAAGAAATATGACCCATCTATAAGCTGTCTACGAGAAACACATCTTAGACCCAGGGATTCAAGGAGGTTGAAAGTGAATGGCTGGAAAACAATCTTACAAGAGAAAAATAACCATAAAAGGTAAAAGGGCAGGAGTGGCTATATTAATATCAGGCAAAATCAATTTTAAATGCAAAACAATAGTGAGAGACAAGGATGGGCACTACATATTAGTGAAAGGGATAATCTTTCAAGAAGAATGAACAATCACAAACATTTATGCTCCTAACAAGGGCGCCTCCAAATACGTGAGGCAAACACTGGAAAAACTAAGTGAAAGAACAGCTGCCTCTACAATTATAGTGGGGAATTTAATACACCACTATCAACTTGGGACAGAACATCTCAAAAGAGAATCAGTAAAGAAGCAAAGACTTTGAACAATATGTTAGAGGAGCTGGACCTAATATACATATACAGAACACTTCACCCAAATACAGCAGGATATACACTCTTGTCAAGCACACAGGATCATTCTCCAAGATAGACCACATGCTAGGCCACAGAAAAAGTCTCAATGAATTCAGAAAGATTGAAATAATACAAAATAATTTATCTGACCACCGTGGAATGAAGCTGGAAATCTGCAAGGTCAAGAGACCCAGATTTGGCAACAAGATTTGGAAGTTAAACAACATGCTCTTAAAAAAACAGTGGGTCAAGGAGGAAATCACAAAAGAAATGAATAACTACCTTGAAACTAATAAAAATGATAATGCAACATATCCAAACTTATGGGGTGCAGCAAAACCAGTATTGAGAGGGAAATTTATAGCCATAAATTCATACATCAAAAAAGAAGAAAGAGCTAAAATTGAGGAACTAATTGCTCTTGGAGGAATTAGTAAAAACAACAACAAAATAAACCCAAAGGAAGAAAAAAGAAAGAATTAACAAAGATCAGAGCAGAACTAAATGAAGTAGAAAAGAAGAAGGCACTTGAAAAAATAAAACCAAGAGCTGGTTCTTTGAGAAGATCAATACAATTGACAAACCCTTAGCTAGACTAACAAAGAAAAAAAGAGAGAAGATGCAAATACACAAAATAAGAAATGAGAAAGGAGATATCACCACTGACTCCACAGAAATAAAGACTATCATAAGAGGATACTTTGAAAAACTATATTCCAACAAGAAGGACAACTTAGAGGAAATGGACAAATTCCAAGGAACACATAAGCAGCCTACATTGATGAAAGAAGAAACTGATGGTCTCAACAAACCAATCACAAGTAAAGAAATAGAATCAGTCATTAAGGGAAACGGACTTTGGCCCAGTGGTTGGGGCGTCCATCTACCATATGGGAGGTCCACGGTTCATACCCCGGGCCTCCTTGACCCGTGTGGAGCTGGCCATGCGCAGTGCTGATGCGCGCAAGAGTGCCGTGCCACACAAGGGTGTCCCCCGCGTGGGGCTCCACGCGCAAGGAGTGCGCCCATGAGGAAAGCCGCCCAGCGTGAAAAGAAAGTGCAGCCTGCCCAGGAATGGCGCCACCCACACTTCCCGTGCCGCTGACGACAATAGAAGCGGACAAAGAAACAAAAGCAGACAAAGAAACAAGACGCAGCAAAATAGACACCAAGAACAGACAACCAGGGGAGGGGGGGGGAATTAAATAAATAAATAAATAAATAAATAAATAAATAAATAAATAAATAAATAAATAAATAAAAAGAATCAGTCATTAAAAACTTCCCAACTAAGAAGAGCCCAGGGCCAGATGGCTTCACAGGTGAATTCTAAAAAACATTCCAGAAAGAACTAATATCAATCTTGCTTAAACTCATCCAAAAATCAAAATAGAAGGAACATTGCTTAATGCATTCTATGATGCCGTCATTACTCTAGTACCAAAGTCAAACAAAGACACTGTAAGAAAGGAAAATTACAGACCAATCTCTCTTATTAACATAGATATGCAAATCCTCAACAAAATACTTGCTAATCATATTCAACAACACATTAAACAAATTATACACCATGACCAAGTGGGATTCATTCCTGGTATCCAAGGATGATTCAACATAAGAAAATCTATTAATGTAATACACCATATAAACAGATTGAAGGAAAAAATCACATGATCATATCTATAGCTGCAGAAAAAAGTATTTGAGAAAATACAGCACCCTTTCTTCATAAAAACACTGCAAAAGATTGGAATAGAAGGAAATTTTCTGAACACGATAAAGAGTATATATGAAAAACCCACAGCAAACATCATTTACAATAGTGAAATTTTAAAATCTTTCACTCTAAGATCAGGAACAAGACAAGGATGCCCATTATCACCCCTTCTATTTAACATAGACTTAGAAGTACTTGCTTGAGTACTGAGGCAAGAGCCAGACATAAAAGGCATCCAGAGTGGAAAGGAAGAAATCAAAATTTCACTATTTGCAGATATGATCCTATACATAGAAAACCCTGAGAAGTCAACCACAAAACTGTGAGAACTTATAAATGAGCTCAGTAAAGTCACAGGTTACAATATAAATGCACAAAAATCAGTAGCATTTCTGTACACCAATAATGAGTAATCCGAGGGGGAAATCAGGAATCAAATGCTATTCACAATAATAAATAAAGAAATCAAATACCTAGGAATAAATTTAACTAAATATGTAAAAGATGTATACACAGAAAACTACACAACACAGTTCAAGGAAATCTAAGAAGACCTAAATAAATGGAAGAATATTCCCTGTTCATGGATAGGAAGATTAAGTATTATTAAGATGTCTATCCTACCAAAACTGATCTACACATTCATGAAATCCCAATAAAAATCAACACAGCATTCTTTAATGAACTAGAGAAACTATGAAATTTATTTGGAAAGGAAAGAGGCCCCAAATAGCCAAAGCCACACTGAAAAAGAAAAATGAAATTGAGGAATCACACTACCTGACTTCAAAACATACTGCAAAGCTGCAGTAGTGAAAACAGCATGGAATTGGCAATAGGATAGACACACTAACCAGTGGAAGCCATATGGTATTTGACAAGGCCACCAAACCATCTCAACTGGGAGAGAATGGCCTCTTCAACAAATGGTGCCTGGAGAACTGGATATCCATATGTAAAATAATGAAAGAGATTACCAACTCACACCTTATACAAAAACCAACTCAAGATGGATCAAAGATGTAAATATAAGACCCAAGACCATAAAGACCTTGGAAAGCAATGTAGGGAAGCATCTACAGGACCGTGTAATGGGAAATGGCTTCATGAACTTTACACCAAAAGGACAAATAGATAAATGGGACTTCCTCCAAATTAAAGCCTTCTGCACCTCAAAGGAATTTTTCAAGAAAGTGAAAAGAGAGCCTACACAATGGGAGAAAATATTTGGTAACCATATATCTGATAGGAGACTTATATCCTACATATATAAAGAACTCCTATATCTTGAATGTAGAAAGACAAACAGCCCATTTATAAAATGGGAAAGAAATTTGAACAGACTCTTCTCCAAAGAAGATATACAAATGGCTAAAAAACGCATGAAAAAAAATGCTCAAAATTCTTAGCTATTGGGGAAATGCAAATCAAAACTACCATGAGATACCATCTTACTCCCATAATACTGTCAGCTATCAAAAAAATCAGAGGAGTTCAATTGCTGGAGAGGATGTGGAGGAATGGGAACAGTCATCCACTGCAGGTGGAAATGCAGAAGAATCCAGCCATTCTGGAAGACAGTTTGGTGGTTTCTCGAAGAACTAGCTATAGATTTGCCATATGACCCAGCAATTTCACTGCTGGGTATATACCCAGTAGAATTGAAAACAAGGACACAAACTGATATATATGCACACTAATGTTCATAGCAGCACTATTCACTATTGCCAAAAGTTGGAATCAACCCACATGCCCATCAAGAGATGAATAGATAAATAAAATGTGGCATATACATGCAATGGAATACTTCTCAGTTATAAGAATGAATACAGTACGTACACATGTGATAACATGGATGAATATTGAGGAGTTGCTTGATTGAAGCAACCCAGGCATTGAAGGACAAATACTACATGACCTCTCTGATAGGAAATAAGTAAATCAAGCTGTCTCAGAGAGCTAGAGACTGGATGATAAACTTAAATGAAGTTAGGGTGTAGAGGAAGGTTGTGAACTGACATTTACATGGGTGAAATCTTTGATAAGCTGGAGGTAAGTTTTTGTACAGGGAAGGGATAAAATGGGAACATAGGGATACCACTGTGTGGGGCTCTGTGGTCTTGAGGAGAGCTAGGGATGGGACAATGGGTCATATGGTTGAAGAAATTGGGGGAGGGTGGGGGGAACATTTGAACAAAGGAGATTGTCAGGTATGTGGTTGAAATGATAATGTAGAGAAAACACTTTATAAAATATAATATGGAAGGTTACTTGTTTAAGATGCTTAAGGGGGCACATCTGACACAGGGCAATCTTCTAGGAAGTGTGTGAGTGCTCATTTTTCATAGTGGGTTATATCATTAGGTGGAGACCCATACAATGAGAGTGAAGGTGTACCCACATCCTGCGGAGGACTGATGTTCTCAAACAGAGGGAATTGTATCTCTTGAGAGAATTGGTGGCTCCCAATGTGTTAGGGCAGTCGAGTATGTCAAGCCCTCAACATTGTGGCAAGTATCTCTGAATATGGCCCTTCAAGTAATGAAGATTGTCGTGGTGGGCCCTCAGGGGAGGGGAAAGAGATGTTGAATAGATGAAATCAGTGTAACTGGGGGTAATGGAAGTGCTCCATGAGATCATGCAGTGGTAGATATAGGACATGTCAAATTACACCAAAAATGTACAAAAGTCTATAGCCTAAAATTTAAACCATAATGTAAAACATAACATTACTAAAAGTTTAGAAAATTGTATAGTCTAAAATATAAACAATGTAAACCCAAATGGAACCATGTTTGAAAGCTATTGTTTCAATATCTGTACATCAGCTATAGCAAACATAATATGAACATACAAAAAGATCATTGCTGGGGAAGGGACAAAGTGTTAGTTGTTGTATATGTGGGAGTACCATATATTGTATATGTGAGTTACTGTGATCTAAAACTTATGTAAAGACAAACTTAATAATTAGAAAATAAAAGGATGTAGACATTGAGGAAGAAATACCACTGTACATACAGGGCAACACCTATAGCAGTCATGAAAGGCAAAATGTCGAAAACAAAGCTTTTTCCTTTTTTTCATTTTTTGATACCCCAATTAATTTTTCTTTTATTTAATTTTTTTAAATTTCCATGTATTCTATATCTAACCTTTAAATCCATCACTATATTCCATTTTACTCTTAAAGGAACCTGGCAATATATTGGGCTTCCTTTTTGAAGAAGTTTTGGACTACAGAGAGTTTCAACTATGGCAGGAGAGGAGCACTCATGTGGGGTGTTATTGATAGGTGGTACATGGTTGGGAGGGAGTTCTCCGGGGCATGTATACAGGATACATAAAAATGTTTGGATATTTTCATAGTGGTTTCAGTTAAAAATGACAACTGAGAGAGTGCTGAGTTCCTAGCCAGGAGAGTTCTATCACATTCCCCAATGGAACAGCAACAATTCCCCAAGTGCAATGGCAAGGTCCTATAAAGATGGATGGCCCAACAATGAGCCCTTGATACTGATGGCCACAATTATGAGCCTGTGTGCCTGAAATATGAACTAGGCCTAGAACTGTAGAGTGCCTAAGACTTACCTCCTGAGAGCCTCCATGTTGCTCAAATGTGGCCACTCTCTAAGCCAAACTCAGCATGTAAATGCATTACCTTCCCCCCAGCATGGGACATGACTCCCAGGAATGAGCCTCCCTGGCACTGAGGGATTACTACCAAGCACCAGCTGATGATGTAACTAGAAAAAAGACCTTAATAAAAGGGTCAACTCAGACGAGCAGAATATCTCAGCCTACATGTAATATGAAGTGTTAAAAACTGCTTTTTGACTTTGGATAAAAGGTGGAAATGGAAAGAGCAAATGAATTTATATGGCTATGAATCTCCAAAAAAGAGTTGGGATGTCATCAGAAGAGTAATGCTTATACAAGCCTCAGCAGGGTACCAGAGACAGCCAAAGTATATAAAAACCCATCTACTGGTTCTTCTGAGGACTACAGAGACCCACAGGTTCTATCATCATGGCAGATGGCTCTGGAGTTCAGAGCCCTGAACTCCTACTTTGGAGTTTGTGTTCCCAAGTGTGTTGGAGTTGGACTCAGATATGACCTTTCTACACATGCCTCTTCTGTTACTTTTACCAGACCTGTGGTTGGTGTTTGGGTTGCTGTATACTCAGGAGACCTGAATCTGTGGACTGTCCATGTGACAGCTAGGCCCTGAGCCTCAGCAGACTTGCAACTCCTACTGTCTGGTTTATTGGACTTACCCTGGCCAGCTAACAGGGAGGTGAAGAAGGTCAACCACCACATCAGGGAACCAAGAGTGCCTACAACTGCAAGAAGGAGAATTGTATCCATCACCCATGTGGAATCTAAGTGCCCTCCAGATGTAGAGGGAAATGGGACATAACCATCCCAGGGTCCACAGGATGGAGGAATATAGTATGGATTAGAGTGAACTTACTGATATTCTGCTGGCAAACTATTGTGATTAGTAAGGGAAGAAATTTTAGTGTTGATGTGGAGAAAGTGGCCAGGGTAGCTGCTGATTGTAGGGAGAGGGAAGTAGAGACATGATGTGGGGGCATATTCAGGATTTGGAGTTGTCCTGGGTGGTGCTGCAGGGACAGATGCTGAACATTGTGTGTCCTCCCATGGCCCACTCGGTGGACTGGGGGAGAGTGTAGACTACAATATAGACCACTGTCCATGTATGTAGCAGTGCTCCAAAATGTACTCACCAAGTGCAGTGAATGTGCCATGGTGATGGAAGAGCTTGTTGATGTGGGAGGAGTGGGGTAGGGGTGGTGGGGGTTATATGGGGACCTCATATTTTTTAATGTAATATTTAAAAGAAAATTTAAAAAAAGAAAGTCTTTGACTATTCGCCCCAGGGCTAGGGTCAATGATTCAGGCCCAAGTTCAACAGGTAAGCTGTTATTGTGGCAGTTTTCCTCCTGTGTGTAGAATAGATCGTATTGTCCATTCTCACCCATCCTTTTAGATTTAACGTCTTGCTCCAGCCCTCTTCATTAGAACATGAGAGCGGTACAGAAATTAGCCCTCTGTTCCCCAGCTCAGTTAGCTTGGGATCTTCTGGGTTGAGGCAGTCGGGTGAACTGTCACTTAAGCTGGATCAGGGAATTCCTTTTCAGATTAATAGCACCAGGTAACTGGATGAGCCCCAAGAAGAGCAGGTGATCCAGGCTCCTTAATCAGATATATTCAGTAGCCCAGGCAGTTAAGGTTCTTAAGAAAGCCCTACCCCACAACTTCTCCCAGTCTAGTCCTGGTTAGCAGTATCTTCTGACTCTCCTGCCCTATGTTGGTAGAAACTAGAGCAGACAAGCACTGTTGGCACTGCCAGGGTATTGAACCAGCAGACCCTCCAAAGGAGGCACATGACTGCCAAGAATATGGTGAGGTAAATCCACAGGCCAACAGAATTTCTTTATTCTGTACAAATATCAGAGAGAAGTGAACTTTGGGACCCTCAATGCTGCTCAATGATACTTGTCTTCCAGTGTGCTCTGGGGACCTGTCCAGGCTGAGAGAGGTCGCTGAGAGAAGTAGCTCAAGCAGACACAGTTAAATATTTTGCTCCTCAATTCCCCTTCCTCCAATGAGGACTTTAAAAATTATTCTACAAAATGATACCTCTCAGACCAAAGTCAGATCTTAGGAAAAAAGGGTCCTTCTCAATCATGCTGGTTCCAAAATTAACTGGCAACAAGGTGGAATTAACAGAACAAAGGTGTAGTGCCTCAGCTTTCTAATCACAGAATGTTGTTGCTAGCTAAGTTTGAAAGGCCACTCTAAACCCAATTCTTTCCTTAACATTCTCAAATAAAATCAGATAAATCATTTTCTAATGCAGAAGTTTAATCATAACTTCAAAAATCAGTGATTCTATTCTGATATACAAGTAGCCCCAAAGACAGCAGGCCACTCTTCCAATTCTCACACTTAATTCTTACTTCTGGAGAACCCCATCCATCTCCCCCACTGTGCTGCTTCTTGTCTTGGCAGCGCAATAAAGCATATCTTTATTTTCCTTGCCAATAAAGCATATAGAGCATATGTCAAATGAAATGAAAGCACATAATCTCTATTCTCAATTGAAAAGCAAACTAAGTGAATGTTTCCTCTAAGGAAATCCATCTGTGGCTTCTGATTACTCAATGGCCCCTGACAAAAAAGTCTCCTTCCCTTTGCCTGCACTAGAGAGATGTGTCAATACAGAGATGACCCTCACACTGGCTGGTCACCAAGATACAGGAGAATCATGCACTGGAGAGAACCCCAGAAATTCTGTATGACTTTACTTTTGCTGGGGAAGAAAGCGGTCCAGAAAAGCTGTGATGTATGTAAGGCCACTTTGTGGGCTGGTCTGCTCATTTCTTGTCCAAAGGCTTTTCATTGTACCTGGATTCACATTGTAGAAATTTTCTCTCCCAGATTCATGCTTATCTGCAAAGAAGGGATTGCATCCCTTCAACATACCTGGCCAAGCAATAAAGTTTAAGTTCATTGTGAATCAATATGAAGTATTATGATATCAAATATAGACTCAAAGTGGTCAGCAGGACAACCTACAGTTTTGTCTTCCTTGACATACGTAGGTCATCACATTGTCATTCATAATTCCACCTATTTTCCTGTAAGTTCCAAAATCTCCAAGACCATTATGTAAAAGCTCCTAGAAACTGAACATTGAAGTTTAGCCTGTTACTTTTATAAATAAATAAATTAAATGCAGTTCTGAGCCAGACACCCAGCTCTGTAGACAGTCTTCTTCCTAGGGCCACAGACTCCTTCCTTTCCCAAGCTTATGTAGTAAGCAAGGGTATGGGCACAGTTAGTCCAAGAGCAGCAGCTTCTTTCTTCAGATTAGGGGACAAAAACAACCTTTCATTTTTCTCACTGGTGGGGGAATAACAGTTATTCTGCTCTCATGAGAGGTTATCTGGCCAGAACTTGGCACTGGGAGAAGCCAGGAAGTCTTTAGAAAGCTCCAGGTTTGTTTTGGCACTTCTTATCTCCAGGGCTCAGAAATGTATCACCAAAAGAGAAGACCATGGAAATCACCCCTCTTTATACGTGATAGCCCAAGGTGCAGAGGTAAAGAGACTGCACAAGGCCACAAGGAAGTTAGGCAGAGCAGGGGCTGGAGCACAGTGCAGCACTGGGAGGCACAGGCTCAATGGAGACTGCCCGGAATCTGCCCATGTGAGAAGGGAACGAAGTCACCATGAGGGAACTGTCTATATGGAGAGACTTTGAGGCTCCTGGAATACTCCTGACATCTACACTGTTCCTTCAACTGTTGGGACATACAGTGGGGAGAGAACCAAACCTGTGGAGTATCTCATTGTGCAGGTAGGAGAAGGGGTGTCTTTATTGAGGAAAGTAGGATCCCCATTTCTACCTGGAATGGGCCAGACAGGATCCTCCCTCCCTCTGCCCTACCCATCTCCTTACTTCAGCTTCATTCACTTCTTTGCAGATCTTGGTCCTACCCAGGTCCTCCTCTTGTGAGGGCAATAGGGTGATGGGAAGTGCTGAGCCCAGCAAATGCCACACTGGTGTGTCCTGTGCCTCCTTTGCACACTTCCAACAAAAACTACAACAAAGACACTTCCTCAGCACCACTTGCTCTCTTTGCCTGGTGACGACTCTGGTGTTTATCCCCTATGACCTTTATAGCGTGCTCTCCTTTCCCCAAGGAACCATGTGTGTAGTGAATCTTTCAAACTCTTCCAATCTCTCTCTCTATCTGTGTCTGGCCTTACCATACCTCACAAGAGGTGATAAAAACAAAGCATTGCTTGTCTTCACTTCTAGTATGTAAGAGTCTACAAGACAGGGGCTTTCACTTATGTCTGTAATCTTACTATGGGCACAATTTGCTTGTTTTTTTCAGACTCTTTTTCTTTTTAATATAAATATGTATGGGTAAGCATTTGTGTTTCAAATTAGTTAAGTTACATTTAAAATTAGCATCTGGGGAGGTGGGTGTGACTCAAGCAGTTGGGCACCTGACTGCCACATGGAGTTCCTGGGTTCGATTCCCATTGCCTCCTAAAGAAGATGATCAAGACAGTGATCTGATGTGACAGTATGGCATGGTGAGCTGACACATCAAGGAGGAGAGACAATGAGGAAACACAATAAGAGACAAGACCATCAGAGAGTGGAGGTGGCTCAAGCAATTGGGCATTTCCCTCCTACATGAAGGATTCCAGGTTTGTCTCTGATACCTCCTAAAAAGAAAAAAAAAAAAAAAGACACAGAGCAGATAGTGAGCACAAACAATGGGGGAGGGGGGGGAGATGAGTAGAAATAAATACAATTAAATAAAATAAAAATTTTGGCTCTCTGACACAATGGGAAACCCAGGTCACAGTGCATGGGAAAAGATACCTTGTAATTCACAGGTCCCAGAGAAAGAAGTGTGCCATAAGGGGTCAATGGGAAGTATTATTAGCTTGGTCACAGTAGAGCAAGAGGGAGCTGTGAGCTTGTGCCTCTTTTATGGTCCAGGGTAGATGTTAGCAGATATCCAGTGGGAGTCAAGAATTAGGTTAGTTTAAAACAAAGGTACACAAAAGGACAGGAACCTGGATCCAAGTGTAGTGGTGATAATTGACTTATTGTTTGGGGTCAGCTGTGGGTTCCCATTGAGGTATATGAGTGGTTGCCCAGATGAGGGTTTGTGCCTGAGAGAGATTTTCCCCCAAGGCTGGAGAGCTGCTTATTAACTAGGTCAAAGGTCAGCGTTGAGGCAGATGGCTTAACTAAAGTATGATGGATGCTGCGGCAACACACTGAAAATTTTGATACTTATGAAAATTTCTGTTTAAGAACTACTTTACAACATTTATGCACTTCTCGGCAGGATCTCATTTACAGCCAAAGTAGATACTACCCCAAATAGAGGGTCTCCTGAGGGCTCCTGAGACATCCAAACACTATCATCAGGGTAGACAGCTTGGGAGTTTTGTTCCTTGCCATTGGGCCCTACTTCAGAATTTATGCTTCCCGGTATGACAAGAGTTGGACTCAACTGTGATTTCCCTGAGCATGGCTCATCTGTCCTTCCACTTGAACCTATAATTAGTACTAGAATTGGTAACTGTATGCCAAGAGACTTAAATATTGGGGCTGTCCATGAGCCAGCTGAGCCCTGAATCTCAATGAGGTTGTAATACCTACTTTTCAGTTCATTGGACTCACCGAGGACAACAAGGAAGAGACGATGGACAAACAACATACCAAGGAATGAAGACTATGTAGAAATGCAATCAAGAGTCCCATCCATCAACCATATTGGATCAAAGGCCCCTCTCAATTAGAAGTGGAGTGGGCATTACCATCCAGAATCCTCAGGATTGGGGAATGAACTATGGACTAAAGTAGATTTATTGGTATTCTACTATAGACTTAATATGATTCTACCAATGGAAGAAAGATCATAGATGTGAAGGCAGTGGCCACTGGAGGTTCTGGGGATAGGGAGAGAGAAAAACAGGTGTAATATGGGGACAATTTTAGAACTTGGGAACTATCCTGAATGACATTACAATGACAGATACAGACCGTTATATATTCTACCATAAACTACAGAGTTGAGTAGGACAGAGTGTAAATTACAATGTAAACTATAACCCATGCTTAGCAGCAGTGCTCCAAAATGTATTTATCAATTGTTATGAATGCACAATAATGAAAGATGTTGCCAATGTGGGAAGATGTGGCAAGTGTGGGGAGTGGAGCATATGGGTATCCCCTATATATTCTATGTAATATTTATGTAATCTAAGTATCTTTTTAAAAACACAAAAAAAATTTTATATAAAAAATAACTACTTTATAGGCATCATAAAGCCTTGGAAATGTAATATTTTCTTTCATTCTTGTTCTATTCTTCCAAATACTTTCTAACATTTATTATGTTTTCCTTTGGACACATGAGTTATTTAAAACTATGCTATTAATTATTTCTTTTTCTTACATTTTTATTTAAACTCCTTTTTTATAAGGTATATAAATTACAAAAAATTGATACATTAAAGAATATAAGAGAGGGGCGGAGCAAGATGGTGGTTGAGTGAGTACACCTGATAGTCTCTCCTGCAAAGAAGTGGCTGGGCAGCATTGAAAATTCTTCGGGACCAGGCTGTTTCAGGATTTTACAGGGCAGGTGTCTGGACATCGATTTGCTGGGAAGGTAACAGAGAAAATTCGTGTATAAGATAAAATTGAGGCTCTCTTACATGGAGGTGGGGGCTGTGCAGGGGAAGCTCCCTCCTGGGGTGGGTGGAGCCACGGCACTGACACCTCAGAGACCATTCCTGGAGCCTCTGCAGTACTGGGGAATTCATAAGCCCTGAGCAGGCTATTGGGGGGCTAACAGGGCAGAAGGCCTTCGCAGACTGATATGGGGAGACAGATGGGAGTTTTGTGTGAGGCGGGGAATTTTTGATTTCTGACACAAATAATAGTGCTTCCAGCTAGAGCCCTGTCCCCAAGGCCAGCTGCTGATCTGCAGTGGCCTTAAATCACTCACATTAAAGGCACATTACCAGGAGGCTGTTTCAGGGGCCTGCAGGGTGGGAGATGTCTGGAAGCCTATTAGGGGAACCTATTGGGAGGCGTGGGAATTTCGGTTTCAGACATTGATATCAGCACTTCTGGCTGGAGCCCCGCCCCCTGGGCCTGGCTGCTGATCTGCAGCATCATTAAATTCACTGCAGTGTAGAGGCGTCCCCAGATGGCTGTTTCGGGGGCTTGCAGGGCGGGAGGTGTCCTGAAGTCGAATAGGTGATACAGCCACAGAAGAGAACCTAGTGAGAGGGTGAATTGCAGGGTTCTGACATGTAGGTCACAGTTTGCGGATGTGACCTCCCCCATAGGGCTGGCACTCAGCTGCAGGGATCCCTGAAGGCTGTGTTGCACTGTGGTGCTGCCAGGCTCCCTGTTAACCAGATTTGAGTTTGCCAGGTCTGTGTCCCCTAAACCCTGGTGGCCCACACACCAGAGACTCACACCTCTTGAGTCTGCAATATCACAGACTTTCCATCCGTGAATCCACCACGCCCTGAGGTCCATCTGAGGTCCTTGAATTTCCTAGCCCTCAATGTTTGCATATTTTCTTTTATGTTTTTTTGTTGTTGTTTTGTTTTAATTTTTTCTTTATTTTTTATTGTCCTGATTGCTAACATTGCATTATCTCCTAGTCTTTTCTCCCATTGTATTCCCCAAGGTCTTTTTTTTTTCCTTCAGTTATTTAGAGGAGGTTTTTGTTGTTGCTGTTGTTGTTGCTTTATATCTTTTATTCTTTTCCTTACTTGTTCCCCTCCCTTTACCCAACCCCCTTTTTCTTTATTTCTTTCTTCTCTCTTTTTTTTCTCTCTTGTCCCTCATTTTCTTCTTATTTTATTTTATCTTAATTATACAACAGCTGCTCCAGGGAACACCTCACATTTGCTGGGTTTCCTCATCCTCCATTGCCTCATTTTTGTGTGAATTGATTTTGGCTACCTACACTATCCCCTTTCCCCCACATCTTGATATCCTCCAGCATCTACTGTCTCTCCTATATTCCACCTCCCTTTCCTTGATCTGTAAATTGTCTAACTCTTAATTTCTAATTCCCTCATTTGTTCTCTGTCTTTTATCCACTCTTGAAACTATTGCCTTTCTTTTCTCTTTCCCTCTCTCACGAAAACACTAGCTTTTTAATTCATACCATATTCTTCCCATATTCAGTCGACCACCTCATTATAGGTACTCTACTAACTGCTATAACTCTACACAACTTACATGAATCTAATATCCATCCTCCCAGATCTCATATTGTTGCTCTGTTAACATTTATTACCAATACTACTTTACACATTTTCCTTTCTTACACAATTGCCTTTCCCTGGCCCTAATACGTTCCTACAAAGTGAACTCAGCCAGCAATAAGAAATTAGAATAAGAAGAACAAAGTGACAAAGAGAAGATACAACACTTACGCAAAAACAATAGCTAATTAATCCCCAAGACTAGAAAAAGAAGCTAAGGAACTGATTAAACCCGTGAAGATAAAATGATGACCAAACAGCAACAAAAATCTACAAACCAAACCAGTAATCAGGAAAACATGGCTGAATCCAATGAACAAACTAAAAACCAGGAAGGGACGGGAGCAGAACTTCGCACAAGTAATTAAAGATCTCAGAACATATAGAAGAGACAAATTTAATGAACTAAAGGAAGAGGTTAACAATATGAAGACAACACTTGGAAGGGAAATTGCAGACATATGCAAAAAGATAACAGATATGGTGGGAATGAGCATCACAGTTCAAGAAATCAAAAACACACTTGCAGCAAATAGCAGCAGATTAGAAGAGGCAGAGCAGAGAATTAGCGATGTGGGAGACAGTACATCGGAAATCAAACAGATAGTAGAATTGATAGATAAAAAGATAGAAAAAAATCCAGCTAGGACATAGGGACCTGAATGACAATGCAAAATGGACAAACATACATATTATAGGCATTCCCAGAAGGAAAAGAGAAGGGAAAGGGGTCGGAAGGAGTGTTGCAGGAAATAATGGCTGAAAACTTCCCAAATCTACTGAAAGAGACAGATGTACATATCCAAGAAGCACAATGCACCCCAAACATCAGAAACCCCAACAGGCCCACCCCAAGACATATACTTGTCAAATTATTCAACGCTCAAGATAAAGAGAAAATTCTAAAAGCAGCAAGAGAAAAGAAAACCATCACATACAAGGGAAGCTCCATAAGATTCAGTGCTGATTTCTCATCTGAAACCATGGAGGCAAGAAGGCAGTGGTATGATATAGTCAAGGTATTAAAGGAAAAAAACTTTCCAACCAAGAATACTCTATCCAGCTAAACTAGCATTCAAAAATGATGGAGAGTTCAAAATATTCGCAGATAAACAGAAACTGAAAGAGTATACCAACAAGAAACCTCCCCTTCAAGAAATTCTAAAGGGAGTTCTGCAGGAAGAAAGGAAAAAACAGGACAGGCAGAGTTGGAGGAGAGTGTAAGAGCAACAAAAAGACAAAAAGAGAAGAGAAAAACAAACAAACAAAATATGACAAACACAAGTCCAAGCAAAATATGGCTAACATAAATAATTCCTTGAAAGTAATAACACTGAATGTTAACAGATTAAACTCACCTATCAAAAGATTCAGACTGGGACATTGGATAAGGAAATATGACCCATCTATATGCTGTCTACAAGAGACACATCTTAGACCC
Organism: Dasypus novemcinctus; assembly: GCF_030445035.2. Taxonomy (NCBI): domain Eukaryota; kingdom Metazoa; phylum Chordata; class Mammalia; order Cingulata; family Dasypodidae; genus Dasypus; species Dasypus novemcinctus. The sequence goes on along the minus strand of NC_080674.1, from coordinate 193,831,745 downwards.
AGAGATTCATGGAGGCTGAAAGTGAATGGTTGGAAGGTAATCTTACAAGCAAACAATAACCAAAAAAAGGCAGGAGTAGCTATGTTAATATCAGACAAAATAGACTTTAAATGGGAAACAATTGTGAGAGACAAAGAAGGATACTACATATTAGTGAAAGGGACAAGCTCTCAAGAAGAATGAACAATCATAAATATTTTTGCTCCTAACAAGGGCACCTCTAAATATGTCAGGGAAAAGCTGGAAAAACTAAGTGAAAGAATAGATGCATCTACAATTATTGTGGGGGGTTTTAATACACCACTATTAACTCTGAACAGAACATCTCAAAAGAGAATCACTAAAGAAACAAAATATTTGAACAGAATATTAGAGGAGCTGGATCTAATAGACATATACAGATCATTACACCCAAACAGAGCAGGATATACATTTTTCTCAAGTGCACATGGCTCATTCTCCAAGATAGACCATATGCTAGGTCACAAAGAAAGGCTTAATGAATTCAGAAAGATTGAAATCATGCAAAATAATATCTCTGACCACAATGGAGTGAAGCTGGAAATCTGCAAGGGCCAGAGGCCCAGAAATCACACCAAGATATGGAAATTAAACAGCACACTCTTAGAAAAACAGTGGGTTAAAGAGGAAATCTCAAAAGAAATCAATGACTACATTGAAACAAATGATAATGATAACACAACATACCAAAATATATGGGATGCAGCAAAAACGGTACTGAGAGGGAAATTTATAGCCATTAATACATACATCAAAAAAGAAGAAAGAGCAAAAATTGAAGAACTGCATATTTGGAGGAATTAGGAAAAAAAAACAACAAAGTAATCCCACAGGAAAAGAAGGAAGGAAATAACAAAGATAAGAGCAGAACTAAATGAAACAGAAAATAAGAAAGCACTTGAAAAGATAAACAAGACCAAGAGCTGGTTTTTTGAGAAGATCAATAAAATTAACAAACCTTTAGCAAGACTAACAAAGAAAAAACAGAGAAGATGCAAATACACAAAATAAGAAAGGAGAAAGGAGATGTCACCACTGACGCCACAGAAATAAAGACTATCATAAGAGGATACTTTGAAAAACTATATTCCAACAAAAATGACAATTCAGAGGAAATGGACAAATTCCTAGAAACACGTAAGCAGCCTATATTGATGAAAGAAGAAACTGAAGATCTCAACAAAACAATCACAAGTAAAGAGATAGAATCAGTCATTAAAAACCTCTCAACTAAGAAGAGTCCTGGGTCAGAAGGCTTCACAGGTGAATTCTACAAAACATTCCAGAAAGAACTAACACCAATCCTGCTGAAACTCTTCCAAAAAATCGAAACAGAAGGAACATTGCCTAACTCATTCTATGATGCCAACATTACCCTAGTACCAAAGCCAAAGACACCACAAGAAAGGAAAATTACAGACCAATTTCTCTAATGAACCTAGACGCAAAAATACTTAACAAAATACTTGCTAATCATATTCAACAACACAGTAAACAAATTATACAACACGACCAAGTGGGATTCATTCCAGGTATGCAAGGATGGTTCAATATAAGAAAATCAATCAATGTAATACACCAATAAACAGATTGAAGGAAAAAAATCACATGATTATATCTATAGATGCAGAAAAAGCATTTGACAAAATACAACAACCTTTCTTGATAAAAACACTCTAAAAGATTGGAATACAAGGAAAATTTTTGAACATGATAAAGAGTATATATCAAAAACCCACAGCCAACATTGATTTCAATGGAGAAATCCTATAATCCTTCCCTCTAAAGTCAGGAACAAGACAAGGATGACCACTGTCTCCCCTTCTATTTAACATTGTCTTAGAAGTACTTGCTCGAGCACTGAGGCAAGAACCAGATGTAAAAGGCATTCAAATTGGAAAGGAAGAAGTCAAAATTTCATTATTTGCAGATGGCATGATTCTATACATAGAAAACCCTGAGAGGTCTACAACAAAGCTTCTAGAACTCATAAATGAGTTTAGTAAAGTCACAGGTTATAAGATCAATGTGCAAAAATCAGTAGCATTTCTGTACACCAATAATGAGCAAGCTCAGGAGGAAATCAAGAAACAAATACCATTCACAATAGTAAATAAAAAAATCGAATATTTAGGAATAAATTTAACTAAAGATGTAAAAAACTTATACACCAAGAACTATACAAGACTGTTGAAGGAAATCAAAGAAGACCTAAATAAATGGAAGAATATTCCCTGTTCATGGATAGGAAGACTGAATATTATTAAGATGTCTATCCTACCAAAACTGATCTACACATTCAATGCAATCCCAATAAAAATCAACACAGCCTTCTTTAAAGAACTAGAAAAACTATGAAATTTATTTGGAAAGGAAAGAGGCCCCAAATAGCCAAAGACATATTGAAAAAGAAAAACGAAATTGGAGGAATCACACTACCTGACTTCAAAACACACTACAAAGCTACAGTAGTGAAAACAGCATGGTATTGGCATAGGAGAGACCAATGGAATCGAATTGAAAGTTCTGATATAAAACCTCATATTTATAGCCATATAATATTCAATAAAGCCACCAAACCCTCTCAACTGGGAGAGAATGGCCTATTCAACAAATGGTGCCTGGAGAACTGGATATCCATATGTAGAAGAATGAAAGAGGATTACCATCTCACACCTTATACAAAGATCAACTCAAGGTGGATCAAAGACCTAAATATAAGAGCCAAGACCATAAAGACTTTGGAAAGAACTGTAGGGAAACATCTACAAGACCTTGTAATAGGAAATGGCTTCATGAACATCACACCAACAGCAGGAGCAGCAGAAGAACAAATAGATAAATGGGACTTGCTCAAAATTAAAGTTTTCTGCACCTCAAAGGAGTTTGTCAAGAAAGTAAAAAGGGAACCCACACAATGGGAGAAAATATTTGGCAACCATATATCTGATGAGACTTATAACTTGCATATATAAAGTACTCCTCTATCTTGAAAATAAAAAGACAAACAACCCATTTAAAAAATGGGAAAAATATTTAAACAGACACTTCTTCAAAGAAGAAATACAAATGGCTAAAAAGCACATGAAAAAATGCTCCAAATCTTTAGCTATCAGGGAAATGCAAATCAAAACTACAATGAGATACCATCTTACTCCCATAAGATTGGCAGCTATGAAAAAAACAGAAGAATACAAATGCTGGAGAGGATGTGAAGAAATGGCAACACTCATCCACTGCTGGTGGGACTGCAGAAGGATCCAACCATTCTGGAGGACAGTTTGGTGTTTTCTTAAAAAACTAACCATAGATTTGCCATATGACCCAGGAATTCCACTGCTGGGTATATACCCAGCAGAACTGAAGGCAGGGACACAAACCGATATATGCACACCAATGTTCATAGCAGCATTGTTCACTATGGCCAAAAGTTGGAATCGACCCAAATGCCCATCAACAGATGAGTGGATCAATAAAATGTGGTATATACATACAATGGAATACTACTCGGCTTTAAGAACAAATACACTACAAACACACGTGATAATTGGATGAATTTTGAGAACCTTATGTTGAGGGAAGCAACCCAGGCATTGAAGGACAAATACTACGTGACCTCAATGATATGAAATAAGCAAGTTGCCTCAGAGAGCTAGAGACTGGAAGATAGGCTTACAGGAAGTTGGCGGGTAGAGGAAGGATATAAGCTGACATCTACATGGGTGAAATCTATGATTAGGTGGAGGTAAGTATATGTACAGGAAAGGGATAAAATGGGGCCTAGGGTTACCTTTGGGTGGGGTTTTGGGGGTTTGAGAGGGGCTAGGGATGGGCGGATGGGTAATATTGCCCAAGAAATTGGGGGGAGGGTGGGGCAACACATGAACATAGGAGATTGTCAGGTGTTGGTTGAGAGTATAATGCTGAGAAAACCTTTTCAAAATATAAGTGGGAAAGTTACCGTTTAAGATACTCAAAGGGGATAATCTGATGCAGGACAGACTCCTAGGGAATATCTGAATGCTCATTTTGCCAGAGTGGGTTATACCATTGGATAGAGACCCAAATAATGAGAGTGAAGGTAGACCCACATCCTGGGGAGGACTAATGCCATCAAATAGAGGGAACTGTATCTCTCAAGAGAAAGTGTGGCTCCCAGGGCATTAGGGCAGTTGAGCAAGTCAAGCCCTCAACACTGTTGCAAGTATCTCTGAACATGGCTCCTCAAGAAATGAAGATTGACTGTCACTGTGGGCCCCAAGGGGAGGGGGAAATAGATATTGAATAGATGGAACCAAAGTAAATGTGAGGGCAAAAGAAGTGTTTCACAAGAGTACACAAGGATGGATATAAAACATGTAATATTACACCAAAAACGTATAGGGATGACAGACTAATAATGTAAACCATAATGTAAAACATAGGATAACTAAAATATTTAGAAAACTGTATAGCCTAAAGTATAAACCACAATGTAAACACAAATGTTACCTTGTTTGAAAGCTTTTGTCTCAATATCTGTACATCAGTTTCAGTAATATGATATGAATAAGTTAAAAGATTATTGCTGTGGATGGGAAAAGGTTTTATAATGGATATGTGGGAGTACTGTATATTGTATAAATGAATTACTGTGATCTAAGGCTCTTGTGAAGAGAAGCTCAATAATTAGGGAAAAAAGGAAAGAAAAAGATAGGATGTAGAATTTTTCCAAATCAATATGTATTCTATATCTAACCTTTAAACTATTCACTATATTCCATTTTACTATTAAGCGAAACTGACATTATATTGGGCTTCACTTTTCAGAAAATTTTGGATCACAGAGTGGTTCAACAATGGCAGCAGAGGAATACTGGTATAGGATGTTATTGACAGGGGACATATGGTTTACAGGGAGTTATACAGGGCATGTGTCCACAGTGCATGGAAATATTTGGATATACTCTTAGTGGAAACAATTAAAAACAACAGCTGGGGGGGTACTGGGTTCCTGGCCAGGGCGGGGGGGGGCCTCTGTCATGGTCCCTAGGGGAGCAGTGGCAGTCCCCCAGGTACAACAGCAAGGACCAGGAAGGAATGAAAGTCCAACAGTGAGCCCCTGACACTAATGACTATGCTTGTGAGCCTATACACCTGAAATAAGAACAAGGCCTAGAGCAGCACTATGACTAGGAGTTCCCTCCTGACAGCCTCCATGTTACTCAAATGTGACCAGTCTGAAAGTCAAACTCAGCATGTAAATGCAATGCCTTCCCCCCAGCATGGGACATGACACCCAGGAATGAGCCTCCCTGGCACTGAGGGATCACTACCAAGTACCAGCTGATGACATAACTAGAAAATGACTTTGAATAAAAGGTTCAAAGCGGACCAGCAGAATATCCCTGTCTATACATAATAACAGGGTTAAAAATCCTGTTTGACCTAAAGTAAGCGGGAAATGGAAAGGACAAATGAGTTCATATGGCTATGAGTCTCGAAAAAAGAGTCTGGAGGTTGTCAGAAGGATTGCCCTTATGCACACCTGAACAGAGTCTCAGAGACAGATAAAGTAGATACAATCCCAGGTATTGGTTCTTTTGAGGGCTAAAGAGACCCACAGGTTCTATGGTCATGTTAGATGGAGTTCACTGCCATGTCAGTTGGCCCTTCTTTGGAGCTGGTGTTTCTGCATGATGGAGCTGGACTCAGATGTGATCTCTTTTCACAAGCCTTTCATGCTACTTTACTGGAATTATAGTTGGTGCTGGGGTTTAAGATATATCTAGGGGATTTGAATCTCTGGACTGACAATATGATAGCCAGGCCCTGAGCCTCAACAGACTTCAGCTCCTACACTCTGATTTATTGGACTTACCCCACTCAGCTAACGTGGAGTTGAAGAATGTCAACCACCACACCAGGGAGCCTAGTGCCTACAACTGAAAGCAGGAGGATTGCATTCAGTATCCATGTGGAATCTAAGTCCCCTCTTGACATAGATGTGGAATGGACACAACCAAGCCAAGGTCCACAGGAAGGAGGAATACAGTAAGGATTAGAGTGGACTTAATGATATTCTATTCATGAACTATTGTGGTTAATAATTGAGAAAATGTGGCATTGGTGTGGAAGAAGTGGCCATGGTGGCTGCTGGGTGTGGGGAATGGGAGGAAAAGATGAGATGTGGAGGCATTTTCGGGACTTGGAGATGTCCTGAGTGGTGCTGCAGGGACAATAGCCAGACATTGTATGTCCTCCCATGGCCCACTGGATGGAACGGGGGAAAGTGTGGGCTATGGTGTGGACCACAGGTCATGGGTTGAAGCGATGCCCAGAGATGTACTCACCAGATGCAATGGATGTGTCTTGATGATGGGGGAGAGTGTTACTGTGGGGGGAGTGGTGGGGTGGGGGCAGTGGGGGTGAATGGGGACCTCATATTTTTTTAATGTAATATTTTTTAAAAAATGAATAAATAAAATAAAATTTAAAAAATAAAAATAAAAACAACTCTAACATTCCTTCAGAGGAATAAAAGCCAACAAAACACTAATCTTACATAATGGAGTAAATGAAAAAGCTATGTCCTTCAGGGATTGAGGCACATTATAAAGCCATATGTCATGGTTAAAATGGTGTAAACTGGTGTAAGAACACCATGGAGACTCATGAAATTGATTGGAAACCTCAGACAACAAACCTGCATGGTTTAAAAGCTAATGGAAAAGAGGCACCCCACATCAAGGGAAAAGTTTCTGTAGGGAAAACCACTCGTTTAATGCAGTCAGTTAAAACTGAATTTTTGCCTGCATAAGTAGAATCCAAATGGATCCAAGATATAATAAATATGAAAAATAAAAATAGAATGCTAACAGAAGGACAGTAGGAAAATAATTTTGTAATCTAGCAGTTAGAGAGAACTTCTTAAAATTTACAAAGCATAAATATTGAGGTTATTTTTTAAAAAACAAGAAAACACCAACATTAAGGGATTTCTGTTCAACAAAGTGTATCATGGATAAGGTTAAGATACAGACAGAAAATTATGGGAAGATATTTGCGTTGTCTTAAACTGACTAGGGAATAATACTTGAAATACACAAAAAATTGTGTTATTCTCCAATAGACCTATTGTGATTCTGGCAATGGAAGATATGAAAGCGTGGATGTGGAGACTGTGGTCACTGGAGATGTGGAAGGCAGGGAGAGGGAGAAAGAGGTGAAATAGGGGGCATTTTCAGGACTCAGAATTGTTCTGAAGGACATTGCAATGACAGGTTCAGGAAACTGTATATACTGCTGTGACCTACTGAATGGAATGGGTGAGGGTATAAACTACAATGTAAATTTTAATACATGTTTAGTGGCAATGCTCCAAATGTATTCATCAATTGAAATGTATATACCACACTAATGAAAGAAGTTGTTAATGAGGGGAAAGTGGGAGGTATGGGGGGTGGAGCATATGGGAATCCCCTACATTTTTTGTTGTAACATTTTATGTGATCTATGTATCTTTTTAAAAAGAATAAAAAATATATTTTAAAAAAAACATAAGGGATTCTCATATGCCCCACTCTCCACACCTCCCACTTTCCCCACATTAAGAACTTCTTTCATTAGTGTGGTACATTCATTGCAATTGATGAACACATTTTGAAGAATTGCCACTAAGCAAGGAAATAGTTTACATTGTACTTTACACTCTCTCCCACTCAGTTCTCTAGGTTATGGCAGGATATATAATGACCTGTATCTGTTGTTGCAATGTCATTCAGGACAATTTCTGAAAATTCCCCTGTATTACACCTCTTTTCCCCCTTCCTGCATTTATCATGTCCAGTGGCCACTATCTCCTCATTAATGATATAATTTCTTCCATTGCTACAATCACAATAAGTCCATAGTAGAATACCAGTAAGTCTACTCTAGTCCATATTTTATTCCTCAATATAAGTATTCTGGGTTGCTGATGCCAACTCCAGCTCTAATTGAGTAGGGACTTTGATCCCATACAGCTGATGGATGGGACTCTCTTGCTTGCAGTTATAGACTCTCAGTTCCCTTGTGTGGTGGTTGTCCATCCTCACCTCCTTGATGATTGTCCTGGGTGAGTCCAATGAACTTGAGGTAGGTGTTGCAACTCTGCTGAGGCTCAGGGCCCAGCTGGCACATGGACAGCCCAGGGCAAAGTCTTAACCCCAGACAAAGCTCTCTCCCAATCTGCCTCGCCTGGTACCTGAGCTTAGTCAAGATAGGTGTTTATGGCCTGCTAATAAATGCTCAATGAACAACTGGTCCAGGGATTCAAAGTCCAGAGTCCTGATACTCCTAACACATGCAGGTGGCAGGGAGACTCTGAGAAGAATGCTGAGCCTCTCCATGTCTCCCAAACCTGGGATAGCAGGCCTGATTTCCTCAGCTTTCTAAGCCATCCATCCATCCCTCCTGTTACCTCTTTCCATAGCCTGATCCCAATTCAAATGAACATCCATGCCTCTTGTGCTCACTTTGGTTCTCAGTCTCCTCAAACCGGTGTCAGGTAAGGCCTCCAAGCTGTACTCCTCTTTATCCTCTTCTTGTAGTTGCTCAGTTTGGTTTCTTTATATTCAGTGATCACAGCATAATGGGATTGGGGGCTTCTTTGTTGACGGCATCCCCAAATCTTAGAGACTAGATCTCTCAATCTGAGCTAGCTTCTACTAGTTCTGGTCTGGTATGTACCAATGCCAGGGGCTGTGGTTGGCTAGGGGCAGCATGAAGTACTTGAGTTCTGTGGAAACAATTATAGTCACCCAGAAACTATGGGGGAAGAGCTGATGAAGGGAGGTCACAGTAGTGGGGAGGAGACCACCAAAGCTATCATGGTGAATAAAATAAATGTTTGCCACAGAATGCCTGTGGGTTTAGGCAGGGGAGGTCTTTAATACAACATTGAGGTTTCTGACATGGATGCTGGGAGGAAGGAGGCACCACTTAAGACATTTAGGGAAGAGAAAATGTGCTTATTGTGGATAAGCTAAATTAAAATGCCTATGGTTGCAATCTGAGTCTGGCATAGCAGTCCAGATATTTAAGTGAGGAATAAGTTTAAAACTCATATCCTGGACAGAAATCAACTCGGGAGCTGCCAGAGTTCAGGGGAAGTAGCCATCCCATAACAATGAACTCAAAGTGGTGGTAGCAGGAGATGAGATTCAGTGGCATCAGCAACACCTGCTGTACTAGGTTAACATGTAGCTGGTCAGAGAGAGAATGCTGCAAATTTATACTTCATTTTGTAAGACTCTTCTTGAAGGTCCAGTATGGAATACATTTCATCAAGATTTAGAAAACATTTCAAGTAAACAAAAATTAGTGCTAAATTTTTCTTTAAAAATTACTTATTTGTGAAATTCACATATGGGACACACTGCCTCTGAGGCTGATTCACAGACCACTCCTCCCATGCGTATGCCTACACCAGTAAATGAATATATGTGTATTCATCTGCAGATATTCCTAGCCAAAGGAAGTGTGTACATAAAAGTTGAAGGGAGTAGACTGTGGTCTCTCTAAGAAGGAACCTAATCATTACAGAAGGTGAAGTGTAATTTAGATCAAGAAAATTACTGAAATGACCATAAACAGATGAGCAAATGTGCAAAGGAAATGGTGCCCCCATTCATCTGTAATCATTGTTTCTGGGGCCCATTTCTGTGCCAGGCCCTCTGCTGGACACACGGGATGCTCAGCTGAACAAAACAGACAAGGCTTATCCACATGTCTCCTTATTCTTGAGGAGCTGAGAGCTGTGCAGGGGAGATTTATAGAAAACAAATAATCATCACCAGTGAAACAAGTTGATGAAATTTGAAAGCAAGGTGGGGACAAAATTGTACCAAATTCTAACAAAATGAAGGTAGGATGTGATGATGAAGTATTAGATGAAGCACCATTCAAGGTTAAAATTATACAGTGTAAAAAATGATATTATTACAAAAGTGTAATAGGTACTTCCATGGCAAGGATACATCAAACCATGAATGCATTAAAGAACAAGTCTCTTAAATAAAAACTTTGAAGTCTCCTGATCACAGTAATGCACGTCTTTTAGAATTAGGCATAACAAGTAGATACAAAAATAAGAAGCACATATAAACATTTAACATATGGGCAGAGGCAACTAGGAAACTAAAATAGATGTGAAGACTTTGAAAGTCACATTATGCCTTTATTCTCTCCCATCAGATGATGTACTTGAGGACTTGAAACTATACCAGCCCTAAAGATTGTCTTTTCTGATGGAGGAGGCCTGCTTGGCTGGGGTGGCACATTTTCCCAGTAAAATCTTGCAAAGTGTGAAATGAGACAAGAGTACTTATCCCCAAATGCAGAATGCTTAGAGGAAATGTTTTAGTTTCCATATTGCTAAAGCAAATCCATGCAATGGGTTGGCTTAAACAATGGGGATGTATTGGCTCATGGGTTTGAGCCTAGGAAAAGTCCAAATCAAGGCATAATCAAGGTAATGTTAGCTTTTTAAAGACTGGCATTCTGGGACTGGCTGCTTATGATGTTTGATCTTGAGCTCCTCTGTCACAAGGCAATGCACGTGGCGGTCTTTCCCTTTTATTTCAAGCCCCATTGACTTTTTGCTTTGGGCTGCTCTCTTCTGTGGCTTTCTTGCTCTCATTCTGCATTTCATTCTGCTTGTAAAGGACTCCAGTAATAGGATTAAGACCTATCCTGACTGAGTTGGGCCACATATTAGCTGAAGTAGCCTTATAACATGCTTCTTTTTTTTTTTTTAAGATTTATTTCTGTTCTCTGTGTCTATTTGCTGCATGTTTTTCTTTGTCCGCTTCTGTTGTTGTCAGTGGCATGGGAATCTGTGTTTCTTTTTCCTGCATCATCTTGCTGTGTCAGCTCTCCGTGTGTGTGGCGCCATTCCTGGGCAGGCTGCACCCTCCTTCGCACTGGGTGGCTCTCCCTACAGGGCGCACTGCTTGCACGTGGGGCTCCCCTACTCGGGGGACACCCCTGCGTGGCAGGGCGCTCCTTGCACATCAGCATTGCACATGGGCCAGCTGCACATGGGTCAAGGAGGCCCGGGGTTTGAACCACGGGCCTCCCATGTAGTAGACGGACACCCGAACTACTGGGCCAAGTCTGCTTCCCAACATGGTTCTATACACAAGGGTTCACACCTACAGAAATGGATTTAGTTTAAGAATATACTTTTCTGGGATACATAGCTCCAGACCACCACAATAAACAAGGTTATTAACCTTAGATTTCTGAAGGGGCGTGTTATTTATTAGCCAAAGTACTCCCGTGAAACAGAACCAATAGAACAGAAACAAAACTTCAGTATGTGTATTGGAGTTGATGCTGCAGTCTTTTTTAAAAATTATTTTTATGAGAGCAATTATAGATTTACAGAAAAATTTTACTGAAAATATTAAATCCCAACATATGCCTGCCCTCATATGCAATTTTCTCTATTTTTAAAATTTTGTATGAGTAGTTTTGTCACAATTAATGATAAAATATTGTAATTATACTACTACATTATACTACTAACATTACAGTTCACTGTTTTTTGTTATACGGGTCTAAGGGTTTTAAAAATAATTATTCTGGTAACGTACATACTACCCAAAAATTTCCATTTATCCACATTCTGACATACAATTCAATGGCATTAATTGCATTTACATGTTCTGCCAGCATCACCACCATCCATTGCCAAAACTTTTCCGTTACCCCAAACAGAGCCTCCATACAAATGAAGTATTAACTCTCCACTCTCCTTTATGACCCAATTCTTGGTAACCTATATTCTAGCTTCTGACTATGCATTTGCATCTTCTAATTATTTCATATGAGTTAGATCATATATATTTGTCCTTTTGTGCCTGGCTTATTCCACTCAAGCATGTCTTCAAGGTTTGCCCATGTCATAGCATGTAACAGAACATTCCTTTTTATGGCTGAATAACATACCATTGTATGCATATATCACATGTTGTTTATTCATTTATATGTTGTAGACAATCAGGCCATTTCCACCAATTTGCAATTGTGAAAAAAACCACCGTAACTTTGGTGTGCAAATATCTGTTTTAGTCTCTGTTTTCAAATATTTGGGAGTATATTCCTAGAAGTGGAATTGCCAATCATGATAAAACCTAACTTTCTGAGGAATCTCCAAGCTGTCTTCCATAGTGGCTTCACCATTTTTACATTCCCACAAGCAAGTAATGAATTTTTCTATCTCTCAACATACCCTCTCCAACACTTGTAGTTTTCTGTTTTTTAATAGCAGCCATTCTAGGGGGTGTGAAATGTTGTCTCATTGTAGTTTTTATTTTAATTTCCCTAAATAGCATGATTTTGAGCATCTTTTTGTGTGCTTTTTGGCTGTTTATATGTTCTCTCTGGAGAAATGTGTATTCAAGTCTTTCTCCCATTTTTTAACTTGGTAATTTGTCTTTTTATTGTGGAGTTGCAGGGATCTTTATATATCCTGGATATTAAGCCTTTATTGGATATATGATTCCCAAATATTTTCTCCCATTGAATAGGTTGTATTTTCACTTTCCTGATAAAGTCCTGTGATTTATAAAAGTTTTTAATTTTGAATAGATCCCATTTATCTATGCTTTGGGTATAGAGTCTAAGAACCTATTGACTAACATAAGGTTCTGAAAATGATTCTCTGTTTTCTTCTGGGAGTTTTATAATAATTGTTCTTATATTTAGATCTTTGATCCATTTTGAGTTAATTTTTGCATATGATGTAAGATAGGGTTCTACCTTCATTCTTTGGCATATGGAAATTTAGTCCTCCCAGCACCATTTGTTGGGCGATCATGTGTTTTCCCCCTTCATTCTATAAATATTGGTAACATATTAATTGATTTTCTTATGTTGAACCAACCTTATACACCTGGTTTATTATTCTTTTAGTGTGCTGTTGGATTTGATTTGCTAATGTTTTGTTGAAGATTTTTGCATCTATATACATAGTAGAAACTTGTTTGTAATTTTCTTTTCTTGTGATAGTTTTATCTGGCTTTGGTGTCAGGGTGATGTTGACCTCATAGAATGAGGTAGTGTTCTCTTCAATTTTTTTAAAGAGTTTGAGCAAGATTAGTATTAAATCTGGGAATAATGGGTAGAATTCAACTGTGAAGCCATCTGGTCCTGGACTTTTCTTTGTGTAGAGGTTTTTATTAATGATTCAATTTCTTTACAGTTATTCTGTTGAGGTCTTCTATTTCTTCTGGAGTCAGTGTACGTTGCTTGTTTGTTTCTGGGAATTTGTCCATTTCATGCTACACTGCATGGATTATAGTTTACATTGTAGTTTACACTCTCCCCCAGTACATTCAGTGGGTTATGGCAGGATATATAATATCCAGCATCTGTCTCTGCAGTTTTTGCATGTTGTGTTTTCATTTTCATTTGCCTCAAGATAGTTCCTAACTTTAATTGTGCCTTTTTTCTTTGACCAATTGGTTGTTGAAGAGTGTGTTTTTAAATTTCCACATATTTTGAGTTTTCCCATTCTATTATAGATTTAATACATTGTGCTTGGAGAAGACTTTTTTTTTCCATTCTCTTAAAATGTATTGAGACTAGCTTTTTTACTTAAGTTATTTATGGTCTATCCTGAAGGGTGACCCATGTGCACTGGAGAAGATGTGTATTTTGCTGTTGTTGGACAAAGTTTTCTATATATGTCTATTAAGTCTAGTTGATTTATAGCATCATTCAAGTCTTCTATTTCCATTTCCTTAGTGAATGGTTTGTTGATATTCTTTTCTTATTGTAAGTGGTATATTTAAGCTTCATACTATTTATGTAAAACCATTTCTCACTTCAAATCTGCCAATATTGCTTCATATATTTTAAGGCTTTGCTAATAAGTATACATATTTATAATTGCTATATCTTCATGTTGAATTGAACCTTTTACCATAATATAACAACCTTATTTTTATCTTGAAACTGGTTTTTTTTTTTTTTTTACTTAAAATCTGTTTTATCTTATATTAGTATACCTACAACAGCTCTCTTTTGGTTACTATTTCTATTTCCATGGAATATTTTCCATCCTTTCACTTTCAACCTACTTGTGTCTTTCAATTTAAGGTGAATCTTTAGTAAACAGTCAAGAGTTGGATCATGCTTTTAAATTCTGCCTATCTCTGCCTTTTGATCAAGAGTTTAATCTATTTATATTTAAAGTAACTACTGCTAATGCTATAGTTTCTTCTGACATTTTGCTTTATTATCTGTAAGCCTTATATTCTTTTGTCCCTCAATTATTCCATTACTGCCTACTTTCATATTTATTTTATTTTCTCTAGTGAAGAATTTTTAGTCCTTTCTCAGTTCCTTCTGTGTATATTTTCCCAATATTTTCTTTGTTTAACATCCTAAAATTGTAACTATGACATCTGATTTGATACTGACTTAATTTCAGTAGTATACATGATTTACATTTCTATATCCTTCTACCCAATCATCTTTTTTTGTACTTATTACAAATTGGATCTTTATACATTTTGTGTCCCAAATCATAGCTTTGCCATTACTTTTTGTTGTTGTTGTTGTTGTTGAATGATCTAGATTTATTTTGTTTTTGGAGATCGTAAATCTCTCATAGAAATACCAATTTTTTTTGTTTTTTATTTTATTTTTAATTATCTTTTTTAAAGGTAATAGATTATACAAAACATTGCATTAAAAAACATAAGAGTTTCCCATATGCCCCACTCCCCACCCCCCTTCCCCAACCAATTTTTTTTAATTGTATGAAGTTGTTGATGTGGGAGGAGTGGGGTGAGGGGGAGTGGGGGGTATATGGGAACCTCATATTTTCTCAAATGTAACATTTTTTTCTGCCATTACCTTTTATGCATTTTCATTTTAGATCCTATAATAAGTAAAAAGTGTAGTTACATATCATAAATATAGTACAATAGCATTGGCATTTATAATTACCCATGTGGTTACCTTTATAAAAGAGCTTTATTTCTTTATGCCACTTTAATTTACTGTCTAGTATCCTTTCCTATCAACCTGAAGAACTACTTCCAACATTGCTTGTTAAGTATGTTTAGTGGTGACATCCTCCCTCAGCTTTTGTTTATTTGAGAATATCTTAAACTCGCCCTCATTTTTGAAACAGTATTGCCAGATACAAAATTCTTAATAGGCAATTATTTTCTTTCAGGATTTTAAGTATTTCATCTCATTGCCTTCTTGCCGCCATGATATTGATGAGAAATTGGCATTTGCTTTTTATTAGGCCTCCCTTCTACATTACACATTGCTTTTCTTTAGCAGCTTTCAGAATTCTCTCTGTCTCTGGCATTTATTGGTTTGATTATAATATATCTGGAGATTGTTCTCTTTCAGTTTATTCCATTTGGAATTTCTTGCACTTCTTGATTATGTGTATTCATGCCTTTCTTTAAATTTGGAGAACTTCTGCTATTATTTCTTTGCAAATTGTTTCTGTCACTCTCCCTCTTTCTCCTCATGCTGGAACTCACATAATGGCTATATTGATACACTTGATAGTGTCCTATAGATCTCCCAGGCTCATTTCATTTTTCTGCACTATTTTTTTCTTTCTGCTCCTCAGTCTGAATAATTTCAATGGTCTTATCTTTGAATTCACTAAGTCTTTATTCTAATCTGCTGTTGAAACTCTCTGGGGAATTTTTCATTTCAGTTACTGTGGTCTCCAAATCCACTATTTCTGTTTGGTTCCTTTTTAAAATTTCTGTCTCTTTGTTGAGATTCTCAATTTGCTCATTTACAATTTTTCTGATATTCTTGGTTATTTTTCCATGGTTTCCATTTAAAATATTGAAGATCATTTTTAAAAGTCTTTCTCTTGTGTATCAAAAGTTTGATATTATGAAGTTTTTTTTTTTAAAGAAACTTTAGATTACATAAATATTACATAAAAAATATAGGAGGTTCCCATTTACCCTGCTCCACTCTCCCAAACCTTTCCCCATTACAACATCATTCATTAGTGTGGTACATTTTCTACAATTGATGTACACCTATTGAAGCATTGCTACTAAGCATGGGCTATAGTTTACATTATAGTTTACATTTTGCACCATGCAAAGGTATTAAAAAATAAAGACCTGTGTTTGTAATTGCAATATCATGCAGAAAAATTCCAATGTCCCAAAAATGCCCCCATGTTACATCTGTTTTTCCCTCTCCCTCTCCTCATAACCTCTGGTGGCAACTGCCTTAATATCAATGATACAAATTCTTCCATTGCTAGAGTGATAATAAGTCTACTTTAGTCCATAGTTACATTCCCCCCTTATGGTTGTTCATTCCTCAATCTTGAGAATTTTGGGATGGTGATTCCCACTCTTTCTGATTGAGAGGGGTCTTAGATTCCATGGGGCAGATGGATAGACCTGTCTTGCTTGCAATTGTAGATAATCTGTTTTAGGGGATGGGTGTTGTATATTATCATTCTTTTGTTAGTTGTCCTGTGCGACTTCAATGCACTGGAGAGTATGTGTTGCAACTCTGCTGAGATTCAGGGCTCAACTGGCATAAGAACAGACTGAAGATTTAAGTCTCTGGGACATATTTTTAATAAGCATAGTGTTAATTATAGGTTCAAATAAAAGGGACAGAAGAGTTATGTGTAGGGAAATTATAAATGAACCTAACTCTATTACATTGCAGAGCATATATTCTAAAGTAAGGCCCACTGACAGGGTGTTAAATTCCTGAGATTGTCTGCCCTGATTATAGTGTCTAGATGGTTCTATAGCCTTCAGGAGTCTTGTTATTTGAGGCACTATTTACTGTGGCAGTCAATGAGATCCTGCTGAGACATACTTAAGAGTAATCTCTGGAATAACCTCTTGAATCACTTTGAAATCCTTAATCATAAAAACACATTTACATTTAATATTTCCCCCTTTTGGTTAAGGTCTCTTCCCAAATGCATTGCTAGTTGGTGCTTGGTAATAATTCCTTGGAGTCAGGGAGACTCAGCCCTGAGAGTCATATCCCACACTGCAGGGGAAAGCAGTGTATTCATAAGCTGAATTTGACTTAGAAAGAGGTCATACATGAGCAACGAGGAGCCTTTCAGGAGATAACTCTTAGGTAATATAAAATACTAGATTACGTTTCAATTTCACATACAAAAAAAGTTTCATAAGTACAATCATCAAAATCAAGGGCTTGACACAATGGACTGTTGCCTTTTGCTTGGCACTGCCCATGTGCTTTGGGGATCCTTGGTGCACTATAGGAGAATGCAGCAAAACTTACCATGATGGGAATTAAATATTTTGGGGGTTATTGTGTGGGTCTCCACCAAAACTGAGAAAATGCCCTGTAACCACTTGAACATATTCATATGCCATGACGTATGCCCCAGGTGTACCCCTCCCCACACATGTCCCCATCACTGAGAACCCACACCAGTGATTCTCCCCTGACATAGTTTAACCTTTCTGAAACTCAAAACCTCTCCAAAATCAAAGCCAAAAAAATAAAGAAGATTTTAAAATAATAAAAAATAATAAAATAAATAAAATACAGAAATAAAAATAAAATTTTTTTCATTGCGTCTCTTATCACTGTAAGGTGACAATATCAGATTGGCAATTTCTTATATATGTTCCCCTAGTGTCTAATTTTTTTACTTTATCTTCAAAGAAGCTTTAAGTTACAGAAAAGTCAAATAGAAAATATAGAGAATTCCCATATACCCAACCCTCTACCCCTCTATCACTTGCCCCTATTAATAACATTTTACATGTGCATAGTACCTTTGTAAAAATTATTGTATAAATATTGACTCATTGTTACTAACCATGGTCAATGATTTGAAATTTGATTTACATTTTGCACTGCACACTTTTACAGGTTTTAACAAAATTTTAAATGACCTTTATCTGTCACTGCAGGATCATACAGAGCAATGCCAATGCCCTAAAAATGCCCTGTGTCCCAAATATTCTGTTCTTCCCTCCCCATTTCCTTGGAAACTATGGTAGTCACTAAGTTTCAATTTTGGATGAATATGGTTCATAGTTACAAGCAATAATATTTTTTTTTTAATTTTTTTATTTTTTATTGACTTTGTAATAATATTACATTAAAAATATATATGTGAGGTCCCATTCAACCCCACCCCCCCCACCCCCCCTCTCCGCCCCCCCAACAACACTCGTTCCCATCATCATGACACATCCATTGGATTTGGTAAGTACATCTTTGGGCACCTCTGCACCTCATATACATTGGTTCACATCATGGCCCATACTCTCCTCTATTCCATCATGTAGGCCCTGTGAGGATTTACAATGTCCGGTGATTACCTCTGAAGCACCATCCAGGGCAGCTCCATGTCCCGAAGCCGCCTCCAGCTCTCATCTCTTCCTGCCTTTCCCCATACCCTTTGTCCATTATGTCCACTTTTCCCAATCCAATGCCACCTCTTCTATGTGGACACTGGATTGGTTGTGTCCATTGCACCTTTATGTCAAGGGGAGGCTCAGATTCCACCTGGATGCTGGATGCAATCCTCCCATTTTCAGTTGTAATCACTCTAGGCTCCATGGTGTGGTGGTTGTCCTTCTTCACCTCCATCTTAGCTGAGTGTGGTAAGTCCAATAAATCAGATTGTAGGTGCTGGAGTCTGTTGAGGCTCAGGATCTGGCTATCACATTGTCAGTCCAGAGATTCAAATCCCCTAAATATATCTTAAACCCCAACATTAACTGCACCTCCAGCACATTAGCATGAAAGTCTTATGAAGGGAGATCCCATCTGAGTCCAGATTCATCACACATAAACACCATTTCCAAAGAGGGGCCATCTGCCCTGGTAGTTAACCCCATCGGCCATGACCATAACTCCCATGGGTCTCTTTAGCCCTCAAAGGAACCAATATCTGGGGGTTGTATCTGCTTTATCTGTCTCTCTGACTCTGCTCAGTTGTGCATGAGGGCAAACCTTCTGCCAGCCTCCAGACTCTTTTTTAGAAACTCGTAGCCATATAAACTCATTTCTCCTTTCCATTTCCCCCTTACTTTAGGTCAAACAGCATTTTAAAGTCATGGTATTTTATGTAGACATGGATATTCTACAAGCAATAATATTGAGGACTTGACATATTGGTCTGTTTTCTTTTATTAGGCACTGTCTATGATCTTAAGAGTCTTGCCCCTCTAATTGAGAGCCTAAGAGGACTCCAGAGGGTGAAAGTTTAATATTTTCTTGTTACTGAAGCAATCACATCACTGTACCACTATCACCCCATTCACTGCCAAACCACCCCCTTGCCTATCATATATTTTGCCCATACAGGCATTGGCTCACCACCTTCTGCTTCCTTTCTGTCTCCAACCTATCTTACAGATTCTAACTCTGTGAGTTTGCTCAATTTGCTTAAGTCTTAGCAGGGAGGTCATGTAATAGTTGTCCTTCAATGACTGTCTTACTTCACTCAACATAGGGTCTTCAATATTTATTCATGTTGTCCCATATGTTAAAACTGCATTCCTTTTCATAATTGAGTAATACTCCATTCATGCATATACCACGATTTTCTTATCCATTCATCTGTTAATGGACATTTGAGTTTATCCAACTTTTGGCAATAGTAAATAATGCTACTATGAATATTAGTGTGCATATACCTATTCATGTCCCTGTTTTCAATGCCCCTTGGTATATACCCAGTAGTGGATAAGTGTTCCTATTCCTTTATATCCTCTCCAACATATGCAGTCCTCTGTTTTTTTAATAGCCACCAGTCTAATGGGTGTGAAATGGTATCTCATTGTAGTTTTGATTTGTATTTCCCTAATAGCTAGTGATTTTGAGCATTTTTTCATGTATTTTTTTTGCCATTTGTCATTTCTTCTTTAGAGAAGTGTCTGTTCAAATCACTTGCCCATTTTTTTATTGATTTTGTAAAAATATTCCATTAAAAAATATATGAGGTCCCATTCAACCCCACCACCCCCACCCCACCACTCCCCCCCCAGCAACACTCACTCCCATCATCATGACACATCCATTGCATTTGGTAAGTACATCTCTGGGTATCTCTGCACCTCATGGTCAATGGTCCACATCATGGCCCATACTCTCCCACATTCCATCCAGTGGGCCCTGGGAGGATTTACAATGTCCGGTGATTGCCCCTGCAGCACCATCCAGGGCAACTCTAAGTCCCAAAGGCACCTCCACATCTCATCTCTTCCTGCCATTCCCCATACCTATAAGCCACCATGTCCACTTTTCCCACTCCAATGCCACCTTTTCTCTGTGGACCTTGGATTGGTTGTGTCCGTTGCACCTCTGTGTCAAGAGGAGGCTCAGATGCCACATGGATACTGGATGCAATCCTCCTGCTTCCAGTTGTAGGCACTCTAGGCTCCATGGTGTAGTGGTTGTCCTTCTTCAACTCCATCTTAGCTGAGTGAGGTGAGTCCAATAAATCAGATTGTAGGAGCTGAAGTCTGTTGAGGCTCAGGGCCTGGCTATCATATTGTCAGTCCAGAGATTTTTTTAAATGTGTTGTCTTTTTATTTTTGAGATATAGGATTTCTTTATATATTTTGGATATTAGGCTCCTATCAGATATACGATTATGAAATATTTTCTCCCATTGTGTAGGCTGTCTTTTCACTTTCTTGACAAACTCCTTTGAGGTGCAAAAGTTTTAAATTTTGAGGAGTTCCCATTTATCTATTTTTTCTTTCATTGCTCATGCTTTGGATATAAAGTTCTTGAGACCATTTCCTAATACAAGATTCTGTAGTGCTTCCCTACATTATCTTCCAAGATCTTTATGGTCTTGGCTCTTATATTTATATATTTGTTCCATCTTGAGTTAATTTTTGCATAAGTTGTGAGATGGTGTCCTTATCTCATTCTTTTGGATATGGATATCCAGTTCTCCAAGCACCATTTGTTGCTTTATGCATTCTCTCTTTGTCCTGAGCTTTGAAAATTTGACAAGTATATTTCTTGGTGTAGATACATTAGGATTTATACTCTGGAATGTGCTGCACTTCCTTGACATGTACATCCATGTCCTTCAAAAAAGTTGGGGAAATTTCAGCCATTATTTCCTCCAACACTTCTTCTTCCCCCCTTTCCCTTCTTTTCTTCCTCGGGGATGCCTATAATGCATATTTTTGTGCATTTCATGTTGTCATTCTATTTCCTGATCCCCTACTGAATTTTTTCTAGCTTTTTATGTATATGTTCTATTATCTGTCTCATTTCTCATGTCCTATCTTCAGTGTCACTCATTCTTTCCTCTGCCTGTTCAAATTTGCTGCTGTGTGCTTCCAGCATATTTTTTATTTCTTGCATTGTACCATTGATCACCATCAGATCCATTATCTTTTTACATATGTTTACAATTTCTTCAGTACCTTCCCCCACTGTCATCTTAGTATCCTTTATCTCTTCTTTCACTTCATTAAGTTGATTAATGATATTTGTTTGGACACCCTTCATTAGTTGGTCCACATTCTGAATCTCCTGTGTTTTAGTTTGTTCATTAGACTTGGTCAGTCATGTCTTACTATTTCTTAATGTGGCTTGTAACTTTTTATTGGTGTCTCAGCATCTGTTCATTTTGATGGGCTTATTCAGGTGATTAGCTTCTCTTTCTAATTTAGGTTTTTTATTTTCTTTTGTTTTTAGTAAGGTTACTTCCTGACATTTTTTCCACTTATTCTAATTTCTTGCACTTCTTTGTGTTCCCTTGAATAAATATTAAGAACAAAGGAAAGGAAGGAGAATAGAAAAAGAATAATGGTAAAAATAAAAAATTATAGAAATGTAACCATAAAAGAATCTGGAAAAGAAATAAGTAATAAGAATGAAGTGTCATTAAATATGAAGGAATAAGAATAAAAAAGGTGGAATAAAAAATGAAACAGGAAAGAAACAATAAAATAGAAGACCAGAAAGATGAGAAGAGAAGTAAAAAGATCAAACAAGAAAATGTGGAATGAAAGAGCAGTGGGAGAGGGACACATGAAAGAAAGAAAAGGAAAGAAACTTAGGAGAAAAAGTAATGGAAAAGAATAAAAGGAAACAATGATAAGGAAAAAAACAACAAACAACAAAAGAAAATAACAACCCTGGAAAAGCAAGCTTCCCTTTTAGGCCAGTAGGAACAACCTCAGGCTGCCAGTGTTCATCAGTCAATCACACTTCAGGCTGCCTGCCACAGGAAAGGTACCTAGTTTTGTGAATAAAATAAAGTATAATAATCTTTTAAAAAGAAACATAGATCAAAAAATCTAAAAAAAAAAAAACTCAGCCAATAAGTTCTCTGTCGTAAGGTATCAACTGGGTGCCAGACAATCCTGTGACTTACTCTCTTGTTCCTTTCTCTTAGAAGGTACTAGGGTTCAAACCATAGACCTAGTATATTAGAGCCCTGTGTTCCTACTCTGAGATACACCCCTCCCACGGGGTAGGTAGTCATCTGAAAGCTTATCTGGCTCTCCTTGCTACTTTTCCCTCAGGGGAGTTGGGCTTCTAACAGTTTGCTGGCTATCTTTCCTGGATTCCTTCTCTCCAGGCTGGTTAGGTGCCTGTCTCTGCCTACTCCTTTCAGATCTAGTTTCCCTTTCTTTCACAGAAGTTGAATGTGACAGCCTGCTTGATCCAATCTCCCTTTCTATCTTCCTAGGGTCATATCAGTGTTGGCCAGGGGAATTTTTTTGAGATTCAAAGAGGGCTCAGCTGGCCAAACTCACTGAAGAGAAACCATTCTCTCCCCTCTATCAGACCCCTCTTCCTCTCCAGTGAGAATGATCTTTCTCCACTCAGCTGCAGTGAGTCAAGGGGGGTTTTAAAGATTATTTCTTTCTTTATTTATTTATATTTTTAATTGTCTTTTTAAAAGATGAATAGATCACACAAAATGCCATATTAAAAAAAATAAGAGGTTTCCATATACTCTGCTCTCCAACCCCACCATTCCTAGCAAATTAACATCCCTTTTCATCAGTAATGCCCATTCATTGCATTGGTGAATACACCCTGGAACACTGCCATATTTTACATTATAGTTCATACTCTCCCCAAGTCCATCCAGTGGGTTATGGAAGGATATACAATATCCCACATCTGCCCCTGCAATATCATTTATGAAAACTCCAAATCTCAAAAATGCCCCATATCATGTGTGGGAGTACTGTACATTGCATATATGAATTACTGTGATCTAGGGCTCTTGTGAAGAGAAGCTCAATAATTAGGGAAAAAAGAAAAGAAAAAGATAGGATGTAGAATTTTTCCAAATCAATATGTATTCTATATCTAAACTTTAAACTCATCGCTCTATTCCATTTTACTAGTAAGGGAATGTGACATTATATTGGGCTTCACTTTTCAGGAAGTTTTGGATCACAGAGTGGTTCGACAATGGCAGCGGAGGAATACTGGTATGGGATGTTATGGACAGGCAATATATGGTTGACAGGAAGTTATACAGGGCATATGTCCAGGGTGCATGGAAATGTTTGGATATACTCATAGTGGAAACAATTAAAAACAACAGCTGGGGGGGGTACTGGATTACTGGCCAGAGGGGGCTCTGTCATGGTCCCTAGGGGAGCAGCAGCAGTCCCCCAGGTGCAACGGTAAGGATCAGGAAGTAATGAGGGTCCAACAGTGAGCCCCTGATACTAATGACTATGCTTGTGAGCCTATATGCCTGAAATAAGAACAAGGCCTAGAGCAGCACTGTGCCTAGGAGTTCCCTCCTGACAGCCTCCATGTTACTCAAATGTGGCCAGTCTAGAAGCCAAACTCAGCATGTAAATGCAATGCCTTCCCCCCAACTGGGACATGACTCCCGGGCATGAGCCTCCCTGGCACCGAGGGATCATTACCAAGTACCAGCTGATGATGCAACTAGAAAATGACCTTGAATTAAAGGTTCATCACGGACCAGCAGAATATCCCTGTCTACATATAATAACAGGAGCTAAAAATGCTGTTTGACCTAAATTAAGGGGGAAATGGAAAGGACAAATGAGTTTATATGGCTATGAGTCTCGAAAAAAGAGTCTGGAGGTTGTCAGAAGGATTGCCCTTATGCACACCTGAGCAGAGTCCCAGAGACAGATAAAGTAGGTACAATCCCAGGTATTGGTCCCTTTGAGGGCTAAAGAGACCCACAGGTTCTATGGTCATGGCAGATGGATTTCACTGCCATGTCAGTTGGCCCTTCTTTGGAGCTGGTGTTTCTGCATGATGGAGCTGAACTCAGATGAAATCTCTTTTCACAAGCCTTTCATGCTACTTTACTGGAATTGTAGTTGGTGCTGGGGCTTAAGATATATCTAGGGGATTTGAATCTCTGGACTGACAATATGATAGCCAGGCCCTGACCTCAACAGACTACAGCTCCTACCCTCTGCTTTATTGGACTTACTCCACTCAGCTAACATGGAGTTGAAGAATGTCAACCACCACACCATGGAGCCTAGAGTGCCTACAACTGAAAGCAGGAGGATTGCATCCAATATCCATGTGGAATCTAAACCCCCTCTTGACATAGATGTGGAATGGACACAACCAAGCCAAGGCCCACAGGAAGGAGGAATACAGTAAGGATTAGAGTGGACTTAATCATATTCTATTCACAAACTACTGTGGTTAATATTTGAGAAAATGTGGCATTGATGTGGAAAAAGTGGCCATGGTGGCTGCTGGGTGCGGGGAATGAGAGGAAGAGAAGAGATGTGGAGGCATTCTTGGGAATTGGAGTTGTCCTGGGTGGTGCCCCAGGGACAATTGCCGGAAATTGTATGTCCTCCCATGGCCCACTGGATGGAATGTGGGAGAGTGTGGGCTATGGTGTGGAACATGGGACATGGGGTGCAGCAATGCCCGGAGAGGTACTCACCAGACACAATGGATGTGACATGATGACGGGGGAGAGTGTTATTGGGGGGGGGGGAGTGGTGGGGTGGGGGTGAATGAGGACATCATATTTGTTTTAATGTAATATCTTTTTAAAAAATGAATAAATTGAGTAGGATTTGAAAAAAAAAATGCCCCATATCACACCTCTTCCTCCCTCTCCCTGTCCTCAGTAAATCCCATAGGCACAGTCTCCACATCAATGATACAATTTCTTCCAATGCTAGAATCACAACAGTTCTATAGTAGAATACCAGCAAGCCCACTCCAATCCATATTATATTCAGCCATACTGTTGTTGTACACTCCACCTCTAAATCAAGAGGGCACTTAGATTCTCGGTTCCCTGGTGTGATGGTTGACCATTCTCACCTCCCCATCAGCTGACCTGGGTAAATACAATGACCCAGAGAGTAGGTGTTGCAACTCTGCTGAGGCTCAGGGCCCAGCTGGCACATGAACATTCCAGAATTCAGGTATCCTGAGCATACACAAACCCCAGCACCAATCAAAGGTTCAGAAAAAGTGGCAGAAGAGGCATGTGTAGAGAGGTCAAATCTGAGTCCAACTCCATCACAATCAGGAGCAAAAATTCTAAAGTAGGGCCCACTGACAAGTCAATTAATGCCAGAGCTATCTGTCATGACTGTAGGACCTGGGTGTCTCTATAGCCCTCAGGAGCACCAGTACCTGGGATTGTATCTACTTAGACCATCTCAGGGATCCTGCTGGGATGTGTGTAAGCAAGACTCCTCTGATGACATCATAACACATTTTGGAGTCTCTTCCCCATACAAACTCATTTGTCTTTACCATTTCCCCCTTTTATTCAAGGTCTTTTTCTAGTTGCATCACCAGCTGGTGATGGTAGTAATCCCTCAGTGCCAGGGAGGCTCATCCCCAGGAGTCATGCCCCATATTGGGGGGAAGATAATGCATTTACATGTTGAGTTTGGCTTACAGAGTGGCCACATTTGAGCAACACAGATGCTCTCAGGAGGTAACTCTTAGGCACCCTGAAGCTTTAGGCCTAGTTGAAATTTTGAACACAAAGGCTCATAAGCATAGTCATCAATATCAAGGGCCCATCATTGGACCATCCTTCTTCATTGGTCTTTGCCCTTGCACTGGGGTGTTGTTGTTGTTCCATTGGGGAATGCAACAGTGCTCCCCAGGATGGGAACTCAGCACTCCCTCAGTTTTCATGTGTAACTCTATCCACTATGACAATACCCAACAAACATCCAAACAGTTATATACCCTATATGCATGCCCTGGAGAATACCGTCCCACCCATGTATCACCCATCAATGACACCCCACATCAGTGCTCCTCCCCTGCCATAGATGAACCCCTCTGTGATCTAAAAATTCTTTAAAAATGAAGCCTAATATATTGCCAAATACAATTAGTAGAAAAATGAAAGAGCAGTGACAGGTTTAAAGATAAGAAATCAAGTACATAATAATTTAGAAAAAATAAAATAAGTTAAAAAATAAATTGGGGAATTAAAAATGAAAAATGTCATAAAACTTTGTTTTTGATGTTTTGACTTTAATTACAGTAATAGTACAGTGTACATCATTGTACACTGCATGTACAGTGGCAAAGCAATCTCTTCCATTCCTTTGTCAGTGTCTACATACTTCTTTTTGTTTTAATTTTTAATTTTATCTTCTAAGAAATTTTAGATCATAGTAAAATCATATATACAATATAGGGGACTCTCATATAGCCAACATTAAACACTTCGCCCCCTTCTCCAGGAATGATCTTTTTCATGTGGATGTTATATTTGCTACAGTTGATGTACAAATATTGAAACATAGCTACTAACCTTGGTTCCATGGTTTATATTATGGTTTATATTTTAGATGGGACACTTTTCTAAAATTTTGGGTACACTATGGTCTACATTATGGTGTACAATTTAGGCTATACACTTTTATAAATTTTTGGTGATATTTAAAGGCTTACATCCATCATTGCACACTCTTGTGGAAAATTCCATTGCCCCCAATTTACCCCCTCTTCCATATATTATATTCCTCTCTTCCCATCCCCTCAGGCCCCACAGTGACAACCAAGTTTCACTGCTTGAAGGACAAGATTCATAGATACATACAATTCTGAGGGCTTGACACTCTAGTCTGTCCTTCTCCATTGGGAATCACACATGCTCTCAAGAGACACCCTCTCCTCTGGTTGAGAACATCAGGTCTCCTCAGAAAGGGGATACAACACTTTCCCACCCATTGGATGTATCTCCACCAACTGATAAAAACAATATGTGAAGATGAGCACTCAAACACTCCCTAGAAGCCTGCCCAAGTGCACCCTGTGCCAGACGCCCTCCATCAAACACCTTAAACCAGTAACCCTTCCTTATTATGTTTTCTAAAGAGTTTTCTCAACATTATAGTTTTAACCATGTACCTGAAAATCTCCCATATTTACCCCCTCTCCCTCAATCTCCCCCCATTCCAAGGACCATCTGACCCCTTCTCTAAACCCTAGCCCCCCACAAGCCTGCAAAGCCCCATCCAATAGTATCCCTATGCCCTCATCTTATCCTTACACTATACAATTACTTACCTCCACTTTATCATAGATTTCATCTGGGTAGGCATCAGATCACAACCGTCCTCTTCCCCCCCTATCCCCCATTTCCTGTAAGCATATCATCCAGTCTCTGGCTCTCTGAGACAAATTGATTTGCTTAATTCATATCAGAGAGGTCATGTAGTATTTGTCCTTCAGGATCACTCAAAAACATAAGGTCCTCAAGATTCATCCATATTACCCTATGTGTTAGCACTATATATCTTCTCACAGCTGAGTAATATCTCATTGTATGTGTATACCATATTTTGTTTATCCATTCATCCGTTGATGGGCATTTGGGTTGATTCCAACTTTTAGCAATAGTGAATAATGTAGCTATGAACATTGGTGTGCCTTTATTAGTCCGTGTTCTTGTTTTCAGTTCTACTGGGTATATACCTAGCAGTGGAATTGGTGGGTCCTATGGCAAATCTCTAGCTAGTTTTTTGAGGAACCGACAAACTGCCCTCCACAATGGCTGGATCCTGCTACATTCCCTCCAGCACTGGATGAGTGTTCCCATTCCTCTGCATCCTTTCCAACATTTCTAGTCATCTGTTTTTTTTTAAAATAGTCACTAGTTTAATTGGTGTAAGATGGTATGTCATTGTGGTTTTGATTTGCATTTCTCTAACAGCTAGGGATGCTGAGCATCTTTTCATGTGCTTTTTAGCCATTTGTATTTCTTTTGAAGAACTGTCTTTTCAAATCTCTTGCCCATTTTTGAATGGATTGTTTGTCTTTTTATTTTCAAGATACAGGATTTCTTTATATATGTCGAATCTTAGGTTCCTATAAGACATATGATTACCAAATATTTTCTCCTATTTAGTAGGCTGTCTTTTCACCTTCCTGATAAACTTCTTTGAGGTGCAAAAGGCTTTAATTTTGAGGGGGTCCCGTTTATTTATTTGTTCTTTTGCTGCTCATTCTTTGGGTGTGAAGTTCATGAAGCCATTTCCTATTACAAGGTCCTGTGGATGCTTCCTTACAATGTCTTCAAAGGTCTTTATGGTCTTGGCTCTTATATTTAGATATTTGATTAATCGTGAGTTCATTTTTGTATAAGTTGTGAGATGGTAATCCTCTCTCATTCTCTTGCATATGGATATCCATTTCTCCAAGCACCATTTGTTGATGAGGCCATTCTCTCCCAGGTGAATGGGCTTTGTGGCCTTGTTGAATAACAAAAGACTGTACATGTGTTGATCTATATCATAACTCTCAATTTGGTTCCATTGATCAGTGTGTCTATCCTTGTTCCATACCATGCTGTTTTGACCAGTATAGCTTTGTAGTATGTTTAAAGTCAGGCAGTGCGATTCCTCTTATTTCATTTTTCTTTTTCAATATATCTTTGACTATTTGGAGCCCCTTTCCCTTCCAAATAAATTTCATAGTTATTTTTTCCAGTTCAGTAAAAAATGCTGTGTTGATTTTTATTGGGATTGCATTAAATCTGTAGAACAGCTTCAGTTAATGATATTTAGTCTCCCTATCCATGAACAAGGAATATTCTTCCATTTATTTAAGTCTTCTTTGATTTCCTTTAACAGTGTTGTGTAGTTTTCTGTGTATAAATCTTTTATATCTTTAGCTAAATTTATTCCTAGGTATTTGATTTTTTAATTTACTATTGTAAATGGGTATTTTTTATTTCCTTCTCAGATTGCTCATTATTGGTGTACAGAAATGCTACTGATTTTTGTGCATTGATCTATAACCTGTGACTTAACTCATTTATAAGATCTAGAAGCTTTGTTGTAGAATTCTCAGTGTTTTCTATGTATGGGATCATGTCATCTGCAAATAGTGAAACTTTAAGTTCTTCCATTCCAATTTGGATGTTTTTTTATATCTGTTTCTTACCTCAGGGCTTGAGCAAGTACTTCTAACACAATGTTAAATATGAGCAGTGATAGTGGGCATTGTTGTCTTATTCCTGACCTTAGGGGGAAGGATTTTAGGATTTCACCAGTTTAAATGATGTTAGGTGTGGATTTTTCATATATACCCTTTATCATGTTCAGGAAGTTTCCCTCTATTCCTATCTCTTGCAGCGTTTTTTATCAGGAAGGTGTGCTGCATTTTGTCAAATGCTTTTTCTGCATCTATAGATATGATCATGTGATTTTTTTCTTTCAATCTGTTTGTGCAGTGTATTACATTGATTGATTTTCTTATGTTGAACCATCCTTGCATACCAGGGATGAAACCCCCTTGGTCATGGTGTATAATTCGTTTGATGTGTTGTTGAATATGATTAGCAAGTATTTTGTTGAGGATTTTATCATCCCAGATTCATTAGAGAGACTGGTCTGTAAATTTCCGTTCTTGTGATGTCTTTGTTTGGTTTTGGTATTAGGGTAATGTTGGCATCGTAGAATGAGGTAGGCAATGTTCCTTCTACTTCAATTTTTTGGAAGAGTTCAAGCAAGATTGGTGTTAGTTCTCTCCAGAATACTTGGTAGAGTTCATTTTTTACTCCATTTGGCTCAGGGCTCCTCTTGGTTGGGAGATTTTTAATGACTCTTTCTATCTCAATACTTGTGATTGGTTTGTTGAGATCATCAATTTCTTCTTTTGTTAATGTAGGCTGCTTATGTGTTTCTAGGAATTTGCCCACATTCTCTAAATTGTCCTTGTTTTGGCATATACTTTTTCAAAGTCTCCTCTTATAATAGTCTTTCTTTCTGTGGAGTGAGTAGTGATATTCCCTTTCTCATTTCTTATTTTGTGTATTTGCATCTGTATTAGTCAGCCAAAGGGGTGCTGATGCAAAATACCAAAAATTGGTTGGTTTTTATAGAGAGTATTTATTTGGGGTAGGAGCTTACAGATACCAAGCCATAAAGCATAAGTTACTTCTCTCACCAAAGTCTATTTTTATGTGTTGGGGTAAGATGTCTGCTGATGTCTGTGAGGGTTCAGGCTTCCTGGGTTCCCCCCTCTCAGGGTCTTGCTTCTCTCTGGGTTCAGTGTTCCTCTTTTCTTGGGGTTCCAGCATAAGGCTTTGGCATCAAACTCCAACATTAAAAACCCCTAACCCTGTCCTTTGCCATGCCTTTTATCTGTGAGAACCCACCCACCAAAGTTGGGGACTCAATGCCCTACTGGCACAAGATGTTTACATAATTACTTAATCAAGTAAATCTATGAATCCAATATAATCTAATATGCCCAGAAGAAAAGATCAGTTTACAAACATAGTCCAATATTTCTTTTTGGAATTCATTAATAATATCAAACTGTTACAGCATCTTTATTTTTTCTTTGTTGTCTAGCTAAGGGTTTGTCACTTTTATTGATCTTCTCAAAGAACCAGCTCTTGGTTTTGTTTATATTTCCTAGTGCTTTCTTATTTTCTATTTTATTTAGTTCTGTTCTGATCTTTGTTCTTTCTTTCTTTCTTCTTCCTATAGGGTTAGTTTATTGTTTTTTTACTAATTCCTCCAAGTGTGAAGTTACATCTTTAATTTTAGTGCTTCTTTTTTCATGTATGAATTTATGGCTATGAATTTCCCTCTCAGTACAGCTTTTGCTGCATCCCATAAGTTTTGATATGTTTTGTTGTCATTTTCATTAGTTTCAAGGTAGTTACTGATAACTTTTGAGATTTCCTCCTTGACCCACTGTTTTTCTAAGAATGTGTTGCTTAACTTCCATATCTTGTTGCCAAATCTGGGTCTCTGGCCCTTGCAGATTTCCAGCTTAATTCCACTGTGGTCACAGAAATTATTTTGTATGATTTCTACCTTTCTGAATTCATTAGAATGTCTCTATGGTCTAGCATGTGGTCTATCTTGGAGAATGATCCATGTGCACTTGAGAAGAATGTATATCCTGCTATATTTGAGTATAGTGTTCTATATATATCTATTAGGTCCAAGTACTCTAACATATTATTCAAAGTCTTTGTTTCTTTATTGATTCTTGGTTGAGATGTTCTGTCTAATGGTGATAATGATGTATTAAAGTCCCCCACTATAATTGTGAAGGCATCTATTCCTCCACTTATATTTTCCAGAGTTTGCCTCATGTATTTTGAGACACCCTGATTACGTGCATAAATGTTAATGATTGTTCTTTCTTCTTGAAAGATTACCCCTTTTACTAATATTAGTGTAAATCTCTGTCTCTCAAATAGTTTTACATTTAAAGTCTATTTTGTCCCATATTAGTGTAGCTACTCCTACCCTTTATTGGCTAATGTTTGCTTGTAAGATTGTTTTCCTGCCATTCACTTTCAACCTCCTTGAATCCCTGGGTCTAAGGGTTTCTTGTTGACAGTATATAGATGTGTCATATTTCCTTATCCATTCTGCCAACTGTGTCTTTTGACAGGTGAGTTTAATCCATTAACACTCAGTGTAATTACTCTCAAGGAATTACTTACATTGGCCATATTTTCTTTGGATATTTATATGTCATATGTTCTTTTTTTTCTCTTTTTTGTCTTTTTGGTTGCTCTTACACTCTCCTCCAACCTTGTCTCTCCTGTTTTTTTCTTTCATCCTGCAGAATTACCTTTCATATTTCTTGAAAGACAGGTTTCTTTTGGCATACTCTCAGTCTCTTTTTATCTGTGAATATCTTGAACTCTCTGTCATTTTTGAATGCCAGATACAGTAGTCTTGTCTGGAATTTTTTTTCTTTTATTACCCTTTGTCATACCACTGTCTTCTTGCCTCCATAGTTTCAAGTGAGAAATCAGTACTTAATCTTATTGAGTTTCTCTTGTATGTGATGGTTCTCTTTCTCTTGCTGGCTTCACTAGTTTCTCTTTGACTTGAGCATTGGATATTTTGACAAGTATTTGTCTTGGGGTAGGCCTTTGGTATTCATACTGTTTAGGGTGTGTTGTGCCTCCTGGACATGTACTTCCATCTCCTTCAATAGGTTTGGGAAGTTTTCAGTCATTATTTCCTCCAACACCCCTTCTGTCCCCTTTCCCTTATCTTCTCCTTCTGGGTTTGTCTATAATGTGTAGTTTGTGTGCTTTGTGTTGCTATTCAAATCCTTAAGGCCCTGCTGAATTTTTTCTATCTTTTTATCTATCAATTCTACAATCTGTTTGATTTCAGATATATTGTCTTCCACATCACTAATTCTTTCCTCTGTTTCCTCAAATCTGCTGTTATTTGCTAAGAGTGTATTTTTGATCTCTTGAATGGTGTCATTCATCACTATCATATCCATTATCTTTTTTAGTATGTTTACACTTTCTTCAATGTGCTCTTCAAGTGTTGTCTTAATTCCTTGATCTCTTCCTTCACTTCATTAAGTTCATCTGTGGTATTTGACTGGAGAGCATTGATAAGTTGCTCAATGTTCTACTCTTCTGGCTTTTAATTTGTTCATTGAATTGAGCCATGATTATTGATTTGGTTTGTACTTCTTTGTTGGTGTCTGGTCATCATTTTATTTTGGTAGATTCATTCAGTTGATTTGCTTCTCCTTCTAGTTTCAAGTTTTTTTAAAGTGTTGTTTGTGTGTGTGTGTGTTAAATTTTCCCCTTGACACTTTGTTCTTTTTATTCTATTACCTTGTTGTTGTTTAAGTTACCTTGAAGGAAAAAGATTAGGGACAGGGGAAGCAAAAGAAGTAAGAAAAGAAAAGTATAATAACAATATTGGTAGTAAATGTTAGCAGAAAAACCTTAAAAAACCTAGGATAAATAAATATTAAACTCATGTAAGCCATGTATATTGATAGGAGTAAGAAAGTGGAGTATGTATAGTGAAATGGGAAAGTGAATCTGGAGAAGAATACAGTATGAATTAAAAGGCTAGCATGATCAGGAGAGAGGGAAAGAGAAAAGAAAGGACAATAAGATAAAGAATTAATAAAAGATAGAAAACAGATTAGAAGTATTAGAAATAAAAAGTCAGAAAAATTCTGGGCTAAACAAAGAGAGGGAATGTAAGAGCAATGACAGAAGGTGAAATGTAGAAAGATGTAGGAAGGAAAAGAGATAATGTTGGCAGCCAAAATCAATACATATAGGAAAGAGGAGGCTGAGGATGATGAAGCACGGCAAACAATAAACAAGCCAAGCCAATAACTTGAAAAAAGGAAAAATAAAAAGGAAAGAAAGAAAAAAGGGTGGAAGGCCCTAAGGCAAGGAGTCAACCAATGAATAAAAAGAAAAGACTTCCATCTTATGCTCTTATTTAGGGAAAATAAGAGACCCAAGGGAATCTAATACAAGTATATTATCTATGTTATCCCTGTCTCAGAGTATCAGCTAATATCTCAGTTGGTCACTACTTGAAGATGAGCTGTGAACTGAACCAGAGATCTTGCACATGCAAGGCTGAAACTCCTCCACTGAGCCAAACCCTCCTTCAGAGTCAACCTGCTCCTCAAAAAAAGTCCCTTTCCAGGGCCAGGATAGGCTCTTTGCCATTGAATAAACTGATTAGGAATCTGCCTTTCCCCCTTCCTCCTTTTCTCACTTCCCTCTCTCCCAGGGCAGCAGGAAGGTTGTGTGAGAGCTCCCCTCTGAAATTCAAAGGGGACCCTAGTGAACCACCTCACCATGGAAAATAATGACTCTAACTGTCTTTAAGAGAGAGCATCCATGCCTTGCCAGGAACCCTAAATATGCTCTTGGAATCCTCCCAAGTACTTCCTGCTGTGCCCCTCCCTGTGTTGCAAAGATTAGTTAATTGCCTGGCTCCACCTTCTCCCAGACATAACCTACAGGGGTTAGGTAAATCAGGCTGCCTCCACAGTTTTGCCTCTCCCCTCTTCCTGGTTTCTCCTCAATCCAACTGGTATGCTCCTCAAAGCTCAAAAATGGGGGTCCAGACACTTGAGCCTGTACTAATAGGACCCCTCTCCACCCCTCACCAGAACCCTCCCACTTGGAATTTTTCTCCTCCGGCCAGTGAGGATCGGGGAAAGCCATGGCTTCTTGCCCTGGGGGAGGGGCAGAAACCCGCAATTTTACCTTGAGCTATAACTCATCTTGTTGCATTCTCTCCAGATTGATGTCCAGCAGCCTCCTGCTTTGTGGGTTCCCGAAACAGCTCACTCAGGCAGGATTTTGTTCCTACTCTGAGTGAAGGGTTTTACTGAGGTATTCATCTTGAGGGTTGGGTATATGCCATTCCCAGCCACAGGAGTGAGTAACTCATGATTTTCATTTGCCTTTATGTCTCTCTGCTCCTCTCCCTCCTGGATAATGCACAGCACTCTCCTGGTATGCAGATCCCCAAAGAAGCTTCCTTGGATAGCTTTTTGTCCTTTCTCCATTGCTTTTGTGAGAGAGTTGTGCCTTGTCTACTTACTTCAATGCCATCTTCCTGAAAGTCATTTTAAGAAGTTTTATTTTGTTCCTTTGCATAAGCTATCATTTCCTATTTCTTTCTCATCTTTTAATGCACATTATATGTTTTAATATTTTACTGTGTTAACTCTGGAATTTAGTCCCTAGTCAACTATTCCTTAGGTTTTTATCCAGATAGTGCTATGGCAGAGATTTCCTTGAGTATCAATTGCTAACAACAAACAAATTAAAGCAAAAACCACCTTTCACAGTCTGCAGATTACCTCTGTGTTGGCTGGTGCTCTACTTCAGATTTTAGTCCAACTATTGAGAAGTTCAGGCCAAAACAAAAAATGTGGGTCCTCTCTGTCTTTTCTGAGCATGCATCCTATCCTGGGCATGTGCTTATGGTTTAGGAATTTCACCATTTACAGGTATCTGAACATCCCTGTACTTCCTATGGGATAGACTTTCCCCCTTTTCTGGTGCTTTATTGTTTGTCTTCAATGCAGTGTCCACGACACCTTTGATATGATTGTTTTTTATACTGCTTTTGCTCTCTACAAGCTGCTTCTGCCTGAAAGGCAAGTTGTAGGAAGGGGATCCAGAGCAGAATACCCTGTTTCTCTCCTTCAAGCTACCACCCAATAGCTTGGTATAAACACACAGGCACCCAAGCATACACATAGGGTCTACTTCAATTTCTCCAGAACAGGATCTGAGTGCCACTGTGAGAGCACAAGCTGGCTCCACATTGTGCATGGGAGATGAGGTGGAATGAATCAGAGATGGCATCACAAGCTTCTCCTACCAGTATTATATTGTGTTTTCTGATCCACTTCTCACCCAGATACTGCAACTATTTTCCAGAGCTCTGCCAGGTTTTGCCAATTTTTGCTAGTTGCTAGTTGTTCAAAGATTCTGGGGGAGCAGAACTCTGGAGCACTTTACACTACAACCTCATTGTTGACTGGATGTGATGCTGCAGAGTTGAGACAGAATTTCTTCTCTAGGAAACCTGAGTTTTTTCCTATTAAAGCTTTTCAAATGATTGGATGAGGCTCATGCACATTATTGAGGGTTATATTGTTTACTTAAAGTCAATTGATTGTAGATGTTAACCACATCTACCAAATACCTTCACTGCAACACCTAAATTAATGTTTGGTTATATAACTGGGTACTATACCTAGCAAGGTGATACAAAAAACTAGCCATCACAGTGAGTTAAGTTTATTAACATTAAGGAAGAGTCAGAAAGACCAATAGGGGAAACCATAGTGAAAAAGATCTTGTTTCAGACTAATGAGGAAACTTCTATCATTGGAATGGGCAGATGTGGAAGTCCTGTCTGTGCTGGTAAAGTTAAACAATATCCTTTTGGGATTTCTGAGATTCTGGTGTTCTTTGAATAAGTAAAATAAGCATTACAGCAACTTTTCTTCAAGGCCACATGATTTCTGGGTATTTCAAATGGGTCATATTGGTTTTTAATGAAGATGGAAAATGACCTGTCATAAGTGTTTAGTGAAGCAGAAATTTCAAAGGGAAGAAAATGTGGGTATAGACTTCGTATTAGTCAGAAGGTCTGCATTTGGGACATATCTCTTTTGCCTCTGGATAACTTAATCTCTAGGAGACATGATTTTCTCATCTTGAAAATGGAAGTAAAACAATACTCATTTCATGTGATTTTTTTGTGAGGATCAAACAGCATAACAGAGGTGGAATTACCTTTTCAGATGTAAGGGGAGAGATGCAAGTCACTGTTTTTTG
Source organism: Dasypus novemcinctus (assembly GCF_030445035.2). NCBI lineage: Eukaryota > Metazoa > Chordata > Mammalia > Cingulata > Dasypodidae > Dasypus > Dasypus novemcinctus. The sequence goes on along the minus strand of NC_080674.1, from coordinate 193,795,117 downwards.
AATGGAGATCATTATGGACATTCCAACCCTACACATCACCAGCCCACTTCAGCCCGAGTAGGACAAACTGATACGCTGTTTGTTTATTTATCTGTTCTGTTTCCTCCCACAGGCCAGTGGCAGGTGATTGGGCCAAACAAGCCTGTTCAGGCCTTGGTGGGGGAGGACACAGTATTCTCTTGCTTCCTTTCTCCTGGGACAAGTGCAGAGGCCATGGAAGTACGGTTCTTCAGGAATCAGTTCTCTACCGTAGTCCACCTCTACAGGAATGGGAAAGACTTGGATGATATGCAGGTGCCAACCTATCAAGGGAGAACTGAACTTCTGAAGGACTCCATTGTGAATGGACATGTCTCCCTGAGGCTGAAGAACATCATTCCCTCGGATGCTGGCCTCTATGGGTGCTGGTTCAGTTCCCAGACTTATTACCAGGAGGCCATCTGGGAGCTCCAGGTGTTAGGTTAGTTGCTTATTTCAGAGTACTCTAAACTCAGTTGTACTGTACAGTCATCCTGGCCTTTTTGAACAGTTTGTAAATAAGGAGATTATTTAAAAGTCTTAGATCATTAGGTTAGAAGATAGCATTCCACATTATTTTTAGTTCATTCTGTTTGGAGCATCATTCTCTGTTATTTTATCACATGCATTGATTCATATAAGCACCACAACATCAAGATAACCAGCAACCCCTGGCAACCACTAATCTGTTCTCCATATCTATTTTTTGTCTTTCAATAACATTATATAAAGGGAAACATACAATATGTGATTTTGGGGGAAAGGGGTGGTTTTAAAATGTTTATTGTGGGAATATATATATATACAATATAAAGTTTCTCATATTATCCACTTTCATGTATACATGTATACATGCAATTCTATACAGTTGTATACAATTCAGTGGTGTTAATTACATTGCCAAGGGATCATCACCACCATCACTTACCAAAAGTTTTGTTACCCCAAACAAAAACACTGTACCAATTAAACATTAACTACTCATTCCCACCCCCACATCTGCATTGGAAATCTGTATTCTGATTGCTAAATCTATGAATTTGCATATTCTAATTAGATCATATAAGTGAGATCTTATACTATTTATCCTTTTGTGACTGATTATTTCACTCAAAAGGATGTCTTCAAAATTCATTCTTATAGCATATGTATCAGTATCAGAATTTAATTTATTTTTATGTCTGAATAATATTCCATTGTACACACATACCATACTTTGCTTATGCATTCATTTGTTGATGGACACTTGGGTTGCTTCCATCTTTTGATATTTATGATTAACGCTGCTGTGGACATCAGTGTGCAAATATCTGTTCAATCCTTGCATTCAATTCTTTTGGGTATATACTTGGAAATGGAATTGCTGATACATATCATAATTCTATATTTAACTTTCTGAGGAACTACCAAACTGTCTTCTACAGAGGCTGCACCATTTTACATTGCCACCAGCAATGAATGAGTTTTCCTATTTCACTGCATCCTCTCTAGCACTAGTAATATTTTGTTTTTTAAAATAGTATACATCCATATGAATTAATGCTTGGTTTTCTATTTCTGCAAAGAAGCCTGTGAGAATTTGATATAGTGATGAATCTGTTAATTGCTTTGGGTAAAACTGATATCTTAATATTTAATCTCACAATCCATAAACAGGGAATATGTGCCCATTTATTTAGATTTTAATTTCTTTCAGAAAAGTTTTGCATTTTTTCCATGTAAAAGTCCTTTGTAGCTTTGGTTAAATTTATTCCTAGATATTTAGTTATTTTAATTGATTTTGGAGATGGATTTTTCTTATCTTCTTTAGATTGTTTATTACTGGTATATAGAAACTTTACTGATTTTTACATGTTGATCTTATACCCCACTATGTGCTGATCAGTTTATTAGTTCTAGTAACTTTTTTGAGGATTTTAACAACATTTTCTATATATAGGATCATGTCACTTATAAATTGAGATAGTTTTACTGTTTTGTTTCCAATTTTGATGCTCTTTATTTTTCTTCCTAATTGCTTTGGCTAGAACTTCCAATACAATGTTGAAGAACAGAGAAGACAGTTAGCTGTCTTTTCCTGATCTTAGAGGGAAAACTCTCAGTCTTTCTCCATGGAGTATGACGTTAACAGTGGGGTTTTTTTTTCTTTATTTATTTTTTTAATGTTACATTAAAAAAATATGAGGTCCCTATATATCCCCCAACACCCTCACCGCAGTCCTCCACCCATAAAAAGAATCTCCTCTATCATCAGAAGACATTCATTGCATTTGGTGAATACATCTCTGAGCACTGCTGCACCTCATGGCCAATGGTCCACATCATAGCCCACACTCTCTCACAGTCCACCCAGTGGGCCATGGAAGGACATACAATGTCTGGTAAGTGTCCCGGCAGCACCACCCAGGACAACTCTAAGTCCCAAAAATGCCCCCACATCTCATCTCTTCCTCCCACTCCCTACCCCCAGCAGCCACCATGGCCACTTTCTCCACACCAATGCCTCATTTACTTCGATTACTAATCACAATAGTTCAGTAATAGAATATCAGTAAGTCCACTCTAATCCTTTCTCTATTCCTCCATCCTGTGGACCTTAGAATGGTTGTGTTCACTCCAAATCTATATCAAGATGGGGCTTAGATTCCACATGGATGCTGGATGCAATTCTCCTGCTTGCAATTGTAGACATTCTTGGCTCCCTGGTGTGGTGGTTGACCTTCCTCATCTCCATGTTACCTGAGTGGGGTAAGCCCAATAAACCAGAGTGTAGGAGTTGCAAGTCTGTTGAGGCTCAGGGACTGGCTATCACATGGCCAGTCAAGAGATTCAGGTCCCCTGGGTATACATTAAACCCCAGCAATAACTACAGTTCTGGTAAAAGTAACAGGAAGGACTTGTGGACAAAGATCACATCTGAGTCCAGCTCCATCACCAGAAACACAAACTCCAAAGTAGGGCCAACTGAGATAGCATTGAACTCCATCTGCCATGACCATAGAACCTGTGGGTCTCTGTAGCCCTCAGAAGAACCAATACCTGGGGTTGTATCTACTTTATCTGTCTCTGGGACTCTGCTGAGGTGTGCATAAGGGCAACCTCTCTGATAACCTCCCAGCTCTTTTTGGAGACTCACAGCCATATAAACTCATTTGTCCTTTCCATTTCCCCCTTTGATTCAGGTCAAAAAGCATTTTTAACTCCTGGTATTATATGTAGATTGAGATATTCTGCTGGTCCGAGTTGATCCTTTTATTCAAGGTCATTTTCTAGTTACATCATCAGCTGGTACGTGGTAGTAATCCCTTGGCACCAGGGAGGCTCATCCCCAGGAGTCATGTCCCACACTAGGGGGAAGGTAACACATTTACATGTTGAGTTTGCCTCGAGACTGGCCACATTTGCGCAACATGGAGGCTCTCAGGAGGTAACTCTTAGGCACCCTGCAGCTCTAGGCTTTGTTCTTATTTCAGGTGCACAGGCTCACAAGCATAGTCATTAGTATCAAGGGCTCATTGTTGGAACTTCCTTCTTTTTTGGTCTTTGCTGTTGCACTTGGGGGATTGTTGCTGTTCCTTCAGGGATTGTGATAGAGCTCCCCTGGCTAGGAACTCCGCACTACCTCAGTTGTTTTTAATTGTAACCACTATGAAAATACCCAAACATTTTTATGTACCCTGGCTATATGCCCTGTAGAACTCCCTGCCAACCATGTGTCCCCTGTCAATAACATCCCACACCAGCATTCCTCCCCTGCCATTGTTGAACCTCTCTGTGATCCAAAACTTCTTCAAAAGTGAAACTCAATATATTGCCACGTTCCATTAATAGTAAAATGGAATACAGTGATGAGTTTAAAGGTTAGATATAGAATACATATTAATATAGAAAAATTAAGGTAAAAATAAATTGGGGTATCAAAAAATTTTTAAATGCAAAAGCTTTGTTTTTAATACTTTGCCTTCCATCACTGCAATAAGTGTTGCCCTGTATGCAAATTGGCAAGACAATTACTTCCTTTTCCTCAGTGTCTACATCCTTTTTTCCCCCCCGTAATTATTAAGCTTATCTTCACAAAAGTTTTAGATCACAGTAATTGATATATACAATATACAGTACTCTCACATATTCAACATAAAACTCTTTTCCCTTCCACAGCAATAATCTTTTTACATATTCATACTATATTTCCTGAAACTGATGTACAGATATTGAGACAATAGCTTTCAAACAAGTTAACATTTGTGTTTACATTGTGGTTTATATTTTAGACTATACAATTTTCTAAATTTTTGGTTATCTTATGTTTTACATTATGATTTACATTTTAGCCTATCAGTCCCTATATATTTTTGGTGTAATTTAACATGGCTTATATCCATCCTTGCATGATCTTGTGGAACACTTCTATTGCCCACACAGTTACATTGGTTCCATCTATTCAATACCTCTTTCCTCCTCCCCTTAGGGCCCACAGTGACGGTCAATCTTCATTGCTTGAAGGGCCATGTTCAGAGATACTTGCAATAGTGTTGAGGGCTTGACATGCTCAACTGCCCTAATGCACTGGGAGCCACCATTTCTCTTGAGGGATACAATTTCCTCTATTTGAGAACATCAGTCCTCCCAGGATGTGGGTATACCTTCACTCTCATTATATGGTTCTCTATCCAATTATATAACCCTATGCAAAATGAGCATTCACATACTCCCTAAGAGCCTGTCCTGCATCAGATTATCCCCTTTAAGCAATCTTAAACCCTACCTTCCTAATGATACTTTTGAAAAGGTTTTTTCAGCATTATACTCTCAACCAAATACCTGACAATCTCCTATGTTCGTATGTTGCCCCACCCTCCCCCCAATTTCTCTGGCAATATTGCCCAAGAACAGTGGGTTTTTTATATATGCCTTTTATCATGTTAAGGATATTTCCTTCTGTTCACAGATTTCTAAGTGCTTTTACCAAGAATGGGTACTGAATTTTGTCAAATGCTTTTTTGTATCAATTAAGATGATCATGTGTTTTTGTCCATTCTATTAATGTGCATAATGCATTAATTGGTTTTCTTATGTTGAACCACCCTTACATATCTGGGATAAGTCCCCTTTGTTCATGACATATAATTCTTGTAATGAGCTGTTGGATTCAGTTTGCTAGTATTTTCTTGAGATTATTTGCCCCTATATATATAAGAGATCTTGGTATGTAGTTTTCTTTTCTTGTTGTATCTTTACAGGCTTTAGTATTAGAGGAATGTTGGCTTCATTGAATAAGTTAGGAAAAGTCCCTGCTCTTCAATTATTTGAAAGGAATGGTATCGATGGTGTTAATTCTTCCTGGAATGTTTGGTACATCTCCTTTTTTTTTTGGTTGAGAGATGTTTTTTTTTTATTATTGGGAGATTTTGTTTACTGATTCAACCTCTTTATTTCTTATTGGTGTGTTGAGATCTTCTATTTCTTTTTGTGTCAATGGTGGCAGTTTGTATGTTTCTAGGAAATTTCTCCTTTTTTTTTTGGTTGAGAGATTATTTTTTATTATTGGGAGATTTTGTTTACTGATTCAACTTCTTTATTTGTTATTGGTGTGTTGATATCTTCTATTTCTTTTTGTGTCAATGGTGGCAGTTTGTATGTTTCTAGGATATTTGTCCATTTCATCTATGTTATCTAAGTTTTGGCATACATTTGTTCATAATAATTATTTCTGTGGGGTTGGTAGTAATGTCCTTTCTTTCATATTTTATTTTAGTAATTTGCATGTTCTTTTTTTTCTGTTTGTTAGCTAAAGGTTTGTCACTTTTATTGCTCTTTTCAAAGGAGCAACTTTCAGTTTTGTTGATTCTCTGTATTTTATTTAATCTGTATATCATTTGTGTGCACTTTAATCTTAATTTTCTTCCTTTGCTTGCTTTGTGTTTAGTGTACTTCACCTAAGGGTATTTATTAATTTCCCTTGAGATTATTCTTTGACTAATTGGTTGTCTAAAAGTATATTGTTTAATTTCCACATATATGTGAATTTTCCATTTCTCCCTTTGTTACAGATTTCTAACTTCATTCCATTGTAGTTGGTGAAGATACATTGTATGATTTCAATATCATTATATCTATTGAGACTTGTTTTGTGACCTAACATATGATATATCCTGGAGAATGACTTTTGTGTACCAGAGAAGATTGTGTATTCTACTGCTATTTGGTGAAGTGTTCTTTATTTTTTTTAAGTCTAGTTGATTTATAGTATCATTTCTTTATTGTTCACCTGTCTAGATGTTCTATCTGTTATTGAAATGGTGTGTAGAAGACTCTTATTATTAATTTTTTGCTCCAACTGTCAATATTTGCAAAATATATTTTAGGCTGTGCCATTAAATATATACATATTGATAATTACTATGTCTTGTTGAATAGAACCTTTACACTATATTGTGACCTTCATTTTCCCTTGAACAATTTTTTACTTAAAGTCTGTTTTATCTAGTATTTGTATAGTTACTCAACTCTGTTTAGTGTTTGCATAGTATGGTTTCCATCCTTTCACTATCAACCTACTTGTATATTTGCATTTAAGTTGAGTATCTTTTAAACAGCATAGTTGGGTCATGCTTTTTAAAAACAATCTATTCTGCCAATCTATACCTCTTGGCTAAAGAGTTTAATCCATTTATATATAATGTAACTACTGATAATTCAGGACTTCCTTCTGCCATTTTGCTATTTCATCTATTTTTGATCCTCAATCCTTCCATTAGTACCTAATTTCATATTCATTTGATTTTTTGTAGTCTACCATTTTGAGTTCCTTCTCATTTTCTTCTGAACATATTCTTTTCAGGTGTTTTCCATTGCTTATCCTGGGGCTTAAATTTAATATCCTAAACATATAATCATCACATTTGATTTGTTACCAACTTAACTTCGATAGCATGCACAAATGCTGTTCCTGTACCTCCATTACCCAACTTTTTATTGGACTTGTTACAAATTGTATTTTTATACACAATATGTCCAAAATTGCAGAGTTTTTGTACTTTTTATGCATTTGCACTTTGGAATCTGTGAGAAGTAATAAAGGGATTTGCATGGCAAAAATATATAATATAATGCTACTAACATTTATAATTATCCATATGATTACTTTAACAGAGATCTTTTATTCCTTATGTCATGTTGATACACTGTCCAGTGTATTTTCCTTTTAGTCTGAAGATATCCCTTTAGCATTGCTTGTAGGGTAGATCTAGAGGTGATGAACTATTCAGCTTTTGTTTATCTGTGAATCTCTTAAAATTCTCCTTCATTTTGAAAGACAGTCTCACTGATATAAAATTCTTGGTTGGCAATTGTTTTCTTTCAGCATTTTAAATATTTCATACCACTACTACCATCGTTTCTGATTAGAAATCAGCATTTAATCTTATTGGTACTCCTTTGTATGTAACACATTACTTTCCTCTTGAAGCTTTCATGAATTTTTCCTCGTGTTTGACAGTTGATAGTTTGATCAATATGTTTCTGGGCATGGTTCTTTTACAGCTGTCCTTTTTGGGGTTTGTTGGGATTCTTGAATGTGTATATTCAGGTCTTTCATTATATTTGGGACATATTCTGCCATTATTACTTCTAATATTCCTTTAATCCTTTTCTCTCTTGCTTCTGAGAATCCCATCATGTGTATATTGGGTATGTTTGATGGTGTCCCACAGTTCTCTTAAATTTTGTTCTTTTTTTTCATTCCTTCCTTTAATTATTTAAATTTTTTTATCTTTGAGTTCACTAATTATTTCTTCTGCCAGTTCCATTCTGTCATTGAAAGCCTCTAATGCTTTTTTTCATTTTGTGTATATATCTTTTGTGGTGTACCTGATTGATCCTTTTCTCATTTCCATCTGTATATTTTTAAAACACTTTGTGGTTACCCTGATGTTTGTCTTAAACAAGCTAAGTCTACTTAGCAACCTACTCCTGCCTTTCTTACGTTTCTTTTGTCACACATTATTTTTTTCTATTTTGCATATCTATTGCAAGGAAATATTATTCTTATTCAACTGTATTATAACTCTTATAGGAAATAAATATGTGAAAGATACAATACTATTGGGTTTTGCATTTACCCGTATAATTGCCACCACTGAAGAACTTCATTGCTTCATACTGTTCCAAGCCACTCTTTCCTGTCCTTTCCTTCCAACCTGAAGAATTCTCTTTAATATCTTGTATAGGGCAGTTCTTTTGTTGATGAATGCTTTCAGATTTTGTTGATCTGTGAATGTCTTAATCTCTCCCTCATTTTTGAAGGACAGTTTTGCTGGATAAAGAATTTGTTTTTCTCTTTCAATACCTTAAATATGTCATACAACTGCTTTCTTGTCTCATGGGTCTAATGACAAATTGGCACGTAGTCTTACTGAGGATCCCTTGTATGTGACAAATCACTTTTCTTTTGCTGCTTTCAGAATTCTCACTTTACCTTTGTCATTTGTCATTGCTATTAGTATGTGTCTTGTGTCTTGCAGTAAATCTCTTAGGGTTTATCCTGTTTGCAGTATGGTACATTTCTTGGACATGTATATTTATCTTTTATAATGGTTGGGAAATTTGGGGCCATTGTTTCCTCAAATAGTGTTTCTGCCCCCTTTCCAATCTCCGTTTGTGACTCCTGTGGAATCCCTTCATGCTGTCCCATGGGTCCTTAGTCTCTGCTTACTTTTTAATTATTTTCCCTAATGGTTTTACAACTGTGGATTTTTTTTAAGGTATTGGGGGCTGGGGATGAACCTGGGACCTTGTGTGTGGGACGCTGGCACTCAACTGAGTCACATCAGCTTCCCTGAGGTGAGTTTTTTCATTTGTTTTGCTTGTTGTTTGTTGCTGTTGTTGTTTATTTAGGAGGCACCAGGAACTGAACCCAGGACCTCACATGTGGGTGGCAGGTGCCCAACCACTTGAGTCACTTCACATTCTACAACTGTATTATTTTGATGGTCTTGCCTTCTAGTTCATTGATTCTTTCTTCAGTTTTTTCAAATATGCCATTGTGTGCTCTAGTATATTTTAATCTCCAATATATTGTATTGTTGATCCTCATAAGTTATGTTCATTTTAAAATCTAATTCTCCTTTTTGTTCACACATTGTTTTCTTAATATTTAGATCTATATTCACATTTAGTTTATTTCTATCTGTAGTTTCCTTCAAATCCTTGAATTGATTTAGGAGATTATTTGGACTTTTTAAATTAGTTGTTCCAAAATCTGTGTTTCCTCTGAAGTTTTGATTTGTCCCCTTGAATTAGCCATATCTTCCTGTTTCTTAATATGAGCTGTGATTTTTTACTCATTTGATTATTTTGATATGCTAAAACTGAAATTTAGTTTCTCCTTCTTGCCTAGGGTTTTATTGCAGATTGTCTGTGTATTAAGGTTCTTCTTCAAAGCTTGGTCCAGCATTTACTGAATATTTAAAAGAGCTGTGTTTAATTCTTTACATGTTCTCAGTTCTTCTGCACCTGTCTTTTGTTCTGTATATGTGGAGCAACTTTTAAGATTGCCATATTATGTGCAACTTTTTCACCTCCAGGATATTTTCTTTCTTGTTTCTTCTCTAGGAATGTTTGGCTGTTCTTTTTGTTTTATGCAAATTATACTCCCTAATGGCTATGATTCCCTTGACTGCTCTCCCAAACTCTCAGTGCCAACTTTTCACTACAACATTCATTCCTAGAGCCTGAAACTTACTACAGTTCAGTTTTCCCCCTTTTCTGAGCATCTGTTCTGAGTCTGGTATCTTCCATGTTAGAGTATCTTGCCTTAGGGAGCCAAATGTGGTCATTGCTGAAAAATGCCTGTTTTTTTTTTCAATTAGATGCAAGTGGGATTTGCTCTTTTATTTAATTGTCTCTGTAGGGAACATTTCTGGAGATGTCTTACATTGTTATCTTTATGACATCACTCCTGACTCCATTACTTATATTTAATTGTTGAGAGCTTTCACTCACTCTTTCAAACTCTTCTTTTCTCTTTCATTCTTTTATTATAGAAGTTGTGAACTTACAAAACAATCATGCATAATGTGCAGAATTCCCATACATCACCCCTTCACCAACACCTTATATTGTTGTGGAACATTTGTTACAGGTTATGAAAGAATGTGATCAGATTATTACCAGTAACTATGGTCCATAGTGTACATTTGGTATATTTTTTCCATACACTCCCTATTATTAACATTATGTGTTAATATTATACATTTTTTATAGTTCATGAGAGGACATGCTCATTTTTGTACTGTTAACCGCAGTCCATCTTCCACCACATGGTTCACTGTGTTATACAGTCCCATGTCTTGTATATTCTATCCAAAGTGTACACTCCGTGGCTCTCACATTCATCACAGAGTTCTATAGTCATCATCCCAGTAAACCTTTGAGTGTTTTCCTTAGTCCAAAAGAAAAAAATCCCTTACCCTCTATTAATGACCCTTAATGTTGATGTAATACCTTCTTTGACATTGATGCAAGAATATTATAATATTGTTGCTAATTATAGTCTATAAGTTATATTAAATGTATATTTTCCATGCATCACTATGTTCATGCCACCTTATAATAGTGACATACATTTGTTCCAGTTCTTAAAAGAACATTCATGTATTTATATTATTATTATTTCTTTTTTTAACTTTTTATTGAAGTTTATCATTCACAAATGAATATCCATACACAATAAGTGTATAGTATAACTCGTTAACTTACAAAACAAATGGCATATTATCATACAGTGCTCCCATACATTACCCTACCACCAACACCTTGCACTGTTGTGAAACAATTCTTACAAAGTATTAAAGAGCATCATCAAAACATTACTGCTAGCTATACCCAATATTTTACATTTGGCATGTTTTTACCCCAACCCACCCTGTTAATGACTCCCTGTATTGGTATAATATATACTTGTTATAGTTCATGGGAGAATGTTCTGTTAACCACAGTTAATCTTTCAAAAGTGGACAAAATGGGAAATTTTAAGTTGTACATATTTTACTACTATAAAATGTAGCGTAGAATGTAGTGCAAAGATACAAATTACATTCAAAATATGCCACCACCACCATCTATTACCCCAAATTGTTCATCACCTCAAAGACATTCTCTGCATTCATTAAGCAATAACTCCCACTTCTCCTAACCCTCCTTCACCCCTGGTCCCTCTCTGACAACTGTAATCTAGTATCTCTATGAAATGTATTTATTATAGGCATTTCATATAAGCAAGACCATACAATATTTTAATTTTTGTATCTGACTTTTTCATTCAATATGATGCCTTCAAGGTTCATCCATGTTGTGACACGTATCAAAACTTTATTCATTTTTACAACTGAATAATATTTCATTACATGCATATATCATATTTTATTTACCCACTTATCGGTTCATTGTTTTTTTTTTCCATTTTTTAGTCAGTGTGAATAATGCTTCTATGAACATCAGTGTGCAAATATCTATTCAATTCCCTGCTTTAAATTCTTTGGGGTGTATAGCAAGAAGTGAGATTGTTGGGTCATATGGTAACTCAACGTTAAACTTTTTGAGGAATCACTAAAATGATTTCCAGAATGGCTGAAACATTTTACAGTGCCATGAACAATGTACAAGTATTTCAATTTCCCTGAATCATGTAAAAACTTAATCTTAGCTTTTTAAAAATAATAGCCATGATATAGGTGTGAGGTGGTATCTCACTGTGATTTAGATTTGCATTTCCCTGATGTCCAAAGATATTGAGCATTTTCATATTCTTATTGGTTATTTGTGTATCTTCTATTAGGAGAATGGCTCTTTATCAGGGAAGAATGTTGGGTTTTGTCAAATGCCTTTTCTGCATCAATTGAGATGATCATGTGATTTTTTTCTCCTTCGATTTGCTAATGTGGTGTATTACATTGATTGATTTTCTTGTGTTGAACCATTCTTGCATACTGGGAATAAAAATCACTTGATCATAGTGTATAATTCTTTAATTATGCAGTTGGATTCCATTTGCAAATATTTTTATTGAATATTTTCACAACTATGCTCATTTGAGAAATTGGTCTGTAATATTCTATTCTTGTAGTATCTTTGTCTGGTTTTGGTATTAGGGTGATATTGGCTTTATAAAATTAGTTGTGTAATTCACCCCCCTCCCCCCACAATATTTTGGAAGAACTTAAACAGTATTGGTACTAATTCTTGAAATGCTTGGTAGAATTCACCTGTGAAGCCACCTGGTCCAGGACATTTCACTGCTGGGAAATTTTTGATGACTGATTCCATCTCATTACTTGTGACTGGTTTGGTGAGTTATATTTCTTGTACAGCCAATGCATGTTTTTGTGTGTTTCTAGGAATTTGCCTATTTCAATTGGGTTGTCTAATTTTTTTGCATACAATTTTCATAATATTCTCTTATGATCCCTTTTATTTCTGTGGTGTTAGTTGTAACGTCCTCCATTTCATTACTAATTTTGTTTATTTGTATCTCTTTCTTTCTTTGCAGTCTAGATAAGTTTGTCAATTTTATTGACCTTCTGAAAAAACAAACTTTTGATTTTGATTTTCGCTACTTTTTTTTCTCAATTGCATTTATTTCTGCTTTAATCATTGTTATTTCTTTCCTTCTGCTTGCTTTAGCACTGGTTTGATGTTCTTTTCTAGTTCCTCTAAGTGTTTAGTTAGGTCTTTGATTTTAACTCTTCTTTTTTACTACAGGTATTTAGGAATATAATTTCCTTCTCAGCACTGCCTTTGCTGTATCCCATAAGTTTTGATAAGTTGTGTTCTCATTTTCATTCATCTCAAGATATTTACTATTTTCTCTTGAAATTTCACTGACTGTTTTGGAGTATGTTGTATATTCTCCATATATTTGTGAAATTTCATCTTTCCCACCTTTTATGAATAGCCTGCTTCATTTCAATATGGTCAGATAAGGTGCTTTGTATGATTTCAATCTTTTAAAATTTATTAAGAAATGTTTTGTGACCCAACATATGGTCTCTCCTGGATAAAGATCCATAAGCACTTAAGGAGATATATATCCTGCTGATTTAGGTTGCAATGTTCTGTATGTCTATTAGGTCTAGCTCATTTATCATATTATTCAAGTTCTCTGTTTCCTTGTTGATCTTCTGTCTAGTTCTTCTATCTATTGAGGTGAGTGGCATGTTGAAGTCTCCAACTATTTTTGTAGAGATGTCTATTTCTCCTTTTAGTTTTGCCAGAGTTTGTCTCATGTATTTTGGGGCACCCGGTTAGGTGCATAGATATTTTTTTGACTGTTATTAATTCCTCATGGATTGCCCTGTCTATTAATATATAATGGCTTTCTTAATTTCTTATACTTTTTTTTGCATTTAAAATATATTTTGTCTGATATTAGTAGAGCCACCCTTGCTCTTGTTTTGGTTACTGTTTGCATGGAGTATATTTTTACAACATTTCACTTTCAGCCAATTTGTATCCCTGGGTGAATATCTTGCAGACAGCTATGGATGACAGGCTCATTTTTTTTTAATCAGTTCTGTCAGCCTTTATCTTTTATTGAGGAATTTAATTCATTCACATTCAGTGATATTACTGTAAATGCATTATTTACTTCCACTATTTTATTCTTTGGATTTCATATATCATATTTAATTTTTGTCTGTTTTACTCTTGGTTATCCTGTCTATTATTCTTTCCTCTCTACTCTCCTCCAAGCCTCTCTTTTCTGTCTTTTTTATTTTTTCAGGTGCTAAGGTTTCCTTTAATATTTCCTGCAAAAGTGGATTCTTTTTTATGTACTCTCTTAGTTTCTGTTTGTTTGTGAATATTTTAAACTCACTTCATATTGGGGGAAAATTTTTGATAGGTAAAGAGTTCTCAACTGGCTGTCTTTCTCTTTCAGTCTCCTAATCGTATCATACTCCATATTGCCTCCATGGTTTCTGATGAGAAATGCACTCTAAGTCTAACTGAGCATTCCTTGTATGTGATGATTTGCTTCTCCTTTGCTGTTCTCAGCATTTTCTCTTTATCTTTAATATTTGGCTTTCTGAGTAATATGTGTCTTGGAGTAGGTCTGTTCAGATTTATTCTGATTGGGATATGCTGTGCTTCTTGGACATAGTAAATTCAATTCTTTCATGAGAGTTGGGAAATTTTCAGCTATTATTTCCTCAGATATTCTTTTTGCCCCATTTCCCTTCTCTTTCCCTTCTGGAACTCCCATGACACATATGTTGTTGCATTTCATATTATCATTTAACTCCCTGAGCCCCTGCAATTTTTTCCATCCTTTTCTCTCTCTGTTCTTTCTTTCTTCAATTTCAGCTGCTCTGCCTTCAGCATCACTTATTCTTTCCTCTGTCATTTCAAGTTTGCTGTTGTTTGCCTCTAATGTGTTTTTTATCTCAGTTATTGTTTCTTTCATCCCCATGAGCTCTGTTACTTTTCTATTCAGATTTTCAAATTCTTCTTTGTGCTTGTTCAATGTCTTCTTGATGTCATTTATCTCTTTAGCCCCTTTGTCTTTCAATTTATTAATTTGATCTTGAAAATTTGTGATAATCTCATTAATTAGTTGTCTTGAATTCTGCATATCTTATGAAGCTTTGATATAGTCCTTTTCTTGGAAACCATGTCTTCCATTTTCTTAGTATGGATTGTAACTTTTTACTGCTGTCTATGTATCTGATTAGAATTGTGAGTTTACTCGGATGCTCGATTTCTCTTTCCTAGGCATTGTTAGTGGTAGGAGGTTGTGTGTTACTGCTCTTCTTTGATTTTTGTTTCAACCCGGGTCTTTAGGTTTGTCCCTTTTAGTTGCTCAAAACTGGGTTCTAGACCCAGCAATAGGTTGCAGACCCACTTCCTAATTCCTTGGGTAGGGTGGTTATAAAGGCTGGAAATGCCTCTCATTTATTTACTTTTAAATTCTTCATGTGAACTTCATTGTTCTGCCAGCAGATGGTGCACTTTGGCAACTCTCTCAGTTCAATGCATGGTCAGAGTGTGTTTGCCGCAACAAGTACTGGATCAAGCTAAGAACCTTGTAATTCAAACGTTCTGAGACAGTTCTCCAACCTTCACTGTCAGTCACCTCTCTTTTCCTGGCTAGGATATAATTCCACTCCTCTCTGTGTCCTCAACAATAGTTCCAGTTAGTAGAGAGAGAGATTGAAAGGGTTGGATCTCTTTAGTCCCAGATCTCTTTAGTCTCTAGCTGGCTCCCAGGGAAACCATGATGTGGTCCCACCTGGCCTGGATGTCCTTGTGGGACACAGCTAATCAAATTTTGGGTCAAAAGCTGAGTTAGCTTAGGCTGTGTTCCCCTCTTTCCCCTTTCCTGGAGGTAGATCCCTGGTGCCCCCTTTATATGTAGCCACTCACTCAGAGTATGACTATTTAAAAATGTCTTTAGTGTGGAAGACTATGCCAGCAGTAGCATCTGTGGCTTTTGATTCACAATTTTTCCTTTGTCCCTCTTTCTTCTGACCAGTGTCCAGTGTTCTCCTGGTGTCCCAAACTCCAGAAGATATTTTAATAAGCTGTTTCTGCCTGTCCTCTAGCTATTCTTTCTGGGAGAAAAGAGAGTCCTATATCTTTCTAGTCCACCATCTTCCTGGAAGCCTCTCAGTTTTTGTTTGTCTGTGCAGTCTTTAAATTCACCCTCAGTTTTGAAGGACAGATTTGCCAGATAAAGAATTCTTGGTTGGCAGTTTTTCTCTTTCAGTACCTTAAATACATCATCCCACTTTCTTCTCACCTCCATGGTTTCTGATGAGAGGTCGGCACTCAATTTTATTGATGCTTTGCTTTTCTCTTGCTGCTTTCAGAATTCTCTGTATCTCTACTATTCATTCTGAATAGTAGGTGCTTGGAGTAGTCTATTTGGATTTATTCTGTTTGGAGTGTGTTGTCCTTCTTGGATATTTATATTTATGCTTTTCATAAAGTTTGGGAAGTTTTCAGTCATTATTTCCTCAATATTTCTTGCCCCTTTTCCATTCTCTTCTCCTTCTGGGACAACAATAATGCATATATTTGTATGTTTTTGCATTGTTATTCAATTCCCTGAGACTCTAGCCCATGTTTTCCATTCCCTTCTCTTTTGTTCTCTTGTCTCTTCCAATTTGGATGTTCTATCTTTGAAATGACTAAACCCCTGGCCACAATGGAAGTTTAGTAACTCACATTTGTTTGTTCAGATTCTTCACCACTCTGTCCCTAGCCTCCTGGGAGTTGTGTAGCACTGTCCTTGTCTGCTGACTCCCAAAGCAGATCCCTCTTAGAGATTTTGGCCCATTCTTCTTCCTGTGAAAGAGTGGAGCCCTGCCTGCCTACTCCTACCCCATCTTCCTGGAACTCTCCTGTGTAATAGCTTTTTTTTTTGCAATGGGGATATTTTAATGTATTGTCTCAAATGAAAACCAGAAAATATTTGTTTGTACATAACTTATTTGAAAACAGTGAATAGAAAACATCTACAGAAACTATTGTTTTACAAAATATGACAGTGCTTTAACCACAATCAAATATAATAATGAGATACATATTGTGGGAATACATTCAACTGTGAGTAATAGATAGCTTCCACAATCTTTGCCTGCTATGAGAAAGGTGTGATACTCACATGGAAGGACTGGGTCAAAGTATTCATCCCAAAACACATTAGAGGAATAAATTCCTATGTGGTTTTATTTGACTGCACCATTGTAGTTGTCACAGGGAAATCAGGAACACAGGAAGGAGCAGGAAGAAACAAGCTTATGCTATCTTTTATGAACCCCCATTCTTTCTGCTTACACCATCATTCCTTCATTCATTTATTCACTCAAAAAAACATTAGTTAGGTACCACGCATTGGTCTAAATGCCAAGGTATGGAGATGAGAAATAACATATGATCTAAAATAGGTCACCTTATTGACCATGAGGTGCAGCGATGCCCAGAGATATACTTACCAAATGCAATGGATGTGTCATGATGATGGGGGAGAGTGTTGCTGTGGGGGGAGTGATGGGGTGGGGGCTGTGGGGGTGAATGGGGACCTTATATTTTTTGAATGTAATATTTTTTAAAAATGAATTAAAAAATTAAAAAAAAATAAAATAAAATAGGTCACCTTTGTAAAGTGTGCTCTCTTTGATCTCCTGATTCATAAGTTATGAGATCAGACTAAAGCTTTTCTTGGCCTACAGTTTGTCCTGTGAAATCTATGTCTCAAATAGCTACTGCTCTCCTCTCCCTTCTCATAGCTTCCTTGCCTTCTAGGTCTTCTTTTCTCTCACTTGAATGACTTCAGTGAGTGATATCATGGCCACTCTGCAATGGAGAGGCTCCTGAGATCCCTCATTGATGTTGTTGCTGGGGGGAGCAGTTCTCAAAGATGTAAGTCCAGTCTAACTCCTACCTGCTAGAAGCTAGTCAACAGCCCTAGGGAATTACAGAACCTGCAGGATGTTAGCCCACACCTCTGAGTACAGTGGACTGACAGCTCCCATTGCCTGCCTCTGTGCCTCACTCAGACCTGATCTCACTCTCATGCCCTCTTGCCAATCACAGCTCAGAAATACCAAATGCACCTAGAACACACCACACCATGCATTCCTATCATGCCATGGTATATACTTGCCCCTTTATCTGTCATGCTAATGCTTCTCTCCATATTGTCCACCACAAAAACTCCTATTCATCAGACACTGTAGAATGCAAATATCACCCATGACATCCTGAGATGTCCTCTTTCTTTGTCCTAACTTGATCATGCTCCCATAGATGCAATTTTTCACAAAGAAATGTATTTGTTTGCATTTGTCTCCCATTAGTTAGTGACTTCTTCATAGAAAGGTCTCTGTCTTATTCACTTCATTTTTAGTGCTTAGGAATAGCCAGGCATATAGTAGTTACTAAATAAATGTCGAATGAACAAAGACCACGGAAGTGCTTAAAATAGTGTTTTAAGTTAGGTGTGCATAAAAGAAAGAATGGGGAAGGGATGAATATATGCTTGATGAAACTGGATCATAACAGCTGTGGCCTGGGATATGATCTCTGCTTTCACTCCGTCCCTGTTTTCTCCCCAGTGCTGGGCTCAACTCCTCTTGTTTCTATGGTGGGATATGTTGATGGAGAAATCCAGATAAGCTGCCAGTCTTCGGGTTGGTTCCCCCAGCCCACAGTGAAGTGGATAGGACCACAGGGACATGATTTACCCTCAGGCTACAAGGTGAATACCGACAAAGATGGCCTGTTTGAGGTGGAGACCTACCTTACAGTCCAAGAAGATGCCGGAAGCATATCATGTTCCATCCAGCATGTTGACCAGACCCGAAAGGTGGAAACCAGAATATGGATAGGAGGTGAGTGGTCAGAAGGAGAAGGTGCAAGGAGGGTTGGGGAGGGGATGCTTGGGTAACAGTAGGGAGAACAGGAGCCTCTATCACAAGATAATTATTTAGTCTTGCCCAGTTTCAATGGCTCATCTTGAAAGTCAAAGGTCAATGATTTATGAAAAATCATAAAATTTTGATTAGGTGGAAATAGAACTGCTTACAATTCCAGGGAAGTAGCATGAAATATTTCTTTTAACACATTTTACTCACATAATATACCCCTTTAAACTCCGTACATACAAACCTTAAAGCTAACTGTAGGACTAAGTAATTTATCATTTTTTAGAAAACATATTGAATTAGCATATATGAAACAGAATAAAATAAAAATATAGATAATTTGGGAAGGATAATTAGGATATCCTATTATAATGATAGCAGGATAATGATAGCAAACCCAAATTTGTCAGTAATTATTATATAAATATAAAGACTTAATTTACCAACTGTAAGACAAATGATATCAGACTAGATTAAAATACTCCAACTCTTGCAATTCAAAAAAGGAAAATGTAAAACAGATGAGATATTCATTAAAAATAAAATGTGGAAGAAGACATATCAGGCAAATAAATGTTAACCAAAGGAGAACATAGATATATTACTGTTAAGAAAAGGAAAAAAAGTTTTAAGAAAAAAGCATTATTAGAGGTAGAATTATTTCATAAATATAAACAGTTAATTCTCCAGGAAAATGTTAAAATTTTAAATATATATGCATTTTATAATATATCTTTACTATACATAAAGCAAATATCAATAAAAATATAAGGCAAAATTGAAATATGAGTTCCAGCACTGATTAAATAAGTAGACAAAATTAGAAATATTATAGAATATTTGAACTACAAACTAGGTAGTATCATCTAATAGACATTATTAGAAGGCTGCATCCCTAATTTGAAAACTATTTCAAAGCACACTTGGACATTTACAAAATTTCACACTGTACAAACACATAAAGTGGTCTTCAGAAAATGTGAAATAATTGGCATTCTATAAACAACAATTACTAACCACAATATTTTAATTTAAATGACATAATGAAAGATAATTTAAAATTCATATATGTTTGGAAATTTAAAAAAAAACACTTCTAAAATAACTGAGAGTTCCTTGACTAAAGTCACAACAGTAATTAGACAATATTTAGAACTGAATGACAATGAAATCACAATATACCATAATGTGCCAAATGGAGCTAATGTAATTTTCTGAGGAAAATTATATTCTAAAACGTTCATTTTAGAAGTGAAGAAGTCCAAAATGTATCTATTAGGAATCCATATTTATTTCAAAATGAACTGAAAGAAAAGAGAAGGATAGAAATCATATATGAAGGATTGACATAAATAAAAAGACAATTAGGACAGGTAAACAAAGCTAAACTTAGATACCTCAAAGTAATATTAAAATAGATAAGCTTCTAACAATATCAACAAAAAATAAAAGAGAGTAGTATAGGAAATAGCAAGGTGCACAGAACTAATGCAGCAGAGATTTAAAAGGTAAACTGATTATGAATAACTTTGTACTACTATATTTGATGTTGATGAAATAAAAAAGTTTCTAGAAAAATAGAAAATACGAAGTCTGATTCAAGGGAAAATAAAGTACCTGGCTAGCTCTATAACCACTAAAGGAATTAAAAGTCTTTGTACAAAAAAGACACCAGAGCCATATTACTTTGCCAAAATGCAAGTTTTCAAGAAAATGGAAAACTCCAATAAAGAGAGAAGTAGGATGTGTTAAACTCATTTGCTTAGCTTAACATAATTCTGAAACCAATAGAGCCAATGGAGGTTTGTAAAAGGAAGTGTACTGGCTAACCTTACTCAGAAACATAGATGTAAAAATGCTATTAGAAATTTTGTAAACCCAAACCAAACATGTGCAAATACCATATTTCATCATGATCAAATGGAGCTTATCTTAGAATAAAAGGTTAGTTCATCACTGAAATATATATTAATGTGATGATTACCTTAATTACTTAAAGGAGAAAAACATTATCATTTTTTCAATGGATGTAGATAAAGCATAGATAAATTTTAAAATCCATTCATGATTTAAAACTCATGTCACTACAGTAATAGAAGAGATCTTCTTATGAATCAAGAAATAATAAAGAACCATCTTAATCTCATAAAAGACATCCAAAATACCTAGAACAAACATGATACATAATGATATGTCATTTAAATATTAAAAACCTATAGTATACATCATGCATAATGATATGTTATTTAAAATTAGGTACTTAAGGCTGACTGCATTAAATATTTCTATTCACTATTATATTTGAGTACTAAAAGTTGCAAGAAGGGTAGGAAAATGAAATAGGAGTTTTAACTTTTAGAAAGGAAGAAATAGAATGACGATTGTTCATAGTTATGTGGTGATATATACTGAAAGCCCAAATAAATCTACAAATTCTTTCAATTCATAAATGAATTCATTATGTTCATGGTAATGAGATTAATGAATCAGAAAAATTGCAGTTCTATTTACCAACAAAGACATAAAAATAGCACGTGTTACGCAACAACAATAAAAATTCAATTTTGTTAACGAGTAAAAAATACTTGCAAACTCTTATTGCAAGGCATTGTAAAACTTTATTAAAAGGTAATTGAAAAATGAGGAAAGATATAGCTAGAAAAGAAGATTCCCAGAACTGATCTATAGATCAATACAATTCTACTCAAAATCTGAGCAGTTTCCTTAGAACTTAACAAATCACTTTCAGCATTTATGTGGCAGAGCAAATGGGCAAGAGTTGCCAAAGCACAGTTGAGTAAGAAGAGCTGAGACACTAATATAGTATATATTAATGTGTGTGTGCATGTAGTATACAGTATATCAAGACATATTCCAGAGCTGTGATAAATAAACCAGTTGGAATTATGGATACAGAGAGAGAACTTGATATTAGACAGAGGTGCCATCATGTGTAAAGTGTATAAAGGAAAGTTAATTGAATAAATGTTGCTGGCACAGGTATCTATTTAGAAGAAAATGAATTCAGATCACCATCGTATTTTGGATACCAAAATAAAACCCAAGATCAAGACCTAGGCAGAATATGTATGCAAAGTTTTAAACACTTAGAAGAAAATACAGAAAAATATCTTTTTCATCTCAAAGTCCAAGAGGATTCTTTAAATGAGAATCAAATTGCCTTCACTATTCAGTAACCACTAAGGGGTTCTGTGGACTTGTTTTTCAGAAACATTTTTCCAGCCTTCACCTTGGCGCCTGGCTTCCGTTTTACTGGGATTACTCTGCTTCAGCCTATGTGTTTGTATCATCGGGAAGATTATTTTATTCTTGAAATACCAGAGTAAGTGAAATAGAGAATCCTGAGCCTATGGATTTACATGGTTTCAGCACGGCCAGGATCAGGGAAACTCCCATGTACCTCTCTGGTTTGGTGCCCCAGTACTGGGACTAGGGGCCCATCACCTGGACCACAGCCCACAGTCCTCATCCTCTTTCTCAAATGGCTTCCTTAAGAAATGCCAGCTCCTGACAGCCCATTCCTACTCCATGTAAGGTTGAGGATTAAGGGAAGAATGATTTTTAGCATATTTAGAGCTTATACACATTTCTTAGAAAACCCCATTACTTTTTGTTTTTTATGAAAGTAAAAATCAAAGTGACTGAAAATGACTAAAAAAAAAGAGGCAGTTTCACTAAGAATTTTCATCATCAATAGCCAATTTCCTCCTCCTGGGGAAAATATCTCTCCATTAAGAGCATATGCCATAATTTCATCTCCCCCTCCCAGTTGCCACTCTCTCCAATAAGCTCCATTGCCACAGACTCCCAGATAGTAGACAATCTCTTGAGTAAGCCTATCCTGATCTCTTGTGGGTTTTTTTTCCCCCACATAGAGATGCTAAACACTGGGGCAGGGATGAGAGAAGTATAAAGGATAGTTCTGGGAGATCTCTTGTCATTCAGACTCCACAGCCTGTACAACCTGAGCAAGGAGCCATGGTATATTATACCTTACACTATCTTGTGCTAATTGCTGAATATTCCCTTTCTGTTTCAGGGAAACTCCAGGCAGAATTGGGTAAGTGTCTTATGTTTGTAGCCTTCCATACACACACTTCTACTGGGTCCATCCTTGTTCCATGGTTTAAGCCATCTGTGTGCTTTCTGGTTCCAGAGTGGACAGAAAGTAAATGGGCAACCTAAGGAAAGAAGCTGGTTCGCTCTCCCCATCCAATAACCAGTGAAGATGGGCAGCAAAGTCTGGAAAACTCCTAAAATTGTCTGCAAAATTAGCATGCTGGTGCATTTCATGTGAGAGAAATTGTACATGAACTCTCCATGGGATGCAGGCTCAGAATGGTGAAAAACCTGTTGGGTGTCTTCCTCAATTTCCCCACTGGTCTGTTGTTTTGATCTTTATCTAGATGTTGTCTCAGGCACTGAATATTTTGCATTTTGTTTCATGAAAATTCCAGGAAAACCTACGTAAAACTGTTGTCATATGCAGAGTTTTCCTGCCACACACTGCTCTGGGTCCTATTCCATGATTTTAGTTACCTCTGTGTTTTCTTGTTTTCAGATTGGAGAAAGCAGAAAAAACAGGCTGGTGAGAGCAGCTTTCCTTTCCCCCATATATCTATCCCTCCCATGTCCCTACTTAATGGATTCCTATAACAAAAGCCTGTAGGTCCTAGGGGAAGCAAAATCGTGGTGGGCTGCAGGGCTCAGGGGACACTGAAACTGTGCAAATGTTGGGGGAAGGTGTAATGAAGACCCATAGGTTTTTATCAAATCTTAGGTGGGCCATGATACCCCAAAACAACAACCACCCCTGGTCTTTCTCCTAGCCTTGCCTTCTCCTCTCTATGTCAGCATTGAGCAGGTCCCTCTACTTATTTTCAGAATGGAGAGATGCTCGTGAACACTCAGGTACTAACATCTGAGAAGATAACTGTGGCATACACCCTCAGGTGGGAGTGGGAGAAGGACATGACCAGTGGTAGATACAGAGCTCCTGAGTGACACTGAGGCCCACCCAGCTGGTAGACAACAAATCTGCAATCCTCCCATGCATTCTTTCAGATACACTGTACGGCCCAGGTGTGTGGGGGTGGGGGTGGGGACATGGGCTGGAGTGAGCCAGGTTGGAAATTCAGGCAAAACTCCAGGGAATTGAGGGTAGCTGTGACTGACCATGGGGTCTGGGCTGCAAGGGAAGGAAGTGAAGTTGGGAAGGAACTAATGGATGGGAGGAAGCTAAATAGCTGGGTCTCAGCAGTGCCAAATAGGAGCTTTTGTGGAAGGAGAGTGGTTGTGTTGGGATGCTGT
The DNA here is from genome assembly GCF_030445035.2 of Dasypus novemcinctus. NCBI lineage: Eukaryota > Metazoa > Chordata > Mammalia > Cingulata > Dasypodidae > Dasypus > Dasypus novemcinctus. The sequence continues at coordinate 193,771,343 of NC_080674.1, read as the reverse complement.
CCATCAATTTACAAACTCGTAGTTGCATTATCTCTAGTTCATTAGTTAGGACCCAGGGCTGCAGAGGTGATGAAGGAAGAGCCAGAGATGTGGTGTCTGATGGAGACTGTCTCTGAACCTCACCTGATCCATCCTGAGCCAGTGTGGGACCAAATGGGGTAACTTCTGGGTCTGGCTCAGGCACCCTCCTTTCCTCATAACTCTTGGTCTCTCTCTTTCCCCTCTGTGCCACAGTGGAGGTCACTCTGGACCAAGACTCAGCTCATCCCCAGCTCTTCATTTCCAATCTGAGATCAGTAACCTATATGGATGTTCCTCAACCAGTGCCATATTCTGAGAAAAGATTCAAGAAAAAGTGTGTGGTGGCTTCTCAGGGTTTCTCTGCAGGGAAACATTACTGGGAAGTGGACGTGGGTCCACTGGGAGGGTGGTGTTTGGGAGTGTGCCTGGATGATGTGGACAGGAAGATGCAGCATGCGATTGTGTCTCCCCTTAATGTATACTGGGTTCTTGGAAAGAGCACACAAAATCAGTATTTCTCATTCAACCCCAGTAGAATCTACCTCTCCCCAACGACACCTCTTACACGAATAGGAATCTTCCTGGACTATGAAGGTGGGACCATTTCCTTCTTCAACATAAATGATCAATCACTCATTTATACCCAGACACATCAGTTTGCAGGCTTATTGAGGCCCTACTTCCAACCTTTGGCCTGCTATGGGGAAAATCGAATTCCAATTGTCATCTGTCCAGTGTCCTCAGAATCACATGCTGAAGTCCCTTCCCAAAGTGTCCCCACATCTCCAATCACAGACAAAAGAGAGCCCTCCTCTCAAATGACCACACCCTTCCTCTCCAAGAGTGATGCACAGAGAGGGTCACGTCTTCCACTTCCCTTTAGGCTATCTACAGTTCTCCCCTGGTTCCAGAGTTCCACAGCAGCCAACAGGGATGGCTTCCAGATGAGGGGGGATTCATGCTGCCCTGAGTTTGGGAGGGAAGAAGACTGAAGGTGGATTTAGTTTGCAACAACTCTTTGCAGCTAAGTAACCACTGACAAGTCACAACCACTCAGCCTCTTCACCTATAAATAGGGACACTTAACCCTCTCAGGGGTTGTTGTGAAGATTAAAGAGAAAATAAATTCAAACTTACTGGCATCTTGTAGTTGCATTTGTTCTTTTTTTTTTTTTACACTTTTTAAAATTAAAGTTAATAGATCACAAAGAATGTTACATTAAAAGACATAAAAAATATAAAAAACACAAGAGGTCCCCATATACCCCACTCCCCATCCCCTACCCCATCATTTTTGTAAATTGTATATTTTGAAGACATATACATTAAAAAGTTACATTAAAAAATATGAGTTTTCCGTATTCCCCCCACATTTCCATCCCACTCCTCTCACATCAACAGCTTCATCTTTCACTGTGGCACACTCATCGCACTTGGTGAACACATTTAGGAGCACTGATGCACCACATAGATAATAGTTTAGCCTGTAGTTCACACTCTCCCCCAGTACATTCAGTGGGTAATGGCAGGATACATAAAGTCCAGGACCTGTCCCTGCATTATCATTTAGGACAACCCCAAGTTCCAAAAATACCCCCACATCACATCTCCTCTTCCCTCTCCCTGCCCTCAACAACTACTTTCTCCACCTCAGTGCTACAATTTTTTCTATTACTAGTCACAATAGTTTTATAGTAGAATATCAGTAAGTCCACTCTAATTCATATTTTATTCCTCCATTCTGTGGACCCTGGGATGGTGATGTCCACTCCACTTCTAGATCAAGATGGGGCTTAGATTCCACAAGGATGATGGATGCAATTCTTCTGCTTGCAGTTGTTGGCACTCTTGATTCCCTGGTGTGGTGGTTAACCATCTTCACCTCCCTGCTAACTGACCTGGGTAAGTCCAATGTTGGAAACTGAGGCATAGTGGTCTCACAAAGGGAGACGTGCTGTTTCCATGGCTATGCTTTTAACATAGGAATGTAGCAATTAAGCCTTTTGAGTCAACAGGACAGAGCTGTATGGAGCAGGGAGAAATATGTGCCAACACACTTTGTAGTTTGAAAGGAATACTGAATCTTTGTACTTTGAGATAAGTTCTTTAATTTATGAGTCTTGTTAATGTGTAGTTACACTGCTTGTTATCTCAATAGTTTGAGTATATATAATGCCACATGTAGAAAATAAGTCATTACTCGCAGACCCCCTGATCCCAGCTCATTAGTTCTTTCTCTTTGTTTCCTCTCCCCTTTTCTCTTTCTTTCATTCCCGATACCCTTTGGGTCCAATAATCCAACAGTCCAATGAACCAGAGAGTAGGAATCACAATTCAGCTGAGGCTCAGGGCCCAGATGGCACATGGGCAGCCCAGAGATTCAAGCCCCCTCAGTATGCACCATCTCTAGCACCATCCACAGGTTCAGTAAAAGTGACAGAAGAGGCATGTGTAGGAAGGTCACATCTAAGTCCAGCTCCATCACACTCAGGAGCACAAATTCCAAAGTAGGGCCCTCTGACATGGCACAGAGCTCCAAATCCATCTGCCATGACCCTATACACTGTGGATCTCTGTAGCCTTCAGGAGAACTAGCACCTAGGGTTGTATCTATTTTGGTTTTCTCTGGAGTCCTGCTGAGGTGTGTGTAAGCATGACCCCTCTGATGACTTTTTGGAAGACTCTTAACCATATAAACTCATTTGCCTTTGCCATTTCCCCCTTTTATTCAAGGTCAAAAAGCAGTTTTTAATACTTGATCCAACATGTAGGCTGACATATTCTGCTGGTCTGAATTGACCCTTGTATTCAAGGTCTCTTTCTAGTTGCATCATCACTTAGTGATTGGTAGTAATCCCTCAGTGCCAGGGAAGCTCATCCCCAGGAGTCATCTCCCAAGCTGGGGGGAAGGTAATGCATTTACATGGTGAGTTTGACTTAGAGAGTGGCCACATTTGAGCAATATGGAGGCTCTCAGGAGGTAACTCTTAGGCACCCTGCAGCTCTAAGCCTAGTTCATATTTCAGGAACAAAGGTTCATAAACATAGTAATCAATATCGAGGACTCATTATTGGACCATCCTTCTTATTGGTCTTTGCTGTTGCACTTGGGGGATTATTGTTGTTCCCTTGGGGACTGTGACAGAGATCCCCTGGGTAGGAACTCAATACTCCCTCTCTGACATTTGCAACTGTACTATAAAAATACCCAACATATATCAGAACATTATTATGTCCCCTATATACATGCCCTGGAAAACTCCTCCCCACTCATGTGCCCCCCATCAATAACACCCCACACCAGTGTTCCTTCCCTGTCATAGTTGAACCACTCTGTGGTCTTATACTTCTTTAACAATGAAGCCTAATATATGGCCAAATTCAATTAATAGGAAACTGAAATATAGTGATGGGTTTGAAGTTTAGAAACAGAGTACATAATAATTTAGAAATACTAAAATAAAGTAAAAATAAATTGCTGTATTAATAAAATGAAAAATATTATAAAGCTTTGTTTCAAACATTTTGCCTTTCATCATTGTAATAGGTGTTGCCCTATATGTACAGTGGCAAGGCACTTTCGTTTCTTCCTCAGTGTCTACATCCTTTCTTTTTTTTTCATAATTTAAAATTTTGTCTTCAAAAAAGGTTTACATTGCAGTAATTCAACACACAGTATAGGGGACTCCCATATATCCAACATCAAACCCTTTCCCCCTTTCCCCAGCAGTGATCTTTTTACATGTTCATGCTATATTTGCTGCAACTGATGTACGCTGATGTACAGAACCTGAAAAATAGCTATCAAACATGGTTCCACTTTTATTTACATTATGGCTTATATTTTAGACTGTATATTTCTAAATTTTTAGCTTCCTTATGTTTTACATTATGGTTTACATTTTAGCTTATAGACTTCTATACACTTTTTTCCTCTTTTTTTAAAAATGTTACAATCAAAAAGTATAAGAGGTCCCCATATACAACCCACCCCCCTCACCCCACTCCTCTCATATCAACAACCTCTTTCATCATCGTGGGACATTCACTGCATTTGGTGAATACATTTTGGAGCACTGCTGCACCACATGGATAATGGTTAACATTGTGGTTTTCACTTTCCCCCAGTCCACCCAGTGGGCCATGGCAGGACATACAATGTCCAGCATCTGTCCTTGCAGTACCAATGAGGACAACTCCAAGTCCTGAAAATGCCCCCACATCATATCACTTCTTCCCTCTCCTTGCCCTCTGCGGTTACCATGCCCACTTTCTCCACATCAATGCTACAATTTCTTCCATTACTAATCACAATAGTTCTATTGTAGAATATCAGTAAGTCCACTCTAATCCATACTCTATTCCTCCATCCTGTAGACCCTGGGATGGTTATGCCCACTCCACCTCTATATCAAGCAGGGGCTTAGATTCCACATGGATGATGGATGTGTTTCTCCTGCTTGCAGTTATAGGCACTCTTGGCTCCCTGATGTGGTGGTTGACCTTCTTCACCTTTCTGTTAGCTGGCTGGGGTAACTCCAATAAACCAGAGGGTAGGAGTTGCAAGTCTGCTGAGGCTCAGGGCCTGGCTATCACATGGACCATCCAGAGATTCAGGATTCCTGAGTATACACCAACCCAACCCCAGCACCAACCAAAGGTCCAGTTAAAGTCACAGAAGAAGCATGTGTAGAAAGAGCACCTCTCAGTCCAACTCCAACACACTCAGTAACGCAAGCTCCAAAGTAGGGCCAACTGACATGGCCCTGAACTCCAGAATCATCTGCCATGACCATAGCACCTGTGGGTCTCTGTATACCTGAGGAGAATCAGTACCTGGGGTTGTATCTACTTTGGCTATCTCTGGGACCCTGCTGAGGCATGTGTAAGTGTGACCCCTCTGATAACCTCCTGATTCTTTTTTGGGGACTGATAGTCATATAAACTCATTTGTCCTTTCCATTTCCCCATTTTATTCAAGGTCAAAAAGAAGTTTTTAACACCTGATATTACATGTGGGCTGAGATATTCTGCTGGTCTGACTGACCCTTTTATTCAAGATCTTTTTCTAGATACATCATCAGCTGGTGCTTGGTAGTAATCCCTCAGCACCAGGGAGGCTCATCCCTGATGGTCATGTCCCATGCTGGGGGGAAAGTAATGCATTTACATGCAGAGTTTAACTTAGAGAGTGGCCACATTTGAGAAATATGGAGGAAACTCGTAGGCACCCTGCAACTCTAGGCCTAGTTCATATTTCAGGCACACAGGCTCTTAACCATAGTCATCAGGATCAAAGGCTCATTATTGGACCATTCTTCTTTATTTGTCTTTGCCATTGCACTTGGGGGATTTTTTTTTTGGTTTACATTATGTTTTATATTTTAGACTGCAATTTTCTAAATTTTTGTTACATTATTGTTTACATTTTAGCCTATAGACTTTTTTAAATTAATTTTTTAATTGATTTTGTAAAAATATTACATTAAAAAAATATATATGAGGACCCCTTCAACCCCCACCACCCCCACCCCACCACTCCCCCCCCAGCAACACTCATTCCCATCATCATGACACACATCCATTGCATTTGGTAAGTACGTCTCTGGGCACCTCTGCACCTCATGGTCAATGGTTCACATCATGGCCCATACTCTCCCCCATTCCATCCAGTGGGCCCTGTGAGGATTTATAATGTCCAGTGATTGCCCCTGAAGCACCATCCAGGGAAGCTCCAAGTGCACTTGGGGGATTTTTGTTGTTCCATTGGGGAATATGATAGAGCTCCCCTGGCTAGAAACTCAGCACTCCCTCATTTGTCATTCTCATTGCATGATTTTGTGGAGCATATATCCCTTCACTTAGTTTTTCCAGTGTTTGCCTCATGTATTTGGAGGTACCCTTGTTGGGGCACAAATGTTTATGATTGTTTTTTCTTCTTGAAAGATTATCCCTTTCACTAATATGTAGTGTCCTTTTTTGTCTCTCACAATAATTTTGCATTTAAAATCTATTTTGTCCAATATTAATATAGCTACACCTGCCCTTTTTTGGTTATTGTTGGCTTGTAAGAATGTTTTCCAGTCATTCATATTCAACATCCTTGAATCCCTGGGTCTAAGATATGTTTCTTGTAGACAGCATATAGATGGGTAATATTTCCTTATCCAATCTTCAAATCTGCATCTCTTAACAGGTGAGTTTAATTCAGTGTTATTACTTTCAAGGAATTGCTTATATTAGCCATATTTTCTTTGGATTTGTGTTTGTCATATACTGTTTGATTTTTTTTTTCTCTTTCTATCATTTTAGTTGATCTCCCACTCTTCTCAAACTCTGTCTCTCCTGTTTTTTCCTTTCTTCCTCCAGAATTCCCTGTAGCATTTCTTGAAGGGCAGGTTTCTTGTTGGTATACTCTCTTAGTTTCTGTTTACCTGTGAATATTTTTGAACTCTCTATCACTTTTGAATGTTAGTTTTGTTGGATAGAGTATTCTTGGTTGGAAATTCTTTTCTTTAGTACTTTGACTATGACATACCACTGCCTTCTTGCCTCCATGGTTTCAGATGAGAAATAAGCTCTTAATCTTATGGAGCCTCCCTTGTATGTGATGGTTCTCTTTTCTCTTGCTACTTTTAGTATTTTCTCTTTGTCTTGAGCTTTGGATAATTTGACAAGTATATGTCTTGGAGTAGGCCTGTTGGGTTTATGCTGTTTGGGGTGAGTTATGCTTCCTGGACATGTACATGCATCTCCATCAATAGGTTTGGGAAGTTTTCAGCCATTATTTCCTCCAACACCTCTTCTGTTCCCTTTCCCTTCTCTTCTCCTTCTGGGATGCCTATGATGCATATGTTTGTGTGTTTTGCATTGTCATTCATGTCCTTAAGTCCCTGCTTGATTTATTCTATCTTTTTATCAATCAATTCTACTATCTGTTTGATTTCAGATGTACTGTCTTCCATATCACTAATCCTTTTCTCTGCCTCTTCAAATCTGCTGTTATTTGCTGAGAGTGTATTTTTGATTCCTTGGATTGTGCTATTGATCCCCATCATATTCATTATCTTTCTGTGCATGATTACATTTTTTTCTGTATGCTTTCCAAGTGTTTTCTTAATATGCTTCATCTCTTCCTTCACTACACTGAATTGGTCCATGATACATGTTTTGAGAGCTTTAATTATTTGTTCAGTGTTCCACTTCTCTTCCTAGTTTTTATTTTGTTCATTGGATTGGGCCATGTTTTCCTGATTATTGGTATGGTCTGTAGTTTTTTGTTGCTGTCTGGGCATCATTTTATATTGTTGGGTTTATTCAGTTGATTAGCTTCTTCATCTTGTGGTTTAATTAGTTTCTGTTTTTGTGTGCTTGTTAAGTCTTCTCTTTGTCACTTTGTTATTCTTATTCTGTTTCCTTATCGTTGGCTAAGTTCCCTTGAAGGAAAATATTAGGACCAGAGAACGCAAAAGGGGTAAGAAAAGAAAATAGTAGTATTTATAGTGAAAGTTAGCAGAAGAACCATGTGAGATCTAGGAGAATGGATATTGAACTCACATAAGCTGTGTATGGTTATAAACATAAAAAAATGGAGTACCTATAATAAGATAGTAAACTGAATATGGGGAGGGATATAGTATGAATTAAAAGGCCAGTGTGGTTAGAAGAGAGGGAAAGAGAAAAGAAAGGACAGTAATATTAAGAGTGAATAAAAGATAGAAAACAGATTAGAAGGATTAGAGATAAAAAGTCAGAAAAATTGGGGGCTAAACAAAGAGAGGTGGAATATAAGAGAAACAATAAATGATGGAGGATAGAATGATGTAAAGGAAAGGGGATAGCATTGGTAGTCAAAATCAGTACACACAGTAAAGAGGGAAATTGAGGATGAGGAAGCACAGCAAATAAGAAATGTTGCCTGCAACACCTAATATAACAAAAGAAAAAAGAAGAAGAAAAAAAGAAAAAGAAGAAAATGCTTAATACAAGCAAGGGAAAAAAAGACCAAAAAAGGGGGGGGGGGATGTGGGGGATAAAGAGGAAAGAAAAACACATAAACAAACCAAGAAGAAAGACCAGATAAGGCCTCAAGCAAGGAATCCTCTTTGCAATTGAATAAACTGCTTAGGAGTCTGACCTTCCCCCTTTCTTCCTTCCTCACTTCCCTCTCTCCCAGGTCAGCAGGAAGGATACATGAGGGCTCCTGTAGGAAATTCAAATGGGTTCCTGGCGAACCAACTCACCTCAGAAAACAATGTCTCTTAATTTCTTGAGAGAGCACCTCCCTTGCCAGGAACCCTATATAGGATTGGAAGCCTTTAAAGCACATCCTACTGTCCCTCTCCCTTAGGTGTGCTACAGGAGGGCTAGTTAATTTTCTGACTCCACATTCTTCCAGACCAAGTTTCCTGTCCCAGAGTGTTTAGGTAAATTGGGCTTTCTCAGCAGATTCACCTCTCCTCTCTTTCTAGGCTCTCCCCAAGTCAGCTGATATGCTACTCCAAACTCAATAAAAGCAGGGGCACCAGAAAATTGAACATGCACTCCTTGGTCCCCTCTGCACCTTCCACCTAAACCCTCCACTCCAGGAGTTAGTCTACAACCGATGGGTAGGCCAATGCTGGATTTCCAGGAGTGCTGGTTTCGGGAAACAGAGCCCCGGGAGAATGTGGACTCGGAATATGTAGGTCTGCAAAATGTGGGTTGTGGGGGTTCAGGGAACATGGGCTTGAGGTTCACGTGTTTGGGGAGCACGGAGCTTGTGAATGCTGCCACATAACTGGTAGTTCTTGGGGAGCACCACACCCTCAGCCCTAGAGGGAAGGGATTTACCTTCCCACAGCTTCCAGTTCAGTGTTAGAGACCTGCGATTCTACCCTGAGAAGCACTAATTCTGCTGTAGTCTCTTCAGATGAAACATCTCCTGCCCTGTATGTTCCTGAAGCAGCCTGCTCCAGCAGAATTCTGTCACCACACAGCTGGTCCTTTGGAGGAAAGATGACGATGGTGTACTTACTCAGATGCTATCTTGAGCACTTGTCTGCATTTGTTCTTTATGAAGCACTTTTTACCAGCATGAACTCTCTTTATTATCTCAAATTCATTTTTCTCTATTAAAAATTACCCTTGCCAGGCCCAAAGAATTGAGGAGGGAACAGTTTTCCCAACTCATTGTACAAGGCCAGAACTACCCTGATGCCATAACCAGACTTAAATATTACAGACTTAGAAAACAGTACCCTCATTATCATAGATGCAAAAAGTCTAAATAAAATTTTAGTGAATTGAATCCAGCAAAATATTCAAAGAATAATTAATCACTATCAAGACAAGCATGGTTTATACCTGGAATGCAGATTAGATTTAATATTCAAGCACCAATGAGCCTAATTCACCACATTAACAAATTTAAAAAGAAAAACTTTATGACTACCTCAATAGATGCAGAAAAAGCATTTGATAATGAGAATATCCATTACTCATAAAAAAACTGACAATAGGGAAGATATACAGATGGCAATAAGCACACAGAAAGATACTCAACCTCATTAGATATTAAGGAAATATAATTTGAACCACAAAGAGATACTATCAAACACCTGTTACAATGGCTAAAATTAAAAAGCCTGATCATGCCATGTGTAAGAAGATGTGGAGTTCCTGGAATCACATATACTACTGATAAGAATGTAAAATAGTGCACTTACCTTGTGAAACAGTTTGACAGTTTCTTTAGAAGTCAAACAAACACCTACCATAAGACACAACCATTACACTCTAGTATTTACCCAAGAAAAAAGGAAATGCATGTGTATAGAAAGACTTGTACATAAATGTTCATAGTTGCTTTATTTGTAATAGCAAAAACCTGGAAACAATCCAAATTCCCATCAACAGATAAATGGCTAAAATTTGTGGTATATCCATGCAATGGACTATGGCTCAACAAGAAAAAAGGAATGAATTATTGTTACAGACAACAACATGAATGAATCTTGTATTAGTCAGGTTTCTCTAGGGAAGCAGAACTGACAGGAGATATCTGTAAATATTATGAGATTTTATAACATTGTCTCATATGACTGTGGGGGTACACAAGTCCAAAACCGTATTTCAGGTTGCAAGCTGGGAACTTCAATGAAGGTTTTCAATGGATTCTGAAGGAGAAGCTGGCTAGTTGAAGTAGAAATGGAAATTCAGTCTTCTGATTGCTGAAAACATCAGTTCTCCTTTTAAGGCCCTCCAGTGATTGGATGAGACACCTCTCTTTGTTGAGGCAGTCTCCTCAGTTGACTATAAATGTAATTGGCCATAGATGCAATCAACTTACTGATGATTTAAGTCCATGAATTGTCCTCACAGTAACAATTAGGCTAGGGTTTGCTTGACCAAGCAAATGGACACAATTACCTGGCCAAATTGACCCATAAACCTAACCATCACAAATCTCAGAAAAATTATTCTAAGTGAAAGAAGCCATACCAAAATAATTAAAGAATACATTCTGCATGTCTTTGTTTTCCAGCTGAGGTCACAAATATCACAAGATGAATTGGCTGAACCAATGGTAATTTTTTGGCTTACAGTTTTGAGGCCAGAAATCCAATATTAAGATGTAAGCAAAGCAAATCTTTCTCCTCAAGACTTTGACGTTCTGTTGCTGGCTGCCTGCAAATCAGGTTTCACTTTTCTGTCATGTGGTGATGCACATGGCATTATTGTCTCCTTTCTTTCCCAGGTTCTGTTGACTTTCAGCTTCTCCTGTGGTCTTCATTTCCTTGTCCAATTTTCTTTGCTCATAAAGACTTCAGCCACACTTGATTAACACCCACCTTCCTTTGGTTTGGGCACACCTTAACTAATAACAACATTTCCAAATGTTCCATTTATAATAGGTTAGCACTGTTTTCATCACTGTAATAGATGTGGCCCTGTATGTACAGTGACAAGGTAATCTCTTCCATTTCTTTCCCAGTGTCTACATACTTTTTTTTTTTTAGATTATGTCTTCAAAAAAGTTTTAGAGCACAGTAAAGTCACATATAGAACACAGGGGACTCCCACTTATCCAACATCAAACTGTTCTTCCTTCCAAGCAATGATCTTTTTACATGTGGATGTTACATGTGCTGCAACTGATGTACAGATATTGAAACATACTATTAACCATGATTCTATTATGGCTTATGTTATGGTTTGCATTTTAGACTGCACACTCTTACAAATTTTTGGTTACATTATGGTTTACATTTTAGACTATACACTTTTATAAATTTTTGGTGATATTTAACAGGGCCTGTATCCATCCTTGCAGTATCATGCAAAAAATTCCATTGCCCCCCAGTAACCCCCTCTTCCAACTATTCTACTCTCTCCTCCTCCCCTCAGGGCCCACAGTGAAGACCAAGTTTCACTGCTTGAAGGACAAGATTCATAGATATTTGAAACAATGCTGAGGGCTTGACACACTAAGTCTGTCCTTCACCATTAGGAGCCACCCATGCTCTCAAGAGACGCCTTCCCCTCTAAGTACATCAAGGTCTCCTCAAGATGGGGGCATAACACCTTCTCACTCATTGTATGGTTCTCTACCCTTTCATATAATACAATATAACAAGATGAGCACTCACACACTCCCTAGAAGCCTGCCCCAGGTGCATCCTCTGCCAGATGCCCTCTGTCAAACACCTTAAACCAGTAACCCTTTCTTATTATATTTTTTCAAGAGTTTTCTCAACATTAGAGTTTCAACTGCATCCCCGACAATCTCCTGTGTTCACTTGCACCCCCCCAATTCTCCCCCCAATTCCATGGACAATCTGACCCATTCTGCAAACCCTAAACCCCCTCAAGCCTACAAAGCCCAACCCAATGGTCTCCTTGTGCTCCTGTCTTATCCCTTCACTGCACAACTATTTACCATCACTTTCAGGTGGATATTAAGAGCACTATATTGAGTGGGAAAAAAAGTCAGTCTCAAACGTTATATACTGTATGATTCCATAGATGTAACACCTTGAATGACAAAATAATAGAGATAAAGAGCATATAAGTGGTTATCTGTGGTTAAGGAAAAGGAGGGAGAATATTACTATAGAGGGAAAGCATGGGAGAGAACAATATCTTTATTACAGTGGTGGTTTTCAGAATCTATGTAATAAAATTGCATAGAACTACATGTACACATGCACTAAAAACACAGAGAAATGAATGTGTGTAAAAATTTGTGAAATCTGATTTAGACCTGTGGCATAGATAACAGTGTTGCATCAATGTCAGTTTCCTTTTGATACTGTACTGTAGTCATGTAAAATGTTACCATTGGAGCAAGCTGTGTGAAGTGTACACAGAACTGCTATTTTACAGCTTCCTGTGAATCTATAATTATTTCACAGTAAAAAATACCTTGAAAAGAAAGCTATACATCCATAATTATCTCAATATTAAAACTTTAGTTTAAAAAAGTGATTAATCTGGGGAGCTGGGTCTTATATAATGCAATTGAAATAAGGAAATGTTAGAGTTTCAGAGATTCAACTAGAGTTATTCCACATCTAATATAATGAAAAAGGAAGCTTGAAAAAATCCCTATAGAGAGGACTGTGGAAAAACGATGGAGTAGCAAGTTCCAGGAATCAGTGCATCTACCAGAACAACTACTGAATTGACATGAACAGTCTGAACCAACTCTTTCAAAACCCGGAGTCTAGTGGGACAATATGCAACATCCAAGAAAAAACAGGAGGAAGAGGATGATAAATTGTGGTCAATGCTGGTAAATTTCACCCTCCCGGTAGTGGTGATCATTCCTTTCCTTTATCCCCCAGATTCATAGCAGTTGCTGAGGGGACTGGAACTTGGGCTCCTGGCACAGCTTGCTGGAGCCAGGGTAGGGCATCAAGACCAAATTTTCCAAATTTCAGGAGTGTGTAGTCTGATTGCTGATCAGTGGTTTGATCAGCTACTTCAGATGGCTGGGGACAAGCTCTGAGGGTGGCCATTTTTCCAACCCCTTCAATCAGAAGTATCATAGGAATCTTAAAGATAGTATTTTTCCTCAAAGCTGAATAAACAGTTAAACTGCTCCATTAACTGGGCATCTGACACAGGCTGAAAAAAAAAAAAAGCTTCAAAAGCTTCAAAACCTACCTTTGCTGGTTTCCCTACCCACACTACTCCACCCTTCCACCCCTCCATAATTTAGGGTGGAGACAGTTTACACTTCCACTGTTTCTGGCCCTGTTCCAGATGGAGCACAGTGGCCCCCACATGGATACTGGAGTACATATATATCAGGGCCATTCAATCAAGTAGAAAAGTCTGAGGGACAAAGCCCAGGAACTTGTCTTGGGCTCACTCTCCCAGAGTTTATCCTAAATGCAGAGAAGCAGCTTGCAGACAGCTGGAGCAGTTTGAGAATAAATTAGCTTAAAGCAGGCTGTGGCAAAGAACTATCTACAATAAGTCACATAAGAGAATAACCAGGAAGGGGAGGTCTACTTCAAATGGAGTAGAGGAGGCATTCATCCGAACTCCTGTAGACTGTAAACAGGGGGATTCCTAAAGCCACTATCAAGCACAAGCCCAGGAGAAGAAGCAAATCCTTTGGCTTGATGCATGCTCAGATAAAATGGAGAGATTCTCGCTCTTTGCATTTGCCTTGGGCTAATCTTCTCGATTGGAGGGCTAAACGCTGAGGAGACTCCAGTCAAACCCAAGCCAATTTTGCAGAAAAAGTGAAAGGTGCTTCTTAATTTGGTTAGTTGGTTTTGGATAGTCCAAGCAATCAAGAAAATCTCTTCCAAACACTAGCTAGAAACAAATTTAGGAAGAGACAGCTCAGGAATTAAATTCCAGAGTTAACGCTTTAAAATATTAAAATGTACAGTTTGCAACAAAAGATTGCAAGATAAACAAAGAAAGCAGAAATGACAGGCCATACAAAAGAACAAGATAAAAGTCAAGAAACCATCAAAGAAGAGGACCATTTTTTGGACTTAACAGACAGAAACCTGAAAATAATGATCCTCAATACACTCAAGGAGAAAACGGAGAACATGGAGAAACACTTGAGGATATGGTGAAAATAATGAATGAACAATATGAAGATGTCTTTGATATTCTCAATAAGATCCAAACAGAAATACCGGAGCTGAGGAACACAGTAACTGAAATCAACAATTCCCCAAGTGATTTCAACATAAGAATGGACCAGGCAGAAGAATCAGTGATCTTCTCCACAAGATATAGAAAATGATTCAGGCTAAAGAGCAGAAGTAAAAAAAAACAAAAAAGGGTGAACAGGGCCTGAGAGACTTGTGGGGAACCATCAAGTGGTATATACATTATGAGAGTCCCAGAAGAAGATGAAAGAGAAAAAGGGGAAGGGAAATATTCAAAGAAATAATGACAGAAAACAAGTTTAGCAAAAGACATGACTATTTACATTCAAAAGTCCAATGGACCCCAAACGGGATAAATATAAAAAGACCCATGCCGAGACACATTATAATGAAACTGCTCAATGTCATATATATATGTACATATATATATATATATATATACATACACACACACACACATGCACCTAACAGCAGAACCTCAAAATATATGAAGCAAAATTTACATATTTGAAGGGAAAAATAGATGGTGCTATATTAATGGTAAGAGATTTCAACACATTACTTTCAATAATGTATAGAACATCTAGAGAGAAGATCAATAAGAATATAGAAGACTTGAATGATACTCTAAACCAGCTAGATCTAACAGAAAAGTATAAAACACTTCACCAGAACACAGTAACAAAATACACATTATTCTCTAGAGCACATGAATCATTCTCCAGGACAAACCATATGTTAGGTTGCAAAACAATTCTCAATAAACTGAAAAAAAATTGAAATAATTCAATGTATCTTCTTTGACCATAGCGGAATGAAGTTAGAAACCAATAACAGAGAGAGAAATGGAAAATTCACAAATATGTGGAAATTAAATAATGTAATCTTAAACTATGGGTGAATGTAGAAATCACAAGGAAAACCAAGAAATATCCTGAGGCAAATGAAAACAAAAACACAACATACCAAAACTAGTGGGATGCAGCAAGGCAGCTTACAGCTCTAAACACATTAAAAAAGAAGAAAGACCATAAGTCAGAGACCTTACTTCAAACCTAGAGGATCAAGAAAAAAGAATAAACTAAACACAAAACAAGTAGAAAGAAAGAAATAACAAAGATTAGGGCAGAGATAAATGAAAAAGAGACGGAAAAAATGTAGAAAGAATCAGCAAAACCAAAAGTTGGTTCTTGGAAAAGATCAACAAATTTGACTAAAGTTAAGCTAGACGGACAAAGAAAAAAAGAGAGAGGGTATAATTAACTAAAATTGGAAATGAAGTGTGGGACCTTAATATGGACCTCAAGAAATAAAAAGGACTATGAAAGGAAATTAGAAGGGGATCAATCAGATACATCACAAAAGATCAATTATACAGAAAAGGAGGCTGCAATAAAGGAAAAGAGAGACCAAAAAAAAAAAAAAAAAAGATTTAAGTCATATAAAAATAAAAGGACAAAACGGCTGAAGTAAGTATTGCCTTTACAGCAATAACATTGAACGGTAATAGATTAAACTCCCCACAGATTGGAAGATCGGGATAGAAAAGCATGATCTATCAGTACCTTGTTTACAACAGACTCACTTTAGGACCAACGACACAAATAGGTTGAAAGTGAAAGGATGTAAAAAGATAATCCACGCAAAAGAGAGTTGCCATTGCAATACTAATATTAGATAAAATAGTCCTTACGTCAAAAGCTGATTCAAGACAGCGGAGAGGGTGGTCCCGCCTTGCGCAGAGAGCCGGGGGCTTCGCTATTGTCCACTTCGCGGGAGTGGGCCGGGCAGCCGCTGGTGGCTGCTTCCCAAGAGGCCAGAAACTATAGGGGAGGAACCAGAGCCATAAGGTATGGCTGCACGGGGATGGGTGGGGCATTATGAAGGAAGGGGAGCCGTTTGTAAACATTGATTTGATTGATCACAACATTTGCAGTGTTTGTAAACTAGGAACAGACAAGGAAACGCTCTCCTTCTGCCTCATGTTTTGAGCTAAATGTTGAAGGAGTTCCAAAATCTGATCTATTACACAACAGATCATTAAGGGACCATAAAGACTGCTTTAAAAAAAGACCAAAAGACTGCATTTGATTGCAAACCAGGGCTGCTTTCTAAGCTTTTTTAAAAAGCACATTATGAAGAAATTAAAACCATTTTGAGTAAAAAGATAACTGGACTGCACAATATGCATAAAATAAGGATCTGGATTCACATTCTGAGTGTTCTAAAACCACCAGCATAAGCCAGATAAAAATTTATTGATACATTTTGACTCTGCAGTACCAAAATATTCTGCAAAATGGATAGCTGGAAGTACAGGTGGCCTCTCAAACTACACACAAAGAACTTTAGAGAAGAGAGAAAATAGAGACTTGGAGCTGGCTCTGTTACAAGATGCTGGTGCTATTTTATGCCATTATAGTGTATTGTAGCCTCATAATCACAAACAGACACAGAAAAAAGAAGAGATGATCTCAAATCCAAAGGCTAATGCCGCAGACCCAGCATCCACATTACAGCAGAGAGGAATTGAATTCTATGACTCTTGGTGAGGTAAAGCAACTGAATGAAAAGCTCAGTACAGCAAATCCAGGAAGTTTTTAAAGAATTAGCACACCAAGTACAAGAAACAGATTCTTTGGCCTCACAGCTTCATGTCTGCCACATTGCCATTGAACAGCTTCTCAACTATTCTAAGTTACCATGTCTACAAGTAGGACAAACAGGAATGAAGTCACGCCTACCCATAAACAACTGAACTAAGTTTAAAGTTGCTTCATATGCCCTACCGTTTATTAATCTGTCAGGCATGCCAACTTTGAAGAAATGTGAAGAAAGTTATGGCCCATTCTTTTATGGTCATTAAATTTGCAATGCTTACAATACTATTTAACACCTTGCCAAATAAAGCAGATCATCACACTCTGGTCTTCTAGGGTTAATCATCTTAATTGATTTGGGAAATCTTTTTCTCATAAATAATAAATGCCCCTCCCCAACACCACCTGTGACTATTTAAATATCCTATTACAATATGATTTTATTACTCATATTTCAATATAATTCACCTGTCAGAACAGAAATTTAAATTCAGATTAGTCTGAATAACTGGATAATTTTAAGTGAGAAGTAGAATTCATGATATTCACCTCTTATTTATTATGAAAAATATTTTAATGTGAAAATTTCATATTTAAAAATGCTTTTTTAGGTACCTTTCCATTCTTTTTTATATGTGTATTTGTATAGTTCTGTATATGTTATTTGCATGTGTATGTGAATATGTTCACTCATATTTCAGATGACAGCATTTTATTCTCTTAATACAGTGTTTTTTATGACTAATATATTGTTTTCCAAAGATAAATGTATTTTGGAGGAGAAATCTATTTAGTTGAATTGTTTTAACTACTAATAACACTGGCAAAACTGAAGAAAGAAATAGATACTTCTACAATAATAGTTGGAGACTTCAATAAACCGCTTCCTTTAATAGATAGAACATCCTAGATAGAAGATGAATAAGGAAACAGAGAACTTGAAAAATGAACTAGACCTAACAAACATATATAAAACATAAGCCATTATATACTAAAACAGTAGGATATATATTTTTTCGAAGCTCACAAGTCTCATTCTCTAGGACAGACCTCTTGTTGGGTCACAAAACAAGTATCAATACATTAAAAAGATTGCAATTATACAAACCATCTTCTATGACCAGAATGGAATGAAGCTGGAAATAAATAACAGACCCAGAACTGGAAAATGCACAAATATATGGAAGTTAAAAAACACATTCTTAAACAATGAATGGGTCAAAGAAGAAATCACAAGGGAAAGCAGTAAATATCTTGAGATGAATGAAAATTAGAACATAGCATATCAAAACTTATGGGATCCAGTGAAGGCAGTGCTAAAAGGGAAATTTATACCCCTCAATGCTTACTTTAAAAAAGAAGAAAGAGCTAAAATCAAGGACCTAACTGCACACCTGGGAGAACAAGGAAAAGAACAGCAAAGTTAACCCACAGAGTTGCAACACCTACTCTTCAATTCATTGGACTCACCCAGGACAACTAACAAGGAGGTGAGGATAGCCAACCACCATACCAAGGAACTGAGAGAGTCTACAACTGCAAACAAGAGAGTCTCATCCTTCAGCAATATGGAATCGAGGCTCCCTCTCAATTAGAGGTGGAGTGGGCATCACCATCCCAGAATCCTCAGGATTGGGGAATAAAATATGAACTAGATGAACTTACTGGTATTCTACTATAGACTTATTGTTATTCTAGCAATGAAAGAAATTATATCATTGATGTGGAGACAGTGGCCATTAGAGGTGCTGAAGGCAGGAGAGGGGAAAAAGAGGTGTAATATGGGGGCATTTTCAGAACTTGGAATTGTCCTGAATGACATTGTAATGACAGATATATCCTGCCATAACCTACAGAATTGAGTGGGGGTAGAGTGTTAACTACAATGTAAACTATAATCCATGCTTGGTGGCAATGCTCCAAATGTGCTCATCAGTTGCAATGAACGTACCACACTAATGAAAGAAGTTGTTATTATGGGGAAGGGTGGGAGGTATGGGGAGTGGGGCATATGGGAATCCCTTATATTTTTTTATGCAACATTTTGTGTAATATAAGTATCTTTAAAAAAAATTAAAAAACATATTTAAAAAAGTTAACCAACAGCAAGCAAAAGAAAAGAAATAACAAAGATTAGAGCAGAAATAAATGATTGAGAATATGGAAATCAATACAGAGTATTAATAAAACCAAAAGTTGTTTCCATGAGAAGATCAATAAAATTGGCAAACCTTTAGATAGACTGATGATGACAAAAAAGAGAAAAGACAGAAAATCAGAAATGGGGGTGGGGCACATTACTGCTGACCCCACAGAAATAAAAAGGATCACAGGAGGATATTATGAACAACTGTATGCCAACAAATTAGACAACCGATATGCAATGGACAAATTCCTAGAAATACATGAACAACCTATACTGACTCTAGAAGAAATAGAAGACCTCAACAGTTCAATTACATCTAAAGAGATTGAATCAGTCATCAAAAACCTCCCCAAAAAGAAAAGCCCAGGCTTCACAGGTGAATATTACTAATTATTCCAAGAAGAATTAATACCAAATCTTGCTCAAAATCTTCCAAAAAAATTGAACAGGAGGGAGCACTGCTTAACTCATTCTATGATGCCAACATCACCCTATTATCAAATACAGATAAACATAGTACAAAAAAGAAAATTACAGTGGGAAGTCAAAGACCTGAGTGAGGAGTCAATCTGACTCAATCTGACACTCTTTAGGACAGAATGTTCACCGAGTTTTTATAAGAACTGCTAATATGGACTGGCACGAACCTTGGCCGTAGCAATTCTTTGCACAAATGTCTGGTAATCACTTATTACAAAAACATGCTCCTTTACATTGTATTTGAGGTCAAGATGTTTGCAATATTCCCTTTTTTTCCCTCAATTTGTTTACATTCCATTTTGTGACCAAAACATGTTTACAAGTGTTGGGGATTCAAAATCATTAATACTATTTTAATACATAACAGAGACAGTGAGACAGAAACTGAAACTAGAAAGTATATTTGTTTAGAGATTCAGTTCCTTTTAAAAGATTTTGCCCAAAAGACAATGAGAAGGAGAGAGATTATGGGTCTTTACCATGGGATTAGTTATGCATGTCAGTACAAGGGATATGCTGCTTAATGGGTATAATCCAAGATCAAAAACCTATTTTCTCTTGTGGGATCCACAAAATTTACAAGCTCAATTTTTCAAATAACATTGGTGGACTTTGTATTCAAACTGGCCACTCCTGTAAGAAGAAGAGAGGCCCCAGGATGAAGAGAAAACAGGAAAGTGAGAGAAGGTGCCAAAGTCCATTTTAACTAATTTGACTGAGTCACTTTCCTTATCCACTGTATATTCACAGCTTGGAAAAGTTTCATTCAACTATTTCTGTTATAACTGCCAATGCAGATGACCACTGAAAGACCCTTGATGAGTCTTGGACCCTCTTCCTAAAACTGGTATGGTTTTGTGGGTCTACCACTTTGCTGAATACTCTGACTCTAGAGATGTGGAGGCCATTACCAATTCAAAAACTGCTCCTTTGGGCTGTTAAAAGAAAAACTCTTCATGCAATTTAGGACCTAATAGCTTTATGGAGCTATTCATGAATCAGGCAGCATCGCATTAGGAATCAGAATGGGAAGCAGACTTGGCCCAATGGATAGGGCATCTGCCTACCACATGGGAGGTCCGCGGTTCAAACCCTGGGTCTCCTTGACCTATGTGGAGCTGGCCCATGTGCAGTGCTGATGTGCGCAAGGAGTGCCGTTCCACACAGGGTGTCCCCCACATAGGGGAGCCCCATGCACAAGGAGTGCGCCACGTAAGGAGAGCCACCCAGCATGAAAGAAAGTGCAGCTTGCCCAGGAATGGTGCCACACACATGGAGAGCTGACACAGCAAAGATGTCGCAACAAAAAAAAACCACAGATTACCGGTGCCATTGATAAGGATAGAAGCGGTCACAGAAGAGCACAGAGAGAATGGACAGGGAGAGGGAGAGGGGTAGGGGAGAGAAATAAATAAAAAATAAATCTTAAAAAAAAAACAAAACAGAATGGAGTTCCAAGGTAGTTGTAAGGGGAAGGTCAAAATGGGACAATGTGGAAACAAGTGAGGAAATGTTCTGATAGGCTGGCATTAAGTTTGCATTTTACTGTAGTGGAGGTTCTTACAAAGTGGGGAGCAGATATACATTGATTAGTATGGTATGCTTGTCATTCTGATATGTTCCCTCTATGGATCAAAACTAGTTTTATCCTGTGGGATGTGTTCTGTCTTCTCACTAAACCTCTGCAGATCAATTGTTTGTGTATTCTGGAAAAACCCTTCTCAAAAAGGAGCCTTTTCCCCACAAGTCCCATTGCAGGTAGTCATTTTGTTTTACTTAACTGGACTCAGAAACCAATAAATTATTTTTATATTAATAATTTAAGTAATAAGGCACCCACCCCAAACTACAGGCAGCAGTGCCCTCTGTTATCAGCGGTGTCCACACAGTAAGAGAAATCCTGTATGGAGTTGACTTGGTAGCCTGTCATTTAGGTGATACCAAACCGGAGCCCAAGGCCTTGCTTATGAACAACGCTTAAACCAGGCAGAGATCTAACCAAGGCACCAAGCCCCAGTGATGCAGACATTCACTCACAGACCCTTAAAAACCCATTTATTGGAAACCAAGAGATCTTTTGTTACAACACAAAGATATCTTACAAAATTTAGGAGAGAAACCTATGAGAAGGGTTACCACCCTTTTTTCCCCATGACCACTAAGAAAGCTACACTATGAGTGATGTACAATAACAAAGACAGTAAACTGGGACTCTGACTCTAGAAACACAAAGTGGGGGTGGGGGTAGGGAGGAAGCATTAAACTGTGTCGGGAAAGTTATGAAGGTGAGTACAGGCTGCCCAGTGTGTGCTCCTCCCCACTTCCTTCCTTCAGAGATTGCTATGCTGTTCCCAAGCTAATTTACTTCCAGCTGAATTTAGGACTTTTTTTCTGGCTTTTAAGTTTATAAAGGGAGTGGGTATGGGAGTTTAATTCAAACTTGACTTGAACCTGGGGGCCCTTAAACCATACTGATGACACCAATTTGAGGCTATCTAAAGAAAGAAATTTATAAATATACACAAAAGCAAAAACCTACCCCTCTCCTTAAAATGTATCCATTTTATATTATACAGGAGGAGAAAACAAACAAAAAATATTTAAATTCAAACAAATATACAGAATTTGATCCACTTATAAGTCCAAAATGTACTTTAATAATTTATAAAACAAAAACATAAAAGGGAACCGATTGGCTTTTGTGCCTTTACAAAGTAGGCTCTAATCTAACTTTCACATCTGCTAAAATGCACCAATTGACATACATTCATGGACTTAATACTGGGGCTCAAATTGCAGTTATACCTGGTGATTCCACTAAATATTATGTAAACATGTTACCTTTTATAATCTTAAGGAGTAACTAAATATAAAATAGAGGATGAATAGGTATGCCCCACATCAACCTTTATACTACTTTCTTGCATAAACTTCCCATGGTCATTATACCCATTGTGCTAAATTATCCCCAAATGGACATGGATGCTCTGAACCAGTAAGTATTAAATTAAAATTAAATTATCTTTGACAATTACATATTGGCTTGACAAAAAGAGATCCTATAGACTTCCCCATTAAATAGTTAATATAACCCAAAGTACATTAAAACATGGCCTTCATATTTGAACTTAACCTCTAAAATCTAGTTAGTAAAGGAAAGATTGTGTCTACTGCTTCTCTCTCTTTTTTATAAAGATACTTTATTTTTTAAAGATACTTATACAAATGTCACATAAAAAATATAGAGGATTCCCATATGCCCCGCTCCCCACACCTCCAACTTTTTACCACATTAACAACATCCTTCATTAGTGAGGTACACTGATTGCTATTAATGAACAATTTTGGAGCATTGCCACTAAGTGTGGATTAAAGTTTACATTGTAGTTTACACTCTCCCACCCAATTCTGTAGTTTATGGCAAGATTTATAATGGCCTGAATCTGTTGTTGCAATGTCATTCAGGACAATTTCCAAGTCCCAAAAACACCCCTGTATTATACCTATTTTTCCCTCTCCCTGCCCTCGGAACCTCCAGTGGTCACTGTCTCCATATTAGTGATATAATTTCTTCCACTGCAAGATTCACAATAAGTCTATAGTAGAATACCAGTAAGTATACTTTAATCCATAGTTCATTCTCCAATCCTGAGGATTCTGGGATGGTGATGTCCACTCCACCTCTGATTGAGAGGGGGCTGCAATCCCATGGGGCTGGTGGATGGGACTCTCTTGCTTGCAGCTGTAGACTCTCTTGGTTCCTTAGTATGGTAGTTACCCATCATCACCTCCTGGGTGAGACCAGTGAACTAGAGAGTAGGTGTTGCAACTCTGTTGAGATTCAGGGCCCAGCTTGTACATAGATAGCCCAAGGATTTAAATCTCTTGGATGTATACCTACCAACTCTAGTACTAATTATAGGTTCAAATAAATTGATAGAAGACCTATGTGCAGGAAAACCACAACTGAGTCCAACTCTGTCACCCTGGAAAGCATAAACTCCAAAGTAGAGTCCACATTCAAGGCACCAAACTCCTGAGCTATCTGCTTTGACTATAGTGTCTGGATGTCTGCAGAGCCCTCAGGAGCCCCATTATTTAGGGTAGTATCTACTTTGGCTATCTATGAGATCCTGCTGAAACGTGCATAAGCATAGCCTCCAGAATGACCTCCTGACTCACTTTGAAGTCTCTTAGCTATATAAACTCCTTTGTCTTTACCTTTCTCCCCTTTTGGCCAGTCTTTTTCCAGTTGCATTGGTAGTTGGTGCTTGGTAGTAATCTCTCAGTGCCAGGTAGGTTCATCCCCACTGGCCTGTTCTTGGCCTAGGAAAAATGAATGGTGGCTATGGCAGTTTGAGATTATTTGTGAATTCCAAAAATAGATATTGGATTATATTTGTAAACTGGTCTGTTCTTCTTGGCGTGATACCCTCTGATTGTTTTAAATTAAATCAAGGTTGGGGCTTTGATTTGACTACCTCATAAAGATGTCTAAATTGAGTTACTGCCCCCTTGATGTGGATATATAGGCAGATGCTTGCTCAGGGAGCACACAGAAAAATGAACCAGCAGAGAAGAGAGTTAAAGTTTAGATGCTGGGACCCCAGGAAGAGAGTGAGCCATTCCCCTGATAGTTTGCAGCTGCAAAGATCAGAGCCCTGAGCAGCTGAGCCTTGGAAAGAGACAAGCCCTCCTGCCTACAGCTGAGATTGGAAGAGTCTAGGACCACAGAGCCTTAAGAGGAAGGCTGAACCTTCAGACATCACCCACCAATGTGCTTCAACATATGGCAAATGAATTTGGTTGAGAAAGAACCTCCTATGGTATCTTGAGTTGGACTCTTTAGGGCCTTGTGACTGTAAGCTTTTACCCCAAATAAAGAACCTTTATAAAAGCCAGCAGATTTCTGGTAACTTTGCATCAACACCCCTTTGGCTGACTACTACAGTGACTCACAGTGGATTACCAAACTTTAATGCTGAGGATCCATCTATTAAGGCCCCATCTAATACCCATATTTTTAGAATTTTTAGAATTGCTGGTTCCATCTGATATAATAAAATAATAATATTTTATTATTATCAATTTGGCTAATATTTTCTGTTGAGGCCCATTTCAACAGCCTCCCAGCCTCAGTTTGTTTTAACCTCTGAAGAGACATTATGTACCTCTACCAGGTTATCCATAAAATCTTCATTTTATGGTTATAGCATGAAATCTTTACAGACAAGATCATACTTCATCCACATTTCTCCAGGAACATAGGTACGACAATGTACTGATAAAACTACTCTAAGGAGAATCATTTGACACACTCACACACTCATTAGGGACATACCAATACTCACAAAAGAGTTTACATAGAGGAGAAAGGTCAGTGCCCCACACATAATGCAAGTCCCTACTGCCTTGGTTAAATTCACAAAAATTATTTGGTAAACTGAGAGCTGTTTCATCCCTGCCTTGTAAAGAAACAGCAAGTGAACATCTCAGCAGCCCCAACATCTTTCAGCCTTTCTCAGGTTCTGGAGGTAACATAATCCTCATTTACAAATTTACTTGATCCCTTTGATGCTCTTATTTGCAATGATTCCACCTTGAATGGGGCTTCTCCAACAAAGGCTCTAAAACCTGTCCAAATACAAAATAACAAGCACTCCCATTCATGTCCTCAGAGATTTATTTTAACAACCTCTTCTCACGCCTCCTGGAATTCCTCAACCTTCAGTGGTGCCATAAGTTGCCTGAGGGTTTCTGCTCTCCTTGACTCTATTATATACAACATTAAAGTGGCAATTGTTGGCCACACACAATCAGAAACATCTGGTTAAGGAATGGAGAGATGCAACATTCCACTGAATGCCATCACTTAATAAGCAACATTCCACTGAGTGCCATCACTTCAGTGTATGAATTCTCATTGCTCTTCACTCAGTTAATCCCAAGGGGTTCCCCCATAACCAAGAGGTCAGGGAGGAGGGTGTCCTCTCCTAGCTCCATGGCATTTGACAAGGGTCTAAGGACAGGTAGGACACTACCTCCTGCTGGTGGAAGTTGACAGGGGGCCCGGATTTGGCTCCATCCTGTTTCAAGTAGGCTTGGCAATTGTGTTGAGCTTGTTGGGTGCTGCTTTCAAAACCCAATACATAATGGGCAGCTGGATACAGAGGATCACAGTCTCAGTGCCTGTGAGAGCCTCCATTTCAAGCAGAGATGCTTCCACATATACTAAGGTCAAAATACAAAGGCTTCACCGGGACACTCCTTATCATCCCCATCAGAATTCCAGACATTAGACATAGTGACCCATGCACATGTTTCACTTCTCAAGATACACAGTGCTAGGCTCTTGAAAAAAGCATTCAGTGGAACTTTCATCTCCTGATAGTCCCAAGCTGGTCTGCTAATCAAAAGACATAATTGTCTCTTCAAAGTATTCCTTTTTAAACTCTAGTCTAGCAAGTGGATACTAAATTGGTCTCTTTCTACTTCCACGCACTTTAATTTTGTTAAATTCTATACCTTGAGCCTTTAGATAGCTCACAGTAACTTCCTTAACTCCATGCATCCCCTTGCTAGTAATCAAGGGTCAACTTTAAGGCTTTTGTGTCCATTGTGATTTCATTTCCATTTTTACCACCTGCACTGACTCTCCTTTCCACTTCCAATTGTTTACCATTCTGTCCTCCCATAAAGGCTGCCTTCCTAAATGAAGGCAGTAATATATTATGACCTAGTTTTCATAGATTCTCCTCAGGGACTTCTACATACCCTCATGTGGGATACACAAGGAGATACTGTTTCAATTCTTCCCATTCCTAAAGCATTGCCAGATTTCTCAGATGTATAGGCTGACTGATAAATCCTACCTCCTCTTCTAACACTTTGCAGGAAATAGAAATTATTGCCCCAGGGCCAACACCAGAAATGGTGTAGAACCCCAAAAGAGGAGATAATACGGGGGCATTGTAAATGCCAGTCATATTAAAAAATGTTCAGAGAAAATTTTCAAATATTGCAGAAAATACTGCCCTTCTCCCACAGAGGATACCCTACCTGCCACTGGTAATGGTCATAATTCCTGGAAGTCAAATACAATTGCCCCCCCTATTACAATTACAGTTGTTCACTCTGGGTGTTTGGACTTTTTTTTGATGCACAACCCAATCTCACCTCCCAAGAGTGCCTATGGAGGCTAAATAATCAAATCTGTTTTCAGAACAATTGGATTTTTCAGGATAAAAAAATTGCCTAAAGCCATTATTCAGTTTTCTCAGGCCCACTTGCCACTGTATAGGGTTGGTTCAGAGCCTAGGTAGATTCAAAGAGACCTCACCCTAGGAAAATAAACCTGTACTACACGACTGTCCTGGACAGCCTGCATGCAAGACTAGTCACAAGGTCAAGTAATTGAGACCAAACACATCCTAGCCTAGGTAGCCCTTTGTAAACTTGCTTTCTGATACAATAAGTGGTAATTCTTTGTGATATCCCAAGTGTTTAAAAGGAAAAGACTACATGATCTCTAATTAGGGGTTACCTGGCTTAGTGTATTTAGTGAATGACTGAATAAGTCGGTCTTCACCTTTCCCCCCGTCTGAACCTCTGTCCTTGTACCTTTCCCAATATCTTGGATCCTTGGAGATGGAGGCTTTGTCTGTTCTAGTCCTTTCCAACTTGGTCTCATGATCAGAGTCATAAACCTGAACAAGGACAAGTCCAGCAGAATTACCTCAGACTGTATCAGTCTCTCCTGTTCTTGGATACTTCTGGTGTACTCCTGCTATATCTGGGCAACCCACTACCCTGTACAGTGCTGCCTGGCAGATTGGACCTGAAAATCTCCCTGCACTTGGCATTCTGTACCCTCTACTCAGGGCAAAGTCTTAGCCACAGATGAAGTTCTCTTTCCATCTGCCCCACCTTGTACCTGAGCTTAGTCAAGATAGGTGTTTATGGCCTGCTAATAAATGCTCAACAATTACCTGGTCCAGTGATTTAAGGTCCAGAGTTCTCATACTCCTAACATGCAGGTGGCAGGGAGACTGTGAGAAGAATGCTGAACCTCTCTATGTCTCTCAACCTAGGACAGCTGACCTGATCTCCTCTGCTCTCTAATCCATCCATCCATCCCTACTGTCATCTGTTTCCACAGCCTGATTCCGATCCAAATGAAAATCCATGCCTCTTGTGCTCACTTTGGTTCTCGGTCTCCTCAGGCTCGTGTCAGGTAAGACCTCCAGACTGTACTCCTCTCTGTCCACTTCTTGTAGTTGTCCTGTTTGAGTTCTTTAGATACAATGATCACAGCATAGTGGGAACAGGGGTATCTTTGTTGTCTGCACCCCCCAATCTAAGAGACTAGATATCCTAATCAGAGCTGGTTTCCAGTCTGGCATGCACCAATGCCAGGGGCTGTGGGAGGCTTAGGAAAGCATGAAGCACTTGAGTTCTGTAGAAGCAATTATAGTCACCCAGAAATAATAGGGGGAGGGCTGCTGAAGAAAGGTTGCAGTAGTCGGGAGGAGACATACCAAAGATATTACCGGGAATGAAATAAATGTTTGCTGCAGAATGGCTATGGGTTTAGGCAGGGGAGGACTTTAATACAACATTTAAGTTTCTGACAGGGATGCCTGGGAAGAAGGAGGCACCATTTAGCACGTTCGGGGAAAAGAAAATGTGCCTAGCTGCGGACAAACTGAATTAACTATGCCTATAGTATGTGACCCAAGAATGATATGAGGAGTCCAGATAGCTAAGTGAAGAATACGTTTGAAACTCCCATATTCTGAGCAGAAATCCATTTTTCTCTCTACTCCAGTTACCATTAACAAAAGTCTGGTGTATAAATGGTTGAGTAGTTGAATAAAATCCACAGAGAAACTGGAGGCTAGCTGTAGAATGGGAATCTCTGGACAAGAGTACAATGTTAAATTGACTGTCTATTCTCATCTGAGAAGGTTCCATCCTATACCTGTCTACTGATGTCTGTTTTGCTAAACAAGGCTAAGAAAAGGAAAACAAGGGCATTCAATGCATGCTCCCTGTTTCCACAACAAAATCCATACATGCTACTCATAGTGGAGCTGTGTTCGTGCCTATTTATGTTCATTTTCATCCATTTTCTGACGAGCTTCTTGTCTGCTTTCTGTTTACAGGAGAGGAAGCAGTATAATATGGAAATTACCTTACTGGTAGAAAAGTTCATTTTTTAAAATCCTGTTATTATCTTTGTGGCTCATAATTTATCTAGTGTAGTTAGTTTATCATGCATGAGATAATATTAAATTCTTCACAGTGTTCTTGTGAAGACTATGTAAAGCCTGTGGCACAGAGCTCTGCAGGCACAGAGTGGGTGTTTGACAATGGACAGTTTTCACTCGGCTGGTTCCAGGAGAAGGAAAAGTAAAGAGTGGAAAGAGTTGCTATAGGCCAGGAAAATGACAGCACCAGGGCTGTTCAGAGGAAAGAAAGAGACTCTGGAAAATGCTACCTCCATTCAATACTCCACACAGCCTAAGGCAGCACCACCAGGAGCCCAGTGATTTAGGCTGGATTCCCAAGGTAGATCTCAGGACTAGAAGTTGGCTCTAAGTAATTTGTTTAGGGTGTGATCCTGGGAAACAAAAGTGAGGCTGTGGTGAGGGTGAGACTCGAAATGGAGGAAAGACAAGAGAATGTGAGGCCTTGAGCAGGATACTGGTATGGACTACTAGGACTTGGTCCTAATGGGAACTTCTGGGGAACCATGTAAACTGGGGCTCAAGGTCATCCCAGCAAGGGCCTGGCAGGCCACGGGCTTCAACCACTGCCTTCTTTCCCTAACTGGTTGATATATGCCTGTTGGGTTGGTAAAATCTCAGGACTTTGTGCTATCTGTACCTGGGCTAAACAGGTTCCACAGGGGAGGAGGAAGCCTTCAGCAATGAGGAAGAGACCAGGCTTCTAGGGTGGAGTTTTCAGTGATGGAGCAGGGAGAGGACCATGGTGGTAAGAGAGGAAGAACTGCAAGACATCAACGCCATTTGCTATAACAGGTCAGGAGATGATCAGAGAGAGAATGTGACAAAATTACATTTCATTTAATAGTACTTTCTTTGAAGAACCATGAATGAAATATATTCCAGAAAGATTTAGAATACATAAAAAGTAAAATAATTGATCATGAAATTTAAAAGTCACATATTTGTGAAATTCACACATAGGAAATGCTTTTCTTCCAGAGCACATTCAAATGGAGTGTGTACATATAAGTTGAATGTAGTGGACCACCAGTTTGTGGTCTCTCTAAAAAGAAATCTAATCATTACAGAAAAATACACTGGGAAGACTACTGAAATGATTATTAAACAGATGAGCAAGAGTGGAAAGAAAATGGTGCTGCTCATTCCTATAGATTAATTATTGTTTCTGGAGCCCATAGTCTGTGTTAGATATTGTCCTGGACATGGGGGATGCTCTCTTGAGCAAAATGGACAGGCTCTGCCCCCTGGAGTAGGGAGTTATGCAGCAAAGACTCACAAAAAATAATTATCCCACTTGAAACTACATGATGAAGTAAGTTTCCAAAGGAGTGTGAGGAAAAACATGTACCAAGAAAATGAAAACAAAATGAAGGCAGGACCTGTTGATAAACTATTAGATGAAGTACCATCCAAAGACAAAACTATAAAGTGGAAAAAAATTATTACACAAGTATAAAAGGCATATTCCAAGGAAAGGCTATGTCACAACATGAATACTTTAAAGAACAAATATCTGAAATAAAACTGCAAAATCTCCTTATCATACTAATGTGTGTCTTTCATAATTTAGCAGAACAAGTAGTTAAAAAATAAGGACTAACAAATAAACATTTAATCCATTGGTAGAAAACATATATTCCCTTGTATCCATGAGAAATTTACAAAACATAATCCTGTGCTTGAAGGAAACCTTAATAAATTGCCCAAACTGGAGATTTTATAGCCACATATTCTATGCATAATGCAATAACATTGGAAATCTCAAGTAAAGTTTCACTTGTGAATTAAAAGACTCTTAATACTTCACCTGGATCAGAGTTGAAATCAACTCTACAATCAGAATTTATCCAGAAAGTAGTAAAAAGGAAATTACTTAACCCATCAAGTGTTGCAAAAAGAGAACTCAGGAAAATTGTAACTTTTTCTCCCTCCACTTGAGACATGGAAACGTCAGCTATCTCTTCTCTAACAGAAAAGCATGCACATTATCAATATGTGGGAAGGATTTGAAAACTTTGAAGGTCATATCATGCTTTCATTCCCTCCATTGGTGTTTTGTACAAGATGCCTTTCTGGTAGCACCAGCTTATTGGGGAGCAGTCATCAGATCATTTCGTCTCAGAAGTAGGCGGCTTGCTTTGCTGGGAGGCAGCTTTTTCCAACAGAAATCTTGGCAAGGGATGAATGAGGCAGGATGTTTATCCCAAATGCAGAATCCTTAGAGGAAATAATATTATTGACTTTAGTTATCTGAGTGGGGTATCTATCATTCAGCATTCTCCAGAAGAAAAAAAAAACAAAACAATAGGATATAGAGAGAGATTTATTTCAAGGAATCGGCCCACACAATTGTGGGGGCTGGTAAAAATGAAATCTGTAGGCAGAAAACCATAATGAAATAGATCTTGGTTCAGCCTAAGGGAGAACTTCCCAGAAATGGAATGGGCAAATGTGGATGATGCAGGAGGAACAACTTTGAGGCTCTCTGGGGTTCTGTGATTCCATGAAACATTCAAATGTGCTTGCAGGGGCCTGTCTTCTGGGTCACACATTTTCCAGGTCACTGGAAAACAGGTCACTTTTGATTGGTAGCAAAAACATATGGAGAAAAAAAGATGAAAGCTTTTTGGTGAAGAGGCCCAAATGAAATGATTAATAGGGAAGTGCTTTGTTAAGTGTAAGGGATAAACACATGGAAGTCATCAAGCTTAGAGAGGAAATCATTATGAATGTTCATTCTCCACACACAACACCAGAACACCGTAGGCTTGAGTAGGACATGCTGAAATGGTGTTTGCTCAGCTGTCTATTGTGCTTCTTCCCACAGGTCAGTGGGAGGTGATTGGGCCAGACAAGCCCATCCAGGCCTCAGCGGGGGAGGATGTGATATTCACTTGCTTCCTCACTCCTGAGACAAGTGCAGCGGCCATGGAAGTGCGGTTCTTCAGGAATCACTTTTCTGCTGTGGTCCACTTCTACAGCAATGGGAAAGAGCTAGAACATATGCAGATGCCGGCCTTTCGAGGGAGAACTGAGTTCCTGAAGGACTCCATTGTGAATGGGCGTGTCTCTCTGAGACTGAAGAAAATCACTCCCTTGGATGCTGGCCTGTATGGGTGCTCCTTCAGTTTCCAGACTTATTACCAGGAAGCCGTCTGGGAGCTCCAGGTGTCAGGTAAGTTGCTTATTTCAGAGAACTATAAAATAGTTGTCTTACAGAACCATCCCAGACTTTTTAAACAATTCGTCGAATGAGATTTTTTAAATCTTAAGTCATTTAGTTAGACAACAGATTCCTACAGTATCAGTTCATTCTGTCTTGTGTGTATAGTTCTAGTTTATTTTATCATGTGTAGATTCATGTATCCACCATGACATGAAGATCTAGAACTATCTCCTCATTATAAAGATTTCCATTGTGCTATCCTTTTATAGTCACAAATACTCCTTCCTCACCTCCCCAGTTTCATGGCAAATGCTAATCTATGCTTCAGCTCTAAGTAATCTGTGCTTCATCTCTATGATTTTTCCATTTCAAGAATGTTATACAAATGGAATCATACAGGATGTGATTTTTTTTTAAAAACTTATTACTTTGAAATATTTTTGGATTCACTATAAATTGGAAAAATAGCACAGAAGATCTTGTGTACCGTTCACCCAGCTTCCAATGACAACATTATGCATCATTACTCTAGCACATTATCAAAACCAAGAAATTGACATTGGCACTCAAAAATATTTTGATTTCACCTTTTCTGTTTTTTACCTTTCTAACCATTTTTAAGTGTATAATTCAGCAACATTACATAGATTCATGATGTTCTGTAACCACCACTACTATTTCCAGAAATTTTTCATCATCCAAAACAGAAACTCCATTGCCATTAAGCAGTAATTACCCATAACCATCTCCCCCAGCCTCTGGTTAGTGCTATTCTAGTTACTATCTCTATATATTTGCCTCTTCTAGATATCTCATTAAATAGAATCATACAGTATTACTTCTTTTGTGTCAGGATTATTTCACTTAGCATAAGTGTTTTCAAGGTTAATCCATGGTTTAATGTGTATCAAAACTTCATTATTTTATGGTTGATACAATTCCATTTTATGAATATACCATATTTAGTTGATCCATTCATATCTTTGGGGGAATGTGGGTTGCTTCCACCTTTTGGCCATTGTGAATAACAATACTATCAACATCGTTGTGGAAATATCAGTTTGAGTCCCTATATTCAATCTTTGGGTATGAATCTAGAATGGAATTACTAGGTCATATGGTAATTCTATGTTCAATATTTTGAGGAATTGCCACACTCCTCACAATGACAATGACTGTGCCATTTTACATTTTCATCACCAGTGCAAAAGGGTTCCAATATATCCACACCCTTGCCAACATTTACTTTTTCTTTTTTAAAATAATATCCACTCTAGTGGATGTGAAGTGGTGTCCAATTTTGTTTTTGATTTACACTTTCTTAATGAGTATTTTCGTTTCCTTGGCTGCTCATGCAAGTATTTACTAGCTCATGGTTTTGAGACTAGCAGAAAGTCCACATGAAGACATTATCAAGGAAATGCTTTCTTCCCAAAGACTGGTGTTCTCAGGCGGGCTGCTGATCATCCTTGGCCTTGGCTTCTCTATCACATGGCAATGCACATATAATAGATGTGCATTGCCTCTCCTGGCCTCTCCATTCTCTTCTTGGTTCTGCTGAATTTCAGCTTCTTGCTTCTCATGACTTTCTTTCTATCCATCTTAGTTTCATTCTGTTTATAAAATACTCCAACAATAGCATGAAGACCCATCCTTCCTGGGCCACACCTTAACTGAAGTAACCTCATCAAAAGGTCCTACTTATAATAGGTTCACTCCCACAGGAATAGATTAAGGTTAAGAATATATTTTTTCTGGGTACATACAGCTCCAAACCACAATACTGCACTTTCTGGACCCCAAAAAGACACGTTATTTCTATATGCAAAAAGCCTTCATTCCATCACAACATCCCAAAAGCCTTAAATAAGTTCAGTAACAATGCTAAGTACAAAGTCTCAGCAAAATTGGTTATGGGTGTGGTCTGTCGTGGGGTACAAGACCCCTCTGTCTTTGGATCTGTGAACCCTAGAAAACAAGTTATTTGCTTCTAATATACAATGGAGGTATAGGCATAGGATAAACATTCCCATTCTAATAATGAGGAATTGGAAGGAAAACAGGGGTTAATGGTCCCAAACAATTCTGAAAACCTGTAAGGCAAACTCCATTGGATTTCAAGGTCTGAGAGTCATCTATGGATTGATGTTTTGTCCTCTGAGCCTGTTAGAATGGCAGCTACACCCCCTATAAATGCTTGTGCAGTGACCATGCTGTTCTGAATACTGGGGTGAAGGCTCCACCCTCTTTGAGCATTGGGGTGGAGGTCAGGCACTCCTCAAACCTCAGGGCACAGGTCCCACCATCTCTGAGTATTGGGGTGGCAGCACTCTCCCTAAACAATGGGGCACAAGACCCACCCTTTCCAAGTGCAGGTGCAAACCTGCCCTTTCCACACACATGTGTGAGACCACTCTCTTAGTCCAAGGAGATTTATTTGGTTCAGACCTTGTCATCCATGGTTCCACTCTTGAAGTCATTCTTTCTTCAATTTTTCTCTTTTCTGTCCCTTTCAGTCCCTGCTGAAAGTGGTTCTGCTTATACACATTTCTCAAAAAACCTGTTGGTTTTACATGTAATTCACAGGAATCAAAACAATCAGATCCTTTCTGGATAACTGCATTTCGAATCCTGATTTCTTCCAAAATGACAGACTGGTTCCATGTACATTTAAACCTTCACATGAAGCACTATTCTCCAGGGGCTTACTTTCTGGAAACTCAAGGAGGTCCTGATAGAGCCACTTCTGGCCCTTGTCTCAGAGCTTACTCTCTGGATAGGCCCACTATTTTCCAAATCATCAACTTCTGGTTTCTTTGTGGTTAAGAATACAGATTTCAGGTTATTGCTTTTCTCTTACATTTTACTATAAGCTGCAAGGAGAAACCAGTCTGCATTTTCCACACTTAGCAAGGAACTCTCCTCAGCTAAATATTAAAGTTCATTACTTTCAAGTTCTGTCTTCCATCTAATATCAGAACTCAGATTTGCCAAGTTTTCTGCCACTTTAAAACAAGAACTGCCTTCTTCCAGTTTCCAATAGCACATTCATCATTACTTCTAAGGCCACCTATATGCCCACATTTTTACGAGCAGTCTCTCCAAAGAAATCTAGGCTTTTTCTACTAAGCACCTTACAATTCTTCCAGCATTTACTTATTACCAGATTCCAAAGCCATTTCCACATTTTAGTATTTGTAGGAGAGTAGTAACCCACTCTCCTGGTACTAAAATCTGTTTTAGTTTCCTTGGCTGCACAAGAAAATACCATGGATTGGGTTGGTTTATACAGTGAGAATTTGTTAGCACTTGTTATTAGAGCCTGGAAAAAAAGTCCAAATCAAGGCATCATCAGAGTAATGATTTCTTCCCAATTACTGGAGTTCTGGAACTGGCTGCCTGTGATCCTTGGTCCTGGGGTCCTCTGTCAAATGGCAATGCACATGGCAACCTCTCCTGGTCTTTCCTTTCTATTCTGGGTTCCACTGACTTTCAGATTCTTGCTTTCTGAGACTTTCCTTCTTTTGTCTAGATTTAATTCTGCTTATAAAGGACTCCAGTAATAGGATTAAGACCTGTCCTGAATGCTTTGAGCCACATCTCAACTGAAGAAACCTTGTTAAAAGGACCTACTTACAATGAAAACACACCTAAAGTAATGGATTAAGTGAAAGAACATGTTTTTCTAGGGTACATAGCTTTAAATCACCACAAACACTATCAGGTGTATTTTCCAAATAATTTCTATGATCCTTTATGTTGTCTTTATACTTTAATGATGAAGTCCTTTGATGCATAAAATTTTCATTTTGGTGAAGTAACATTTATCTATTTTTTTTCTTTTGTTGCTCATGTTCTTTTTCATGAGGTCTAATAAACTACTGTCTAACTGATGATTCTGAAAGAGCATCCTTATATTTACTGCTAGGAATTTTATAGTTCTGGCTCTTATATTTAGGTCTTTCATCCATTTTCAGTTAATTTTTGTAAGTAGTGTGAGATAGGGTACCCCCTTATTATTTTGCATAAGGATATTCAGTTCTCCCAGCATCATTTATTAAAAAGACTATTCTTTCTCAGTTGATTGGACTTAGTACCCTTGTCAAAAATGAATTGGCCATAGATGTGAGGGCCTATTTCAGAACTCTCAGTTTGATCCATTGGTCTACATATCTGTCCTTATGCCACTACCATTCTCTATTGACCACTGTATTGTAATAAGTTTTACAACTCAGAAGTGTGGGTCCTCCAACTTTTTCTTTATAAAGATGATTTTGGCTATTTGGGGTCCCTTATTGCTCCAAATAAATTTGATGATAGACTTTTTCTTTTCTGAAAAGTAGGTTGTTGGAATTTTGATTAAGACTGCATTGAATATATTTTTCTGAGTGGAACTGACACCTTGACAATATTTAATCCTTAAAAATGTCCTTCTATTTATTTAGGTCTTCTTTGATTTCTTTTAGAAATGTTTTATAGTTTTCCATGTATAAGTCCTGCAAGGAGAAACTGGGTTGTACTTTCCAAACTTAACTTGAAAAGTCCTCAGCTAAATATCAAGTCCACTGCCTTCAAGTTCTGCCCTCCATCTGCTCAACTTTGCCATGTTCTTGGTCACTTTCAAATAAGGATTACCTTTCCTTCAGTTTCCAATAAGACATTCATCATGTCTTCCTAAGGCCTCATCAGAAGTACCTTTAGCATCCATATTCTACCAACAGTCTCTCCAAAACAATCTAGGCTTTCCCTATCAAGCACCTCAATACTCTTCCAACCTCTATCCAGTATCTAATTCCAAGGCCATTTCTACATATTTTATATTTGCAATAACACTACCCCACTTTCCTGGTACCAAAATCTTGTTTTATTTTGCTTGTCTGCTCAAATACCATGCAATTGGTTGTCTTAAACAATGGGATTTTATTAGCTCATAATTTTGAAATTAAAAGAAAATCCAAATCAAGGTGTTATCAAGGTAATGCTTTCTTCCCCAAGACAGGTGTTCTGAGACAGGCTGTCAGCCATCCTTGGTCCTTGGCTCCTCTGTTATATCTCAAATGCCAATGGTGGCCTTTCCTGGTCTCTCCATTCTCTTCCAGATTCCATTGAATTTCAGCTTCTTGCTTTCTGTCACTTTCTGTCTATCATTCTGAGTTTCTAGTGATAGGATTAAGACTCATATGGGGCCATACCTTAATCGAAGTAACCTCATCAAAAGGTCTAATTTACAATGAGTTCTGTAATGGATTAAGTTTAAGAATATGTTTTTCTAGGGTACGTACAGCTCCAAATCACCACAATGAATAATGAAAGTAAGCATCTTTTCATGCTTAGTGTCCCTTTGTACATCTTCTTCAAAGAAAAGCTTATGAAAGTTCTTTGCTCATTTTTTTAATTCAGTTGTTTGTTTGTTGAGTTTAGGGGTTCTTTATATATCTGGATACTAATCCCTTACCAAATATATAATTTGCAACAACTTTCTCCCATTCTGTGTGCTGTCTTTTCACATTCTTTATAATGTCCGTTGATACACAAAAGGTTTTAATTTTGGTGAAATCCTTTTTTAGCTATTTTTTTTCTTCTATTGCCTGTGCTTTTGGTGTCATAAATTATTGCCAAATTCAAGGTCATTGGGGACTTTCCTCCATTTTATTCTAAAAGTCTTACAGATTTAGCTCTTAATTTAGCTCTTAAATTTAGATCTTTGGTCCATTTTGAGATTTTTTTTTTTTAATATGTTGTAACTCCATCTTCACTCTTTTGCAGGTAAATACCCGATTTTCCCAGCACCATTTGTTGCATAGATTGTATTTTCCCCATTAAATGGCCTTGGTGCCCGTCAAAAATAAATTGGCTGTAGATGTATGGGTTTATTTCTTGACTCTCTATTCTATTTCATTGGTCTATATATGTCAGTCCTTGTGCCACTGTCACTGTCACATGGTTTTGATTACTGTAGCTTTGGGGCAGGTTTTTTTTTTTTAAGTATACATTTTCTTCCTTTTTTTGATGATTTTTTATTCCCACCCCCGAGATGGCACCCTTGTCTGTCTGTTCATCATTTGGAGGCACCAGGAACCTATCCCAGGACAGCCCACGTGGAAGGCAAGTCCACAACTGCTTAAGCCACTTCCACTCCCTGCTGGTTGCAGCATCTGCCACTGCAGCAATTGCTTGTCTTCTTTAGTAGGCACTGGGAACCAAACCTGGGACCTCCCATGTGGGAAGCCGCCCCCTATAGTGAAATTCCAAATGAATTTTAGAATGGGTTTTTCTATTTCTGCAAAATATACCTCTGGATTTTGGTAGAGATTATACTAGACCTATAGCTTACTTGAGTGTATTGTCATTTTAACAATGTTAAGTATTCTGAGCCATATTCATGGGATGTCTCTTATTTATTCTGGTCTTCCTTAATTTCTTTCAGCAATGATTTGTACAAGTCTTTCATGTACTTGTTTAAATTTATAAAGGTTTCGTCATTTGATGTTATTGTTTTCTTAATTTCTTAATTTTATTTTCAAATTCTTCATTGCTTCTGTATAGAAATACAACTGATTTTTCAGTGTTGAGTTTGTGTCCTTCAACTTTGTAGAATCCATCTATTATTTAAAATAAGTTTCTTTTGTGTATATTCTTCAGTGTTTTCTACATACAATGTCATGTCATTTGCCAGCAGAGGTCATTTCACTTCCTCCTTTACAATTTGGATGCCTACAATTTATTTTTTCCCTTACTGCTGTGGGTAAAGCTTCTAGTACTATGTTGAATAGAAGTGGTAAAAGGAGTGATATCATCAGGATAGCAGTGAGACATGCTGGTTTATGTCCCTACTTAGAAACAGAAATCAAAAGGGCAGAATGAAATTCACAGGACTCTAGAAGATGATGTCTATTAAAGAACAAATGAGCAAACACTGAATTGGATGCAAAACACCAACAACAATAGGGGAATGACAGAACAAATTTTTACCCCTCTCCCATGTTTGGATATGTGCAGCAGTTTGTGCAACTCATGCCAGTAGCCCAGCTGCCTGTACACATTCAAGTGCAGGTCTCTGAGAGTTGGTGGATTGACAGCAGCAGCTCTATATCCTGAACAGACTTAAGTGAGGTTCCCTGATGCCCAAACCACCCATAGTGGCAGTTTGACGGTATGCATATATTTCTACTATATGTCCCTGAGACCTGATTACTGGTGCTCCTAAACAAAGATATTGTATGTCTTTGTAAACTGACCCCACTGGCTCTATGAAAGATAGACTCAGGGAGCTGGTTTGAGTCCCCTAACCTATAAGTCACCTATGCAGAAAAGTGGCACAGAAAGAGAAAATTGAGAAGCAAAACCACAGAACAGGCTCAATACTGAAAGTTTGAATGAAAAGGCAGGGCAGAGTACTGGAGTGGAGCTATGCTAACCATAGATAAAGGGAGGAAATATTCTAATAAAAATGAAAAGCACAGCCCTGAGAGGAGAAGATGGGGAGTGGAATTGCTTTTTTAGGGAGGAAACAGCTGAATATACTGGGGAATTCTTGAAAGCTACTGCATATGCCCAGGCAAAACCCAGACACAGAGAGAATTGAGAAAAACTTATCGGTTAACCATGGCTTCTCCTAAAAGTTAGTATAAACTGGGCTGAGCAATAAAAAAGAGCCTCAGCACCCAGTCAATCTACAGTAAAATTTAAGATTTAAGGAAGACGGAGAATCTGACTTCTAGAGTTGGCACATCAAAATAATCAAGTTATTGAATAATCAACTTCAATAAAAGTTCACGAGATATACGAAAAAACAAAACAAAACAAAACCAACAACCAGGAAAAGATGGCCCATTCAAAGGAACAAAATAAAACAAGAAAGGAAGCCCAGATATTGAAACAACAAATTAAAGACATTAAGTCAATTATCCTAAATAAGTTCAGAGATCTAAAGGAAAGCATGGACATAGAACTAGAGGAAATCAAGAAGATTGATGTATGAAATTTTTAAAAAGAACTAATTTTTTATGGATGAAAAAGCAATAATGGAATTAAAAATACCTAGATGCATTCAAGAACATATTTTGACATGCAGAAAAAGAATAAGCAAACTAGAAAATGAGACAATCGAAATCATGCAGTCTGGAGAACAGATAAAGAAAGGAATGAAAGAAGTGAGAAGAGCCTAAGAGACCTGTGGGACAGCATGGAGCATGATAACATATGCATTATGAAAGTTTCAAAAGGAGAAGAGAAAGAGAAAGGAGCAGAAAGGGTATTTGAAGAAGCAATGACCAAAAAATATCCTTAGGTTGATGAAAGACATGAATGCAGACAACCAAGAAGCTAATGAACTCCAAATAAGATAACCCCAAATAGACCTGCCCAAAAGACATATTATAATCAAAATGCCAAATGCCAAAGAAACAGAAAGAATTCTAAAGTGCAAGGAATAAGTGATTTGTCACTTACCAGGTATCCTCAATAAGATTAAGTGCCAATTTCCAATTCTATACGTGGCAAAACTGTCCTTCAGGGAACACTTTAGACATTTCCAGATAAAGAAAACCTGAGAGAGTTCATCACTTGAGGAATATTATAGGGAATTATTCTGGTTGAAAGGAAGGGAAGTTTGGAAAATTTGGAGCTGTGTGAAGAAATAAAGATCACCAATTAAAAAACTATATGGGTAAATACAACTGCCAGTATTATTGTATTCTTGGTAAGTAAATCTACCTTTTATGCTTTTTATTTCTTTTTTTTTAAAGATTTATTTATTTATTTATTTCTCTCCCCTCCCACCCCACCCCGGTTGTCTGTTCTCTGTGTCTATTTGCTGCGTCTTCTTTGTCTGCTTCTGTTGTTGTCAGCGGCACGAGAATCGTGTTTCTTTTTAAAATATGGAACGCTTCATGAATTTGCATGTCATCCTTGCACAGGGGCCATGCTAATCTTCTCTGTATCGTTCCAATTTTAGTATATGTGCTGCCGAAGTGAGCACTGCTTTTTATTTCTTACCAGATTTAGAATACAAATGCATAAGAAATAACATATTTCTAGTTACAAGCACACAAAATATAAGAAGGTAATGCATGATAAAAACACCATATGGGGGGAACACAGAGATATAGAAACAAAGACTTTATATCTATTGAAGTTAAATTGGTATCATTCCAGATTAGTTAGTTATAGATTTAGGGTGTTAAATATATAACTCTTAGTAAAAAGAAAGAACATATTGTAAATATAATCAGAAATGTAAATGAGGGGAACTTATCCATTACACTAAAAAATATCAACTGTACAAAAAAGGCTGCAGTGAAGGAAATGAGTGGTAAGAAAGGGACAGATATACAAAAACACAAATTACAGTAGTGATTTCATCAGGATGGTGACAAAGTCATCCCTGGGAAAGTTTCCCCTAATTAAAGGTCAAGTCCCACTTGCTTGGAACTATGGAGGATGATAGAGAGTGGAGAAAGACTCCACAAATGCTGAATCAAAGAAAAAGTAATACCACAAAAAAGAAGGTAGACCTGCACCTCAGATCTGCCATTCTGAAACTCTCCTCCGCACTTGGCTCAGGGTAGCTTAAGAGGCACTCAGCAGCAGCACTTCAACCCAGCCACACCTGCCATGATCACAGACCACAAAGCCATTTAAGCAGCCCTTTAGCAACCCATGTACATTCAGGCACAGGCATTCAAAGCCACAAAGACCCAGAGCAGAGACCAAGCGGTCAGGAAGTGGGTGCATAGAAAATGTGTCCCAGAAACAAAGGAATTCCGCAGCAGAACTGTTAGCAAGCATTGCATATACCCAAACCAGTCTCTAATTATTTCTGCACTTAAACAAACAAACAAACAAAAATCGGTGGTTTTGAAAACACTGACAACATCTGGCTCCCTGGATCAGAATACCCTAACTTGGATCAGAGGCAGAAAAGCCCCAAGGCAAAAAGAGAAAATTGAACTGTTGTAAGGCAGGGAGGGTCCCAGCACTAAAAATTCCAATGAAAAGGGGAAAAAGAGAAGCAGAACATGAGAGAGGAGTTAAGCAAATCATAGCTACTTGAGAGGCAAATCTGCACAAAAACTAACACATCAGCATAGGATCCACAGGAAAAGAACAGAGGAAAGAGAATATTCTCCTGGAGGT
Organism: Dasypus novemcinctus; assembly: GCF_030445035.2. Taxonomy (NCBI): domain Eukaryota; kingdom Metazoa; phylum Chordata; class Mammalia; order Cingulata; family Dasypodidae; genus Dasypus; species Dasypus novemcinctus. Next base: position 193,729,419 of record NC_080674.1, on the reverse strand, counting down.
AAAACTATTGCATATAAAAAGGCAATCTTAAAAGCTGTACCACACGCCCTGGGGAAGAAATATTTGTGGAATACCTGAGAAAATCTAAATAGTTAAACAAGGTATGCTCTAAAGATTGAGTATAGGGCAACAGACTTGGCACAGTGGTTAGGGCGTCCGTCTACTACATGGGAGGTCTGCAGTTCAAACCCTGGGCCTCCTTGACCCGTGTGGAGCTGGCCCATGTGCAGTGCTGATGCGCACAAGGAGTGCCGAGCCACTCAGGGGTGTCCCCCGCATAGGGGAGCCCCACGCGCAAGGAGTGCACCCGTCAGGAGAGCCGCCCAGCGCGAAAGAAAGTGCAGCCTGCCCAGGAATGGCACCGCCCACACTTCCCGTGCCGCTGATGACAACAGAAGCGGACAAAGAAAAAAGACACAGCAAACAGACACAGAGAACAGACAACTGGGGGAGGGGAAGGGAATTAAATAAATACATAAATCTTTAAAATAAATAAATAAATAAAGATTGAGTATAAGCTGGACCAAGCATTGATGAACAGCCTTAACACACAACCAATCTACCACAAACCCCTAGGCAAGAGGGAGAAACTGACTTTCAGAGTTACCACTCCCAAATAATTAGATGGCCAGACATGAGCAAGAGATCACAAGCAATACCAACAAATAGGAAGGTATGGCTCAGTCAAGGGAAGAAATTAAAACTTCAGAGAAAACACAGACTTTGGAACAAATAATCAAAGCAGGTCAAACAAATCTCCTAAATCAATTCAAGGAGTTGAAGGAAAATATGGATAGAAATAACATAAATATGGATATAGAACTAAAAGATATTAAGAAGACAATGTGTGAACAAAAAAAAGAATTAGAAAGTTTAAAAAACAAAAAAGAGAACCTACAGAGATGAAAATAAAAATAATGGGTATTAAAATGTACTGTAGGCATACAACAGAAGATCTGAACAAGAAGAAAGAATCAGCAAACTAGAAGGCAGTACATTCAAAAACATACAGTCTGAAAAGCAGAAAATAAAAAAAAATGAGAAGAGTCTAGGGACCTGAGTGACAGCATGAAGCACCTCAACATATGCATCATGGAATCCCAGAAGAAGAGAAGGCAAAAAGGGTAGAAATGATATTTGACGAAATAATGGCCAAAAATTTCCCAACTCTTACAGAAGCTATAAATGTGCATGTCCAAAAAGCATAATGTACTCCAAACAGGATAGATCCTAATAAATTTATTGCGAGACACATACTAATCAAAATTTAAAACACCACAGATAAAATAGAGAATTCTAAAAGCAACAAGAAAAAAGTAATTCATCACATGCAAGGGATCCTCAGTAAGACTTAGTGAAAAGGCAGTGACCTGATATATTTAAGGTATGGAAAGAAAAACTGCCAACGAGGAAGACTTCTGGAAAAGATGACAGAGTAGGGTGCTATGGGACTCACTCCTTTAAAAATAGCTAGTGAACTGGCAGATACTGTTTAAAACAATTATGCTGGGGCCAGAGAACCACTGGTTCTGGAGGCCAGAGAACCACTGTGCAGCATCCAGGGAAGAGGGGGATAAATAGACGGAATGTGCAGTAAAAAACTAAATAACTAGTTCTGCAGCAGAGACTGGCACCCACTGCCCATCCTCAAGGCAGGGTGCCTTGGGTCTGGTCTCTGATTGGCTGCTGCAGATGGAGAAAGATGTAGAAGCCCTCCACTTCAAGTATGGGGAGGGTCACCACTAATCACTACTTTTGACTGGCAAATTTTGAGTACTGGGTCCTGGCTCTGAACCAGTGTTTTAGCCCATCCCCAACAGGGATCACCACAGTCACTGTTTCAACATTGCCCCTGACACGAGCAGAGCTGGTGGAGATTGAAAAGACACACTGCCTCCTTAGGGCACTGGGAAGCAATTTGCAAAGAGCACCATCTTCTGGGCAATCCAGGAAAGCACAGATTTGGGGAGCTGACAGAAAGTCTTTTTGGCATCTTTCCTGACCCTTTCTCCAGGACCTTTTAGAACTGGTCTGCAACCCTGTTTTGATTGGAAAATACTGACTTGAGAACGTCCTTGCTAGGAGATAATCTTCCCAGAATTTGCAATCCAGGTAAAAGCCCCTAGAGGCAATTTAAGGAGATTAAAAAAATAAAATAAAACAACTATGGAGGAAAAACAAAAACAAAGAGAACAGATCAAGATTCTCAGAAGGAACAGAAGAAAGAAGCTTCCTCCTGGAGGTAAAACACTTGCACAAATAGAGAAATCTTAAAAGTTGTTCCCCATGCCCAGGGCAAGAATCAGATGTAGAAGTGTTAAATAAATCTAAACATTAAATATGGGCAATTCTAAAAGTCTAGAATAAGTTGAACCAAGTATCAAAGAACCTTAACACTAGGCCAATCAACAAATAAACCTTAGGTAAGATAGGAAAAATGACCATTAGAGTAAACTCATCAAGATAATTAGATGCCTAGACATTAGCAAAAAATTACAAAGTATACTAAGAATGAGGAAAATATGTCCCATTAAAAGGAACAAATTAAAAAATCAGAGGAGATACAGAATTTGGAACAACAAATCAATGATGTTCAAACAAATCTAGATTAATTCAAGGAGATAATTCAAGGAGATGAAGGAAAATATGACTAAAGAGTTAAAGGATAGTAAGAAAACACAAGGTGAGGTAAAAAAGAATTTGACAGTATAAAAATAAACGTAATGAAAATTATGGGAATTTGCTTGAGCCACAGCCACTTCCTGCCTAATTGTATTTTTAACCACAATCCTTAGGCACTGCAGGCAGAGTTCACTGAGTTGCACTGTCAGCCATTTTATCCTCTAGCTTTCCTTCAAGCATATATGACCCAAAGCTTCCCCTTTCAACCATTTCACACTTAACACTTCATCAACATTAATTATACTCATACTGCTGTGCCACCATCACTTCTTTCCATTGCCAAAGTGTTACAATCAAGTTGATTATAAAATCTGGCCAGATTAAGCATTTACTTTCCAATCTCCACTCCCCTTCTATCTCCTGATAATCTATCTTTCTGATTCCACCTCCATGAGCCTGCTCAGTATCCTTAGTTCATATCTGTGAGATCATGCAATATTTGTACTTTAGTGATTGGCTTATTTCACTCAATATGAGGTCCTCAAGGTTCATTCATGTGGTTGCATGCATCAGTACTTTGTTCCTTCGTACAGTTGAATAATATTCCATCATATGTTTATACCACATTTTGTTTATCCATTCATCTGTTGATGGACAATGGGGTTGCTTCCATCTTTTGACTATTGAGAACTGTTTTTTTTTTGTTTTTTTTTTTTATTGACTTTGTAATAATATTACATCAAAAATATATATGTGAGGTCCCATTCAACCCCGCTCCCCCACCCCCCTTTCCCCCCCCCCCCCGACAACACTCGTTCCCATCATCATGACACATCCATTGGATTTGGTAAGTACATCTTTGGGCACCTCTGCACCTCATAGTCAATGGTCCACATCATGGCCCATACTCTCCTCCATTCCATCCAGTGGGCCCTGTGAGGGTTTACAATGTCCGGTGATTGCCTCTGAAGCACCATCCAGGGCAGCTCCATGTCCCAGAGACACCTCCACCTCTCATCTCTTCCTGCCTTTCCCCATACCCATCGTCCACCATGTCCACTTTTCTCAATCCAATACCACCTCTTCTATGAGAACTGTTTTTTGACAAGTCTTCCAAGTCCACTCACCTGGGAGAGAACAGTCTCTTCAACAAATGGTGCTTGGAGAACTGGATATCTATAATCAAAAGAATAAAAGAGGACCCCTAACTCATACCTTATACAAATATTAACCAAAATGGATCAAAGACCTGAATAGAGCCAGGACCATAAAAATCCTAAAAGAAAATTTAGGAAAGCATCTTCAGTATCTTGAGGTAGGCAGTGATTTCTTAGTCTTTTGTTAAAGTATGAGCAATGAAAGAAAAAATAAGAAAAAGGCACCTCCTCAAAATTCAATACTTTTGTGTTTCAAAAGACTTTGTCAAGAAGGTGAAAAGGGAGCTTACTTAATGGGAGAGAATTTTAGGAAACCATATGTCTGATAAGCATTTAATATACAGAGTATATAAAGAAATCCTACAACTCAACAATAAAAAGACAAATGACCCAATTAAAAAATGAACAAATATGTGCTCACTATACTAAATCTAGTGAGCAGACTCATGAAGGTAGAGTCTAGAAGATAGTGTGGGAGTAGAGAATGATGAGCTGGTGCTTAATCTGTACGGAATTTATAATTAGGTTCTTTGTAATACCTTGGAAATGGACTGAGGTGATGGTGATGCAGCACTGTGAACATGGTGTATATATTGCTAGAAGGAAAGCTAGAGGATAAAAAGGGGGATTGTACAACATTGAATACTGTGGTTTCCAATGATTCTGCTTAATAATACAGATATAAGAATGTTGTTTCAGGATCTATAACAAAGGTATGTCACTAGTACAGGGTGTTGATGATGGGGTGGTATATGGGGGGAAATGCACTTAAAGCATATTTCAATGGGGTATAAATGTATCCTTGTTGCCAAAGTTATGTTTTCTAGATAGAGGCTCCCATAGTAGCTAGAACACATATTAAACTTTCCTCCTGGGGAAGTTTTGCTATTTTATCAATTAAGATGGCAAAATTTCTGGAACATATAAGCCCTGTGTAATAATAATGAAACTAAGCCTAATTATAATTAATGCCTAAGAGTTACTTCCTGAAAACATTGTTACTCAAATGTGGCCTCCTTCTAAGCCAAACTCATCAAATAAACTCACTACTTTTCCTCTAGCAAGGGACATGATTCCTAGGGATGAACTTCACTGGCACTGAGGGATTTTTACCAAGTGTACACTAGTGATGTATTTGGAAAAAGACCTTGACTAAAAGGGGGAAATATTGCATAAAATAGAGTTTTATGGCTAAGAAATTTAAAAGAGAGTACAGGAGGTCATTCCAGAGGTTACACTTAGGTCTCAGGAAGATTTCACAGACTGCCACAGTAAACAAAGCTTCAAACAAAAGTGCCACCAAGGGCTCTAGGTACATCTGGACACCATAGGCAAGGTAACAGCTGCATGAAATCAACATCCCCTCAGAAGGCCCTATCTGGGACTAATATGAAAATTTATTTCCCCAATATAACATAGTTATACTCATTTATAATTTCCCTAATCATGATTCTCCTAATCCTTTCACCTGAAACTGTAATTCTCAATGTACTTGTTAATGATATTATATTTCTTAGAGACTTAAATCTTTGAATTGTTCATATGTAAATTGAGCTCTCAAACCCAGCAGACTTGCAGCCAACTTCTACACTCTAGTTCTTTGGGCTTGCCTTGAACAATCTACAAAACGATGATGATGAACCAGTCCATCCTCAAATCAAGGAGTATCTTCAACTGCAAGCAAAACAATTCCTTTCCTCTACCCCATAACATCATTGTCCCTTCTCAGTCTAAAGCAGTCAATCTTAGTCCCTCAAGATTGAGGAATTAACAAAAATAATGAGGAGTGTAACCACAGATCAAAGTAGACTAATTGTTTTTGTAGGTATTATCTTGTGTTAATGGAGTAACTTGTAACATTAATATAAGATAAAATAAGTTAACATTATAATTATAAAAATAGGCTATCATTAGTTGTTACAAATGTTCTACGCAAATGTAAGTTGTTGGTGGGGTGGTGTATGGAAATCTTATGCTTTGTGCATGAGTATTCGGTAAACCCACAACTTCTATAATAAATTTTTAAAATTATAATTTGTAAAAGACTTGAATAGACATTTTTTCAAGAGGCTTAAAAGTGCATGGAAATATTTGCTTGACCTCACAATCTATTAGAGAAATACAAGTCAAAACCACAATAAGATATCATGTCCCACCAACTAGAATGGCCCCTGGGTTAGGCAGAGTTCTCTAAGGAAACAGAACCTACAGTAGATATATACAAATAGTACGAAATTTCATTACTCCAAAAAGAAAAGCCTGCTTATACCGCTCTACTGTTGACTGTTAGCATTGGTGTGGTATATTTGTTACACTTGTCTCACACAACTGTGGTGATGCACAAGTCCAAATGCTGTAGGGCAGGCTGCAAGCCAGGGACTCCAGTGAAGGTCCTTGATGAGTTCCCCAGGAGATGCTGGCTCTCTGAAGGAGAGATGGAAATTCTCTTTCTAAATGAGGAAATCACTTCTCCTTGTAAGACCTTCAACTGACTCGATGAGAAATAACTCATTGCTGACAACAATCTCCTAAGTTCAATGTAGATGTAATCAAGTCATATATGCAATTGACTCACGAATGAGATATCCTTGTATTACAATTAGCCCAGTGTTTGCTTGACCAAACAACTACTGGGCACCATTTCCTGGCCAAGATGACACATCCTAACCATCACAGCCATTATTAAAAAACAAACAAACAGAAAATTAACAGTGTTGGAGATGGTGTGAAGGAAGAAGAGCAGTCATTTGCTGTAGGTGGGAATGTAGAATGATGCAGCTGCTGTGGAAGACAGTTTGGAAGTTCTTAATATAGAATTGTCATAGATCTGGCAATCCCTTCTTCATATATATACAAAGAAGACCTGAAATCAGGGGATGTGAACAGACGTTTGCACATTGATGTTTATATTTGCACATAGATGTTCATGATTGTCAAAAAATGGAAACAACCTAGGTGTCCATCAACTGATGTATGGACATACAATATGTGATATATACATATGAAGGAATATTATGCAAATGTAAGGAGGAATGAAGTCCTATGCATATGACAAGATAGGTGAACCTTGAGGACATTACATTGAGTGAAATAAGCCAGATAAAAAGGACAAATATTGTGTGAGCAGACTAATTTGAACTAACTATAATAAGCAAACACACAGAGTTAGAATCTAGAATATAGGTTACTAGGAGATAGAAGGAGGGTAGAGAATGGGGAGCTGATACTTAATTTGAACAAAATTTCTAATTAGTTTGATTAGGTGATTGTGAATGTTTTAAATGGATAAAGGTGATGTAGTACCTTATTGTGAGTATAATTAACAGCACTGAATTATTTCTGTGGATGTGGTTGAAAGGGAAAGTTTTGGTTTATGTATATTACTAGAAGGAAAGCTATTGGATAGAAGATGGGACTGTATCACACAGTGAACCCTGTTGTGGACTATGGCTGTGGTTAATAGTAAAAATATAAGAATGTTCTTTCATGAACTAGAACAAATGTGTGTCATTAACACAAGGTGTTAATAGTAGATTTGGTATATGGGAAAATTACTCCTAATGCAAACAGTGGACTATAGTTAATAGTAATATTTTAATATTTTTTCATCAATTGTAACAAATGTACCACACCAATGCTAAGTGTCAATCATAGAAAGTTATAAATAAAGGGATATAAGTGTTTTTTTTCTTTTTAGAGTAATGAAAATGTTTTAAAATTGATCGTGGTGGTGAATGCAGAACTCTGGTTATACTGAGAGTGAGTGATTGTACACTTTATCTAGACTGTATGAAGATGGAATGTGAGTATATCTCATTAAAATGGCTTATAAATTTTTGGGATGCTATATTAGTCAGTCAAAGGAATGCTGATGCAAAATACCAGAAATTAGTTGGGTTTTATAAAGGTATTTATTTGGGATAGGAGCTTACAGATACCAGGCCATAAAGCATAAGTTACTTCCCTCACCAAAGTATATTTTCACATGTTGGAGCAAGATGGTTGCTGACATGTGCAAGAGTTCAGGCTTCCTTGGTTCCTCTCTTTCCAGGGCTTGCTTCTTTCCAGGCTTAGAGTTCCTCTCTTTTCAGGGCTCCAGCTTAAGGCTCAAGCATCAAACTCCAACCTCAAAACTCTAACATCAAAAACCCTCAACTCACTCCTTTGCCATATTTTTTTAAATCTCTGAGTCCTTACCCCTTGGTGGGCACAAGAGGTTTACCTGATTACCTAATCAAGTAAACCTCTGAATCAAATATAATCTAATATGCCCAGAAGAGAAGATCAGTTAACAAACATAATGCAATATTTCTTTTTTCAATTCATCAATAATATCAAACTGCTATCGATGCTGTAAAGACTGTGACTAGAAGGAAATTTATAGCTCCCAATCCTTACATTAAAAAAGAAAGAAAATTCACAATAGAGACTAAACTACATACTTTGAGGAGCTAGAAAAAGAACAGCAAACTAAATCAAAGTTAGAAACAAGGAAGGAAATAACAGATTAGAGCAGAAACAAATGAAATAGAGAATAAATCCAGTAGAGAATTAACAAACTCACAAATTTTTACTTTAAAAAGATAAATAACATTGACAAACATTTAGCTAGACTGACAGAGAAAAAAGAAACAGGATGGAAATAATTACAATCAAAAGTGAAAGAGAGCTTAAACTCATCGCTATATGCCATTCCCTAGTAAGGGACCATGACATTATATTGGGCTTCAAATTTCGGGGAGTTCTGGATCACAGAGTGTTTCAACAATGGCAATGGAGGGATACTGGTATGGGATACCAATGACAGGTGATATATGATTGACAGGGAGCTGTACAGAACATATGTCCAGGGTGCATGGTAATGTTTGGATATACTCATAGTGGCAACAATTAAAAACCACAGTAGGGGGGGTACTGGGTTCCTGGCCAGTGGTGCTCTGTCGTGGTCCCTAGGGGAGCAGCGACAGTCTCCCAGGTACAGTGGTGGGGACCGGGAGGGAGTGAGGGTTCAACAGTGAGCCCCTGATACTAATGACTATGCTTGTGAGCTGATAAACCCAAAATAATAACAAGGCCTAGAGCAACTTTGTGCCTGGGAATTTCCTTCTGTCAGCCTTCATGTTACTCAAATGTGGCCAGTCTCGAAGCCAAACTCAGCATGTAAATGCAATGCCTTCCCCCCAGCGTGGGACATGACACCCGGGGATGAGCCTCCCTGGCAACGAGGGACCACTATCAACTACCAACTGATGATGCAACTGGAAAATGACCTTATACGGAAGGTTCAATGCGGATCAGCAGAATATCCATGTCTACATAAAATACCATGACTTTAAAATGCTGTTTGACCTAAAGTAAGGGGGAAATGGAAAGGAGAAATGAGTTTATATGGCTACGAGTTTCTAAAAAAGAGTCTGGAGGCTGGCAGAAGGTTTGCCCTCATGCACAACTGAGCAGAGTCAGAGAGACAGATAAAGCAGATACAACCCCCAGATATTGGTTCCTTTGAGGGCTAAAGAGACCCATGGGAGTTATGGTCATGGCCGATGGGGTTAACTACCAGGGCAGATGGCCCCTCTTTGAAAATGGTGTTTATGTGTGATGAATCTGGACTCAGATGGGATCTCCCTTCATAAGACTTTCATGCTAATGTGCTGGAGGTGCAGTTAATGTTGGGGTTTAAGATATATTTAGGGGATTTGAATCTCTGGACTGACAATGTGATAGCCAGATCCTGAGCCTCAACAGACTCCAGCACCTACAATCTGATTTATTGGACTTACCACACTCAGCTAAGATGGAGGTGAAGAAGGACAACCACCACACCATGGAGCCTAGAGTGATTACAACTGAAAATGGGAGGATTGCATCCAGCATCCAGGTGGAATCTGAGCCTCCTCTTGACATAAAGGTGCAATGGACACAACCAATCCAGTGTCCACATAGAAGAGGTGGCATTGGATTGGGAAAAGTGGACATAATGGACAAAGGGTATGGGGAAAGGCAGGAAGAGATGAGAGGTGGAGGCGTCTTCGGGACATGGAGCTGCCCTGGATGGTGCTTCAGAGGTAATCACCGGACATTGTAAATCCTCACAGGGCCTACATGATGGAATAGAGGAGAGTATGGGCCATGATGTGAACCAATGTATATGAGGTGCAGAGGTGCCCAAAGATGTACTTACCAAATCCAATGGATGTGTCATGATGATGGGAACGAGTGTTGTTGGGGGGGCGGAGAGGGGGGGTGGGGGGGTGGGGTTGAATGGGACCTCACATATATATTTTTAATGTAATATTATTACAAAGTCAATAAAAAATAAAAAAATTAATTAAAAAAAAAAAAAAAAGTGAAAGAGAGAGACATTACTACTGTCCCTACAGATATAAAAAGGATCATGAGAGGATAGTATCAACAACTGTATGCCAACAAATCAGTCAACCAGTATACTGTCATGAATGGAGAAATTCCTAGAAACACAGAAAAAACCTACACTGACTCAACAAGAAATATAAGATCTCAACAAAGCAATAATAAGTAAAAAGATTGAATAAGAAATCAAAAAATTCCCAAAAAAAGAAAACCCAGAACCAGATTGCTTGAGATGAATTCTACCAAACATTCCAAGAAGAATTAACCAAAATCACTGCACGAACTCTTCCAAATAATGAAGAGGGAGGAATGGTACCTAACACATTATATGAGGCCAAACATGATCCTAATACCACAGGAAGAGAAAGATATTACAAGAAAAGAAAATTACAGACTAATATTGTTTATGAATATAGATGCAAAAATCCTCAAGAAAATGCTAGCAAACTCAAGCCATATTAAAAGAATTATACACCCTTATCTAGGTGGGAGATATCCCTGATGTGCAAGAGTGAATCAACATAAGAAACTCAGTTAATGTAATACACCATATTATCAACACAAAGGGGAAAAATTACATGATCCTCTCAACTGACACATAAGAGGCATTTGACAAAACCCAACACTCCTTCTTTTCTTTTTTGAGAACAAAAATTTTTGCTATATATTACACCCCCTCCCCTTCCCATACTTCCCCCATTAACAACATCTTTCATTAGTGTGGTACATTTATTACAATTGATGAGCACGTATTAAGCATGGTCTATAGTTTACATTATTGTTTACACTTTGCACTGCACAATTATATAGGTTTTGACAAAACTGTATAATGGCTTTGTATTCCTCATTGCAATTTTATGCAGAAAAATTCCAGTGTCCCAATAATGCTTCATGTGACACCTATTCTTCCTTTTCCCTCCCCTCAGAACCTCTGGTGAGCATTGACTTTATATCAATGTTACAAATTCTTCCATTACTATAGTAATAATAAGTCAACTTTAGTCCATATTTGCATTCCCCTCTCATGCTTGTTCTTTCCTCAGTCATGAGGATTTTGGGATGGTGATGCCCACTCTGCTACTGGTAGAGAGAGAGCTTAGATCCTATGGGACAGATGGAGGGAATTGTTCTGCTTGCAGTTGTGGATACTCTGGTTTTTTTGGATGGATGTTGTTCATTATCATTCTTTTGTTATTTGCTGGGTGAGTCTGATAAATTGGACAATAGGTGTTGGCTGTAACTCTGCTGAGATTCAGGGTACCAGTATATGAACAGCCAGAAGATTTAAGTCTCTGGGACATATGTTTTATAGGTTCAGATAAATGGAGCAGAAGATCCATGTGTAGGAAAATTATAATGAGTTTAACTCTGATACCTTGGAGAGATGGGTTATTATATATTCTAAGGTAAGACCCACTGAGGGATGCCTATTTTCTGGAGTTGTCTGCCCTGCCTACAGTGTCTAAATGTCTCTAGTACTTACCAAATCCAATGGATGTGTCATGATGATGGGAACGAGTGTTGCTGGGGGGGGGAGAGGTGGGGTGGGGGGATGGGGTTGAATGGGACCTCACATATATATTTTTAATATAATATTATTACAAAGTCAATTAAAAAAAATAAATAAATGTCTCTAGAACCTCCAGGAGAACCTCGGCTTGAGGTACTGTTTACTGTGGCAGTCAGTGAGATCCTCCTGAGATTTTCATACATGTAACCTCTGGAATGACCTCCCAACTCACTTTATTCAGTTGATTAGCTTCTCCATCTAGTCTCAGGGTTTATTTAAGTGCTATTTTTTATGTGTGCTTAGTCTTTTCTTAGACAATTTTTTCTTCTTATTCTATTTCCTTGTAGTTGTCTAAGTCCCCTTGAAGGAAAATATTAGGACCAGGGAAAGCAAAAGAGATAAGAAAAGAAAAAGTGTAATAGTAGTACAGATAGTAAATGTTAGCAGAAGAACCATGTGAGATCTAGGAGAATGTGTATTATGCTCATGTAAGCTGTGTAGAGTTATAACAGTAAAAACGTGGAGTACCGACTTCAGCTCCTACACTCTGGTTTATTGGACTTACCCTACTCAGCTAACACGGAGTTGAAGAAGGTCAACCACCATACCAGGGAGCCAAGAGTGTCTACAACTGAAAGCAGGAGGATTGCATCCAGCATCCATGTGGAATCTAAGGCCTCTCTTGATATAGATGTGGAGTGGACACAACCATTCCAAGGTCCACAGATTGAGGAATAGAGTATGGATTAGAGTGGACTTACTGATATTCTATTCATGAACTATTGTGATTAGTAATCAAAGAAAATGTGGCATTGGTGTGGAGAAAGCGGCCATGGTGGCTGCTGGGGTTAGGGAGTGGGAGGAAGAGATGAGATGTGGGGGCATTTTTGGGGGTTGGAGTTGTCCTGGGTGGTGCTGCAGGGACAGTTACCAGACATTGTATGTCCTCCCATGGCCCACTGGGTGGAATGTGGGAGAGTGTGGGCTATGATGTGGACCATTGACCATGAGGTGCAGCGGTGCTCAGAGAAGTATTCACTAAATGCAATGAATGTCTCATGATGATGGAGAAGATTGTTGTTTTGGGGGGAGGAGTGGGGTGAGGGGGGTGGGGGGTATATGGGGACCTCATATTTCTTGAATGTAATATTAAAAAAATAAAGAAAAAAAAGAATGAAAAAAAAATAGAACACAGCAAAGTTTTAAAGCAGAAAAAAAAAGTGGAGTACCTACAATGAGATGGTAAACTGAATATGGAGAAGAATTAAATTCTGAATTAAATATGAATTAAAAGGCCAGTGTGGTCAAGAGATAGAGAAAGAGAACAGAAAGGACAATAACACAAAGAATGAATAAAAGAAAGAAAACAGAACAGAGATATTAGAAATAAAAAGTCAGAAAATTTGGGGGTTAAACTAAGAGAGGTGGAATGTAAAAGAAACAATAGAAGATGGAAGAAAGATGTAAAGGAAAGGGTTAGCGTTGGTAGCCAAAATCAGTACACACAGAAAAGAGGAAATCAATGATGAGGAAGTACAGCAAACAAGAAAAACTACCTGCAGCAGCGATTTTTAATAGAAAAAAAGGGGGAGGATCATTGGGGGATAAAGAGGAAGGAAAGACAAAACAAACAAACAAAGAAGACCAGACAAAGCCTCAAGCAAGGAATCCTCTTTGCAATTGAATAAACTGCTTAAGAGTCTATCCTTCCCCCTTTCTCCCTTCCTCACTTCGCTCTAGCTTTCCTTCTAGTAATATACATGTCCTTAGAGTTTCCCCTTCAACTAGTGTCATATCCATATAATAGCACTGCTAGTTACAAACACTTTGATGAACTTTCACCATTTCTATTCATTTCCCCCAACAAACTTTTTACTAATTCTGCACAGTTTATCCTCAGCTTTCCATTTTTTACCCCTAATCTATTTTCTAGTGACCTATATTGTAATTATTAATTCCATGAGATTACATAATATATTTAGTTCAAAAGTGTGGAAGGGGGAGGGGTGAGGTATATGGGAATCCCCCTATTTTTTTAATGTAACATTTGTGTAATCTAAAGTCTCTTTCAAAATAATTTTAAAAAACTATAATGAGAGACAGTTATAGGAAGATGGAGTCAGAGTTGGCAGGCAGGGCTCAACCATCTCACAAAAACAATAGAGAAAGGGTCAAAAACTGTCCAAGGGACCTGCTGAGGGGGTCAGCAGACCAGGACAGTGCTTCACAGCTGCCAGAAAGTCAAGAGACATTGTGAAGAGAAATCTGAAACAACAAATGTGAGTTACTAAACCCTGTGGTGGCTGGGAAGAGTATCCAGCCCCACCCTCAAGATGTTAAGCCTGGATAAAACCCATGACTCATTGCAGCTGACTTAGAAGGGAAGAGACATGCATTGGAGGCTGGAGAGTTGTTTCTCTTCAGTGATTCAGGCAAGCAGAGCCTCTTTGAATCACAGCTCTGGCCAGACCAGAAACATGGGCAAGGGGAGGTTGAAAGAAACAATTCTGTGGAAAGGTTCACAAATTAGTGTCATCTACTGGCCAGACAGAAAAATATAATGAGAAAAATTACCTTTAGGTTTCTCTTTAGTCCCAACTCCTGGGAGAAAGTCTGTGCCCCATTAGCAAGCCTCTGTCCTGATTTGATATCTTAAGCTTTGGAATTTTAAAGACTCAGAATAAGTTGAAACGAAAATCAAAGAAAAGCCATGAAACAAAACCATTAGGCAAGAGAGAAATTCATCATTAGAATAGCTTCACCAACATTCAGATGCCTAGACATCAGCAAAAATTACAAGGCATACTGGGAAACAGGCAGAGATGGCCCAATTAAAGGAAAAAACAAGTATCCTGATGAGATACAGATTTAAGAAAACTAACCAATGATAATCACGCAAATCTTCTAAATTCTTTGAATTTAGAAAAATATGACAAAAGAGATAAAAGATATTAAGAACACACTGGGTGAGGATTAAGAACAATTTGAAAGCCTACAAAAGTAACAGAGGTTATGAGAATGAAAAACATGATGGATGAGATTAAAAATACATTAGAGACACATAACAGCAGATTTGAATTGCTTGAAGACAGGATTAGTGATTTTGAGAACAGAACATCTTCACTGGAAACTACAGGAGAACTGAAAGAGAAGAGAATGGAAAAAATGGAGCAGGGTCTCAGGGAATTGAATGAAAACACTAATGCATGAATATGCACAATATTGATATCACAAAAAGAGAAGAAAATGGAAAAGGGACAAAAAGAATACTTGAGGAAATAATGACCAAAAATTCCCAACCCTTATAAAATACATAAATACCAATGTCCAAGGACAACACACCCAAAAATAATAAATCTGCCTAGTTCTACTCTGAAACATTACTATTCAGAAAGACAAATATCAGAGAGAGAGGTTTCTGAAAGGCACTGGAGAAAATAAAAGCATCACATACAAAGTAACCTCAAGAAAATTAAGTGCCAACCTCTCACTAGAAACCATAGAGGTGAGAAGAAGAAAATATAATGTATTTAAGGTACTGAAAGAGAAAAACTATGAGCAAAGTATTTTGCATGTGGCAAAACTGTCCATCAAAAATGAGGGGGACAATATACCACGATGGTTGCATAATCTACCACAGTGTATACATGTACCTTTTTTTACTGATTTATTGTGATGGACACTTTAGTCGCTTCCATCTTTTGCTATTGTGAATAATGCTGCTATGACCTACAATGCTCAAATATAGTTTAAGTCGTTGCTTTCAATACTTTGGGATATATACAAAAGCAGGATTGCTGGGTCATATGTTAATTCAATGTTAAACTTTCTAAGAAACCACCAAACTGATTTCAACAGTGGCTGCACCATTTTACAAAGCCCAAGGAATGTATGTGCCATAGCTTCACTGCATCTTTATCAAAACTTATTTTCTTTTTTTAAAATAAAAATCATCAGAGTAGATATGAAGTGGTATCTCATTCTGGTTTCAATTTACATTTCTCAGAGTCCAATGATATTGACCATAGTTTCATGTACCTACTGGACATTTGTATATTTTTTAAGAGGAACACATATTCAAGTCTTTCACCCATATTTTAAATTATGTTACATGTCTTTTATTATTGATTTTTACCAATTCTTGATATATTCTGGATATTAAACTCCTATCAGATATATGGTCAGCATTTTTTTCTCCCATTCTGTAGATTATCTTTTCACTTTCTTTATAGTGTCTTCTCATGTACAAAATGTCACCATGAGCAAGTGGTGAAGTTCACATGTTACCTATGATGTGTCCTGGAAATTCATCAGTTTCTCTTCTGTCCTAACTTGATCATGCTTCCATAGCTGCAATTTTCATGATGAAATATATATTGTTTGCATTTGTTGTCTATTAGTGAGTTCTTCATAGAAGGGGCTCTGTCTTATTCAAGTCATCATTTTTATTGCTTAAGAATGCCAGGCATATAGTAGTTGCTAAATAAATGTTGAATGAACAAAAACCATGGAAGTACTTATAGTAGTATTTTAAGTTATATGTACATAAGAGTGAGATGAATGACAAACGGATGAGAGAAAGAGAGAGATTCATATGCTTGATGAATCTGGTTCAGAACAGCTGTGGCCTGGGATATGCTCTCTGCTTTCATCCCTTCCCTGTTTTCTCCCCAGCACTAGGCTCTACTCCTCTTGTTTCTATCATGGGATATGCTTATGGAGAAATACAGTTATGCTGCCAGTCTTCAGGTTGGTTCCCCCAGCCAATGGTGAAGTGGAAAAGACCACAGGGACATGATTTGCCCTCAGACTCAAAGGTGAATGTAGACAAGCAAGGCCTGTTTGATGTGGAGACCTACCTTACCATTCAAGAAAATTCTGGGAGCATATCATGTTCCATCCAGATTGTTGAGCAGAGTCAAAGTGTTGAATCCAGGGTATGGATAGGAGGTGAGTGGGCAGAAGGAAGAGGTGCAAGGAGGGTCGGGTGTGGGAGGGGATGCTTGGGTAACAGGAGGGAGAATAGGAGCCATTATCTCAAGGTTATTGTTTAGTATTGCCCTGTTTAATGATTCATTTTCAAAGTCAAAGATCACTGATTTATGAAAAGTAAAATCATAAAGTTTTTATTAGATGGAAACAGAATTTCTTACAATCCCAAGGTATAGAATTTCTTTCACCACGAAGTTATGCACATCATGTACCTCTTTAAACTCAGCACATACAAAACTTAAGACAGCTCACTGTAGGGCCAAGAAAAACATTATCATTTGCCCATTTTTAGAAGACGTACTGAGTTATTATTTGTGAAACAGAATAGAATAAGCATAAAGATAAATTGGGATGAATTTTTTAAAAATAAAACACAAATTTGTCTGTAATCATGATCAATGTAAAGAGACTTAAAATGCCAATTAAAAGATAAAGGATGTCGGACTGGATTAAAATATTCCAACTGTGGCAGTTAAAAAAAAAAGTAAAACATATGAGCTAGTCAATGAAAATGAAACATGGAAAAAAACCATACCAAACAAATATTAAGCAAAGAAGTTCCATATAGATATATTAGTGCCAAGAAAGGAGATAAAAAGAGGCCTAAGGAAAAAAAAGCATTATTAGAGGTAGAGTAACTTCATGAATATAAAAATTTAATTCACCAGGAAAACGTAGAAATTTTAAACATATATTCATCTATAATATATCTTTAACATACATAAAGAAAATATCAATAAAAATATAAGGTGAAATTGATACACTATCGGTTTCCTCACCAAATAAATAAGTAGACAGAATTAGTAAATATATAGACTATTTGAACTCCAAATTAAAAAACCTCATCTATTAGATATTCCTAGAAGACTGTACCCCAAATTTGGAAAATAAATATTATTTTGAAGAACATATTGAACATTTACAAAATTTTACCAGGTACGAACACATAAAAACAATTTGAGAAAATTCCAAGGAATTGGCATCCTACAATGATTTCTAACCACAATATAATTAAGTTAAATGACATAACAAAAGATAATTTAAAATTCTTATGTTTGTAAACTTTAAAAACACATTTCTAAAATAGTGGCGAGATCATTGAAAAAAATCATAATGATAAGTAGACAATAGAACTGAATGGTAATGAAATCACAATATATCATAATGTGTTAAATGGAGCTAAAATAGTTTTCTGAGGTGAAATTATATTTCAAATGTTCATATTAGAAATGAAAAAGCCAATAAAGTTTCTGTTAGGAATCCATATATACTTCAGAATAAACTGAAAGAGAATAGAAGGATGGATATCATAAATGAAGGAGTACAGAAATAAAAAGACTAATAGTGCAGATTAACAAAGATGTTTCAAAGTACTATTAAAATAAACAAGCTTCTAGCAACATTAATCAGGAATAAAAGAGAGGCACAATTAATCAGTGTATGAAATAAGAAGAGGGCCAGAGCTAATGATGCAGCGTAGATTTAAAAGGTAAACTGGTTATGAATAACTTTATGCTATTATATTTTAGAATGATGAAATGAAAGAGTACCTAGCAATATATAAAATGCAAAATCTTAATCCAGGGAAAATGGACCACCTAACTAATTGTATAACCACTAAAGGAATTGAATTAGTATTTAAAAGTGTTCTTTCAAAGAAGACACTCAGGCCTTATTACTTTCCAAACTAAATCTACGAAGCATTCGCAAAAACTGAAAATTCCAGTCTTTCAGAAAACCTTCCAGAAAATAGAACGATAGGAAATATTAAACTCATTTTCTTAAGTTAACATAATTTTGATACCAATACAGACAAGGGCAATTTGTAAAAGGAAACATACTGGCCAATGTAACTTAGTAACATAGATGTAAAATTCCTATTAGTTCAAACCAAAGGAATGTAAATGCCATAAAACATCATGACTAAATTGAACTTATCCTGGAAAATATTGTTATTCAACAATGGAATATATATTAATGTACTTATTACCTTATAGAATGAAAGGAGAAAAACTTTATAATTCTCTTAATGGATGTAGATAAAACATAAATTACAAAATCCATTCGTGATTTAAAACTTATATGAATCCAGAAATAGAAGAGAATGTCTTATGAATCTAGAAATAAAAGAGAATCTCCTTATCTCATAAAAAGATATTTAAAATAACTAGTACAAATGTCATACATAATGGTAGGATGTTAAAATGGTAAACTGTTAGAAACCTGAAGTATTTATCATAAGTAATAATATGTCATTTAAAGTCAGGAACTTAAGGATGATTGAACGAGTATTTCTATTGCACATTATAATGGAGTATTAAAATTTGCAATCATGGAAAAAAATTTAAAGAGTTATAACTTTAGAAAAGAACAAGTAGAATGGCCATTGTTCACTGAAAACAAAAAAGAATCCACAGACAAATTATTTCAATTAATAAAAACATTGTTCATTTTCATGGCAGTGAAATAAAAAAATAAAATAAATTGCATTTCTATACACAACCTAAGACAGAAAAACTAACATACCTTATGTAGTAACAATAAAAATTTTGCTAACTAGGAATAAAATACTTGCAAACTCTTGTGAAAGGACATTATGAAACTTCATAAAAAGACATTAAGGAAAACTGAAATAAGAGGAGAGATATGATATTTTCCAGATAAGAATATGCAATATTTGAAAGATTTCCAGAATTGTCTATGGATTGAATACAATTCCACTCAAATCTGAACAGCATTTCCTTAGAACTTGACAAATTAATTTCAACATTTATGTGACAAAGTTAATGGCCAAGAATTGCCAAAGCAAAAAAAAATAGTAAGAGATAACAAGAAATGGCTAAAAAGCTAGTATATATCAAAACATATCCCAGAGCTGTGATAAATAATCCAGTCAAATTATTAACACACAGAGAGATAAGTGGCACCAATGGCACAGAACAGAGAACCTAGAAACAAATTCAAACCTGAACAGAAATTGATATAGACAGAGGTGCCACTCTGTGTAAAATGTGTAAAGAAATGTCCATTCAGTAGGTGATGGAACAGTTGTTATCCATTTAGGAGAAAATAAATTAAAAACTTTATCGTAAATTGCATACAAAAATAAAATCCAGACAGATCAAGATCTATGCAGAAGAATTAAGCAAAGTTTTAGAACTTCAGAAGAAAATAAAGAAAAATATAATATTCATCTTGGGGTCCAAGAGGATTACTTCAGTGAGAGGCAAACTGCCTTCACAGTTCAGTCAATTTAACTAAGGGGTTCTGTGGACTTGTTTTTCAGAGACATTTTTCCAGCCTTCACCTTGGCGCATGGCTTCCATTTTACTGGGATTCTTCTTCTTTGGCCTATGTGTTTGTATCATTGGGCAGTTTATTTTTCTCTTCAAATGCCAGAGTAAGTGAAATAGAAAAGTCTGAACCTGTGGCTTATACATGGTTCCAGCAGGACCATGTCAGTGATGCTCCCATGTACTTGGGACCAGGGGTCCATCACCTGGACCACAGAGTCCAAATCCACTTTCTGAAATGCATTCCTCAAAAAATGCCAGCCCCTGCCAGACCCTTGCTAATTCACATAGGACTAGAATTAAGGTAAAAAGTGATTTTCAGTGTGTTTAAAACTTATATAAATTTCTTAGAGCAACACAAAAACCCCAATAAAAGTTTCAATGCAGTTGGAAAGGTTTTTATGAAAGAAGAAATAAAAGTGACTAACAGTGAGATTTTTTAAGAATTAGCCTCACCAAGAATTTTCAGCCTCAATGGCTAAATTTGTCCTCCTTGGGGCAATACCTCTCCATTAGGACTACATGCCATAATCCCATCTCACCCTCCCAGCTGCCATCTTCCCAAATAACCTCCATCCCCACAGACTCCCAGATATTAGACACTCTCTTCAGCAAGCTTATTCTTATCTCTTGTTTTTACTCCATATAGAGATGCTATATATTGGGGCAAGGGAGGGAAAAGAGTGGGGATTAGTTCTAGGAGATCCTTTTGTCATTCAGACTCCACAGTCTGTCCCACCTGAGCAAAGAGCCATGGTTGTGTTTGCACCTTACCCAATCTTATGCTAACCACTAAATATTCCCTTTCTCTTTCAGGGAAACTCCAGGAAGAATTGAGTAAGTGTCTTATGTTCAAAGCCTTTCATGTAACACTTCTCCTGGGTCTCTCTTTAGGCCACAGTTTCAGTCATATGAATGCTTTCTGGTTCCAGAGTGAACAGAAAGCATGTGCAAGCCAAAGACAGGAGCTGTTTCACTCTCCCTACCCATTAACTAATGAATTGAGCCTCAGCAATAAGTCTGGTTAAGGTTAGTACTGATGTCTGGAAATCTCTACAATTTTCTGCAAAATTAGGATTTTGGTGCATTTGGTTTGAGAAAAACTAAAGATTCCACGAACTGTCTGATAGATGTAGACCCCAAATGGTGAAGAACTTAATCCACCTCAACTTCAGCACTATGAGGTTTTGAGCTTTTATCTAGACATTGTATCAGCTACTCAGTATTTTGCTTTTTATTTTATGAAAATTCCAGGAAAACCTGCATAAAAAGTGTTATCACATGCAAAGTTTTCCCGCCACACACTCCTCTGTGTTCCATTCCATGATTCCAGTTTCCTCTGTGTTTTCTTGGTTTCAGACTGGAGAAGGAAGCAGGAACAAACTGGTGAGAGAAGCTGTCCTTTCTGCCCTGTATATCTCTTCCTTCCATGTCCTTAGTTTATGGATTGTTATAAACTGAAGCCCATGGGTCCCCGGAGAAGCAAAGTTGTGATAGACTGTAGGGTTCAGGAGACAGTGAAACTGTCTGCAAATGTTGGGGGAAGGGTGTATTTTGTAAAGGAGACTCATGCCTTCATCAGATCTCAGGCAGGTCCATGACACAAATGGACAAATGTCTCAAAGCAGCAACCACCCTTGGTCTTTCTTCTCTCCCTGCCTCCTCCTCTCAGTATGAACACTGACCAGCTCCCCTGCTCATTTTCAGAATGGAGAGATGCCCAGAAACACAAAGGTACTAACATCTGAGAAATTGGCTGTGGGATAGTTCCTCAGGTGGATGTGGGAAAGGAGGTAACCACAACAGATATGGGGTTGCTGAGTGACACTGACACCCACCTTGAAGGTGGCAAATCTGCACTCCTCCAATGCACTGCAAGTTGCAGCTTTCTTAGATATACTTTATGTTTCAGGCATAGGAGGGGAGAAGGCAGAGGCTGGAGGGAGCCAAGTTCAGGATCTCAGGCAAAGCTCCAGGGAGTAACCATGGAGTCTGGGCTGTGGGGGAAGTAAGTGAAGTTGGGAAGGAGCTAATGGGTGGGAGAAAGATGACTAGTGGGTCTCAGCAAAGTCAACCTTCATGGAAGGCTGCTTTGGAATGCTCTACAGCAATGTATGATCTCATAGTTGAGGTTGTTGATGAGAACCGAGAGCTGCAGAGATGATGAACAAAAAGCCAGAGAGGTGGTGCCTGATGGAGACTTTAGAAAACAAATAACCACCTCACTGGTCTATGCCAGGTTCTGGCTCTCAACCTCACCTGATCCCATCCTGAACCAGTCAGTGGGAGAATAGCATAACACCTGGGTTCAGCCAAGGTCCACTACCTTCTTCCTTACTTATGCTCTCTCCTTCCCCCATTGTGCCACAGTGGAGTTGACTCTGGATCCAGACTCAGCTCATCCCCAGCTCTGCATTTCTAATCTAAGAGAAGTAACCTATGTGGATGTCCCTCAAGAGGTGCCCGACTCTGAGAAGAGATTCATAAGGATGTGTGTGGTGGCTTCTCAAGGTTTTTCTGCAGGGAAACATTACTGGGAAGTGTATGTGGGTAAAAAGGAAGGGTGGTGTTTAGGAGTGTGCCTGGATGAAGTGGACAGGAAGATGCAGTTTGTGACTTTATCTCCCAATAATGGATACTGGATCCTCGGACACAGCGCACAAGATCAGTATTTCTCATACAATCCCCATGGATTCTACCTCTCCCCAAGGACACCTCCTACACAAGTGGGAATCTTCCTGGACTACGAAGGTGGAACCATTTCCTTCTTCAATATAAATGATCAGTCACTCATTTATACCCTGACACATCCGTTTAAAGGTTTATTGAGGCCCTACATACAATATTGGCCATGCTCTAGGGAAAATCTAGGGAAAATTGTCATCTGTCCAATGTCCCTGGGATCGAGGCTAAAGCCTCCTCCTGAAGTGTCCCCACATTCCCAAGCACTGACAATAAAAAGCCCTTCTGTCGAGTAACTACACCCTTCCTCTACAATAGTAATGCCCGGGGAACAAACATGGCTCAAGTAGTTGAGTGCCCACCTCCCACATAGGAGATCCTGGGTTCAGTTCCCAGTGCCTCTTAAAATGAGCAAACAATGAGCAAACAGATGAGGGAGCCAACACAGGGACACCAATGTTGCTCAGTGGTTCAGCCCCGGTCTCCCACATACAAGGTCCTGTGTTCAAACCCCTATCCCAGTATCTAAAAAAAAAAAAAATAAGTGACACCCAAGGAGAACATTTAGGCTACCAAGGCTTCTCTCCTGGTTCCAGAGCCCCACAGCAACCAACAGGGATGGCTTCCAGTTTAGGGGAGATTCATACTACCTGAGGTTGGGAGGAGGATTTCGTTTTCACCAACAGTGTGCAGTTAAGTAGTCTCTGATGAGTAACAACCTCTCAGATTATCACCTGTAAATACAGGTGACTGTCCCCCTCAGGGGATATAGTGAAGACTAAGGAGACAATGAATATGAATCATACTTGCATCTTGTAGGTGGTGTAATGATTCCTAATGATTTATTCTCTTTTTAAATGGTTTATTATTTATACTAACTTTATCCCAACACAAGCTCTGTTCATTTATTTCACTTGAATTTATTTCCCCTCTTTCAAGCTACCCTTGGTGTATTCAGTGAGCACCTGCTGTATGCAGGCCCAAGACTTGAAGAGACTGGAACACATTTCCCAATTCATTGTAAAAGGACAGTTACTCTGATACCAAAACTAGACAGATATTAGAAGTAAAGGCAACTACAGGTGTATATCCCTCAGGAACTTAGATGAGAAAGTTCTAAATAAAGTTTTAGTAAATTTTGTCCAACATTTTTTTCTAAGAACAATATACCAGTTTCATATTAAATGTTTATACCTGGAATGCAGGCTTAATTTAAATTTCAAACATCAACCAAATTACTGTTACTTCATAACATTAACAAATTTTAAAGGGAAAAACAAATGGTCATCTCAGTATTTGCAGGGAAAGCATAACTCCAACATCCATTATTGATAAAAACTGTCAGCAAGTAAGACATACAGATGGAAAATGAGTACATGGAAAGATACTAAACATCATTTGATAATAAGGAAATACAAATTAAACCACAATGAATTACCATTACACAGTTATTACGATGGCTAAAATTAAAAAGCCTGACAATACCACATCTAAGAGGATGGGGAGGCATTGGAAGTCTCATACCTGCTGGTGAGAATGTGAAGTAGTGCACCTATAGTTTGACAGTTTCTATAGAAGTCAAACAATCATCTACAATAAGATCCAGTCATTCCAGTCTAAATATTTACCCAAGAGAAAAGAAAGTAGATGATTAAAGAAATACTTGTACATAAATACTGAATAGCAGTGAACCAGAGGTGGATAAGAATTGTTAATAGTACAAATACATGAATGTCCTTCTGTAAACTAGAACCACATATACATCACTATTGCAAGGTGGTAAGAATGTGGAGAAGCATTGGAAAAATTCAATTAATGCAACCCATGGACTAGAGTTAACAGTAATATTGTAATGTTCTTGCACCAATGCCAGAGATGGACTGTGTTAGGAATAGTGGGTTTTGGAAAAAATATACCAAATGTATGCTATAGACTATCGTTAGTGGTAATATTCTGATGATATTATTTCCTAATCTGTAATAAACTTTCCATAACAATGTAGTGTGTTGTTCGAGGGGTATTGTATGGGAATTCCACACATGTTCTGATTGTTTTGTAAGTTCACAACCTCTCTAATAAAAATATATTTAAAAAAGAAAAACTTGTAGATAAATGTTTATAGCTGCTTTATTTGTAATTGTCAAAAACTGGAAACAAATGCCTATCAACAGATGAATAGATAAATTATAGTATAAACATGCAATTGAATACTATTCAACAAGAAAAAGGAATGAATTATTATTATACACAACAACATGGATGAATCATGTGTTAGTCAGGGTTCTCTAGGGAAACAGAACTGACAGTAAATATGAGATTTTACAAAATTGTCTCACATGACTGTGGAAATGCACAATTCCAAATTCTGTAGGGAAAGCTACAAGCTGAGAATGCCAAAGAAGGCTTTTGATGGATTCCCCAGGCTGGCTGAAATAGAGATGGAAATTCTCTCCTCTGCCTGCTGAAATCATCACTACTCCTTTTAAGGCCTTCAACTGATTGGATGAAACATGTCACTATTGAAGGCAATCTCCTCAGTTTATTGCACATGTAATCAGCCACAGATGCAATCAATTTATTGATGATTTAAGCCAATTAAAAGTCCTCACAGTAACATTTAGGTCAGAGCTTGCTTGGCCAAACAACTGGGCACCAATACCTGGCCAAGTAGGCACATGAACCTAACCAACACAAATCTCAAAAAAATAAAATAAAATTATTCCAAGTGAAAGAAGCGAGACTCCCCCAAAAATAAAACATAAAAAGAATACATTCTGTGTGTCTTACTTTTACAGCTGAGATCACAAATACCGTAAGATGGGTTGGATTAAACAAGGGCAATTTATTGGCTCATGGTTTTGAGGCTAGGAAAAGTCCAAAATTCAAGAGTCAGCAAAGCAAGGCACATCTACTCAAACTGACCCATAGATTCAATGCAGTCCCAATCAAAATTCCAACAGCCTACTTTACAGAAATAGAAAAGTCGATTACCAAATTTATTTGGAAGGGAAAAGAAACCCAAATGGCAAATACATCCTAAAAAAAGAAGAGCAAAGTGGGAGGACTCATATTGCTAGACCTGATACATTTTACAAATCTGAAGTGGTCAAAACAGCATATTTCTGGCATAAAGACAGATACATTGATCAATGGAATAAAATTGATTGTTCAGAAAGAGAGGTTCACTTCTTTGGTTGACTGGTTTTTTGACAAGGCTACTAAGTCCACTTACTGGTACAAAACTGTCTTTTCAACAAAGTTGGGAGAGCTGGATACCCATAACAAAAGAATTAAAGGATCTTTTTTTTTTTTAAAGATTTATTTATTTATTTATTTATTTCTCTCCCTTCCTCCCCCACCCCAGTTGTCTGTTCTCTGTGTCTATTTGCTACATCTTCTTTGTCCGCTTCTGTTGTTGTCAGTGGTACTGGAATCTGTGTTTCTTTTTGTTGCGTCATCTTGTTGTGTCAGCTCTCCATGTGTGTGGCACCATTCCTGGGCAGGGTGCACTTTCTTTCATGCTGAGCAGCTCTCTTTATGGGGCGCACTCTTTGCCTGTGGGGTTCCCCTAAGCGGGGGACACCCCTGCATGGCAGGGCACTCCTTGAGCTCATCAGCACTGTGCATGGGCCAGCTGCACATGGGTCAAGGAGGCCCGGGGTTTGAACCGCAGACCTCCCATGTGGTAGATGGCTGCCCTAACCACTGGGCCAAGTCCACTGCCTGAAAGAGGATCTTATCTCACTCCCTATGCAGGAATTAACTCAATATAGATCAAAGACCTAAACATAAAAGCCATCGATTGTACACTTTAGATAAATTGTGTGGCTTATGAACAAAAAAATAATAGGGTGGGTTGGGGGAAAAATACATCAAATGTAAGATATGGACTATAGTTAGTAGTAATACTTTGATTATGTTCTTTAATAATTTGTACAAATGTTTCACAGAAATACAAGATATTTGAGGCAGGGAGCTATATGGGAGGCCTGTATGATGTTAGCATGCTTGTTTTGTAAGTTGACATTTTTTACTATGCACTTATTGTTTATGTACATTCAAGTATGAATGATATACTCCAATAAAGTGTTTTGAAAATGAAAAAAAAGAGAAAAATACTTAAGGAGCCCACCTACATTTTCATGAAAATGGCAATTAAAATTGACATGTGCTGAAAGGCAATAAATAGATAACTGGCACACTCCCCAGATTTTTAAGGAAACCTCAGATATATAACTTCATCTGGAGATATTTCATAATGTATCTCTAAAAGATAAGAACTCTAAAAATATTAAAAATAATTCTTCAATATAATCAAATATAATTAGTATTATGATTTCCAACTTTCTCATATATATATATATATATGGAATATATATATATTTATGGAATATATATATATATATGGAATAAATCAGGATTCAGGGAAGCAGATTTGGCTCAACTGATAGAGCATCCATCTACCATATGGGAGGTCCAGGGTTCAAACCCAGGGCCTCCTGGCCCATGTGGTGAGCTGGCCCACATGCAATGCTGATGTGCACAAGGAGTGCTGTGCCACGTAGGGGTGTCCCCTGCATGGGGGAGTTCCATGCAAAAGGAGTGTACCACTCCAGGAGAGCTGCCCCATGCAAAATAAGTGCAGCCTGCCCAGGAGTGGTGCCACACACAGAGAGAGACAAGATTCCTGGTACCACTAACAAAGAATGCAAGCAGACAAAGAAGAACACACATAGTGAATGGACACAGAAAGCAGACAATGGGAGGGTGGAGAAATTTTTTAGAAAGTGTTAAAAAATCAGGATTCAATAAATTGCATTGAGACTAGTGGATAAAAAGAAGACATAGGGTGAGCATAAGGAACAATTTGAAAGTCTGCAAAGAAAAGTAACAGAGCTTATCTGAATGAAAAACACAATGAATGAGAATAAAAGTGTATTAGAGAAGTTCTGGGAAGATGGCATTGGTGTAGGCAGGCAGGGCTCAACTCTTTTGCAAAAACAATGGAGAAGGGGCCAAAAGCTGCCCGAGAGACATAATAGGGGTCAGCAGAACAGAATAGTGCTGCACAACTCCTAGGAGGGTTAGGGAGAGAGAGGTGAAAACCCAAACTAACAAACATGAGTTACTAAGTCCCCATGGTGTGTGTGTGGGGGGGACTCCCATCCCCACCCTCAAAACATTAAGCCTGTCTCACTGCAGCTGACTGGGAGGGGAGCAGATATCTTCCTCTCTCTCAACTGTTATAAGGGAAAAGGAAGAGGGCAGTGGAGGGCAGAGAGTGGTTTCTTTTCAGTGAATTTGGCCAGCAAAGCACATTTCAATCTCAACTCAGGCCAGACTAGAAACATGGGCAAGCAGAGGTTAAAAGAAAACGCTTAATGGAAAGGTTTGCTGAAGAATGCCATCTGCTGGCTAAATAGGAAATTGCCAAGATAAACTACTTTTTGGTCTCTCTTTAGCCCCATGCCTGGGAGAAAATCTGCGCCCACATTAGTTAGTCCCTGGCCTGGGTTTTGATAACTTAAGCTGGACCACTGTAAAGACTTAGAATAAGTTGAACAAAAATCAAAGAACAGCTATGGGGAAAATAAAGAGCAACAACAAAATCACACTAGGCAAGAGAAAGAAACTGACCACCAGAGTAAATTAACCAACATTTTCAGATGCCTAGACATCAGCAAAAACTTACAAACCATGTTATAAAATAGGAAGAGATGGCCCAGCCATGGAAGAAACCAAATGTCCAGATGACATACAGGATTTAAGACAACCAATCAATGATAATCACACAAATCTCCTAAATCAATCCAAGGAGTTGAAGGAAAATATGACTAAAGAGATAGAGGATATTAAAACTGTGGGTGAGTATAAAGAACAATTTGAAGGCATGCAAAGGAAAGTAACTGACCTTATGGGAATGAAAGACATGATGGATGAGATTAAAAAATACATTAGAAAGACATCAGAAGATTAGAATTGCTCAAAGACAGAATTAATGGTTTGTTTGTTTCTTCTTTATTTTCTTTTAAATGTTACATTAAAAAACTATGAGGTTCCCATACACCCCCCACCCCATCCACACCACCCCTCCCACATCAACAAACACTTCCATCATGGTGGCACATCCACTGCATCAGGTAAATACATTCTGGAGAACCACTGCAGCACATGGACAGTGGTCCACACTGTAGTCCACACTCTCCCCCAGTCCACCCAGTGGGCCACGACAGGACACACAATATCCAGCATCTGTCCCTGAAGCACCACCTAGGACAATTCCATATCCTGGAAATGCCCCACATCATATCTCTTCTTGCCTCTCCTAGCCATCAGTAGACACCGTGGCCACCCTCTCCACATCACTTCTACAATTTCTTCCCTTACTAATCACAATAGTTCCCCAGCAGAATGCCAGTAAGTCCACTCTAATCCATACTATATTCCTCCATCTTGTGGATCTGGGATGGCTATGTCCAGTCCCCCTCTACATCAAGAGGGGGTTTAGATTCCACATGGATGATGGATGCAATTCTCCTGCTTGCAGCTGTAGGCACTCTTGGCTGCCTGGTGTAGTGGTTGACCCTCTTCACCTCTCTGTCAGCTGGCCAGGGTAAGTCCAAGAAACCAGAGGGTAGGAACTGCAAGTCTGCTGAGGCCCAGTGCCTGGCAATCACTTGGACAGTTCAGAGATTCAGATCTCCTGAGTATACACCAACCCAAACGCCAACCACAGGTCCGGGAAAAGTAAGAGAAGAGGCATGTGTAGAAAGGTCACATCTGAGTCCAACTCCATCACACTTAGGAACACAAACTCCAAAGTAGGGCCAACTGACATGGCCCTGAACTCCAGAGCCATCTGCCTTGACCATAGAACCTGTGGGTCACTGTAGCCCTCAGGAGAACCAGCACTTGAGTTTCCATCTACCTTGGCTGTCTCTGGTACCCTGCTGAGGCATACATAAGTATCACCCCCTGATGACCTCCTGACTCTTTTTTGGATACTCTTAGCCATATAAACTCACTTGTCCTTTCCATTTCTCCCTGTTTATCCAAAGTCAAAAAGCAGTTTTTAATACCTGGTATTATATGTAGGCTGAGATATTCTGCTGGTCTGAGTTGACTTCTTTGTTCATGGTCTTTTTGTAATTACATAATCAGCTGGTGCTTCATAGTAATCCCTCAACACCAGGAAGGCTCATCCCCAGGAGTCATGTCCTATGCTGGGGGGAAGGCAATGCATCCACATGCTGAGTTTGGCTTAGAGATTGGCCACATTTGAGCAACATGGAGGCTTTCAGGAGGTAACACTAAGGTACTCCACAGCTATAGGCCTAGTTCATATTTCAAGCACATAGGCTCATAATCGGAGCCATCAGTATCAAGGGCTCATCATTGGACCATCCGTCTTTATTGGTCTTTGCCATTGCACTTGGGGGATTGTTGCTTTTCCATTGGGGAATGTGATAGAGCTCCCCTGGTCAGGTTTTCAGCACTCTCTCATCTGTCGTTTCCGACTGAAGCCACTATGAAAATATCCAAGCCTTTCTATGTACCCTGTATACATGCCCTGGAGAACTCCCTCCCAATCGTGTGCCCCCCACCAATGACACCCCACACAAGAGCTCCCCCACCATAGTTGAACTTCTCTGTAGTCCAAAACTTCTTCAAAAAGGAACCCCAATATATTGCCAGGTTCCATTGATAGAAAAATGGAATATAGTGATGGGTTTAAAGGTTAGATATAGAATACATTGAAATTTAGAAAAATTAAATAAAGGAAAAATAAATTGGGATATTAAAGAAATGAAAAAATGAAAAAGCTTTGTTTTTGACATTTTGCCTTTCATCACTGCTACAGGTGTTGCCCTGTATGTACAGTGGCAAGGCGATTTCTTCCATTTCTTCCTCAGTGTCTACCTTCTTTCTTTCTTTTTTATTTTTTTCCTGATTATTAAGTTTTTCTTGATCTAAGTTTTAGGTCACAGTAATTCACATATACAGTATATGGTACTCCCATATATCCAACATCAAACCCTTTGTCCCTTCCCCAACAGTGATCTTTTTACATGTTCATATTATATTTGCTGCAGCTAATGTACAGATATTGAAATGATAGCTTTCAAACATGGTGCCATTTGGGTTTACATTATGGTTTATATCTTAGACTATACAATTTTCTAAATTTTTAGTTATCTTATGTTTTTCATTATGGTTTACATTTAAGCCTATAAACTTTTATACATGTTTGTTGTAATTTAACATGACCTATATCCATCATGGCATGATCTTGTGGAACACTTCCATTGCCCCACAGTTACCCTGATTCCATGTATTCAACACCTCCTTCCCCCTCCCCTCAGGGCCCACAATGACTATCAATCTTAATTACTTGAGGGACCATACTCAGAGATACTTGCAAAAATGTTGAGGGCTTCACATACTTGACTGCTCTAACCCATTAGGAGCCACCGATTCTCTCAAGAGATACAATTCCCTCTGTTTGAGAACATCAGTCCTCTCCAGGATGTGGGTATACCATCACTCTCATTGTATTGGTCTCCACCCAATGATATAACCCACTATGACAAAATGAGTACTCACACACTCCCCAGAACCTTGCCCTGTGTCAGATGCCCCCCCCTTAAGCATCCCAAACAGGCAACCTTCCATATTACATTCTCTAAAGAGTTTTCTCTGCACCACAATTTCAACCACATACCTGACAATCTCTCATGATCAAATGTTCCCCTCACTCTTCCCCAATTTCTTGGGCAATCTGACCAATTCTCCCATCCCTAGTGCCCCTAACGCCCACGCAGCCCCACCCAAAGCTATCCCTATGCCCCCATTTTATCCCTTCCCTGTACA
The DNA here is from genome assembly GCF_030445035.2 of Dasypus novemcinctus. Lineage (NCBI taxonomy): Eukaryota > Metazoa > Chordata > Mammalia > Cingulata > Dasypodidae > Dasypus > Dasypus novemcinctus. The sequence continues at coordinate 193,697,920 of NC_080674.1, read as the reverse complement.
AATACTAACCTCCAGCTTATTATATATTTCACCCAAGTAGCTGTCTGCTCATAACCTTCCTATACCCTCCAACTACCTTAAAGTTTATCAGCCAGTCTCTAGCTCTCTGAGACAGCTTGCTTTACTTATTTCATATCAGAGAGGTCATGTAGTATTTGTCCTTCAATGCCTGGGTTGCTTCACTCAACATAAGGTTCTCAAGATTCATCCATCTTATCACATGTGTTTGTACTGTATTCCTTCTTATACCTGAGTAGTATTCCATTGTATGTATATACCGCATTTTATTTACCCATTCATCTATTGATGGGCATTTGGGCTGATTCCAACTTTTGACAATTGTGAATAGTGCTGCTATGAACATTGGTGTGCATATATCAGTTTGTGTCCTTGTTTTCAGATCTTCTGGGTATATACCCAGCAGTGGAATTGCTGGGTCATATGGCAAATCTATAGTTAATTTTTTGAGAAACCACCAAACTGTCCTGAATGGTTGGATCCTTCTGCATTTCCACCAGCAGTGGATGAGTGTTCCCATTCCTCCACATCCTCTCCAACAATTGTAGTCTTCTAATTTTTTGATAGCTGCCAGTCTTATGGGAGTAAGATGGTATCTCATTGTTTTGATTTGCATTTCCCTAATAGCTAGGGATTTTGAGCATTTTTTCATGTGTTTTTTAGCCATTTATATATCATCTTCAGAGAAGTGTCTATTCAAATCTTTTTCCCATTTTTTAAATGGGCTGTTAGTCTTTTTATTTTCAAGATAGAGGAGTTCTCTATATATGCAAGATATAAGTCTCCTATCAGATATACGGTTACCAAATATTTTCTCCCATTGTGTAGGCTCTCTTTTCACTTTCCTGACAAACACCTTTGAGGTGTAGAAGGCTTTAATTTTGAGGAAGTCCCATTTATCTATTTGTTCTTTTGCTGCTCGTGCTTTTGGTGTGAAGTTCATGCAGCCGTTTCCTATTACAAGCATCCTGTAGATGCTTTCCTACTTTGCTTTCCAAGGTCTTTATGGTCTTGGCTTTTATATTTAGGTCTTTGATCCATCTGAGTTGATTTTTGTATAAAGTGTAAGTTGGTAATCCTCTTTCATTCTTTACATATGGATACTCAGTTCTTCAGGCACCTTTTGTTGAATAGGACATTCTCTCCCAGTTGAGAGGGTTTGGTGGCCTTGACAAATACCATATGGCTGTATATATGAGTATCTATATCAGAACTCTCAATTCGGTTCCATTGATCAATGTGTCTATCCTTGTGCCAATACCATGCTGTGTTCACTACTGTAGCTTTGTAGTATGTTTTGAAGTCAGGTAGTGTGATTCCTCCAACTTCATTTTTCTTTTTCAATATGTCTTTGGCTATTCAGAGCCTCTTTCCTTTCCAAATAAATTTCATAGTTTCTATAGTTCATTAAAGAATGATGTGTTGATTTTTATTAGGATTGCTTTGAATATGTAGATCAGTTTTGGTAGGTAGACATCTTAATAATATTTAGTCTTCCTAACCATGAACAGGGAATATTCTTCCATTTATTTACATCTTCTTTGATTTCCTTGAACAGTGTTGTGTAGTTTTCTGTATAAGTCTTTTATGTCTTTAGTTAAATTTATTCCTAGGTATTTGATTTTTAATTTACTATTGTGAATGGTATTTGATTCCTGATTTCCTCCTCAGATTGCTCATTATTGGTGTACAGAAATGCTACTGATTTTTGTGCATTTATCTTGTAACCTGCGACTTTACTGAACTCATTTGAAAGTTCTAGAAGCTTTGTTGTAGACTTCTCAGGGTTTGCTACGTACAGGATCATATCATCTGCAACTAGTGAAATTTTGACTTCTTCCTTTCCAATTTGGATGCCTTTTATGTCTGGTTCTTGCTTCAGTGCTCAAACAAGTACTTCTAAGACTATGTTAAATAGGAGGGGTGATAGTGGGCATCCTTGCCTTGTGACTGATCTTAGAGGGAAAGATTTTAGGATTTCACCATTGTAAATGATGTTAGTTGTGGGTTTTCCGTATATATTCTTTATCATGTTCAGAAAGTTTCCTTCTATTCTGATCTTTTGCAGTGTTTTTATCAAGAAAGTTTTCTGTATCTTGTCAATTGCTTTTTCTGCATCTATAGATATGATCATGTGATTTTTTCCCTTCAATCTGTTTATGTGGTGTATTACATTAATTGATATTCTTATGCTGAACCATCCTTGCATACCAGGAATGAACCCCACTTGGTCATGGTTGTATAATTTGTTTAATGTGTTGTTGAATACAATTAGCAAGTATTTTGTTGAGGATTTTGCATCAAGGTTCATTAGAGAGATTGGTCTGTAATTTTCCTTTCTTGTGGTGTCTTTGTTTGGCTTTGGTACTAGAGTAATGTTGGCATCACAGAATGAGTTAGGCAATGTTCCTTCTGTTTCAATTTTTTGGAAGAGTTTAAGCAAGATTGGTGTTAATTCTTTCTGGAATGTTTTGTAGAATTCACCTGTGAAGCCGTCCGGCCCAAGGCTCTTTTTAGTTGGGAGATTTTTAATGACTGATTCTATCTCTTTACTTGTGATTGGTTTGTTGAGATTGTCAACTTCTTTTGTCAATGTAGGCTGCTTATGTGTTTCTAGGAATTTATCCATTTCCTCTAAATTGTTGTTTTTGTTGGAATATAGTATTTCAAAGTGTCCCCTCATGATAGTCTTTATTTCTGTGGAATCAGTGGTGATCTCCTCTTTCTCATTTCTAATTTTGCATATTTACATCTCCTCTCTTTTTTTCTTTGTTAGTCTAGCTAAGGGTTTGTCAATTTTATTGATCTTCTTAGAGAACCAGCTCTTGGTTTTGTTTATTATTTCTAGCACTTTCTTATTTTCTATTTCATTTAGTTCTGCTCTGATTTTTGTTATTTCTTTCTTTCTTCTTCCTTTAGGGTTAGTTTGTTGTTTTTTTAACTAATTCTTCCACGTGTGCATTTGTTCTTCAACTTTAGCTCTTTCTTCTTTTTTGATGTTTGAATTTATGATTATGAATTTCCCTCTCAGCACTGTTTTTGCTGCATCCCATAAAGTTGGATATGTTGTATTATCATTTTCATTAGTTTCAAGGTAGTTACTAATTTCTTCTGAGATTTTCTCCTTGACCCATTGTTTTTCTAAGAGTGTGTTGTTTAACTTCCAAATCTTGGTGCCAAATCTGGGTCTCTGGCTCTTACAGATTTCCAGCTTCATTCCACTGTGGTCAGAGAAATTATTTTGTATGATTTCTATCTTTCTGAATTCATTGAGACTTTCTCTGTGGCCTAGCATGTGGTTTATCTTGGAGAATGATACGTGTGCACTTGAGAAGAATGTTTATCCTGCTGTATTTGGATGTAATGTTCTGTATATGTCTATGAGGTCCAGCTCCTCTAATACATTGTTCAAAGTCTTTGTTTCTTTATTGATTCTCTTTTCAGATGCTCTATCCAAAGTTGATAGTGGTGTATTAAAGTCCCACATTATAATTTCTTCATTTAGTTTTTCCAGGGTTTGCCTCACATGTTTGGAGGCACCCTTTTTAGGAACATAAATGTTTACGATTGTTCATTCTTCTTGAAAGATTGTCCCTTTCACTAATATGTAGTGCCCATCTTTGTGTCTCACAATTGTTTTGCATTTAAAGTCTGTTTTTTTCTGATATTAATATAGCTACTCCTGCCCTTTTTTGGTTATTGTTTGCTTGTAAGATTATTTTCCAGCCATTCACTTTCGACCTCCTTGAATCCCTGGTTCTAAGATGTGTTTCTTGCAGACAGCATATAGATGGGTCATATTTCTTTATCCAATCTTCCAGTCTGAGTCTCTTGACAGGTGAGTTTAATCCAGTGACATTCAGTGTTATGATTTTCAAGGAATTACTTGTATTAGCCATATTTTCTTTGGATTTGTGTTTGTCATATTCTGTTTCATTTTCTTTTCCTGTTTTTGTCTTTTTAGTTGCTCTTACGCTCTCCTCCAACTTGTCTCTCTGTTTTTTTCTTTCTTCCTGCAGAACTCCCTTTCATATTTCTTGAAGGGTAGGATTCTTGTAGACATACTCTCTTAGTTTCTATTTATCTGTGACTATTTTGAACTCTCCATCATTTTTGAATGCTAACTTTGCTAGATAGAGTATTCTTGGTTGGAAATTTTTTTCTTTTAGTACCTTGACTATGTCATACCACTGTCTTCTTGCCTCCATGTTTTCAGATGAGAAATCAGCACTTAGTCTTATGGAGTCTCCTTTGTATGTGATGGTTCTCTTTTCTCTTGCTGCTGTTAGTATTTTGTCATGAGTGTTGAATAAATTGACAAGTATATGTCTTGGGGTATGCCTGTTGGGATTTATGCTGTTTGGAGTGCATTGTGCTTCCTCAACATGTACATCCATCTCCTTCAATCAGTTTGGGAAGGTTTCAGCCATTATTTCCACCAACACCCCTTCTGTCCCCTTTCCCTTCTCTTCTCCTTCTGGGATGCCTATAATACATATGCTTGCATGTTTCGCATTGTCATTGAGGTCCCTAAGCTCCTGCTGGATTTTTTCTATCTTTTTATTGACCAGTTCCAGTATCTGTTTGATTTTAGATGTACTTTCTTCCACATCACTTAATCTCTCCTCTGCCTCTTCGAGTCTGCTGTTATTTGCTGAGAGTGTATTTTTGATTTCTTGAATTGTGCTGTTCATCACCATCATATCCATTATATTTTTATGTGTGATTGCAATTTCTTCTGTATTCTCACCACATGTTTTCTTCATATTCTTAATCTTATCCTTCAGCCCATCAAATTGATTCCTAATATATGTTTTGAGATCTTTAATTACTTTTTCAATGTTCTGCTCCTCTTCCTGGTTTTTAGTTTGTTCATTGGATTGGGGCATGTTTTCCTGATTATTGGTTTGGTTTGTAGTTTTTTGTTGCTGTCTGGTCATCATTTTATCTTGATGTGTTTAGTCAGTTGCTTAGCTTGTCTAGTTTGGAATTTAATTAGTTGTTTTTGTGTGTGTGCTAAGTCTTCTCTTTGTCACTTTGTTCTTCTTATTCTATTTCCTTGTTGTTGGCTAAGTTCAATTGATGGAAAATATTAGGGCCAGAGAAAGCGAAAGAGTAAGAAAAGAAAATGAATAATAGTAGTATTGATAGTAAATATTAACAGAGGAACCATGTGAGATCTAGGAGAATGGATATTAGCCTCATGTAAGGTATGTGGAGTTATAACAGTAAGAAAAGTAGAGTACGTAAAAATCTGAAAATGCAGAGGAATATAGTGTGAATTAAAAGGCCCGTGTGTTCAGGAGAGAGGGAAAGAGAAAAGAGAGGACAATAATATATAGAGCAAATATAAGGCAGAAAACAGAACAAATGTATTAGTAATAAAAAGTCAAAAAAAATGGGGCAAACAAGGAGAGGTGTAATGTAAGAGAAACAATCAATGATGGAGGATAGAAAGATGTAGAGGAAAGGGAATAGTTTTGGTGGCCAAAATCAGTACACACAGAAAATAGTAAATGGAGGATGAGGAAATACAGCAGATGTGAAGCTCTCCCTGCAGTACCTACTATAAGAAGAATTAAGAAAGCAGAGAGAGAGAAAGGAAGGAAGGAAGGAAGGAAGGAAGGAAGGAAGGAAGGAAGGAAGGAAGGAAGGAAGGAAGGAGTGACAAAAGGGAGTGAGGAAGTAAGCAGGAAAAAGAAAAAGAGAAAGAAAGAAAAAAGAAAGAAAAAAGGCCTTGGGGAGATAAAGAAGGAAAAACCAACCAAATACCAGGGAAAGTTTCAGGCAAGGAATCCTGTTTGTAGTTAAATAAAACGCTTAGGGACCTGACGTTACCCCTTTTCTCCCTTCTTCACCTCCGTCTCTCCCAGGCAGCTGGAAAGCTGCCTGAGAGGTCCAGTAGGAGATTCAAGTAGGTCCTTGTTGAATCAGCTCTGCACAGAAAACAATGACTCTTAATTTCCAGAGAGAGCATCCACACCTCACCAGGAACCCCAAGTATGCTATTGGAGGCTTGGAAAGCACCTCGTACAGTTCTTCTCCTTTAGGTGTGCTATGAGAGGGCTTGTTGATTTTCTGACTCCACCTTCTCCCCCGCCAAGTTTCCTATCCCAGGGTATTTAGATGAATCGGATTTTCTCAGCAGATTCACCACTCTTCTCTTCCCAGACTCTCCCCAAGTCAGCCAGTATGCTCCTCCAAGTGCAAAAAAAAAAAAAAGAAGAAAAAAAGAAAAGAAAAAAAGGGGGGGGGGAGGGAAACACCAGAAAATCAAACCCACACTAGCCAGGCCCCCCTACTGACCCTCCACCAAATCCCTCCCACCCACAGAGTCAGTCCAAAACCAGAGTGCTAAAGCATTCCCAGACCTCCAGGAGTGCTGGACTTGGGAAAGGGAAGTCTGGGACTCTGCAGACCCAGGGCACACAGGTCTGTGGAACACAGGCTATAGGGGCTTAGGGGCAATGACCTGGGGATCAAGCATCCGGGGACCATGGGGCCCAGAAATGCCACCACACAACCGACAGTTCTCAGGAAACACTGTGACTGTCAGCCCCAGGGGGGAAGGGTCCCTCCAGTCCACAGCTTCTGACCTCTGTACTTGTAAGCCACAATTCTACATTTAGCAAGCACCACCTCTGCCACTCTCTCTCCAAATTGATGTCCACATACCCTCCGCCCTGCAAGCCACCAAGACAGCCTGCTCTGGCAAGACTCCAACCCCACTCAGCTGCCTCTTTGCAGTAGAGACCATAAGGTGCACTCACTCAGATGCCATCTTGCTCCACCCCCATTATCAGAATTAATGGTTTTGAGGGCAGAACATCCAAACTGGAAAAGATAGGTGAAGAGAAAGAGAAAAGAATGGATAAAATGGAACAGGGTCTCAGGGAATTGAATAACAACACAAACACACACAAATATGTGAATTATAGGTGTCACAGAAGGAGAAGAGAATGGAAAATGGACAGAAAGAACATTTGAGGAAATAATGATTGAAAACTTACCACCCCTTATGAAAGGCAAAAATATCAATATCCAAGAAGGACAATGTGCCCAAACAGAATAAATCCAAATAGACCTACTCTGATACACCTACTATTCAGAACGACAAATATCAGAGATAAAGATAGGGGTCTTAAAACAGCAAGAGAAAAGCAAAGTATCACATACAAGGTAACTTCAATAAGATTAAGTGCCAACATGGCATGAGAAACCATGGAGGCAAGAAGTGGTATGATACATTTAAGGTTATGAAAAACAGAAATTGCCAGCCAAGAATTCTTCATCTGGCAAAACCAACCTTCAAAAATGAAGGTGAGTTCAAAGTCTTCACAGAAAGCAAAAACAGAGAGAATATGTTACCAAAAGACTATAACTAAAAGAGATGCTAATGGTAATGCTGCAGCCTGAAAGGAAAAAGCAAGGGTGATATACTTAGGGAAAAGTGTATAAATGAAGAATTTTAGAAAGAGTAAATTAAAGAGTGAAAAGACAGATAAAAGTAAGATATGACATGGGAAAGTCAAAGGATAAAATGGACGAGGTAAGTAATGCTTTTAGAGTAAGAACATCACATGTTAATGGCTTGAACTTCCCAATCAAATATACAGACTGATAAAATGGATTTTTAAAATGAGCCATCTATATGCTGTATACAAGAGACTCACGTCAGATGTAAAGACACAACGATGTTGAAACTGAAATGTTCAGAAAGGTATTCCACACAAATGCTAACCAAAAAGATCTGGAGTAGTGATATTAATAGCAGACAAAATAGATTTTAAATGCAAAGCTGTTATAGCGAGGGAATGAAGAAGTTCATTATATATTAATAAAAGGAAAAATTAACCAAGAAGAAATAACTGTAATAAATATTTATGCACCTAACCTGGGAACCCCAAGGTACAGAGGCGCACACTGGCAAAACGGAAGGAAGAAATAGATGTCTCTACAATAATAGTTGGGGATTTCAATGCACCACTCTCCAAATTGGATAATACAACTGGGCAGAGGATAAATAAAGAAACAGCAAGCTTGAATAATATGATAAATGAACTAGACCTAACAGACATTTACAGATGACTGCACCCCAAACAGCTGACTTTATATTATTTTCAATTGGTCATGGATCCTTCTCCAGGATAAACCAAGTGTTGGGTCACAAGGAAAAAAATTATTGAAAAAATTTTTAATAAATTTTAAAAATTTAAAGATAAACTTAAATAAATTTTGAAAAGATTGAAATTATACAAATCACTTTCTCTTATCATGACAGAATGAAGCTGGAAATCAATAATAGAAGGAAAAAGGAAATTTTAATAAATATACAGAGATTAAACAGCACACTCAAACAATCAGTGGGTCAAAGAAGAAATTGCAAGAGAATTCAGTAAATATCTTGAGGATAATGAAAATGAGAACACAACACTTCAAATATGTGGGACACAGCAAAGGCAGTGCTGAGAGGCAAACTGATAGCCCTCAATGCTTACATTAAAAAAGAAGAAAGAGATAAAATTAAAAATCTAACTACACACCTAGAGGAACTAAAAAAGTAACAGCAAATGAATTCCAAGCCAATCCAAAGGAAATAAATAGTAGAAAGCAAAGCAGAAATAATGAAATTGAGAAAAACAAAAAATAGAATCAACAAATAAAAAAATTGGTTCCTTAAGAAGATTAAGAAAATTGACAAACCCTTAGCTAGGCTGACAAAAAAAAAGAGAGAAGACACAGATAAATAAAATCAGAAATAAGAGGATATACATTACATTGCCACTGCCCCCACAGAAATAAGAGAGATTGTAAGAGGATACTATCATGCCATGATCAACTGTATGCCAAAAAACTAAACAGTGTAGATGAGATGGAAAAATTCTTAGAAACATGTCGAAAACCTACACTGAACCTAGAAGATATAGAAGCAAACCAACCACAAGTAAAGAGATTGATCAGTCAACAAAACTCTCCCAAAGATGAAAAGCTCAGGACCAGATGGCTTCACAAGTGAATTCTACCAATCATTCAAGATGATCTTATTCCAATCTTACTCAAGTTCTTCCCAAATATTGAATGAGAATGAATGCTGCCAAACATATCTATGAAGCCATCACCTTAATTCCAAAATCAGATAAAGATACTACTAAAAATGAAAATTACAGATCAGTTTCTCTAATGAATATATATGCAAAAGTCCTGAACAAAATTCTTGCAAACTGAATCCATAAGCAAATACTTTTTCTGCCCTTTTTCCATTCTCTTCTCCTTCTGGGTCATTGATAATGCTTGTCTGTTTCACATAGTCCTTCAGTTCCTTGAGTACTTGTTCCATTTTTTCCCATTCTTTTCTCTTTCTGTTTTCTTGTCTTTTAAAGTTCAGATATTCTGTCCTCAAAACCATTAATTATATCTTTGAGCAATTCAAATCTGTGTTTTTGTGTTCATTTTTGAAACTTTCCACGTGGATGTTTCTTTCAAGCTCCACTTGAATCAATCTTGTCTGGCCAGAGCCAAGACTTAAAATAGGATCAGAGAAACCAGTCTCCTCGACTACACCCTCCCTTTTCCCCACAAGGAATATGTCAGTTGGCTGCAGTTAGTCACACATTTTATCCAGGGTGTTTGGGGGATGGATGGGTGATGGGTGTCATTCCCAGGCCAGGGCAATAGCAACTCATGGTTTTCATTTCAGCTTCTTCATCTCTCTCTCCTTCAGCCTCCTGGTGGGGGGAGGGTTGCACAGCACTCTCCTGGTCCGATGAGCACCAAAGCAAATCCCTTAGGCACCTTTTTTACCCTTCTTTCATTGATTTTTTAAAGAGTTCAGCCCGGTCTAACTATTTGATGCCGTCTTCTCAGAAGTCTCCTGTTATATTAATGGCTCATGTTTTTTTAGTCCATTTTTTCAGTCCATTATATTAATGGCTCATGTTTTTTTAGTCCATATCTATCATTTTTATTGGGAAGTTCAATCCATTAACATCCAGTGTTATTACTATAAATACATTACTTACTTTGTCCATCTTATCCATTGACTTCCTGCTGTCATATCTTACTATTGTCTGTTTTTAAACTTTTCAATTTCTCTTACTAATGTTTTTCGTATCTGCCCTCTTATCCAGGGTTCTCATTGTTGTCTTTTCTCTCAGGCTGTACTCCTATAGACTTGGTCTCTTGATTACATACTCTCTCAGGGTTTGTCTGTAAAGACTAAATTCATCTTCATTTTGGAAGGATAGTTTTGCCTGATAAAGCATTCTTGACTAGCAGTTTTTCCCTTTCTGTACCTTAAATATGTCATACCTATGCCTTCTCTCCTCAATAGTTTCTGATGTTAGATAGGCACTTAGCCTTATTGAGGCTCCCTTGTAAGTAATACATTGCTTTTCTCTTATTGCTCTCAAAATTCTCTTTATTTTTCACCTTGAACAGTCTGAAAACTAGATGTCTCAGAGTGGTTCTATTGAATTTATTCTGTTTTGGGGTACATTGTCCTTCTTGAATATTGATTTTCATGTCTTCCACAAGGTTTGGGAATTTTTCCATCAGTGTTTTCTCTAATATTCTTTTCCGTTCTCACACCTAATACAAAAATTGATTCAAAATGGATCAAGGACATGAATATAAAAACTAGAACCATAAAACTTCTAGAAGAAAATGTAAGGAAACATCTTCAAGATCTTGTGTTTAGTGGTGGTTTCTTGGACCTTACACCCAAAGCACAGGCAAAAAAAGAAAAAGAAAAAAATAGATAAATGAGACTGCATCAATATTTAATGCTATTTTTCTTCAAAAGACTTTGTAAAGAAACTTAAAATGTTTACATTATTGTTCATATTTTGTACCATGCACTTTTTTTTACACAAAATGGTCAGCTATTTTGAAGAACATGTAAGAAGACACAATCAAAGGAGATACACACCATGTTCAGGTTTACATGCCTCAAAATCAGTAGGATGTCAATCTTCCCCTAGTAGTTCTACTAGGTCAATGCAACTCCAGTCAATAACCCAACAATATTTTTTCATTTACTAATTTATTTTTAATATATTTTTATTAAACAATTTGTGAACTTACAAAACAATCATGCACATGTGTGGAATTTCCACACTATATACTTTCACCAACAGCCCACACAATTGTGGAACATTCATTACAGATTATGAGATAATATTATCAGACTATTACCATTAACGATGGTCCAGAACATACAATTGGCATATTTTTTCCATAACCCTTATTATTAACACAGTATATCTTTGGCACTGATGCAAGAATATTACAGTATTGCTCTTATCTATAGTCCATAGGTTACATTAATTGTATTTTTCTCATGCTTCTCCACATTCCCACCACAGTGCAATAGTGAAGTAAATCTGTTCTACATCACGTAAGCACATTCCTGCATTTATACTATTAACCACAATTCTCATCCACCTCTGAATTCATTGTGTTTTTCAGTCCCTAGATTATTCTCTAGTTTTCTTTCAAATGACAATTACATTCCTACACTACCCTTTCCAGCCACAATTCCATTTATAAACTAACTGCTACTCACTATAATGTGTTACCAGCAACTCTATTCATTTCCACATATTTATAGTCAAGTTAAATAAAACTTCTACATACATTAATCATCAGTACTCCTTTAAAGTCCTCCTGCTATCTCCTAATAAACTATAATCTAGGTTTTAATTCCATTTGTTTATTCTTTGTATTTAGTTCATATTAGTGAGACCATGCAATATGTGTCCTTTTGTGTCTGGCTTATTTCACTTAGCATAATGTCCCTAAGAGGGAAGTGGACTTGGCCCAGTGGTTAGGGCGTCCGTCTACCACATGGGAGGTCCACGGTTCAAATCCCAGGCCTCCTTGACCTGTGTGGAGCTGGACCAAGAGCAGTGCTGAAGCACACAAGAAGTGCCCTGCCATGCAGGGGTGCCCCGGCATAGGGGAGCTCCATGCGCAAGAAGTGCGCCTTGTAAGGAGAGCTGCCTAGCACAAAAGAAAGTACAGCCTGCCCAGGAATGGTGCCACACACATGAAGAGCTGACAGCAAGATGACACAACAAAAAGAAACACAGATTCCCATGCCGCTGACAACAACAGAAGTGGACAAAGAACACACAGCAAATAGACACAGAGAACAGACAACTGGGGCAGGAGTGGGGAAGGGGAGAGAAATAAATAAAATAAGTAAATCTTTGGGAAACGGACTCAGCCCAGTGGTTAGGGCGTCCGTCTACCACATGGGAGGTCCGCGGTTCAAACCCCGGGCCTCCTTGACTCATGTGGAGCTGGCCCATGCACAGTGCTGATGCGCGCAAGGAGTGCCCTGCCACGCAGGGGTGTCCCCCGTGTAGGGGAGCCCCACACACAAGGAGTGCACCCGTAAGGAGAGCCGCCCAGCGCGAAGGAAAGTGCAGCCTGCCCAGGAATGGCCCCACCCACACTTCCGGTGCCGCTGACGACAACAGAAGCGGACAAAGAAACAAGACGCAGCAAATAGACACAGAGAACAGACAACCGGGGGAGGGGGGGAACTAAATAAATAAATAAATCTTTAAAAAAAAAGTCTCTAAGATTCATCTGTGTTATCATATGTGTCTCAATTTCATTTCTTCTTACTGCAGCATATTATTCCATCATATGTATACATCACATTTTGTTTCCCTATCTATTTGTTGATGGACACTTGGGTTGTTTCCATCTTCGGCAATTATGAATAATGCCGCTATGAATATGGGAGTGCAAATGTTGTTTACATCACTGTTTTCAGTTCTTCTAGCTATATTCCTCATAGAAGAATTGCTGGATCATATGGCAGTTCTATATATAGATTCCTGAGGAACCAACAAACTGTTTTCAACAGAGGTTGCAACATGTTTACAAATGCACCAACATGAAGGAGTGTTCCTATTTCTTCATATATTCTCCAGCACTTATTTTTTCCTTTTTTAAAAAATAATGGCCACTCTGTGCTTTGTGAAATGATATTTCATTGTCATTTTGATTTGCATTTCCCTAATAGACAGTGATATTGAACACTGTTTTTCCATGTGCCTTTTGGTCATTTGGATTTCATCTTTGGAGAAATGTTCATTTAAATCTTTTGCCCATTTTTAAACTGGATTTTTTGTTCTCTTATTGTTGAGTTGTCTGATCTCTTTATAAAGAATGGAAATGAAACACTTATGTGATATATGGTTTCCAAATATTTTCTCCCTTAGACCGGGCTGACTTTTCACCTTCTTGGCAAAGTTCTTTGAATCACAAAAATGTATGAGAAAGTCCCATTTATCCATGTTTACTTTCATTGCTCATGCTTTCTGGTGTAAGGTTTAGGAATGCACCACCTACCACTAGGTCTTGAAGATGTTGTCCTACATTTTCTTCTAGGAGCTTTATGGTTCTTGCATTTATATTTAAGTCTTTGAACCATTTTTAGTTAATTTTTGTATGAGGTATGAGATAGAATTTCTCTCTCTCCTCTTTCTCTTTCTTTCCTCTTTCTTCCTTTTTTCTTTCTTTCTCTCTCTCTCTTTCTTCTTTCTTTCTTTCTTGCTATGGGCTCTTCCAGCACCATTTGGTGAATAGCCTGTTCTGCTGCAGCTGAGTGGGTTTGACAGTTTTGCCAAAAATCACTTGACCATGGTTGTAAATGTCTCTTTCTTAACCATAAATTCAGTTTCATTGGTTTATGTGTCCACCTTTATGCCAGTACCATGCCATTTTTTAACACTGTGGCTAGACAATATGATTTAAAATCCAGAAGTGAGAGTCCACCAACTTTGCTTTTCCCCTTTAAGATATTTCTGCTATTCTGAGCCCCTTACCCTTGAAAAGAAATTTGATAGTTGGGTTTTCCATTTGTTTAGAAAAGGCTGGTGGAATTTTTGTCAGGAATGCATTGAATCTGTCTATCAATTTGCATAGATGTGACATTCCAGTAGTATCCAGTCTTAAAATTCATGAGCATTGAGTGTTCTTCCAGTTATTTAGGTATTTTTAACATTTCTTTCAGCAACGCATTGGGTTTCTGAATATAATTGATTTGTATCCTTGCTTAGATTTATTGCTAAATATTTGATTCTATTGATTATTTTCTATTTTTATTTATATTTTTTAAATTTATTTTTAAGTTTTTTTTAAAGATACATAAATCACAAGAAAAATGTTTCATTAAAGACTATAAGAGGTTCCTATATATTCCACATCGCACCCTACCCACTTCTCCCACATCAACAACCTCTTTCATCATTGTGGCACATTCATTGCCTTTAGTGAATACATTTTGGAGCACTGCAGCACCGCATGTATTATAGTTTATATTGCAGTTTACACTCTCTTTCAGTCCATTCAGTGGGTTAAGGCAGGATATATATTGTCTAGCATATGACCCTGCAATATCATTTAGGACAACTCCGAGTCAGAAAATGCCTCCACATCACATCTCTTCTTTCCTCTCCCTGCCCACAGCAACTACCGTGGCCACTGTCTCCATATCAATGATACAATTTCTTCAATTGTTAGAGTCACAATAGTTCTATAGTAGAATACCAGCAAGTCCACTTTAATCCATATTTTATTGCTCCATCCTGTGAACCCTGGGATACTGATATCTCCTCCACCTCAAATCGAGATGGGGCTTAGATCACACATGGTTGATGGATGTGATTCTCCTCCTTTCAGTCGTAGGCACTCTCAGTTCCCTGGTGTGGTGGCTGACCATGTACACCTCCCTGTTAGCTGATCTGGGTAAGTCCAATGAACTGGAGAGTAGGATTTGCAACTCTGCTGAGGCACAGGGCCCAGCTGACATATGGAAAGTACAGAGATTCAAGTCTCCTGAGTAGACATCAACCCCAGGGTCAACCACAGGTTCAGTAAAAGTGACAGAAGAGGTATGTGTACAAAGGTTACATCTGAGTCCAACTCCATCACACTCAGCACAAATTCCAAAGTAGAGCCCACTGACAAGGCACTGAATTCCAGAGCCATCTGCCATGACCATAGAACCTGTGTGTCTCCATAGCCCTCAGGAGCCCCAGTACCTGGGGTTGTATCTACTTTGGCTGTCTCTGGGATCCTGCTAAGGCATGCATAAACATGACCCCTCTGATGACCTCCTGATTCATTTTGAGGACCCATAGCCTATAAACTCATTTGTCTTTACCATTCCCCCCTTTTATTCAAGGTCTTGGAAAAGGCATGCTGAGTTTGGCTTAGAGATTGGCCACACTGAAGCAACATGGAGGCTCTCAGGAGGCAACTCTTAGGAAGCCTGCAGGCCTAGTTGAAAGTTCAGGCACACAGGTTCATAAGCATAGTCATCAGTATCAAGGGCTTATCATCGGACCATCCTTCATCACTGGTCTTTGCCCTTGCACTTGGGGGATTGTTGTTGTTCCATTTGGGAATGTGATAGAGCTCCCCTGGCTAGGAACTCAGCACTCCCTCAATTGTCATTTTAACTCTAACTACTTTGAAAATACCCAACGAATACCTGAACATTTTTATATACCCTATATACATGCCCTAGAGAACTCCTTCCCAACCATGTGACCCCTTCAATAACACCTCACACCAGTGTCCCTCCCCTGCCATAGTTGAACTTCTCTGTGGTTCAAAATCCCTTCAAAAAAGAAGCCTAATATATTGCCAAATTCAATTAGTAGGAAAATGAAATAGTAAGGTTGATTCTTTTAATCACTAATGTAAGTGGTTTTTTTCCTGACTTCCTCTTCAGATTGTGCTTTATTAGTGTATAGAAACACCACAGATTTTTGGGTATTGATCTTGTATTCTGATACTCTACTGACATTGTTTATTCACTCTCACAATTATTTTGTAGATTTTTTGGAATTTTCTAGGTACAGGATCATATCATCTGTGAACAGCAAATGTTTTAATTCTTTATTTCTGATTTGGATGTTTTTATTTCTTTTTCTTGACTTATTGCTCTAGTTCAAACCTCTAGCACTATATTAAACAACAGTGGTGACAGTGGACATCCTTGTCTTATTCCTGAGGACAATGGGAAAGCTTTTAGTCTTTCACCATTGAATATCTTTATTTGGCTTTGGTATTAGTGTAATATTAGCTTCATAGAATGACTTTGGTAGTTTAACTTCTTGTTCAATTTTTTTTTTTAAGAACCTGAATAGCATTGGTCTTAAATCTTCCTTGAATTATTGGTAGAACTCACCTGTGAAACCATCTGGTCCTGGGCTTTTCATTTTGGGGATTGTTTAATGATTGCTTCAATCTTTTTACTTGTGATTGGTTTGTTGAGGCCTTCTATTTCTTCTAGGTCCAGTGTAGATTGTTCATAAATTGCTAAGAATTTTTAAATTTCAGCTACATTTACTAGTTTGTTGGTGCACAGTTGTTCATAGTATCCTCTTATGATCTTTGATATTTCTTTGGGGCCAGTAGTAATGTCCCCATTTTCAGTTTTTATTTTATTCACTTGCATCTTCTTTTTTTCTTTGCCAGTCTATCTAAGAGTTTGTCAATTTTGTTAACCTTTTTGAAAACCCAACTTTTGATTTTGTTAATTCTTTCTATGTTTTTTAAAAATTCTCAACTTCATTTATTTCTGCTCTAATCTTTGTTATTACATTCCCTCTACTGGCTTTGCAAATAGTTTACTGTTCTTTTTCTAAAATTCCTCTAGCTGTACAGTCAGGTCATTGATTTTAGCTCTTCTTTTATAATGGAAACATTAAGGGCTATAAATTTCCCTATCAGCATGACTTTTGCTGCATTCCACAGGTTCTGATACATATGTTATGTTATTATTTACATTTATCTTGAGATATTTACTAAATTTCTCTTACAATTTTTTCTTTGACTCATTTGTTATTTGAGTGTGTTGTTTAATCTCCATATATTTGTGAATTTTCCCTTTTTCCACTTCTTGCATCTGTCAACTTTATGCAATTATGATCAGAGAAAGGGCTTTGTATATCTTCGATCTTGTTGAATTTATTGAGATCGGCATTGTGACCCTACATATGTCTATCCTGGAGAAAGACCCATGAGTCCTTGATAAGAAAGTATATTCTGCTCTTTATGGGTACAATGTTCTGTATATGTCTATTAGGTTTAGTCTACTTATCATATTAGTCAAACTCTCTGTTTGGTATTGATCCCCTGCCTAGATGTTCTATAAAATGCTGAGAGTAGTGTATTGAAGTTGCCAGCTATTATTGTAGAGATATCTAATTCCCTCTTCAGTTTTGCCAGTGTTTTCCTCATGCGATTTGGGGCAGCTAGATTAGGTGCATGTAATTTATGATTATTATTTCTTCCTTACGAATTGCCCATTTTATTAAGATCTAATGTCCTTCCTTATCTCTAATAACAGTTTTGCTTTTAAAGTCTATTTCATCTGACATAAGTATAGCTATTCCATTTTCGGTACTGCATGCATGGACTAATTTTTACAGCCTTTCAGTTTCAATTTATTGGTATCCTTGTATGTAAGGCAGTCCTTGTTGAGAGCACAGAGAAGGATTTTGTTTTCTAATCCATTCTGCCAGTATGCTTCTTTTGATTGGGGAGTTTAATCCATTAAACTTCAATGTTATTACTGCAAAGGCATTTCTTCGCCTATTTTACCTTTGGGTTTTATCTGTCAAATTTTATTTTCACCACTCTTTTCATATTTTTAGTTACTTTTGTTGATAGAATCTTCATTTCTGGACTCGCTTCCAATCCTTTCTCTCTCCTATCTTTTTTCAGGCTGTAGCATTCCCTTTGGTATTTCCTGCAAAACCTGTCTCTTGGTTATAAACTCTCTTAGTTTCTGCTTATCTGTGAATATTTTAAACATGTCTTAATTTTTGAAAGACAATCTTGTTAGATATAAGATTCTTATATCTGACAGGTTTTTCTCTTGCTGTATCTTAAATATTTCCTACCACTGCCTTCTTGCCTCCATGTTTTCCAATGAGAAATCAACACTTCATCCTATTGGGTATCCCTTTTCTGTTATACATCAATTTTATCTTGCTGTGCTCAGCAGTCTCTCTTTGTCTTTGGCATTTGATATTCTGATTAGTATGTATCTCTGAGTTTATCTATTTGAATTTATTTGGATTGGAGTACTTTGTGCTTCTTGGATAAGATATCTATACCCTTCAAAAGCATTGGGATATTTTCTATTATTTTTTTTCAAATAGTCTCTCTACCCTTTTTCCCTTCTCTTTGCCTTCTGGAACACCCATGACACATATGTTTGCATGTTTCTTGCTGTCATTTAGTTTCCTGAGATCTTGTTCAATTTTTTAAAAAATTTATTTATTCATTCATTCATTTATTTGCTTATTTTTATATATTCTCCCCCCCCCCCCCCATTGTCTCCTTTCTGTGTCCATTCACTGTGTGTTCTTCTTTGTCTGCTTGTATTCTCATTAGGTGGCTCCAGGATCCAATCCTGGGGCCTTCCATAGTGGGAGAGAACTGATCATTCTCTTGTGCCACCTCAGCTCTCTGACTTGCTGTGTCTCTTATTCTTTTTCCTCTGTGTCTTTTTTTGTTGCATCATCTTTCTACAGTAGCTCTCCACACGGCCCAGTACTCCTGCACAGGGTAGCACTCCTGTGTGGGGCAGTACTCTGTGCAAGCCAGCACTCCATGCAGGCCAGCACTCCACATGGGTCAGCTTGCCACACAGGTCAGCTTGCCTTCACTAGGAGGCTCTTGGCATTGAACCCTGGACTTCCTATATGGTAGATGGGAGCCCAATTGCTTGAGCCACATCCAATTCCCCCTGTTCAATTTTTTCCATTCTTTTCTTCATCTGTTCTTTTATATGTTCACAGTTGGAGGCCATGTCTTCAAGGCCACTAATCCTTTTTTCTGCCTCCTCAAATCTGCTGTTATATGCCTCCAGTATATTTTTAATTCATTTATTGTGCCTTTCTATTGTGGGAAACTGGCTTACCTATTTGTTACTTCCTGTTATTGTAGATGTTGCAAGTGGCTTCCTGTTATTGTACAAGATGTTCTAAGTTGCTTCCTGTTATTGTAAATTACCTTATTGTAGATGTTGCAAGTTGCTTCCTGTAGCTCAGAGCTGCTCATTAGCTTTCAAATAAATATGATGGGGAAACTAGGGCTGAGGCTCTTAGTTTCAAAAGCTGTGAAACCCCCTGGTCCTATCTTTGTTTCTTCTCTTGTGTCTTTCTTTCTGTCCTTTTATTTCTTCAGTTTTGCATCACCTTCCTTTCATACAGATCTATTGCTGAGCTGTCTCAGCACCTTTCATTCCCATAAGGCTTATTATTTGTCTATGTACGCCTTAAAATTCTTCTTTGTGTTCATCCAGTGTCTTCTTAATATCCTTAATCTCTTTAGCCATTTCTTTGAATTTATTAAGGAGATTTGTTTGAACATCTATGATTAGTTGTCTCAACTTCTTTATGTCATCTGGAGGCTAATCTTGTTCCTTTGACTGGGCCAAATCTTGGTTTCTTAATATGGATTGCAATTTTTTATAGGTGTCTTGGCATCTGGCTTCCTAGATATATTTATTCTGGGTGCTGTTTCTCCCTTTAGTTTAGTGCTTTCTTGCCCTTTCTCTCTTGCTGGTTGTGTAGTAGGAACCTAGGATGTAGTTGGTACTGTAAGCTGTGAAGGCTGAAGTGCCCATGTTGGCCCATGAACTGATAAATCTTCTCCCACCTTTCTCCTCTGCCAGGGATAGGGACAGAGTTCCTTCCATGTGTAATAATCCAAGTTGTGCAAGCCATGACCATCTGTAATTTCCCAGAGAGACTAATGAAGCTTCATGTCCCTTCCTCCCTTGCCTGAGGTGGGATGAAACTGCAAGTGTGGGAAGCAATCTATGCTCTGTGGGTCCAAAAACGACTGAGTTGCCTAGGTAGACAGACATAATCCTGCCCCTCCTTCCCTCCTGCCAAGGATGGGGATGGACCCTACCGAGTGACCATCAGTCTAATCCATGTAGGCTGAATGCACCTGCAGTTGCCCTGAGAGGCTGAAGGAGTACTGTCCCTTTTGCACTTGGGGGTGATGGAACCACAAGTACCCAACAGTTCAGTCCCTATATGCCAAAATTGCCTGCTGTTTCCTGGAGAGGCTAATTAAACACAAGTCCTCTCCTATCTTATGAGGAGTTGTGGGTGGATCCACAGGCACCCAACAAGTCATTCCCTGTAGGCCAAAATTAGATGTCATTTCCCAGAAAGTCTGAGGAAACACCAGCCCCCTCTTAACTTATTAGGGTGTGGAGGTGGATCCACAGGCCCCCAACCATCCAGTCTGTACAGGCCAAAAGTGTCTGCCATTGCCTCGAAAGGATGAGAAAACACTGCTCCCTGTTATCCTACTTGGGTGCTGGGATGGAGCTACAGGTGTCTAACTATTCTGTCTGTGTGTGCCAGAAGCACCTGTAGTTAAACAGAAACACTGCCTTGGGAAACACTGCCTCCCTCTTGTCCTATCAGGGGTGGGAGGGAGCCACAGGTACCTAACAGAGTTTGTGCAGGACAAAATTGTCTGCAGTTGCCCTGAGAGGCTGAGGAAATACCAGTCTCTATTTATTCTATTGGGTGGGTGTGAGGGTGGGGATGAAATGGAATCAAAGGCACTCAACAAACCAGTTCCTGCAAGCTGAAAGTGCCACAGTTGTCTGGAAAGGCTGAGGAAATACAGCTCCTCTCCTTTCCTTTTGGGGGTAGGGTGCAGATGGAATTACACATGTCTGAGTATCCAGTCTGTGCAGGCTGAAAGTGCCTGCAGTTGCCCAAAGAGGATAAAGAAACACCAGCCTCTTCCTATCTTACACGGATGGAGGGGTGGAGATGGAATTGATGGTGCTCAACAAACCAGTTCATACAGGCTGAAAGTGCCTGCAGTTGCCCAAAAGATGCCAAAGAAGCACACACATTTTATTGAAGTGTGGTAATGGAGCCCACGGTGTCTGACCATTCAGTCTGCTGGCTGAAAGTGCCTACAGGTGCCTGGAGAGGGTGGCGCAGGTCCCCTCATCTTCTTCCTTGCCTGAGGTGGAGCTGGAGCCTAAGCTAGGGCTGCAATCCAAACTGGGTGGAAAGAAGTTTCCTCTCATGCCATAGCCAGAGTTGAAATGGTGGCTACTGGCCTCTTTCTGATTTGGGCAGATTCAAACTGTAGCTGTTTTTAGGATTAAACTTTAGCCCTCCAAATTTACTAATCAGTAGCTGAAGTCAGTGGCCAACTGTCTCTTCCTCCTCCTTTTTTGGGCAATGGAGCTTCCAATTCCAGCCATGAAATAGCTCCTGAGGCAGCATGTGAAGTAGAGTGCTCTACTCATGTAACTTCACTGCAGAGGGACAGTGTCACCCTTCCATTCTTTCAAGTATGTTGCAGGATGCACTTCTGGTCTTCTGGGCTTTAGATAGCTTTAGATAGCTTTAGATAGCTCTGTTTTGATGACTAACTGCCCTGTAATGTCAGGCTGACTCCTGGAACACCTTACTCAGCGTCCATCATGTCCCCAAACTGCCTACACCATACACTTCTTTAGGTTTTTACAAAATGTATAATGGCCTGTGTCTATAATTGCAAACCATTGACTATGGTTAGTAACAATGCTTCAATATTTGTTTACCATTGTAATAAATGGACCATAGTCATGTAAGAAGTTATTTAAAAAGGTAAGTGTGAGATGGGGATGGGTTGGGGTATATGGAAATCCCCTATATTTTCTATGTGACTATTCTGTAAACTAAAGCTCTTTGAAAATAGAGTAAAAAATAAGACACTGGGGGAATATATAGAAGAAATTGCCAATATACATAAAAGAAAAACATCTTATGGAGCTGAAAAGCACAATGCAAAATTTAATTATTTGACTTTGTTGTTGAGGAGGTTTTGGATTGCAGAAAGGTTGCAATTGTGGCAAAGAAGGATTACTGGTGTGGGGTGTCTGTGACGGAAGGCATGTGGGGAGAGGTACACCTGGGACATGCCCCATGAATTATGAATGTGCTCATGTGGTCATGGATTCTGATTTTGTGGGTGGAGACTCACACAATAACTGATAAGAATATTGAATTCCCACACTGGGGAGTCCTGCTACATTCTCTAATAGAGTGACAATGATCTCTAGAGTACATGGGCAGTGCTTAGCAAAGGAGGACAGACCAATACACCAGACCCTAGATATTGATGCTTGTACTTATGAACCTTGTTTTTGTGGAATTGAACCTTAGCCTAGTGATATATATTGCCTAAGAGTTGCCTCCTGAGAGCCTCCTTATTGCTCAAATGTGGCCCCTCTCTGTGCCAAACTCAGCATATAAGCTCACAGTATTCCAGTTAGCATAGGACATGACTCTCAGGTATGGGCTTCCTGGCACCAAGGGATTATTACTAAACACCAACTAGAGATGCATTTGGAAAAAGACCTTGATCAAAAGGGGGAAATATTAAATACAAATGAGTTTTTATGGCTAAAATATTTCAAAGTGAGTTGGGAGGTCATTCAGAGGTTGCCCTTAGCAAGTCTCAGGAGGTTGTACTCCTAGGGGCTATAGAGACATCTAGATACTGTAGCCAAGGCAGACAACCCCTGGAAATTGGTGCCCTGCTGATGGGCCTTACCATGGAATATATGATAACCTATTTCCCCAACGTATCAGAGTTAGACTCATAATTTTCCAACACAAGGTACTTCTGCCCTTTTTGTTTGAACCTATAATTAACATTATCCAATTAAATGTATGTCCAAGAGACTTAAATGTCCTGGTTGTTCATATGATGGTTGAGCCCTGAATCTCAGGAGAGCTGCAGCCAATACCTACTCTCCTGTTCATCAGACTCACCCAAAACAACTAACAAAAGGATGATGATGAACAACACCCATCCCAAAAAACAGAGTATCTACAACTGCAAGCCAGACAGTACTATCCATCTCACCCATGGGATCTAAGTCCTGTCTCAATTAGAAGCAGAGTGGCATCACCATTTCTAAATCCTTAAGATTGAGGAATGGAAAAACATAAGGGGATATGCAATTATGGACCAAAGTAGACTTATTCTGATTATAGTAATGGAAGAACTTGTAGATTGTTATAAAGACAGTGGTAACCAGAGGTTCTGAGGGCAAGGAGAAAGAAAAATAGGTATAAGATTAGGCATTTTGGGAACATTGGAATTGTTCTGCATGATATTGCAATGACAAGTATAAGCCATTGTACATTTTGTCAAGATCTATAAAACTATGTGGCACAAACCGTAAACCATAATGTAAACTATAGACCATGGTTAGTAGCAATGCTTTCAATGTATTCATTAATTGTAACAAATGTACCACACTAATGAAAGATGTTAATGGAGAAAATTGGGGGAGAGGGAGGGGAAGAGTATATGAAACCCCCTATATTTTTGATGAAACATTTATGTAATCTAAAGTTTCTTTAAAAATAAAAAGTCAGAGACACTGAGTGTACACTTTGGATAGAATGTACAAGGCATGAGACTGTAAAACACAGTGAACCATGTGTTAGATGATGAAGTGTGGTTAGCAGTACAAATATGAGAGTTTTCTCTCATTAACTATAACAAATATACAATACTAACATACAGTTTTAATAATAGGGAGTGTATGGAACAAATATACCAAGTGTACACTATGGACCATAGTTAGTAGTAATAGTCTGAGTATGCTCTTTCATAATCTGTAACAAATATTCCACAACAATGTAAGGTGTTGGTGGAGGGGTGATGTATGGAAATTCTGCACATACTGTATGATAGTTTTGTAATTTCACAATTTCCCTAATAAAAAATTAAAAAAATAAAAATTTAACTTTCACTAAAAGGCTAAAATGTAGCCTACTCAATGGGAAACAATCTTCAGAAACAAGATATCTGATAAGTGACAGATCTCCATTTATATGAAGAGATCACACAACTTAATGACAAAATTATAAGGAACTCAATTTAGAAATGGGCAAAAAAATTGAATAGACATTTTTCTGAAGTGGAAATACAAGTGACCAAAAGACACACGAAAAGATGTTCAACATTATTATCAGGGAAATTCAGGTCAAAACTACATTAGGTATCATCTCATACCATACAATAAGGCAATTACTAAAAAACAGGAAAAAAATGCTGGAGAGGATATGGAGAAATAGGAAAACTCCTTCAGTGTTGGTGGGAGTGTAAAATGGTGCTTCCTCAGTGGAAGATGATTTTGTGGTTCTTCAAGAAACTAAATACAAGAACTCCCATATGATCCTGCAATCCTGCTGTGCTAGAATATATTCAGAAGAACTGGAACCAAGGACACAAACAGATATTTGCTCCCAGATGTTCATAGAAGTAGTATGCTCAGTTGCTAAAAGATGGAAGCAACCTAAGTATCCATCAACTGATGAATGGATAAACAAAATATAGTATATTCATATGATGAAATAGTATTCAGGTGTAAGAAGAAATCAGTTGGGGAAGCAGATGAAAATCTGGAGG
The DNA here is from genome assembly GCF_030445035.2 of Dasypus novemcinctus. Lineage (NCBI taxonomy): Eukaryota > Metazoa > Chordata > Mammalia > Cingulata > Dasypodidae > Dasypus > Dasypus novemcinctus. Next base: position 193,673,407 of record NC_080674.1, on the reverse strand, counting down.
AATCTTGAGGATATTATGTTGTGTGAAATAAGGCAGACACAAAAGGATGAATATTGCATATTCTCAGTGATATGATCTAAATACAATGAGTAGAATTATGGAGTTGGACTATGAAGTGCAGGTCATTAGGAGAATGTGGAATGAGAAGGGGTAGATTACGTTGGATGTATGTAAAATGTTTAATAAATTCAAATGTAAATATGTAGTAATGATTTGACTTGATAACATGAATATAACAAACACTATTCATTTATGGATGCAATTGTTGTGGAAATGAGTAGTGTAGAGAGAATAATATTAGTTTGGGGGACTGCTGGAGGATAATACAGAGAATGTATTAAAAATGGTTTGCCTTCCCCCCAGTGTGGGACATGACTCCCAGGGATGAGCCTCCCTGGCGCTGAGGGATTACTACCAAGTACCAGGTGATGATGTAATTAGAAAATGACCTTGAATAAAAGGATCAACCCAGACCAGCAGAATATCTCAATCTATATATAATACCAGGAGTTAAAAATGCTTTTTGACCCGAATCAAGGGGGAAATGGAAAGGACAAATGAGTTTATATGGCTATGAGTCTCCAAAAAGAACCAGGAGGTTATCAGAGGGGTTGCCCTTATGCACACCTCAGCAGAGACCCAGAGACAGATAAAGTAGATACAACCCTGGGTATTGGGTCTTCTGAGGGCTACAGAGACTCCCAGGTTCTATGGTCATGGCAGATGGAGTTCAGTGCCATGTCAGTTGGCCCTACTTTGGAGTTTGTGTTTCTGTGTGATGGAGTGGACTCAGGTGTGATCTTTGTTCACAAGCCTCTCCTGTTACTTTTATCAGAACTGTACTTGGAGCTGGGGTTTAATATATCACAGGGGACCTGAATCTCTGGGCTGACCATGTGATAGCCAGGCCCTGAGCCTCAACAGACTTCAGCTCCTACACTCTGGTTTATTGGACTTACCCCACTCAGCTAACATGGAGTTGAAGAAGGTCAATCACCACACCATGGAGCCAAGAGTGTCTACAACTGAAAGTCGGAGGATTGCATCCAGCATCCATGTGGAATCTAAGTCCCCTCTTGATATAGATGTGGAGTGGACACAACCATTCCAAGGTCCACAGGATGGAGGAATAGAGTATGGATTAAAATGGACTTACTGATAATCTATTCATCAACTATTGTGATTAGTAATCAAAGAAAATGTGGCATTGATGTGGAGAAAGTGGCCATGGTGGCTGCTGGGGGTAGGGAATGGGAGGAAGAGATGAGATGTGGAGGCATTTTCGGGACTTGGAGTTGTTCTGGGTGATGCAGCAGAGACAGTTACCAGACATTGTATGTCCTCCCATGGCCCACTGGGTGGAAGGTGGGAGAGTGTGGGCTATGATGTGGACCATTGACCATGAGGTGCAGCAGTGCTCAGAGATGTATTCACCAAATGCAATGAATGTCTCATGATGATGGAGGAGATTGTTGTTATGCGGGGAGGAGTGGGGTGAGGGGGGTGGAGGGTATATGGGGACCTCATATTTTTTTGAATGTAATACTAAAAAAAGAAATAAAGACAAAAAACAATACAAAACAAAAAAAATGGTTTGAGCAGTAGATGAGGATTGTGGTTAATAATATAAATAGAGGAATATTCTACAAGCTGTTGAGAATGTGGTGATAGGAAAACTATAACTAAAGTAATTTGTAGACTGTAGTTAACATCATTGTAATGTTTTTGTGGTGACAGCAACTTGGTTATATTAATGCTAAAGGTCAAAAATAAGAATATGACATTTGGTTTTGTGAGATATTAATATGATCGAGCATTTTTTTTCTTTTCATTTTTTTTTCATTAATAAGGAGACCTTGTCTATGTAATTTAAATAATCTGTTCATCTGTGTATCTTTCTGAACACTAGAGGAACAACTGAATATGGAGTTAGATGACATAAAAGTGAGAGGATTGTGGCAAGATGGAGATGAACTAATAGGCAGAGCTGAATGCCCTCACTAAAACAACAGAGAAAGAGCCAAAACCTGTCTCACCTTCTTTGGGGGTCAGCAGAACAGGACAGTGCTACACAATCCCAGGATAGTGAAAGACAGTGAGTCAAAGAAGCCAAAAGGACAAACCTGAGTTACCAAGCTCTCATGGTGGCTGGGAAGGGCTCCCCTCCCCCACCTCCAAGATACTAAGCTGGGGTAAAACACCTGGGATCACTGAAGTTGACAGAGAGGAACAGATATCTTCTTCCCTGTTGGCTTTTTCAATGCAAAAGGGAGAGAGAGTGGAGGGGCTTTTCTTCAGTGAAATTGGCCAGCAGAGCCCACTGAATCTCAGATCTGGAAATCCAACACAGCAACACAGGAAAATCGAGACTGAAGTAACTCCATGGAAAGGTGTGCTGACTAACATCATCTGCTGACTGGTCTGGAAGTTGCATGGACAAAAACTGTTCCAGATCTCTGTATCCAACCCCTGAGAGAAAAGCTGCACTCCATTTAATGAGTCCCTGTCCCAATTTTGAAAACTTAAGCTGGGAAATTTTAAACACTTAGAATAAGCTGAAACAAATATCTTAAGAAAAGCTGTGGGGGAAAAAAAACAATAGGCAAGAGAGAGAAATTGGCCACCAGAGTAAACTCATCAACATATTCAGATTCCTAGACATCTGGAAAAATTACAAGCCAAACTAGGAAACAGGAAAAAATGGCCCAGCCAAAAGAACAAACCAAATATTCTGAAGATATACTGGATTTAGTACAATTAATCAGGGGCAGTTCTGGCAAAACACAGGTGCTGGGAGCAAGGTGCTTTGCTGAATGGGTTGGGGGCATCTGTAGCCTGGGAGCCAGAAAAATTTGGATTCCCACTGCCTGCCTTGCAACTTGGGAACCAGACTAACACCCTGAGGATGAGTGGTCTGGCAGACCAGCCTAAGATGCTTGCAGGCCTGGTGTGGTTGCCTCACTTTCTTTTGCCTGGGAAAAGTGTTTAAAATTCTAAAATGTCATCTATCAAGCACTTAGTTTATGCAGTTAATTTTTTCTTACAGGACAAAGTCAAATGGATGTTTATACTCCAGATGAACAAGATGTTTGAAAGGCAGCAGTAAGAGAAGCAGGTGACACACAGTTGGAGAACACTGCAATCAGTTCATTTAATATTGAGGTCTTTTTGTCCTCCTTCATGGTTAGACTATGTGAAAATAAAGGTGATTGGTTATTTAAGGGAAATATTGGTCATGGCTGCTCTCTGTAGCAAACAGAAAAATACATTCATTTAGTCAAAGAAGTTATTTTCTAATTAAAAACAGTATTATACTTTTTAAAAAATTCTGTACCCAGCAAAGCTGTTCTTCAAAAATGAGAGTGAGTTCAAAGTCTTCACAAACAAACAAAAACTGATAGACTATGTTACCAAAAGGCCAGATTTGCAACAGATACTATAGGGGGTGCTGCAGTCTGAAAAGAAAAAACAAAATATTTGGATAAGAATTTAGAAATAAGTTTATTATGAAAGGTAACTGAAGGATAAGAAGACAGACAATAGAAGGATATGACAACAGAGAACCAAAGGACAAAATGGATGAAGTAATTAATGTCTTTACAATAATAACACTGAATGTTAATGGACTGAACTCCCCAATCAAAAGACAGTCCAGAAAGCACAACGCAACCCAAACAGCATAAATCCCAACAGGTCTACCCCAAGACATATACCTGTCAAATTATCCAATGCTCAAGACAAAGAGAAAATACTAAAAGCAGCAAGATAAAAGAGAAACATCATGTATACAAGAGGCTCCATGAGATTGAGTGCTGATTTCTCATCTGAAACCAATGATGCAAGAAGGCAGTGGTATGACATACTCAAGAAACTAAAAGAAAAAATTTCCAACCAAGAATATTCTATCCAACAAAGCTAGCATTCAAAAATTATGGGGAATTCAAAATATTCATAAATACAAAGAAACTAAGAGAGTATGCCAAAAAGAAACCTGCCCTTCAAGAAATATTAAAGGAAGTTCTGCAGGAGGGGAAAAAAAACAGGAGAGACAGAGTTGGAGGAGAGTGTAAGAACAACTAAAAAGAAAAAAAGAGAAAACAAAACAAAACAAAATATGACAAACACAAATCCCAAGAAAATATGGCTAATATAAGTAAATCCTTGAAAATAAAACACTGAATGTCAATGGATTAAACTCACCTGTTAAGAGTCACAGACTGGATGATAGGATAAGGAAATAGAACCCATCTATATGCTGTCAACAAGAAACACATCTTAGACCCATGGATTCAAGGAGAAAGAAAGTGAACAGCAGGAAATCAATCTTATAGGCAAACAATAATCAGAAAAAGTCAAGAGTAGCTATATTAATATTGGACAAAATAGACTTAAAATGCAAAACGATGATGAGAGACAAAGATGGACACTACATATTAGTGAAAGCGATAATCTTTCAAAAATAAAGAACAATCATAAACATTTATGCCCCCATCAGGGTGCCTCCAATTACATGAGGCAAACACTGGAAAAACTAAGTGAAGGAATAGATGCCACTACAATTATAGTGGGGGACTTTAATACACAACTATCACCATTGGACAAACATCTCAACAGAGAGTCAATGAAGAAACAAAGACTTTGAACACTATATTAGAGGATCTGGGCCTAATAGACATGTACAGAACATTACACCCTAGTATAGCAGGATATACATTCCTCTCAGGCACATATGGATCAATCTCCAAGATAGACCACATGCTAGGCCACAAAGAAAGTCTCAATGAATTCAGAAAGTTTGAAATCATACAAAATAATTTCTCTGGCCACAGTGGAATGAAGCTGGAAATCTGCAAGGGTAGAGACCCAGATTTGGCACCAAGATATGGAAGTTAAACAAAACACTCTTAGAAAAACAGCGGGTCAAGGAGGAAATCTCAAAAGAAATCCATAACTACCTTGAAACTAGTGAAAATAATAACACAATATATCAAAACTTATGAGATGCAGCAAAAGCTGTACTGAGAGGGAAATTTATAGCCATAAATTCATACATTAAAAAAGAAGAAAGAGCTCAAATTGAATAACTAACTGTACACTTGGAGGAATTAGTAAAAAAAAAAAACCAACAACAACAGATTAACATGAAAGGGAGAAGAAAGGAATAAATAACAAAGATCAGAGCAGAACTAAATGAAAGAGAAAATAAGAAAGCATTCAAAAAAGAAACAAAACAAAGAGCTGGTTCTCTAAGAAAATCAATAAAATTAACAAAACCTTTCTGGACTATCAAAGAAAAAAAGAAAGAAGATGCAAATATACTACATAAGAAATGAGAAAAGGGATACAAACACTGACACCACAGAAATAAAGTCTACCATAAGAGGATACTTTGAAAAATTATATTCCAACAAAAGGGACAATTTAGAGGAAATGGACAAATTCTTAAAAACACATAAGCAGCCCATATTAAGAAGAAATTGATGATCTCAATAAACCAATCACAAGTAAAGAAATAGAATCAGTCATTAAAAACCTCCCAACTAAGAAGATGCCTGGGCCAGATGGCTTCACAGGTGAATTCTACCAAACATTCTGGAAAGCACTAACACCAGTCTTGCTTAAATTATTCCAAAAAAATTGAAATAGGAGGAATATTGCCTAACTCATTATATGATGCCAACATTACCTAATATCAAAAGTCAAACAAAGACATCACAAGAAAAGAAAATTAAAGACCAGTCTCTCTAATGAACTTAGATGCAAAAATCCTCAACAAAAATACTTGCTAATCTCATTCAACAACACATTAAACAAATTATACACCACAACCAAGTGGATTCCTGGTATGCAAGGATGGTTCAACATAAGAAAATCAATTAATGTAGTATGCCACATAGCAGATTGAAGGAAAAAAAATCACAGGATCGTATCTATAGATGCAGAAAAAGCATTTGACAAAATACAGCACCCTTTCTTGATAAAAACGCTGCAAAAGATCAGAATAGAAGGAAACTTTCTGAACATGATAAAGAGTATGTATGAAAAACCCACAGCTAACATCACTATTTACAATGGTGAAATCCTAAAATCTTTCCTTCTAAGATCAGGAAGAAGACAAGGATGCCCATTATCACCCCTTCTATTTAACGTTGTGTTAGAAGTATTTGCTCAAGCACTGAGGCAAGAACCAGACATAAAAGGAATCCAAATTGGAAATGAACTTCAATATTTGCAGATGACATGATCCTATACACAGAAAGCCCTGAGAACTCTACAACAAAGCTCCTAGAACTTATAAATGAGTTTCAGTATTGCAAATAAGTTCAATGTGCAATAATCAGTACCATTTCTGTACACCAATAATGAGGAATCTGAGGAGGAAATCAGGAATCAAATACCAATCACAATAGTAAATAAAAAATCAAATACCTAGGAATAAATTTAACTAAAGACTTAAAAGGCTTATACACAGAAACTACACAACACTGTTCAAGGAAATCAAAGAAGATGTAAATAAATGGAAGAATATTCCCTATTCATGGATAGGAAGACTAAATATTATTAAGATTCTATCCTACCAAAACTGATCTACAGATTCAATGCAAATCCAATAAAAATCAACACAGTAGTTTTTGATGAACTAGAAAAATGAACTATGAAATTTATTTGGAAAGGAAAGAGGCTCTGAATAGCCAAAGACATATAGAAAAAGAAAAATGAAATTGGAGGAATCACACAACCTGATTTCAAAACATGCTACAAAGCTACAGTAGTGAAAATGGCATGGTATTGGTACAAGGGTAGACACATTGATCAATGGAACTGAATTTAGAGTTCTGATATAGATCCTCATATGTACAGTCATATGATTTTCAACAAGGTCACAAAGCCCACTCAACTGCTAGAGAATCACCTTTTCAACAAATGGTGCCTGGAGAGTTGGATATCCATATGCAAAAGAGTGGAAGAGGATTACCATCTCACACTTTAAGTAAAAATAAACTCAAGATTTATAAAGACCTAAATATAAGAGCCAAGACCATAAAGACCTTGGAAAACAATGTAGGGAAACAACTACAGGAACTTGTAATAGTGCGGTCACCCCTCGGGCTGAAGTGTGGTTTGCTGGCCTGGCGAGGGGAGCGGCCGCGGTAGGCCTAATTCCGCTGCCCCCATAATAGGGTGGTTGGTCGGGCCCACCGCCACCCCTGAAGGAAGCTCGGCATGGGCGCAGAGTGCCCTCAGGTCTCCCCTTCTCGGCAGCCATGCTTCCGCGGCCGCCCCTCCTCCCGGAAGGCGCCACACGATGCCTGTGGGGCGGCACCCTTCTTCTTCCTTCTCCCTGCGCAGGTGCAGGGCGGAAAATTCCAGTCTGCCCTTTTCCCCTCCCCCGACAGCAGCAACAGCCAGGCGTGGGCGGAAAACTCAAGTCTGCCCTCCACCCCAGCAACAGCAGCCACCAATCCCTAAACCCTGCCCCTTCCCCCAGCAACAGCGACAGCCAATCCCTAACCACCACCCCTCCCCCGTCCAGTGCCGCCCACTGACCTTTTGCTGGCAACCAATCAGAACAGGGCGTGGCTTTGACCAATCAGCCTTCCCCAGCCCCTATAAAACTGTTGCCTCTGCCTCAATAAAGTGGACTTGCGTGTTTACCTTGTCTCCGCAGTAGTTCTTCTGCCGTGCGCCCTCCAGTCCTGAGAGCCCCCAACAAGGGCCTGGCCTCCCTTGTCCCCAGTTCGTCGCTTGCTTCTCCGGGCGACCCCTTCGTCACCTGCTTCTCTGGGCGACCCCTTCGTCGCCGGCTTTGCCGGGCGACCCCGTCAGCCAAACCGCGCAACCCCTTTTGAGACCGATCCCTCGTCTGCTGCCGGACCGACCCCTCGTCCCAAGTGGGATCAACCCCTCGTCCCAAGCGGGACCGACCCCTCGTCCAGAGCTGGACCGACCCCTCGTCCGCAGCCAGACCCCACCTCTACCGACCGAGCAAGCCGTCGCATAATAGGAAATGACTTCATGAACTTCACACCAAAAGCACAAGCAGCAAAAGAACAAATAGATAAATGGGACTTCCTCAAATTTAAAGCCTTCTGCACCTCAAAGGAGTTTGTCAAGAAAGTGAAAAGACAGACTATACAATGGGAGAAAATACTTAGTAACCATGTATCTTATAGGAGACTAATACCTGCATATATAAAGAACTCCTATATCTTGAAAATGAAAAGACAAACAACCCATTTTTTAAAAAATGAGCAAGAGATATGAACAGGCACTTCTCCAAAGAAGAAATACAAATGACTAAAATGCACATGAAAAAATGCTTAAAATCTCTAGCTATTAGGGAAATGCAAATCAAAACTAAAATGAGATACAATCTTATTCCCGTAAGACTGTCAGTTATCAAAAATACAAAAGTCTACAAGTGTTGCAGAGGATGTGGAGGAATGGGGACACTCATCCACTGCCGGTGGGAATGCAGAAGGATCCAGCTATTCTGGAGGGCAGTTTAGCAGTTTCTCAAAAAACTAGCTATAGCTCTGCCATATGACTCAGCAATTCCACTGCTGGGTGTATACCCAGAAGAACTGAAAACAAGAACACAATCTGATATATGCACACTAATGTTCATAACAGCATTTTCACTATTGACCAAATGCCCACCAACAGATAAATAGATAAATAAAATGTGGTATATACCTACAATGGAATACTACTCAACTATAAGAAGGAATACAGTACAAACACATGGGATAAAATGGATGAATCTTGAAGACCTTATGTTGAGGAAGCAAGCCAGGAATTGAAGGACAAATACTACATGACCTCTCTGATGTGAAATAAGCAAATCAAACTGTTTCAGAGAGCTAGAGACTGGATGATATGCTTAAAGGAAGTTGTGGGGGAGAGGAAGGTTTTGAGCTGAAACCTACATGGGTGAAATCTATAAAAAGCTGGAAGTAAGTAGTTGTACATGGAAAGGATAAGATGGGGGCAAAGGGATAACTTTTGGTGGGGCTTTGAAGGTTTGAGGGGGCCTAGGGTTGGGAGGATGGGTCAGATGGCCCATGAAATTGGGGGAGGTCTGGGGGGAACAGTTGAATATCATAGATTGTCAGGCATGTGTTTGAAACTAATGTTGAGAAAACTCTTTAGAAAATATAATAAAGAAGGATTACCTGTTTAAGGGTCTTAAGGAGGGAGCTTCTGGCACAAGGGTAGGCTTTTAGGGAGTGTATGAGTGCTCATTTTTGTCATAGTGTGTTATATCACTGGGTGGAGACTCATACAATGAGTGTGAAAGTGTACCCACATCCTGGGGAGGCCGATGTTCTCAAACAGAGGGAATTGTATCTCTCAAGAGAATTGATTGCTCCCAGTGGTTAAAGAAGTCTAGTATGTCATGCTCTCAGCATTGTTGCAAGTATCTATTAATCTGGACCTTCAAGTAGTGAAGATTGATTGTCACTGTGGGCTCTGAGGAAAGGGGGAGAGAGGTATAGAATAGATGGAAGCAGGGAAACTGGGGGGACAATGGAACTGTTCCACAAGATCAAGCAATGATGGATATAGGACAAGTTAAATTACCAAAAATGTACAAAAGTCTGTAGGCTCAAATGTAAACCATAACATAAAACATAAAGTAACTAAAAATTCAGAAAATTTCACAGTCTAAAATATAAACCATAATGTAAACCAAAATGGAACCATGTTTTATAGCTATGTTTTAATATCTTTACATCAGCTGCACCAAATATAATATGAACATGTAAAAAGATCATTGGTTGAGAAAGGGAAAAGGATTTGATGTTGGATATGTGGGAGTCCCCTATGTTGTACATGTAAATTACTGTGATCTAAAACTTTTTTTGAAGACAAAATTAAAAATTAGAAAAAAAGAAAAAGAAAGGATGTAGACACTGAGGAAGAAATGAAAGAAAATGCCTTGCCATTGTACATACAGGGCAAAACCTATTACAGTGATGAAAGGCAAAACATCAAAGACAAAGTTTTATGGGAAGCAGACTTGGTCCAGTGGTTAGGGCATCCATCTACCACATGGAAGGTCCGTGGTTCAAACCCCAGGCCTCCTTGACCGGTGTGGAGCTAGCCCATGTGCAGTGCTGATGTGCTCAAGGAGTGCCCTGCCATGCAGAGGTGTCTCCCGTGTAGGGGAGCCCTGTAAGGAGAGCCACCCAGTGCGAAAGAAAGTGCAGCCTGCCTAAGAGTGGCGCCACCCACACAGAGAGCTGACACAACAAGATGATGCAACAAAAAGAAACACAGATTCCCTTGCCGCTGACAACAACAGAAGTGGACAAGGAAGAAGATGCAGCAAATAGACACAGAGAATAGAAAACCAGGGGGGAGGGGAGGGGAGAGAAATAAATAAATAAATCTTTAAAAAATAAAAAAAAAGTTTTATAATATTTTTCATTTTTTTAATACCCCAATTTATTTTTACTTTATTTTAGTTTTTATAAATTAGAATGTATTCTATTTCTAATCTTTTAAACCTATCACTATATTTAATTTTCCTATTAATTGAATTTGGCAATTTATTAGGCTTCTCTTTTGAAGAAGTTTTGGACCATAGAGAGATTCAACCATGGCAAGGGAAGAACACTGGTGAGTGGTGTTATTGATGGGGGCACATGGTTGGGAGGGAGTTCCCCAGGACATGTATATAGGGTATGTAAAAATATTTGCATATATGTTGGGTATTTTCATAGTAGTTACAGTTACAAATGACAACTGAGGGACTGCTGAGTTCCTAGCTAGGGGAGCTCTGTCACACCCCCCAATGAACAACAACAATCCCTCAAGTGCAACGGCAAAGACTAATAAAGAAGGATGGTCCAATGATGAGCCCTTGATACTGATGACAATGCTTATGAGCAGTGTGCCTGAAATATGAACTAAATCTAGAGCTGCTGGGTACCTAAGAGTTACCTCCTGAGACCCTCTAGGTTGCTCAAATGTGGCCATTCTCTAACCCAAACTCAGCATCTAAATGCATCACCTTCCCCCCAGCATAGGACATGACTCCAGGGGATGAGCCTCTCTGGCACCAAGGGATTACTACCAATCACTAACTGGTGATGCAACTAGAAAGAGACCTTGAATAAAAGGGTCAACACAGACCAGCAGAATATCTCAGCCTACATGTAGGATCATGTGTTCAAAACTGCTTTTTTGATCTTGAATAAAAGGTAGAAATGGCAAAGACAAATGAGTTTATATGACTAAGAGTTTTCAAAAAAGAGTTGGGAGGTCATCAGAGAGGTTATGCTTATGTACAACTCAGCAGGACCCAGATGCACCCAAAGTAGATACAACCCCAGGTACTGTTTCTCTGGAGGGCTACAGAGATCCACAGTTTCTTTGGCCATGGCTGATGGCTCTGGAGTTCAGTGCCATGTCCATGGACTCTACTTTGGAATTTGTGTTTCTGAGTGTGATGAAGTTGGACTCAGATGTGAACTTTCTACACATGCCTTTTCTGTCACTTTTACTGAACCTGTGGCTGGTGCTAGGGTTGGTGTATACTCATGAGACTTGACTCTCTGGAATTTCAATGTGCCAGCTGGATCCTGAGCCTCAGCACAGTTGCAACTCCTACCCTCTGGTTCATTGGACTTACCCAAGTCAGCTAATAGGGAGGTGAACATGGTCAACCACAACACTAGGTAACTGAGAGTGCCTACAACTGCAAGGAGGAGAATTGCATCCATCATCTATGTGGGATCTAAGCCCCTTCTCAATATAGAGGTGGCATGGACATCATCATCCCAGGGTCCACAGGATGGAGGAATAAAATATAGATTAGAGTGGATTTACTGATATTCTACTAAAGAACTATTGTGACTAGTAATGGAAAAAATTGTACCATTGATCTGGAGAAAGTGGCCATGATAGTTGCCGTGGGCAGGGAGAGGGAAGAAGAGAGGTGATTGGGGGCATTTTTGGTACTTGGAGTTGTCCTAAATGATATTGCAGGGACAGATGCTGGACATTATATACTCTGCCATAACCCACTGAATGTACTGGGGGAGATAGTAAACTACAATGTAAACTATTAGCCATGTGGTGCAGCAGTGCTCCAAAATGTATTCACTAAATGCAATGAATGTGCCTCAATGTTGATAGAGGTTGTAGATGTGGGAGGAGTGGGGTGGGGTGGGGTATATGGGAAACTCATATTTTTAATATAACTTTTTAAAGATTTATTTTTTATTTATTTCTCTCCCCTTCCCCCTCCCCAAACCCCCTGTTGTCTGCGCTCTGTGTCCACTCACCTTGTGTTCTTCTGTGACCACTTCTATCCTTTTCAGTGGCACCAGGAATCTGTGTTTCTTTTTGTTGCGTCATCTTGCTGTGTCAGCTCTCTGTGTGTGCAGCACCATTCTTGGGCAGGCTGCACTTTCTTTCACACTGGGTGGCTCTCCTTATGGGGAGTGCTCTTAGTGCATGGGGCTTCCCTAAATGGGGGTCACCCTTGCATGGCATGGCACTCCTTGCCGCATCAGCACTGTGCATGGGCTAACTCCACATGGGTCAAGGAGGCCCAGGGTTTGAACCGCAGACCTCCCATGTGGTAGGTGGATGCCCTATCCATTGGGCCAAGTCAGCTTCCCTAATATAACATTTTTTGTGATCTATGTATCTTCAAAAAAATACAATAAAAAATTGACAGGGATGGGTGGGTGGGGAGTGAGGTATAAGGGAACCTCATGTTTTTTAATGTAATGTTTTATGTGATCTATTAATTTTTTTAAAAAGATAATTTAAAAATATACATATGAGTTGCCTAAATGTTCTCTACAAGAGACCCACCTCAGATGTAAGGACACAACCTGGTTAAAAGTGAAAGGTTGGAAAAAGGTTTTCCATGCAAATAGTAACCAAAAAAAAGAACTGGAGTAGACCAGATAAATGTGAAATAGCAACATTGTAGTATATAAACAATAATTACTCAGTGCAAGTGGCAAATTATTCCTGTGATTAGTATTCTGTATTTTTTTCCATTTAAAATAATCACTTGCTTTTAATTAAGGAGTGCTGGAGAAGAGATATATTTTTGGATACTTCATTTTTCTTTAACCCTTTCTTATTCATACTGTAATTAAAATAACCTCTCTGGGTCAATAATGATTTAGCATGAATACTGTTGAACAAGATTTTGAGTTTCTCTGCCTCAGAAAATTATGAGTTGGCAAATTGTTATCCCTCTATAATTCATTCCAATAAGATGTGAAGATTTCCCAAATAGGAATTTGGTTATCTAGAAAGATTATGGCCTAAATGGAAATTAAATAAGTAAACCAATAATTTATTTCATTCTTAGAGATTATTATGCCCATTAGTTAGAGCTATATTATAAAAATTAAAATTATGTTATAATTAATTTCTATAATATTTGAATTATTGTTTACATTTATAAAGGTTTGTTGCCATGCTATTTTTAAAAACTGATTATATTAAATCTAACCTGCCCTTGTACTTTTGTTAAAAATTTGTATTTCTTTCAGTCTATTTTTCTATTTATTTTTTATTTTACTATAAAGGATTTTTTTACAGCCTAAAAAAAAAAGTGACTGGACAGGGCATTTGGGGAGTAATGCTTCCATAACTTGTTGAACTGCCTTTTTCTATTTTATTTTTTAAATTTGAAATAGTTATTTTTTTAAAAAAGAAACAATGATTTCATTATAATGAACACCTTTCCCCTAAATCCCAGACACTTATTTCATAATAAAACTCACTCCAAAAAAATAAATAAAGCAGCCATTAGTAAGACTGCCGGACCCAGTGTCTGCTATTAGCAGCCCAGGGTGGTGTTAGAATCTAACCGCTGCAGACCATTGGTTGCTGGAGACTTTGGGGGTATTGTCTGCCCGGAGCAGCCTTCTGAGCTTTCCCACTTTAGGAAAGAGTGAGAGACAGCTGTTGTAGTGCCTGAATTGGGTGTTAGACTTACTCACTGTGCTTGGGGAAGGAAGAGGAAGCAGAGAGGTTTGGAAAAGATGAACTGAACCAAGTGAACAGAGGGAACTGAGGGGCTGGGAGTACAAGGCAAGTTGCCAAGGTGTCAGCTTGTTCCCCATGTGTCAACAAAGTATAATTAATTTGAGTCTAGGAAGTAGCAAACTAGCAGAACATGGTAATGAAGGATATAGGAGTACAGAGGTGGGGAGGTTGACTGGGAATAAAAGAATGTGCTATGGAAAAAGATGTCAGAAGCTTAGCTCCTGGGAGGAAAGAAGAGAGAAAGGGAGGACTTGGGCAGCCACAGAAGGGCTTGGTGTTCATGCACACACAAACTCACACACCTCTACACACAGAGGTATTTGTGTGTCTCCAAGTGTGCATGTGCTATCTGTAAGATAGAATGAGACAGAGAGGGAGATTGATTTTGTGAGCTCTTCGGTAGTGGTTTTCTCTCTTTATATTGCCAGAAAAAATAGTTGAGCCACTCACATAATAAACCTGACTTCACATGCCAAATCTGGTCTGGTCTAAGATTTTTAGTATTTCTAACAACTTATTCCTATCAAAGTAATGAAGATTCATGCTTGAATACTAAAATTGGACAAAAAACGTTTTAGTAAAAATAAGCAATCCCTTTATCACTTTCCCTCCTACATCTTTCCCTTCTTCCTCCCAATCTCATTCCCCAAAGGGAGAACTATAAGGCTTTTATTTTTGTTTTTTTTGTACTTACCTTCTCATTTCTAATTTACACGTTTATATCACAATTTCTTGTCTATTAACTCTCTGCTGTAAGGAATTAGTGTACATGAATTCTACCACTCATTACCTCCTTACTTCTTTTCCCATTTTTCCAATGGTTACCTCTATATAATCATCTTTCAAGTATGAAGATAAAGAAGACACCCTTTAAAATTGAAAGAATCAGAGAAATTATATTACCCAAGTTCATTTTCATAAAGTTAGAATGTTTGAAGCAAAATGACTCAAGAGACAATAAAGTGGATGAGACATGAAACAGATGAAACAGTGGTGAGCAAAAAGAAACTACCAAGAGATCCAAGATGGCAGAGTAGAGAGCGGCAGGCTGCACTTTTCCTCTAGAAACGATGGGAAGATAGAGAGGCTTGTTGGGCATAAGAGAAGCCAGGGTGCCAGGGGGGCAGTACAAGAGGGCAGCTGGAGGGGAGGCTCTCACCTGGGCACTGGCAAATGGGGAGCTGCCCAGCAGGCCCCAGAGAAGAAGAGTACAGCAGCTGGCCCAGGAGAAGAGGAGAACCACCCAGGTGCCCTTGGCCAAGGGAAGCCAAGCAGCTGGCTCCAGGGGAGACAGGAGCTGCTCAGGAGTGATCCCACAGGCAGGCCTGTGCCCAGCCTACTTAGGGTAGGGGAGAGTCAGGCAAGCCACAGGGAGACCTGAAAGAATTTAGCCTGAACTGGAAATTTTTTTACTTTTTTAACTTTTTTTTTTTTTCATCTGGGTACTGGTGGAAAGGTTGACTGTGAGGTGATTGATTGGCAGCTATAGGCAGCTGGAGAAAAGTGGCTGGTGAACTGACAGGGAGGCACGTTTCAGAATTTTTGTGTGTGTGGGGGTGATCAATTGGCCAAAATGAGCAGCCTGCAAGTAGGAGCCTAGATGGTCCTGGTAGTCTGAGAGGCAGACACAGACTTTTGTTTCCTTTTGTTTTGTTTTGCATATTTTTCTTCTCCTCTTCTTCATTTTCATTCCTTCTTCTTCTGTTCTTCTTCTTTTCTTCTCTTCCCATTTCTCTTATCTTTTCCCCCTTTTTTCTCCATTTTTACCTTTCAGTTATTATTATTTACCCCCTTTTCTCTTTCCTTCATCTATTTATTTTTCCCTTTTTTCTTTCATTTTTCCATCTTCCTTCCTTCCCTTCTGCCTTTCCCTCTTTTGTTTTTCTTTTTTCCTCTCTCTGTATTTTTTTTAACGTTCAATTAAAAAAATATGAGGTCCCCATATACCCCCCACACCTCTCACCCCACTTCTCCCACATCAACAACGTCCTTCATCATCACGGGACATACACTGCATTTGGTGAATACATTTTGGAGCACTGCTGCATCACATGGACAATGGTTTACATTCTCTCCCAGGCCACCCAGTGGGCCATGGCAGGACATGCAATGCCCAGCATCTGTCCCTGAAATACCACCCAGGACAACTCCAAGTCCTGAAAATACCCCCACATCATATCTCTTCTTCCCTCTCTCTACCCTCAGCAGCTACCATGGCCACTTTTTTCACATCAGTGCTACAATTTTTTCCATTACTAATCACAATAGTTCAATAGTAGAATATCAGTAAGTCCACTCTAATCCATACTCTATTACTCCATCCTGTGGACCCTGGGATGGTTATATCCACTCCATCTCTATATTGAGAGGGGGCTTAGATTCCACATGGGTGATAGATGAAATTTTCCTGCTTGCAGTTGTAGGCACTCTTGGCTCCCTGGTATGGTGGTTGACCTTCTTCACCTCCCTGTTGGCTGGCCGGGGTAACTCCAGTAAACCAGAAGGTAGGAGTTGCAAGTCTGCTGAGGCTCAGGGCCTGGCTGTCACATGGCCAGTCCAGAGATTCAGGTTGCCTGAGTATACACCAACCCCAGTGCCAACCACAGGTCTGGTAAAAGTAACAGAAGAGGCATGTGTAGAAAGGTCATATCTGAGTCCAACTCCTTCACACTCAGGAACATATACTTCTTTGTCTTTCTTTATTCTCATCTCATTTATCTGGCACTTCATTTTTTAAAAAATTTTATTATCTTTTCCTGAATCTTTTTTTATTCTATTTGAATTTTTATTCTTGTGTATTATTTTTACCTCTTATTTATTTTTTCTGTCTTTTTTGATGTTTTTCCTCTATCCTTTTTTAATTTTTCTTTTCTTTTTTCTATTCTTATTCTTTCTTTTTTTGGTGGATCTAATATTTCTTCCATTGAACACAGAATAAAGAATAGAGTGTATCAAGTGATAAAGGGGGGGGAGCAGATTTGGCTCAATGGATAGAGCATCCACCTACCACATGGGAGGTCCAGGGTTCAAACCCAGGGCCTCCTGACCAGTGTGATGAGCTGGCCCACACGCAGTACCAATACATGCAAGGGTGTCCCCCATGTAGGGGAGCCCCATGGGCATGGAGTATGCCCCATAAGGAGAGCTGCTCAGCATGAAAAAAGTGCACCCTGCCCAGGAGTGGCGCCACACATATGGAGAGCTGATGCAGCAAGATGAGGCAACAAAAAGAGATATGGATTCCTGGTGCTGGTGACAAGAATATAAACAGACACAGAAGAACACACAGCAAATGGACACAGAGAGCAGACAACTGGAGGGGGGGGCGAGAAATAAATAAAAAAGAAAATCTTTTAAAAAATGTGATAAAGGGGACCCCTACAAAACCCAAACAAAAATAAAACCCTAGACTAGAAAGAGAAATTAACAAACTGAGTAAGCCCAACAAGATAAACAAATGTGTACACATCAGCAAAAATTAAAAACCATACTAAGAAACATGAAGACATGGCACAGTCTAATGAACAAAATAAAAAGCAGGAAGAGATGCAAAATGTGAAATGACTAATCAAGGATGTCCAAACAAATATTCTAAATGAGATCAGTGAAATGAAGGAAGAGATGAAGGATGTCAAGAAGACAATGGAAGCAAATGTGGCTCAAGCAGTTGAGCACTTGCTGCCCACATGGGAGGTCCCAGGATTGGTTCCCAGTGCCTCCTAAAAATAAAAACAAACAACAAGCAAGCAAATGATAAAAACAACACAGGAAAGCTGATGTGTCTCAGAGTTTGAGTGCCGGCTTCCAATTTATGAGGTCTCATGTTCGATCCCCAGCCTCAGTACTGTGAAAAAAAAAAAAAGAAGAAGACACAGGGGAAACAAGGAGAAGAAATTGTAAACATTGTAAATGTACTTAAAAAGATAACAGATCTTACGGTGATGAAAGACACAAGCAAGAAATATAAAATACACTAGACTTCCAGGTAGATGACAGACTAGAAAGACATGGGACTCCTCTCCCAGAAAACTAGCTAAAGGACAGGCAGAAACTGCGTGGAAAAAATCTCTTCTGGGGTTTAGGACACCCAGGGGATGGACCCACCCAGACAACAAAGGGACTAAGGAAAAGAATTGTGATGGCAAAACTGTGAGTCAAAAGCCACAGCTGCTACTGCCAGCAACCCTCTCCAGAATAAAGGCACTTTTGAATACTCAGGCCTTGGGTTGGTGGCTAGGGACAAAGGAAAACCCAGGGATCCACCTCTCCAGGAAAAAGGAGAGAGAGGGATACAGCCTAAGGCTGAATCAGCTTTTGACCCACAAATTTGGTCTGCTGAGTCCCAGGAGCCCTTCCAGGCCAGGTGGGACCACACTATTATTTGCCTTGGAAGCCAGCTCAAGACTAAAGAGATCCAGGTCTAAAGAGATTCGACCCCCTCAACCTCCCTCTCTAGAAACCAGGAAAAATTATTGAATACACAGAGGGGAGTGGAATTATTTCCTACCTGAGAAAAGGGAGGAGGCTGCCAGAGAAGGCTGGAGAGCTGACTGTGAGAATGTTTGACTTACAAGGCTCTTAGCCTCCAGGCAAGATACTCCATCACTTTGATCCATTCCCAGTTGCACTCTGACCAGGCATTGAACTCAGAGGGCTGCCAAAGCATGCCATCTGCTGGCATAGAAAGGAAGCGCACATGAGTAAATTTAAATAAGAGAATTTTTCTGGCCTTTATAGCCTTCCTCCCTAAGGCTCTAGGAAATGGGTCTGTAACCCATTCCTGGGTCTAGAGTCCAGTTTGAGCAACTAACAGGGACAATCCTTAAGACCCAGGTTGAAACAAGAATCAAGAACAGCATTAACACACTGCCTCCTGCCACTAAATCCCTAAGAAAGAGAGAGAAATTGAGCATCTGAGTAAATTTACCATCCTAATCAGATGCCTAGACAGCAGTAAATATTTACAAGCCACATTAAGAAAATGAAGACATGGTCCAAGAAAAGGAATATATTAAAGCCTCATAAGAGATGCACAATTTGAAACAACTAATGAGTAAGATGCACACAAATTTCCAAAATGAAATTAATGAGTTGAAAGAAAATATGTGACCTTGAAACATATTACAAAGCTAATTGGTCAGAATAGCATAGTACCGGCATAAAGTTAGACACAGAGCAATGGAATAGAACTGAGAACCCAGAAATAAACCCTCACCTATACAGTCAACTGTTTTTTGACAAACCTACCAAATTAATGTTAATGGGACAAAACAGTCTCTTCAACAAATGGTGCTGGGACAGCTGGATATCTATAATAAAAGAATGAAAGAGGACCCCAATCTCATTTCCTATACAAGAATCAACTCAAAATGGATCAAAGCCCTAAATATAAAAGTCAGGGCCATAAAACTACTAGAAAAAAATGTAGGGAAACATCTTCAAGACCTTGTAGTAGGTGGTGGTTTCTTGGACATTACACCAAAAGCATGTGCAACAACAACAACAAAAAAAAATAGATAAATGGGACCTCCTCAAAATTTAACACTTTTACATCTCACAGGACTTTGTAAAAGGGGTGAAAAGGCAGCCAACTCAATAGGAAAAAAATTTGGAAATCTCATATCCTATAAAGGCTTAATATCCAGGATATATAAAGAGATGTTACAACTCAACAATAAAAAGACAAACAATCCAATTTTTAAAATGGGCAACAGACTTGAATAGACTTTTGTCCAAAGAAGAAATACAAATGGCAAAACACATGACGAAACACTCAACATCACTAATGATTAGGGAAATGTAAATCAAAACTACAGTGAGATATCATTTCACACCTATCAGAAGGGCCACTATTAAAAAGACAGAGAACTACAAGTGTTGGAGCAGATATGGAGTGGATAAGCAACACTTATCCACTGTTGGTGGGAATGTAGAATAGTACAGTCACTCTGGAGGACTGTTTGGCATTTCCTAAAGAAGTTGAATATAGACTTGCCATGTGACCCTGCAATACCACTACTGGGTATATGCCCAGAAGAACTGAGAGCAGTGAAATGAACAGACACCTGCATACTCACATTCTTAGCAGCATTATTCACAATTGCCAAAAGGTGGAAACAACCTAGATGTCCTTCAATGGATGAATGGATAAACAAACTGTGGTGTATACACAAAATGGAATATTATGCAGCTGAAAGAAGAAATGAAGTCGTAAAACATATGACAACATGGATGAACCTAGAGGACATTATGTTGAGTAAAGCAAGGCACAACACACAAAAGGGCAAATACTTTATGATTGCATTATTATAAATCAAATATATTATGTTGTATAATTTTAAAAAATGTATAGGTATCTAGTATATTTAATTGAGAAATGTATGTTTTTATTCAACTGTGTTTTCTTTATAGATTTTAAGTGTTTATATTTTCAATTATTAAATGTACAAAATAAAGTTAAAAAACAACAACAAGCAATGATCCTCTTGCCCTGTCTCCCCAATGCCTCCAGAGTCATTTTAAAAATTCACAACCCATCTTTAATTGACTTATCATTGAAATAATCTTTTAATCCTGAGCTTCCTCCAGTATCAAACAAACTCTGTTTTATTGCAGATACAGTCCAAATCTTTTCTGTTGACTTTTCCATCAATTCATCTTCACCATCCAAACTTGCCAAACCAATTAAATCATTATTGTTAAATAAATTTGCTCAAATTTTCTCAAAAAAATAAAAAAGACAATATGTTTAAAGGGATAAATGACATCAAGAAAACATCATGCAAGAACAGAGAAGACTTTGAAAACCTGAATAGAAAAGTAACAGAGCTCATGGGAAGGAAAGACATGATAAATGAGATTAGCAAAATACATTAGAGGGAGCAGCTGTGTCTCAAGCAATTGAGCACCTGCCTACCACAGGGGAGATCCCGGGTTCAGTTCCCAGTGACTCCTGAAAAAAATAAATGAAAGCAAAACAAAACCAACTGAGGGAAACCAATGTGGCTTGGTAGATGAGTGTTAGCTACCCACATATGAGGACCCAGATTCAATCCCCAGCCCCAGGTAAGTTATTTTTTTTTAAAGTTATTTTTAAAAAATACTTTAGAGGCATACAACAGTAGACCTGAATGATAGAAGAAAGAATAAGTGATACTGAAGACAGAGCAGCTGAAATTGAAGAGAAAAAAGAACAAAAAGAGACAAGAATGGGAAAAAATTGATCAGGAGATCAGGAAATTGAATGACAACATGTAGTACAACAATATATGTGTCACTGGAGTTTCAGAAGGAAAATAGAAGAGAAAGGGGGCATAAAGAGTATTTGAGGAAATAATAGCTGAAAATTTTCCAACTCATGAAAGAAATGAACTTACATGTCCAAGAAGCACACTGTGCCCCAATCAGAAAAATCTAAATAGGCCTACTCCAAGACACTTGCTACTCAGAATGTCAAACATCAAAGATAAAGAGAAAATTCTCAGGGCAGCAAGGGAGAAACACACCATCACATACAATGAATGGACAGGAAGACTTAGTGTGGATTTCTCTTCAAAAACCATGAGGTAAGAAGATTGTGGTATGATACAATTAGGATACTGAAAGAGAAAAACTGCCAGTTGAGAATTCTTTATCCAGCAAACTATGAATGTGAATATAAAATATTCACAGAAACTAAGAGGATTCATAAAAAAGAATCCATCTTTGCAGGAAATATTAAAGAAGCCTTAGAACCTGAAAGAAAAAGAAAAGAGAGAGAGGTTTGGAGGAGAGTGTAAAAGAAAGAATAGCAGAAAAGATAACCCAAAAAGCAAAATGACAGAAAAAAAGATATAACATATGCAAACCAAAGAATAAAATGGTGGAAGTAAACAATGAATTGAAAGTAATATCACTGAATGTGCATAGATTGAATTCCCCAAATTCAGGATATAGGCTGACAGATGGATAAAAAAACATGAGCCATCCATATGCTGCTTACAAGAGACACAGCTTAGACGCAGGGATACAAACTGGCTGAAAATGAAGGGTTGGATAAAAGATACTCCATGCAAATAGTAACCAAAAAAGAACAGGTGTAGCTCTACTAATACCAGACAAAACAGACTTTCTAAGGAAAATAATTTTAAGAGATACAAAAGGTCATTATATATTAATAAAAGGGATAATCCACCAGGAAGAAATAACAGTCATAAATATCTATGCACCTAACCACAGTGCCCAAAGTACATAAGGCAAACTGGCAAAACTAAATGGAGAAATAGACATTTCCACAATAATAGCTGGAGACTTCAACACACCACTTACATCATTAGATAGAACAACTAGACAGAAGATCAACAAGGAATCAAAGAACTTGAACAGTATGATAAATAAATTAAACCTAACAGACATGTACATAATGTTGCTCCCAAATTCAGTGGGTTATACATTCTTCTCAAGTGCCCATGGATCTGATAGACCACCTGTTAGGTCACAATGCAGTTCCCAAGAAATAGAAAAAGATTAGAATTATACAAAGCACCTTCTCAGAACATATTAGAATGAAACTGGAAATCAATAATAGACAGTAAAAAGGTAAATTCACAATTGTGTGGAGGCTGAGCAATACACTCGTAAATAACCAGCAGGTCAAAGAAGAAGTTGCAAGTAAAATTAGTAAATATATTGAGATAAATGAAAATCAGAACACGACTTATCAAAACTTATGGGATATAGCAGAGGCAGCCTTGAGAGGGAAATTTATAACCCTAAGTGCCTATATAGCTAACTCAAAGATTTCACTGAACAACTAGAGAAACTAGAAAAAGAACAGCAAACCAATCTCAATGCAAGCAGAAGGAAAGAAATAATAAAGATTAGAGCAGAAATAAGTGAAATTGAGAAAGAAAAAAACGATAGATAAAATAAAACCAACAGCTGGTTCTTTGAGAAGATCAATAAAATTGACAAGCCCTTAGCTAGGCTAACAAAGGAAAAAGAGAGAAGATGCAAATAAAAATAATCAAAAATGAAAGGGGGGTGTTATGACCGACTCCACAGAAATAAAAAGAATCATAAGGACATATTATGAGAAACTTATACCAACAAATTAGGCACCCTCTATGAAATGGAAAAATTCCTGGAAACACACAACCTACACTGAAGCTACAAGAAATACAAGAATTTAACAAACCAATCACATTTAAAGAGACTGAATCCATAATCAAAAATCTCCTAACAAAGAAAAGTCCTGGACCAGATGGCTTCACAGGTGAATTCTACCAAGCATTTCAAACAGAATTAACAGTAATCCTGTTTAAACTCTTCCAAAAAATTGAAGAGGAGGGAAAATTACCCAACATATTTTATGAAGCCAGCATCACCCTCATACCAAAGTTATATAAAAACACTACAAGAAAAGAAAATTACAAACCAATCTCTCTAACAAGCATAAATGCAAAAATTCTCAACAAAATACTTGCAAATAGAATCCAACAGCATATCAAAAGACTTATGCTTCATGAACAAGTGGGATTTATTCCTGGTGTGCAAGGCTGGCTCAACATAAGAAAATCAATCAATGTTGTAAGCCACATTAACAAATTGAAGGGAAAAAAAAAAAACACATGATCATCTCAATAATGCAGAAAAGGTATTCTACAAAATCCAGCATCCTTTCTTGATAAAAACACTTTGAAAGATAGGAATAGATGAAAATCCCTCAATATGATAAAAGGCATATATGAAAAACCCACAAACATTGTCCTTAATGGGGAAAGGCTGAAAGCTTTCCCCCTAAGATTGGGAACAAGGCAAGGATGCCTATTGTCCCCATTGTTATTCAACATTGTATTAGAATTTCTAACTAAAGCAATTAGACTAGAAAAATAAATAAATAAAGGCATTCAAATAGGAGAAGAGGAAGCAAAACTCTCACTATTTGCAGATGACATGATTCTATATTTAGAAAATTCTGACATGTTTACAGCAAAGCTACTTGAGCTAATAAATGAGTGCAGCAACATGGTAGGATACAAGATCAATAAACAAAAATCAGTAATGTTTTTGTATGCTAGTATTGAACAATCTGAGGGGGAAATCAGGGGGGAAATTCCATTTATAATAGCAACCAAAAGATTCAAATACCTAGGAATCAATTTAACCAAAAAGTACAGGACCTATATGAATAAAACTACAAAATAATGCTAAAAGAAATCAATGAAGACCTAAACAAATGGAAAGACATTCCATGTTCATGGATTGGAAGACTAAATACTGTGAATATTTCAATCCTACCCAAACTGATTTTAGATTCAATATAATCCCAGTCAAAATTCCAAGCCTGCTTTACAGAAATGGAAAAGCAGTTACCAAACTCATTTGGAAGGGAAAGGGCACCTGAAAACCAAAAACATTCTTTAAAAAAAGAAGGATATGAGAGAATTTTCACTGTCTGGCTTTGAAATGTATTACAAAGATACAGTGGTCAAAACAGCTTGGTATTGGCATAAAGATAGATGCATCAATCAGTGGAATAGAATTGAGAACCCAAAAACAAACCCTCACCTCTATGGTCAATTGGTTTTTGACAAACCTACCAAGTCCATGTTAATAGGATAAAATATTCTCTTCAACAAATGGTGCTGAGAGAACTGAATATCTCTGACCAAGAGAATAAAAGAACACACTTATCTCACTCCCTACACAAGAATTAACACAAAATGTATCAAAGACCTAAGTATAAAAGCCAGGACTATAAAACTGCTGGAAGAAAATATAGGGGAACATCTTCAAGACCTTGTAGTAGGCTGTGGTTTCTTAGACCTTATACCCAAAGCACACGCAACAAAAACAACAACAAAAAACATAAATATTGTGGCCTCCTCAAAATTAAACACTTTTGCATCTCACAGGACTTTGTCAAAAAGGTGAAAACGCATCTGACTCAATGGGAGAAAATATTTGGAAATCACATGTCCAAAAAGGGTTTAATATCCAGGATATATAAAGAGATGTTACAACTCAATAATAAAAAGACAAACAACCTGTAGTGGTTTGATATGGTTATAATTTCCAGAAATAGATAATGGATTATGTTTGTAATCGGGTCTATTACTGAGCATGATTCAGTTATGATTAGGGCTTTGATTGGGTCATGTCATTAGAACATAGAGTTCCCACCCTTTGGTGGGTGGGGACTCACTTATAAAAGGCATGACAAAGGACAGAGTTGGAGCTTTTGATGCAAGGGTTTTTGATGTTGGAATTTGATGCTGAAGTCTTAAGCTGGAGCCCTGGGAAGTAAGCTCACAGAGGAAAGAGAGGCCAGCCCCAGGAAGAGAGGAACCCCGAGTCCAGGAAGAAGGAAGCCCTGGGAAGAAACAAGCCTTGAATCCAGAGAAAAGACCCTGGAAGGAAGGAACCCAGGAAGCCTAAACCCTCACAGCCATTGGCAGCCATCTTGGTGCAACACATGAAAATAGACTTTGGTGAAGGAAGTAACTTATGCTTTATGGTATCTGTTAAGATCCTACCCCAAATAAATACCCTATACAAAAACCAACCAGTTTCTGGTATTTTGCATCAACACCCATTTAGCTGACTAATACACAACCCAATCAAAAAATGGACAAAAGACTTGAATAGACTTTTGTCCAAAGAAGAAATACAAATCACAAAAAAAAAAAAAAGAAGAAAATGCTCAACATCATGAATGATTAGGGAAATGCAAATAAAAACTACAATGAGATATTATTTCACACCTATCAGAATGACCAATATTAAAAAGACAGGACTATAAGTGTTGGAAAGGATATGTAGAGATAAGAACACTTACTCGCTGTTGGTGGGAATGAAGAATGGTACAGCCACTCTGGAGACTGGTAGTTTTTAAAGAAGCTGAATATAGATTTGTCATGTGACCCTGAATACCACTACTCTGTGTATACCCAGAAGAACTGAAAGCAATGACACAAACATATATCTGCAAAACAATGTCCATAGTAGTGTTATTCACGATTGCCAAAAGTTGGAAACAATCAACATGTCCATCAATCAAGGAATGGATAAAAAACAACAACTGTGGTGTATTCACATGATGGAATATTATACAGCTGTGACAAGAAATGAAGTTATAAAGATTGTGACGACATGGATGAACCTGGAGGAGATTATGTTGTGTGAAGCAAGACAGACACAAAAGACAAATACTATATGACTATGCAACTATGATCTAAACATATTGTGTACGTATTGTATGATTCCATTTATATGAAATGTAAATATAAATCAATTTATAAAGATGAAATTAGATTAGTGGTTATGTAGGGCTGGGAAAGACATAGTAAGGTGTGTGGAATTTTTCTTTTGGAGTAATGAAATGGTTATAAAAATTTTTGTGGTGATGAATGCACAACTATGTGATTATACCAAATACCATTGATTGTACACTTTGGATGAATTGTATGTTTTGCTAACATGTATCTATAAAATTGGTTCATTTTTTTTAAAAGTCAAGATGGAATAGAAAAAACAGTGCACAGAGAAATAGTAGTTTGAAGATATGGAACTTTTGCAGGCTTCAGATCCAAGATGAGCATGGAAACTAGGTCAATGACTAGTCCAATGGGTGCCACCTAGGGCTGCTTCTCAGAACTGCTCCTGGGAGGTAAGGATATGCACCTCCCAAGGCCATGTGGTGTTCTGAAGGTTCCGCCCTATTAGGTCCCCTCAGTCATTTACATTCTGTAACTTTAGGTTCTGGATTGTGCATTGAGGGGCTTGGATGAAGTGATCTCTAAGTTCTCTTTGTCTCCTGCACTTTGTACAGTTGCTCACCCAGCTTTCTGGTCTCTTTCTCCCTTCCTCCATTTTTCCTCCTAGAATCCACTCCAGGAAGTGGGTTTGTTTCACCACCTGTGATAGACAGCAGCTGACCACATTCCTTGGCAGGCCATCTAAATCTGCTGTTGGCTTCTTGGACTCCTTTCTCCCAAACCAGCATTGGAAAACATTTTAGTAATTACAAGAGAAGCTCATCTCTAAACAAGGTTCCCCTTTGTTTTTCTCACAGGCAGTTATTCAAAACTTGATTCTGGGTCAAGTCAGTGATTAGCACAGGATAGTGATAAGATCAGGCTGTCTGGGTCTTGTCATGTATTGCTAATTTAGGGCCAAGCTAAGGTCCCTTTCAAGAAAGGGGGTTTCTTTTTTTTTTTTTTTAAAGATTTGCAGTTGCATTTTTTTTAAAGATTTATTTTATTTATTTCTCTCCCCTTCTCCCCTGCCCTGCCCTGTTGTCTGTTCTCTGTGTCCATTTGCTGCATGTTCTTCTTTTTGTCCGCTTCTGTTGTTGTCAGCAGCATGGGAATCTGTGTTTCTTTTTGTTGAGTCATCTTGCTGTGTCAGCTCTCTGTGTGTGCGGCCTCATTCCTGGGCAGGCTGCACTTTCTTTCGTGCTGGGCAGCTCTCCTTACGGGGCGCGCTCCTTGCGCGTGGGGCTCCCCTAAGCAGGAGACACCCCTGTGTGGCAGGGCACTCCTTGCGTGCATCAGCACTGCGCATGGGCCAGCTCCACATGGGTCAAGGAGGCCCGGGGTTTGAACTGCGGACCTCCCATGTGGTAGGCGGGCGCCCTATCCACTGGGCCAAGTCCGCTCCCCAAGAAAAGGTGTTTCTAGGCTAAAAGTATAACTTTCCAAAAATTTAGAACAAGACTCATTCAAATATAAAATATGTGTATGTCAATGAGCTTATTGAAATGTATTAATCTATGATAGAAACAGTTATATGTAAAGCTTTATTTAAAAAGCATTCAAGTAGTTGGCTATTTAGAGGCAGTTTAATAAATGAATGTTAGGATAAGTTTCCAGGTTAGACACAAAACTGGCTAATGTTCCATAGGGCCATAAACTGTAACTTTTAGGGCTATTTTTCCTTTTAGACAGAAATTATGTACAACTCTACTGAACAAAAATCTACAAGTTCACTAAGTCTGGGACTTTCAAGTAATAGTACACAGTAGACAAACAAAGTACATTCCAGTAAATAATTTAAAAATCTTTTGGTGGGCCAATGGCCCCATATAACATCGAAAGGGTGTATTTGCCACCTTCATGCCTTGTAAGTTTTTCTTTCTTCCTAGCACAAAAGAGGCGCCTCTCTTCACCAATGGAGTCAGGAAAAGGTGTGAATGACACAATGGCGCTCTCCCCATCGTGGCAAATGAAGCACAGGTTTGAATGCCCATGAATCTGGAACATCATCATTAAGAAACAATCAAGGTGCTCATTAATTTTACTTCACCCTTCCTATTCCTGAATAGTTGTCACTTTCCTCCTTCAAATGGACAGGACTCCTGTTCAGCTGGTGGCTCTTTTACAATCAGTTCTCATGGTACATGGCAGAAGGGGCATACCCTGAGTTATCTATCTATAGATAACATGGTATAGTTATCTATACCATGCACTTCTGCATGGTAAGGGAGGATGCTGGCTAATTCTTTAATGCAAAGGAATTCCTCTGAGGTGGGAAAGCCCAATGCTGATTATAACAACATAATAGAAACTATATTTGGCACCTCATCCTGCCAAATTAGATGTAAGTTTCCTTTGAGCAACCACCCTAGTTGGTCCTGCCTTGGGTGTGACTAGAACTAGGAAGGCCTGTACCTCCAAACGGTTTGGATAAGAATTATCCTTAGTTTTGCCGAATGGCTCCCACTGCTTTTTTCCCAATCCGCCCTTGCCACTTCTGCGTTTTGTGCCATATAGTTTGAAACTTCCAACTCCCAGCACCTCCGGGAAAGTCCTACCCCTCCTTTCTGGGTTATAAAAAAAGGCAAGATCTCAAGACTCAAATGTGTTTCTCTCTGCTCCTCCCCACTCCACCCAGCCCCACATCGGAACCTAGGTTAGGTAAGCCCAGCAGGCTCCTCCATCACCCTAATTCTCCCATCTCCCCCTCCAGGGCCTTTGATCTAACAAAGCTATCCTTTCACACATTCTCTGCTGGCTGGCTATCTGTGTTTGTGTCTCATTATTGAAAGAACTTCCATATAACATTTAAAACACTGATGCCTTTGGGCAGCACTCCTCCACTCACCCGACAGAAGTAACTCGTGACCTTGGAGGTGTAAATTTGGTTGGTCAGTGGAGAGTGTATGCAATTCCTGCAGCCTTCTGTAATCCCCAGAATCCAGGAAAAGATGAGTTCTTGCAGCTCAGGCAGCAGTCAGTGTGCTTCCTCTCTCATGAGTGTGCGTGTTTCATCATCTGTATGACAAGAGCACCATGGTGAGTGCCAGGATGTTGAAAATCTCTAGACATTAGTAAAGGAACAAAAATAAATTCAAGGGAAGCAGATGTGGCTCCAGCTGTTGGGTGCCTGCTTACCACATGGGAGGCTCTGGGTTCAGTTCCTGGTACCTCCTAAGGAAGACAAGCTGAATAGTAAGCTGACATGAGGGGCTGGCATGGCAAGATGACACAACAAGATGATACAATGAAGAAACACAGCAAGGAAACACAATGAGAGACACAAGCTGAGAGTGGATGTCACTCAAGTGACTGTGTGCCTTCCTCCCACATGGGAGGTCCTGGGTTCAGTTCCCGGGTGCTTCCTAAAAGAGAAGACAAACAGAAAGCAGACAGTGAGCACAGGCAACAAGGGGGTAAGAAAGTAATAAATAAATGAAATCTTAAAAAAAATAATTCAAGAAGAAATTTAGTAGACTGTCTTCATATACACCATTTAAAGTACAAGAAGATATTAAAACCCTCCAGCAGCTTTTCTCATATTTTCTTATTTGAAAATAGAAACTGCTCTGGAGTTGAAGAATGCTGAAAGAGCTTTAAGAACACAGAAAACACCACCAGATCTTCAACATGAAAATACAGCTCCTGCTGAGTACTTAGAATCTTAGTTCAGATTCTGAAGTTTGAGGTAAGCTTCAGCAGTACAGACAGCAGATTGAAGAACAAGAAAACCGTCTTGCCACTCAAGCAAATAAGTCACATATAACTCCTCAAGATTTGTCAATGGCTATGCAGAAAATTTATTCAATATTTGTAACCTTCAGTGCACATCTTCAGTCTATTTATGAAAATGTAAAGGTGCTCGAAGAACAGCACCTACAGAAATATGTTCTTGGGAGACACTGTAGGTGTGTTTGCAGCCAGGCAAGCAGAAGCCAATAAATGGTAGAACACCCCCAGAGTGGCTACTGCCCCTGCCCTTTTCAGCGACATGCTAAACACAGCAGCCATCATCATGGCTGCAATGCTTACACAGCAGCTTCAGCCTGCTAGAGGGCCACAGCCATCTCTAGGAATTCATTTTGGAATGCCAGTCTGCTCAGGTATTGGCATGGAGGATTTGGAACTAGCTCTGGTTTTGGAAGCAGCACCCTCGAGGCCTCCACATTTGCATTTGGAACAACAGATAAATCCTCAGGAAGTCTTAGTGGGGGCTTTGGCAACTCAAGTACATCTAGGGTCAACTTCTGCAATCCTGGCATCACAGCTTCAGCTGGTTTGACATTTTGGGTGTCCAATCCTGCCTCTTCAGGTTCTGAAACAGGACAGCTCCTTCGGTTGAAGAAACCTTAAGTTGGAAACAAAAGAAGAAAAAGATATGTTAAGAAAATCTATAGCAGCATCGTTCATTCTGCATCTATTTTTCTAAAATTTATGTGGCAATTAAATTGCACCCCAGGAAAATTAGTTTTGCTATTTTTCCCTTTCTAGAATTTGAATTTTGTTCATATTTGCCTTGCTGACCTGCTTTTTTGTGTGTGTGAATTTAAAATCCACTTGTGTATTTTTTGTTATTTTCAGTGTCAGTGTAAGAAATGTTCTGATTACGTCAATGATTGACTAGTGAAACCTACTATTTAACCTAGAATTGATAGCAATATTTTGTTAATAAGGTTTATACTATGTAAATATATGCACATTCATTTCTTAAACAAATAGTATGGA
The DNA here is from genome assembly GCF_030445035.2 of Dasypus novemcinctus. NCBI lineage: Eukaryota > Metazoa > Chordata > Mammalia > Cingulata > Dasypodidae > Dasypus > Dasypus novemcinctus. The sequence continues at coordinate 193,642,418 of NC_080674.1, read as the reverse complement.
GTTTAGGTCTATAAAAGAATCAGTTCATTTCTGATTGAATGAAAAATCAGATTGAGGAACTTTGTTCCTGACAAAGGCCATTTATTTGATTTCCACTGCAGGGCATCTTGTGAATATATTTGTAAATATACACAGATAACATACATAATTGTGTGTACATATAAAAAATATATTTGCAGACCTACAGCTCTTGCCTCAGACTGTTCCCCTCTTCTGAGAGTATTCAGTTCACCTTTCAGTCTTCAAATTCTCAGTGCTTGTAAAATAAGCTATAGAGGTACCACATCATTGCAACCGTTTGCTTGAAGACATGTTGAAATAATTATTAGTATATGACCAACTCAGCTTCATTGCCCCAAAATTTTCCAGTTTTGTTTCCACCTTAACTTTTAGTAGCTACTCCAAATGAGGAATGTTGTGAGACTGGTCGAACAGATTTTAACAAGTTTTATTATCCTACATGCCCTCATATTGCTTATATGAAGTGTTTGTCATATCTGAGATGGATCTTCAGGAGCAGATTTGAATTCCAGGCTGGTGCTCTGGGGGTAAAGAACTTTTAAGCAAAATTTATTTTATGCACATGAAGGATGACTTTAGTGGAAACTTTCCTAGTTCTTCCAATACAGAGTTCTTTGTTATAGTTCAATTGATATCGACAGCAAATGGAATGGCTTATTAGCCTCTTAATGTCTTAAGTGTCTAATATGGAATAGAGAAACAATATATTTTTAAAAAATATATTTTTGCAGCAACTCTAAACTGTGCCGTTATAGCAGTGAACAAAACTCCAGATAATAATTAATATCAAGTGTGCATCTGTATAAAGTTTTTCTGTATTAGTATTAGAAGTGAAGCAGAGTGGGTATAAAGAGACCTCTGAAAGAGAACTGCCTTAGCCATGATTCCAGAAAAACCATTATGTAGATCTACTTATCTTTTGAGTAGAGTTTTCAGATGGAATGTGAACATGGAATGTCATTCAAATAAGTTTAATGTTTTATATAGAAGGTTTTGTATAAAATGTACATCAAGTGAATATTTTCAGAATCATTTTCACCAAGGCACCTTTTATTCCTAAAATAGTTTTTCATAACATACGTATTTAGAATAATGTTAGCAGTGTTTGATTACAAAAGTGTTGTCAAATCTGTTTTATTTTTCTGCATTTAAAGTAATTGGCTTTCTCAAATTAAAATTTATGTGTTCTAATGTATTAAAATATAGAAATTGTTTCTGAGTACAAACTTGCTTTAATTCTTGTATACATCTCTAATACTACAATTCCCAAATCCAGATTGTGAGGAAGGTTAGGAAAAGGTGTGAATTTATGTTTTGAATTACTGTCAGAATTAAGTATACAGTTTATCAAACTTATTTTTAGAAAAGGACATTGCATTGAGCTACAAAAATCTGAATATTTATATTTCTTGGTTTTTTTCTTTTATGTATTTTACATTTTAATATGTTGAACCACCTGGAAATTTTATAACTGATTACTTCATTGCAGGAGTTTTAAATGTGTTGTCATTGTTATTGGTGATTTCACTTTTTCCAGAACTGTCATTATGTAAATAATAAAATTTGTATCAGTTGCTTTGAGTCTTAAAAACAAAAACAAAAAGCATGGGAGGGGACACAATGGCCACATGTACTTGTATGGTGAAGACATTTGGGATCAAGAATAAAAAGAGAGGAGGCTGGAAAGGCTAGGGTAAGGACTAAGAGTTGATATGAATTACTGACAGATTCTGAAGATAAGGGTAACGTTTTATTTTAGGAGATGAGGTAATTCACCCTTCCCATGCCCTGCCTCTGTGCTCATAAGTTTATCTTAAGCAGCTCTTATTGCTTTGTCATCTTTCTTTGGCAAAAGAGAAGGATTAGTTCGTCTACTCTTGTTAGCTAGACTTGACTTTTCATTCCCTTTCCTTATTTCTTTATATAGCTCAGTCTGCCCAAAGGTAACGTGTGTGAGAATGGCCTTTGAATTGGAAAAAGGGATTCTCCATTTCCCCCACCTCTGGAATTCCCTCAGATGGCTTCATGCTGGGGGCCTGGGTCCACCAAGGAGAACTGGCCTAAATGCTTTGATGCAGAGACTGTGTAAGGAAGCAGGGTCTCCAAGGGCGGAAGGAGTCCTTCCCTTCCTATATCACTTATGGCCCACAAGGATCCAGGGTTCACCCTCTGTTTTGGAAATAGGTCTTGGAAAGGGAGGTGCTCATATATAGCTTGTGGACAGGCAGTGGCTGGTAGGGTCCCAGGTCCCAGCAGGGCTAGGTCTTGGAGTCACAGAACCAGACCTCGCCTGTTTCTTTCCCTTTGCATTCCTGAGGAGACAACCTCCCCTCTCCCAAGGCAGCATGGAGACACCCAGGAACACCCAGGGGAAAATAAGGAATAATGTCTCAAAGCAGGCCCTCACAACAGCTGCAATTTTTCTTCTTTAGCCAGAATCACTTGAGTCAGAGTAGAATTTACATGAATTGAGTTTCCATGTCTAATTTCCCCTAAGGGATCTTAGAGGGAGGAGAATGTTGTCTAGAAACTCTGTATGAATTGCAAGCTGTAAAGGCTTAGAGCAGGGAGAAAATGCTCCAGCACACTGCCCAGGATCTCTGGGCAGGTAGAGCAGGAACTCTTTAAAATCCTCCAGGAAGCAGATGTGGTTCAAGCGATGGAGCTCCTGCTTCTCACATGGGAGGTCCCATGTTTGGTTCCTGGTGCCTCCTGAAGAAGACAAACAAATAAGGAGCATACAATGAGCAAAAACAAAGAGCAGACCAGAAAAAGAAACAACAAGCAAAAGAAACAAGCAGGCAATAAGCAAAAACAATCAAGCAGGGAGTGAATGTGGCTCGAGAAGTTGAGGGCCCACCTCCCTCATGGGAGGTATGTAGTTGGGTTCCTGGTGCCTCCTAAAGAAAAACACACAATAAGCTGAAAATGACCACAAAACAACAAGCAAAACAAAGAGCAAACAGATGAGGAAGCCCTCTCAGGGTGGCGGTGGGGTACAGAATTTTAAAAAAAATTTTTTAAATAAAAAATTTTAAAAATCTCCAAATGGCTCTTGGCTGCCCAGAGAGCAATGTTCAACTCCCCTGTGCAGCATTTATAGTCCTCTGCACTTTGGTCCCCTCCAGTTTTGCTTAGCCTTACCTTCAACTGGTGATTTTTCCTAAACTCTCACTGCAAACCTATACCCTTTCCCTATCCCTATATATGCTAATCAAAACGTTCCATTCCCACCTTGCTCATTCACTTCCTTGATCCTGCTGGTTCTTTGGTGTCCATTTTAAGCTTAACCTGTCCCTCCAGCCCTGGAGACCTGCACCTGCCATTTGAGTCCACCAGTCAGCAGCCCCTTTTGCTGCCCCAGACACTTATGCCACGTAAGTCTAGATCTGCAGCCTCACCAACCTGTCTGAGCACAATAGTCACCTTCAAGCAGGAATCTGTAGCTCACTGGTTCTTGCCTCCACCTATTCACACATAAGTCTAGCACCCGTACAGCCCCTCCCCAAACACCAACATTTCCTGGAGCCCCTGGGTGTCCTGCATGTGCTTGAGCTATTCTCTGCCACCGCTCTGACATGTCCCTTAAGGAGGATGTCAGAGTGGGTGCAGCCATAGGACTGACACCTTGGTCCACTGCTATTCTCTCCCACTAATTCCAAAGTTGCACTGTGGCCTGTGGCAAAATGGGTGGGGGCGAGGCAGTGCTTGCCACTGCTTGTTGCTTTTGTTTTTAAGCTTCACTCCACTAGAGAAATACCAAAGACGTAGAAATTTATGAAACAGTTGCTGCCGTTCTTCCTTACAGCAGTAGTTTCAGGTTATTTTCCTTACTAACTTCACCCTACAGAAAAGGAGCTGGCAGGTTAAATGTTGTACATCAGGCTCTTCCCATCCTTTGTTAGTGGCAATTCCAGTCCACTGTCTATGTCCTTCACAATTACAGTGAGAAGAGAGAGAGCAAGCCAATCAGTCATCTGCTGCTTCCCTGGAGTCCCAGCTCTACCAGAGATCCCAGGCAACCTGCTGGAGCATATTCTCCCTGCAGCTTGCAGTCTCTGCAAAGTTGCTATAGACCTTTCCCCTCCTTCTAAGGTCCTGGGACGGAAATTTTACTTGGAAATTCCATTCATGATTTTCCTTATAGAGACAGGATGTGATGTCAAGATTTCCTTGTTTTGTTCCATCCATCTTGGCTTCTATAGCAAGGGGCAGAGCAAACAGCATGTGTCTTTAGGTGGAAGGTGGGTGAGTCATTCTGTCACAGATGGACTGGTTCCCTGAACTCAGCTGCCAGCCTGTGCCTAAGGGATCTTAGCTTCTGGGATTAAGACACTATATAACAATTGTCTCCAGATTTGCAGGGGAGTTGAGCTCACTAGGCCTCAGCTGCCATTTGGACACTGCTGCTATTTACTGGGTAAGTATTTCATTTCTCAATACCTGTTAAATTCCACTTTCAACAATGGAAAGAATAAAATGGTGGTGGGAGGCTTTGATGATAGCATAAAAGAGACTCAAGAGATGAAGTACTGGAAATCAAGACAGCTTTGAGTGCTGTTGAGGAATTGGAGATTCAGGAGGAGAGATATGAAATGGAGCTGGGTTAAGGACGGGGAGAAAGCAAGAAGGAAAGAGAGAGAAGAAAGAGAAGGAGAGATGGAAATGGGCTCTTCCTGGGTGGAAGGTGGTGGCATTTCTTCTGCATCAGTGTGCACCATCCCTTATTCTTCCTTGTGTTTTCAGGAAGGAACATCCCAGGGCTCCTGGGAGATCAGGGGAAACATAGCCCATCAGCAAAACTGAGCTTCAGTCCAAGCCCTGCTTTCTGTCTGTCCTTCTCTTTCACTGGGATCTCTCCATCGTCCTCAAATATCCAATGTGTCCAGCCTCTCATCTATTCCTGCAAAACCTCCTCACCAGGAACAGAATCTGAAGTCCATTTACATTGTGGTGTGAGGAAGTGAAATCTAAAAGTATTTCCCTTCACAGCTACAATAATATTTCAATAAGGAACAGAGACTTTGAACAGGAGACATGAGGTGGTAAAGGGCAAACTTCAGTGAGTAAGTAGGGAGAATGTGCCTATTAGGGCACTAAGGGACATTCGACCTCTCAGAAATCACTAATTTTCCCTCTAGAAATTGCCAGCCCTTTTCCCTCAGATTATAGACTTTCAAAATGATGTTCCTGGGTGTTGGGAGTAAAGGGAACACAGCATGTGCCCCCCATCTGAGAAGATTCTGTTGACAAAGACTTAGGGAGACTTCAGTTTTAAGTTGTTTTATCTAGCAGTGGAATTTAAAAATGTTTATTTGTTTGTTGGTTTGCTTGTCTGACATCCTCGTGGCCCATTCCACTTCTTCAGTCCCTTTGTGAGGTGACAGATTGGGGTGAGGGCTGTGGTCTGCAGCCAGGGAAGCTCACATGGGGTCCACAACAACAGTCATGGATTTGAGTAACAGAAGGAACTGAAGCATCTACCAAGACATGACACACAAAGCAGCAGGTATGGAGAGAAGCGGTGGACCACAAGCCCTGGAACCAAGTAGCTTGGGCTGGAATCCCAAGTCCATCATTTATTTGCTGTGTGCCCCAGGCAAGTCACTAATCCTGCCTGTACCTCAGTTTCCTTATTTGTGATTTGAGCAGCAGCATCATCTCAGGGAAGTGCTTGGTAGATGGTAAGCTTTACACTCATGTTAATTTTTACTAGTGTGCACGTGTGTGAATGTATTTGTTTATAACCTTCTTCCCCTGCAGCATCACTAAGGGGAAATCATTTGACATATCACAATAGAGAACCTCAGTTTCTCTAGTCTGGTCACCCCCCGACCCCAGGAAGTGGTAGCCTCCTCTACCTAGAAAAATTGGAGCATGTGCTCCTTCTGTGAGGCGACCATCTTCCTCCAGCTATGGGTTCTAATGCCTTACTGCCACTTGTGGGAGGACCCATATTCCTACCACCAGAAGTCATGTCTAATAATTCTTCAGAATATAGCCAATCCAAATGGATTCACAAATACTCTCTGAGCTGCTCTTGTTTTGAAGGCATTAATTGGTATATAACTACTGTTTAGTTTTAAACAATAGCTATAAATATGTATTTCTAATCTACCTCCTCATGGTTCTGCCCTTAAGGGGCTTTAAATCTATGTCTAGAGTCCAGAAGAAATAATTGAGGCCCAAAAGAAAAGAGAAGGGACTAAGAAAATGGGTGAGAAAACAAAAAGTCAGTACTGGACCTTGTGCTAGAGTCACAGACATCAGCCACAGAGGATGAGAGTCTGGACTACCCAGCACAAGCCTCAGTCCCTACCATGGCCTAATAATGATTTCAATAACTGCTGACCATCACAATTGCTGGACTTTTCCACAACGAACTTCTGACCTCCTTCCCATGGAAGGGCCCCCTTGGTAGCACAAATGGAGCTTTTCCAAATAACTGTTCTGCCTTCCCACCCATGTTTGAGCTCCCACAGGGCAGGGGTCTCTAGTTACTGGCCCATTTGCCTCACAGGCTGCTGTCCTTATTCTCATTCTCATTGTATTCTCTTTCGATCAAGTCCTACTTCCCAGCTCAGGGTCACTCACAGAAGCCCTCCAGTTTAACCAACCCCACACCCCACTCTCATCACTATTCTGCTGCATGACCCATATATTGTGGAGGGCAGGGGGAAATGTGCTCTTCTTGTTGTTGTTGTTTACTTTTTATTTCAAAATAACTTCAAACTTCCTGAAGAGTTGCAAAAATATTACTAAAACAATGCACACCCCTAACCCAGATACCCAAATTTACCAACTTCTAGCATTTGTCCACATTTGTTGTATCATTATCTATCTATCTTGGTGTAAAAGTCAAGGTTCTTTAGGGAAACAGAATCAACAAGAGATATCTGTCGATAGTAAGATTTTATCAGAGTCTCTCACGTGACTGTGGGCATGTACAAGCCCAGGTTCCGCAGGCAGGCTGCAACCAGGGGCTCCAAGGAAAGTCCAGTGAAGGTTCTTGGTGAGTTCTGGGAGACGCTGGCTATCCAAATACGACCTGGAAAATTCTCAATGTTGGAATCACTTCCCCCTTTAAGACATTCAACTGACTGGATAAAGCGTCACTCATTGCTGATGGCAATCTCCCTGATTGATGTAATTATAACCAGCTATCTATGAATTACCACTGCAGTAAAGTCAATGGTAACTGAAATCCATACATGCCCTTGTACTACAGTTAGCCCAGTGCTTGCTTGACCAAATAACTGGGTATGATTACCTGGCTTAATTGACACAATAGCCTAACCATCACACTCAGTAGCTATCTATCTGTCATACATCTCTCTAATATATCCACCTATATCTACTTATTTTTTTAAACATTTGAGAGTAGGTTGCATAGCATTTGCATATACTTTTCCTAAGAACAAGACATTTATACAACCATTTTAAGTATCAAGTTCAAGAAGTCTCACATTTATATATACAATATATGTAATTATTCATATATGTATATATACATATGTATGTATATAATAATAAATACACATATATTATATGTTTGTGATATAAAACATACTATCTATAGTCCAATGTTTTCAGTTGTCCCAATATGCCCTTTTGGGAACTTTCTCTTCTACTATAAATTTCAGTCCCAGATCATAGGTTCCCTGCAGCTTTTAAAACCCTTCATCTACAACCTGCTGTGGTATGTTGACTGTATGGCTCCAGCCCCATAGCCACAGGACACATGAAACATGTGCCACATCACGGGTCTGAATCCAACAGCAGAAGATGGGAGATGGGGGGACCAAGTAGGGACTAGAGAATAAAAACTCACTGTTGAACCATGAACCCCTCTTGGAATGCTCTGATAGTGTGAAGCAGGGTGATAGCCTCTCATAGAAGAAGACTGAAAGTCTTTGGAAGGTGGAAGGGTGAGGGAGGAGATGCTGATGATTATGTTAAAAGCACCCAACCAACTGATGGGAGGCTTAGCTACTCTCAGAAATGACATTGGTTACTTCCATTGTTCAAGCATAGAAATGGAGGGTCAACAAATTACAAAATCTGCCTAAAATCATGCAACAGATAGAGGAAACATGGGGAGAGGCTTCTGTGTCTTCAAAAACACATTGGCTATACTGCACTCTCCAGCTACCAGACTGTGAGACATTATGGCAATAGTTCAAGGGGGTTGGTAAGGAGAGCAAATAGCTTCATCTAGGCTAGGGTGAGGGACTCCTGGACCACAGATGAAGGATTACTAGATTGGATGACTTTATCCCTGGGGATGTGAAGATGCTATTGATACCAGGACAGTCAAAAACTGACCCACTGGAGGCACCACTTGAGGTCTCAGGACTGGAGGATTGTGTTCTAGAATGAGCTGCTGGGAACACCCCACTTATGAAAGGTCAGATCTCTGTGTTTGTTCCTCTATTTTTTTGTGGACCAGATGTTCCCAGCTGAAGGGAAGTAGGTGCAAGGTCAGGTAACAGCACTGGGGAAGGGAGCATGAAAATGCATGAGATTCCCCAGAGCTCTCCCTTTGTTTGGGGAAAGTCACTAAATCTAGAGGAGGGCATCTGCAGCCCCCGATAATACCCTGGGTCTATTCTGGCTCTAAACAATAAGCTGCTTAGAAGCCGCTTCCTCTGGGACTCTTCGGCCCCATCCCCTCATAGGTCCCTGAGTCCAAGCAAGGCCAGAGAAGCTATTAAGAGTAAAATTAGAAGCAGCTCTCATGTCCGGCCATGACTTAAAAGAAACCAGGCACTAGTGTTTGGGAATCAGACCAAAAATCACTGAGGCAACAAGACACCTTAGACCTGATGGGCCAATATCCAGCTCCTCTAGGTCACTTCGATATCCTGTTACTCTCCAGGTGGTCGCCACTGCTAGCAGATGATGGATTTCCCAGTCTCTCTGGACTCCTCGCAGAGAGCACCTCTGCCCAGCAGCCTCTTCTTCCTTGTCCATCTCCTACTCCTCCTCCGGTCTGGAGAGCTGAACACAGGTAGCATATCTGATCTGCCCCCCATCCAGCCAGGATATGAGCATCTCAGCTTCTGCCCATTCTTCCCGCCAGATGCTCTCTAATATTTAAAATCCCTATTAGATATTACAACCTAGTACCAGGCCATGCCAGTTGCTAAAATGCACAAAGATTTCCATCTTGCTTGTTAAATGGACACTCTCCTTGTGCACCCTCTACTTCCTCTTTGTCCACCACTTCCTCCCAACTTCACAGTTAATAGATACAGCAGGAAACAGAGCAGGAGGGCACAAGGAAACTCTTACTGGTCTGTGCTCTTGCTAAGCGAATTGGTAAATATTTTTAACTCCATCCCTGCATAAAAGTCATAGCTTTTGAAGGGCAGGTAGAACTTTGGTTCCTACCAACTCTCATGAAAGAAACAGCCAAGAGAAGGTGTAAACTAATTATGTAAATGTGATAGTCTCCTGGACTAGGAGCCAGGAGTGACAAGGTGCCTGGGGCATAGCCAGGTCCACAAACAGCTCATGGTCAACAAAGGGAATGAACATGACATAAACAGCTATTCAGCAGCGTGACCAGAGCTGCAAGAGACCATGTCCAAAGACTTTGGGTGCACAAGAAAGAGAGCAATTTGTTACTTCCTGGAAAACTAAGAAGAGCCATAGAGAGGTGTGCTATTTGAGTTGAGCCTTGAAGGATGCACATCCTCCAGAAAGATGACAGAGGAGGTAAACTGAGGCAAGGTGTGCCCAAGGAAGAGATCCAACCATCAGGTATGTGGGGAGAAACAATCCGAGAAGACCTGGAAGGGAAAGCTGGTAGGGAATGTGTTGGGGCTTCCCCAGTAGGCTTCAAAGCTTGAACAAAGAAACGCACCCTTACGTTTAATGAGCAAAGTGATGGATGGGGATTGTCTGTGAAGGAAGAACTTTGGGGATGATATTTTAGCTGAACTTTGAAGAAAGGAATGATGTACTCAAAGATCCACAGAAAGACATGTGAGTACATGCTGGATGGCAGAGAAAAGTTTATGCAAAGCAGCAGCAGGAACCCACAATTGTTACAGAAGTTTCAGAAAATGCATTTGTTTGGGAAGAGCAGAGAAGCCACATAAAGGTGCCACTGTAGAGGAAGAAGATCAAATGAAATCAAAACAAATTTATCATAGTAAATAAGTCTCAGAGGCAGATTTTGAACTTTGTTTTTATTTATTTTTTTAATTAATTATTTTTAATGTTACATTAAAAAAATATGAGGTCCCCATATACCCCACACACACCCCACACCCCACTTCTCCCATAACCACAACCTCTTCCATCATCATGGGACATTCATTGCACCTGGTGAATACATCTCTGAGCACTGCTGCACCACATGGTCAATGGTCCACATTACAGTTTATGCTCTCCCCCAGTCCACCCAGTGGGCCGTGGGAGGACATACAATGTTCAGTAACTATCCCTGCAGTACCACCCAGGACACCTCCAAGTCCTAAAATGCCCCCACAGCACATCTCTTCTTCCCATTCCCACCCTCAGCAGCTACCATGTCCCCATGCAAAAATAAGAAATCATTTATTCTTATCATACGGAAACTATCACCATCAACAATTTGGTGTATCTCTTTTCAGTTCTTTTTCTCTGCACATTTACACAAATGCGTAAATTTTTATTAAATTAGATCGTAGTGTATAAAATGTTTTGAAACTTGCTTCTTTGGTCCAAGATTCCATTACAGTAACATTTTATTTCATTTAAAACCCTGAGAATATTTAAATTTACAAAATTGTCCCCAAAATAACATCTGTAGCTGAGTGGTTCAAACCAATAACCAGTCCAGGACCACACACTGTAATTGGCTGTAAATGTGTGTTTCTCATTCTGGCACACTCACATTTTTCATGGTAATTACTGGTTCAAGAAAACACTACAGTTTTCCTGTAGAATGCCCCACTTTCTTCACTGAATGGTTTACTATAGATTCTGACCTGTAAAGTGTGTGATAAAAAATTATATTTGATGAGGGTTGATTTTAGCAGTTGTTCTGGCTTCTCCATCCTAGAGGAGATCAAGGTGGTAGGCCCTGGGGAACCCATCATGGGCATCGTTGGGGAAGAGGTGGAGTTTCCCTGCTACCTGTCACCAGACATGGACGCTGAGGACATGGAGATCCTCTGGTTCCGGAGCCAGGCCTCTGACGTGGTCCACCTGTACCAGGAACGGCAGGAGCTGTTCAGCTTGCAGATGGCAGAGTTCCAGAACAGGACCAAACTCATCAAGGACGAGATCCGAGATGGCCACGTGATCCTGCAGCTCCACAGCATCGTCCCCTCTGATGAAGGCCTGTATGGATGCCGCTTCCTCTCCAGCAACTTCTCTGGTGAAGCTATCTGGCAGCTGGAGGTAGCAGGTGGGTGACCAGCCAAGCCCCAGCAGAGGAGAAGGAGAGAAGGGTTAATTTGGAGAGTGCTGCATTGCTCACAATTAGTATAGAATTACAGAGAAAGGAGAATATGCACAATTTTTTAAAAAACCTATTAGAAACTGAGGGAAATGTCCATTAGAAAATGAACTAAAGAAATGAAGAGTTCACAAAGAAAGATACATAATGGCTCTTAAACTTATGAAAAGATGACCACTTTTACTTATCATAAGAGAAAGGCAGATTAAAACTACACTGAGTTACAATATTTTTCCTATCAGACTGGCAAAAATTCAAATGTTCAACCACACACTCTATTTGTGGAGCTACAGGGAAGCAGGCCCTCAAACCTTGTTGGTGAAGTTCAAAATTGTGAAGGTTCAGTGGAGAGGAATTTGGCAGTAAGAAATAGGACTAGCTATGCAACTATCTTTTGGCACATTAATCCCACTTCCGGGAATTTATTCTGGAGATACAAGATACACATCCACCATAATGGAAAAGGCATTATACTTACATTTAATCTTTGCAGCGTTATTTGCAATTGCAAAATATTGGAAACTACCTAAACACCCAAGTTTAGGGGCCATGTACTCCACACAATGGAGTATTATCCAGTTGAAAAATAAAAGGGGTTCTCTGAACTGATGCAGAGTGATTTCTAAGATATACTGTAAAGAGAAAAAAAAGTAAAAAAGCAAGATTCAGAAGAGGACCTATAGTATGTAAACTTTAGAGTAAGAAAAAAAAACATTGCAAAAAGAAATAAAGGAAGGATAAACTAGAAACTAATGAAGTTGGTTACCTAATGGGGGTATAATGGCATGGAAAGGATGGAAAAGGAAATGGGATTTTCCTGAGTATATATTTTATGCTATATTGACATTTGAATCATGTTAATGTTTTACATATTCAAAAAATAAAGCCAACTCCATATGGATGGGGAGACGAAAGCGTGCATATAGCCCTGGCACTGAGCTCTGCTGGGATTCGAGAAAGAAAAGATAACCTCTTAGAATTTGGAGAGGGAAAATTCTTCATTCTAGGGGGACTCTCTTGCATAACAGGACTAAGTACCAGCAGCTCTTCCTGCCAGATGGCTATCCCAAATATCTAAATATCCCTCATGGGTAGTATCACCCCCACATGCCACCACTGATCTGAACCATCATTCACAACTGAAGGGAGGAAGGAGCTCTGAGCCCCCATATGTGGTAAGAGCAGTCACAACTTGGGATGCCAGGGACTGCAAGTGGTGAATGGTGACTTCAACTTCACACGCAGCTTTCGGGAATTAGCCTGATATATACCAACTTCTCCTGCCTCTCCCAGGGCGGGGATCAGCTCTTCACATCTCCCTTGAAGGCTTCAAGGAAGGAGGCATTCAGCTGAGGTGCAGTTCCAGAGGCTGGTACCCCAGGCCTAAGGCTCAATGGACAGACCCTCAGGGACGGTGCCTACCTGCTGAATTTGAAGCCATCATCCAGGACACCCAGGGCCTGTTCAGTCTGGAAACTTCTGTGGTCGTCCAGGGTGGGGCCCACAGCAATGTGTCCTGCTCCATCCAGAACACCCTCCTGGCTGAAAAGCAAGAGAGCGTGGTCCAGATAGCAGGTAAGTGGATGCGGATCACAGTCATCTTCCAGGCCATCAAGTTCTCCAGGTCGCCTGCCCCAAAGCCTGCCTATAAAGACACAGTGGTACTGCCTGTGGGGTAGACTGGGTTTGACACCTGAAAAAGACAGCAAATTGCCTATCAGGAGCTAGAGACAATGGGAACAGGAAATAAATGATGCCCCAGAGAGCCAAAATTTGTGTAACAAAGACTATTCATGACAGCACATAAACTCTACTCATTAGCATCGTCATGAAAGCCCACTTGTTCCTAATTTCATCCTTCAAACAATATTTATTGAGCATCCACGATGTGCCCAAAACTCCTGTGTTGAGTTTTCAATTCCAGGGAGGGAAACAGACAAAATAGTTCAATTATATCATACCTTAGAAGGTGTTAGTTGCTATGGAGAAAAATGAAGCAGGGAAGGCTGCTAGGGATTGGCAATGTGTGTGTACATAGGTTTAAGAAGAGGTGGGTTAGCAAGATGTTTACGGAATGAGTTAAAGGTGAAGTTATTATCTAATATCAAAGTCTTATTAGGAGGCATCCATGGAAGAGTTTTATGTATGTGCCTCTACTTGTTTTAAGTCTTGAGGACTAACTCAACCTATGAGACAATTTCCACATTGATCTAAATCAATAGCTATATTATAAGAGAAATATCTCACCCTTTTACACAGGCATACAGATACAACCCGTTACAGACAAGTTCTCAGGATAAATAACTTGTCCTCAAATCAGTGAGCTTAACAGGAACATTTGTTACACATAGTTCATCCTAAATTCGCCTAGTAATTAGGGTGTCCATTTGTGTTAGTTAATTGCCTTTATCCAAGGAAAAATATTAATTCTCCTATCTTGTGACTAGCAGATAGTTACAACTTGGAGCCAGGCTCCTAAGCTAAATGCCCACAAGTAGGGGTATCAGGGGCCTTATCTCTCTTGGCTTTTACATGTCAAAGAGATGACTCTAAGGCCCTGAAGAAAAACATCTCTGGGTTGTAAAACTGGCTAGAGGCTTATTTAGCTTTTAAAAAGATTTATATCCATCTGAAAGGGTTTTACAACGACAAGTTGTTTTCAAAGAAATGCTCAGAGAAGAGTCCAGAGAGGTGGGGGTGTCTCTGTCCCTTCTTGAACCAGGAAATTTGCAATTTTTCCTTTTCAGATTTGTATTTATCTTTACGCAGGGTATGAGTCCCATGGATATCTATGGGGAGGGATTTCAGCAAGTGCAAAGGTCCTGAGTTAGAAATGTGCTTGGCAAGGGGCTGGCACAGGGAACAAAGTCAGTTAGTAGAGGATGACCTCAGGCAGGCAACAGACCCTGGAGCCCTTATTCTTATCTCTAGGCCAGTGCTTTTCAAACTATTTGTAGGGGAGAACCAACCTATTGTTTTCCAAATAGGTCCAAATACTTTTTTTACAATACAGGAAAAATGCATTCCTAGAAAAATAAAGTTAAAAATCAAGATCTCTGAGATAGAGCCATTTTTGCTCAAGCATGTTCAATAGGCACAAAATTACTCTACAGAGGGCAAGAATTGAGAAGTACAGGGAGGTCAGGGGCTGTGGTCACAGAAGTTCTAAGCAGGGGAGAGTGGGGAGGGTCCCCCAGCCACTCTCCTTTCAGTCTTCAGTTAGCACCACGTTTGCCTTCTGCTAAGCAAGTTTAAATCCCTGTCAGTCCACGGGATCCGCGCAGCTGCTCTCAAGCTCCCTTTACTGATGGCTATGGAGCGGGCCCAGAAGGTTTTACCGGCCAACCGAAGGTCACTAGGAATGTTTTTCAACACGCAGGGTCCTGGATAGTCTTGTCACTTGAGTTTAAGTGGCGCCTAAATGGAAACAACTTCCCGTGGGGTGTTTTTCAGACGTATTTTTACCGGGAGCCTCCCCCTGGAAGGGTGCTTTCCTGGGGACTCTGGTGGGACTGCCACTCCTCCTGGCTCTCCTCTCGACAATAGCGCTGTACTTCTTTCAGAAGCAACGGAGAACTCAAGGTAAGAAGGAGGTGGGGGGCCCTTTCCTGACACCGGCTTTGCTCAGGAGACAGCGGGGGGAGGGAGGGTGCGCACCGTGGCTGGAACTGGGCCCCAGCGTGGCTCACGGTCCGTTAGGGTTGGTTTGGGACGTGGAAACAGGCAGGGAGAGGCGCATCCTCATGTCTTCTCCCCCTTCTTTCTTCCTTTCAGAGACTCTAAAGAAGCAGGCAGAGAAGGAAAAAGGTGAGCAGCAGAGGAGGCAGGCTTTTCACCCGCATTCCTGACTGCCAAAGGGAGGGTGCTGGGCCTACAAGGCGAGTGTCTCAGACTCAGGGAGGGTTAGAGACAGGGAAAGAGAAGGTTTGTTCCTCCTCCTCCTCTACCTCGGAACCCTCTCCTCTCCGTGTCCAGCCCCGCCCGGGCACCCAGAGCGCACTGCGGCCGGGCCCTGGAGTCTGGGCACTTGGGGAAAATGACTCCTCAGTAATTTTCTATCTGTTTTATCTAATTCGTTTCCCCACCTGAGAGATTTCCCCCTTTTCTCCATTTCTCCTCCAGGGAAACTCACCGCAGAGCTGGGTAAGTTCTGTGTGACTGTACCCAAGGTACTGGCTGCAGGCCAGGTGGTAAGGTGTGCATGGGTTTGTGTGCAGTCATGTGATGGGGGAGGCGTTTGGTGGTTTTAGACTCTTGCGGAGAGATGCTTGGCAATGATCTAATAATTCTCAATCCTCCTTTCCTTTCCTGAACCAGTGCAGGACCGGCTGCCCACCCACCCACAGCCGCTGAGCACTCTAACAGACCCTGCAAGCCCCTTCCCACCAAATTACAAGATTAGGTTAAAACTCCACCATTAAACATTTACTCCTAGGGATGTCCTCTTTTTAACATTAACGCCACTGGCAAGGGTGGCACGTTGAGTTTGCCCCAAACTGGGAGAATTTGATTAATCACTTTTCTCCCCAAGGAGACTCAGCCACTTGAAATCATGGGGGGGCGGGGAGTGGAAAGGAGGGGCAAGTGAACCCAAAGGAAGGAGGATGTGGGAGAAGGCCAGGCTGGGTGGAGGAAAGAGCTCAAGAACCATCTCCCCAGCCCCAGCAAAATTCTAGACAAGACTGTGAGGTGGAAGAGCCTGACTTGCAGTCTCCCTACTCCTGCAGGGGCTTGAGGGGGTGGGAGGATTGGACTGAAGAAATGTCACAACGAACCATTGACAACATAGTCTGAATTAGTGTATAGTGCTGCCTTTCCCAGGAGCATTTACTTTGAAAAGAGGGCTTAGGATGGAGAGACCAAAAGAATGAATTTCTAGTGGCAGATTCTCAGAGTCCTTGGCATCTGGGCAGGGGAAATAGTTGAGTGTGATATCCTTCCAGTCCTTTAAATAATATTCCCAGTATGTGACGCTGAGACTCTTCTAAGCTGTACTCAGTGTCCTGTGCTTTTTCAGGATCTCCTCCCCAGAAAAAGCTTATGATTTCAAACCAGACCTGAGCCCTGGGTAGAGGCCCCTCAGTAGTCGGTCTGCTTTCCCTTCCCTGTCCTTTGCATATATCTGACTTTGAGCAAAGGACAGGACACAGCATCTGGATCCTGCAGATGGGCCTTTGTAAGGGCAATACTGAGTCAAGGACGAGGTTGGGTTAGCAGTGGTTTAAGACTAAGGGACTTCTTCCCAGTGGCCTGTCTTGGCAAAGTGTCCTCACTTGTCTCAAAGGCTGATGTTTCTCTACACATTCTGCTTCCAGGGAAGCTTCAGACAGAGCTTGGTAAGTGACCCCTCTTTGTATTAATTTTTCTTGTCCATTTTTTTTGTGTCTGTTTATCCATTTATCTTCTCATCTTCCAACCAGGTATGATGCACAAGCTATGTGGGTGGCACAAGGAAAAAGGGAAGAGGGGCAGGGGGTGGGTAAAAAATGATATGTGAGCAGGGAAGCTATGGGATCTCAATGTTGAAACTCCCCATTTTTCTTTGTCTGCTTCAGACTGGAGAAGGGCTGAAGGCCAGGCTGGTGAGTAAAGTATCTTTTCCTTCCCACTGTTCCATGTTTACATTTCAGAGCTCTTCCTTTTAAAACCCAATCAAACTCTCTCTGATTAACTACAGTCCATTCTGATTTCATTCCACATCCTTCCACACCATGCGTTAATCTCTTTCACTTGGGAAAGGTTGTGTACAGGTTTTACTTTATATTGCCCTGAGGCCTATGCAAGCTGTAAACTATTGGTTCAATCCTAGTTGTACATCACAATCACCCATCCTCAGGGACTCTGACTCTGTGGGTCTAGAGTGGGCTTGTTATCATATTTGCAAATATTTCTGCCTGTATCTCCCTCCAACCCCTCCCCTCCATAAAGCAAACAATCTAATGTATGTCTTTATCTTGTATGTATTCTTGCAAAATGTGGATTTCTGTTTTGTGCACATGCATTTTAGTTTACATTCATGACATTTACAATCTCATGCTGTTCCTTATATTTGTATAATCAATTTTATTGAAAAGTATTCATAAACCATACAATCCATATAAAGTGTACAATCAGTGGCATTTTGTATAATCACAGAGTTGTGCATTCATCACTTCAATCAATATTACAGCATGTTCCTTACTTATATCACTCCTCACTATGTTCATCCCTGTTGCCGCATGTGCATTTGGTCTCTTTCTCTTTTTTGATATAGAGTACCCCATCCTGCCATCCTCCTGGAATAGACATGCAGAGTACCTCTAACTCTAAACCACCACAAACAATGAATGTGTAGCCTCAAACACAGTGCCTTATGGCCCTGGGTGGAGATTTCTCTGGGTATATATTCAGTAGGAGAATTACAGACCCATGTGAGATGCATGCAGTAAATGGGATAAAGGTTTCCCAGAAGGCAGTGTCACTATTCTCCAACCAGCAGTGCCCACATTCCATATGAATCAGCTTTCTATGTTTGCCAGTTCGATGGGAAAACCCATTGCTCATTGTTGTTTCAATTTGAACACCTATGGACACTAATAAATTTAAATATCTATTTAATATGTAACCTGGCTTTGGGGGCTTCCCCTTCTGAAATGGCAGTTCATACCCTTTGAACTGAAGCGATGAAATTACCTTTATTGGAGTGGTTGTCTCATTGTTTCACAGGTATTCCACAAATACAGTGATACTAAACATTGTGAATTCCTTTTTCTATTCTGTCACCTGCCTATTAGTTTTGCCAATGGTGCCCTTTATTGAAAAGAAATAATTGATTTTGATAAAATCAAATCCATCAAAATTTTACCTTATGGCTTGTGATGTGTTTTTTTTTATTAAAAAAATTATTTATTCTCCCCCTTCATTGTTTTTGTGCTCAATGTCTGATCTCTGTGTCCATTCACTGTGTGTTCTTCTGTGTCTGATTGTCTTCTCTTTAGGCAGCACCAGGAACCAATCCTGGGACCTTCCTGAGTGGTGCTCAATCTCTTGTGCCTGGTCTGCTGTGTCTCTTATTGTCTCTCCTCTGTGTCTCTTTTTGTTGCATCATCTTGCTGTGCCAGCTCTCTGTGTGGACCAGCACTCCTGAGTGGGTCAGCACTCTGCTTGGGCTAGGTTGCCTTCACCAGGAGGTGCTGGGGATCAAACACTGGACTTCCTATATGGTACATGGGAGCCCAATCACTTGAGCCACATCCACTTCCCCTGGCTTGTGTTTTTGAAGTGTTTAAGGAGACCTTTCTCACACTTAGGTCCCAAAGATATTTTCCTACACTTTTTTCTATTAACTTTATATTTTATCTGTAGGTATTTTATCCATCTAGAATTGGCCATTTTATGTAGTTTTAGGTGGGAATCCAGGTGAGTCAGTTTCCCCAACACCATCTACTACACCATCAATGATTTCTGCATTGACTTGGGGTATCACATTTAGTGCATATTTCATTCCCCTGTTTACATGGGCCTGTCCATTGGCCCACTGATACCTCATCGTTTTTACTGTTATGGTTTTTATGCTATAAGATTTTATAGTGGAAGTGGAAGTTCTCCTTCCTCATTTCTTTCTTTTTAAAGTTATTGGATCTTTATATTTCATATAGATTTTCAGATAAATTTTTCCCCCAAAGACATTTTGCGTGGTGTTGCTTTGAATTGATAGATAAATTTGTGAAGAATTGCCAGCTTTATAGAATTGAGTCATTCTATGCAAGACCTATACGGTTTTTAAAGATCTGGTTATTTGGATGGAAAATCAGGGTTGAAAAACCCTGCAATAAGTTTATGAAGCTCTGAAAATGTCTTCTATTTCTTTCAATTTTACTTGCAAAGCAAACAAGGTAAAAGAAAACAAAAATGCACTCAGAATCACTCGCCTTAAAAGAGGCATGCTGAGAAAAGACAAGCTGTCTTGACAACCTCTTAGGACAGGAGCTATGCTCAGCTGAGCCTCCTGAGTACTAAGCCTGGCTGGTCAGAAATTGGAGCCTTATTTCCATCCCTCAGAGCACCTGTGCTGCCTGCAAGCACTGTTCTGCTTTTCACAGCACAATTTCAGCCTGCACACAGCTTTGGCACAACCTGTTGCTATTGCCAACTCCCCACCCAATCCAAAATTCCCAGGAAAATGTGATTAGTTTGGATCCCAACCAGCTGTCATGGCCTTCCTTGGGCCATGCGTCTTGAGTCTTCCCTCCCTGTGGTTCCAGAGTTATTTGCTAAGATGTCTGATCCTCTTTTTCCTCTCTGTCTGGTTTCAGAGTGGAGGGCAGCCCAACAATATGCAGGTAAATGAGCTGAGAAACTGTGACTCAAAGTGCTTTGTGACTTGGGTTGGCTAAGTCTTAAAGAGAAGAGAGGTGGAGAGGAAGGATGTGAGATTAGGGGAAGGATCTGTCATGCCCAAACACACAAACATACTTGCACACATATCACCTACCCTCATGCATACACACATCTGCATGCACACATGTATGTGCACTCACACATGCTCCTTCCTTTGCCCCCCACAGCTGCCTGGGTTTTACCAGGTGTTTACATCTGGCAGGAGGGCTGCTTCTTTGGCCTGATTGCAGGAGGGAATAGTCTGCAAGGAATCTCTCAGATCATTAGGTCCAATCTCTTCATCTGACAAAGGGATCCTCAGATTCCCTACCCCTAAAATGGGGATGTTTTTGGAAGGGGGAGGAAGTAGACCTGCCTTTATCCCCATAAATCTACCTCCTTTGTTATCTCTGCTCTCCATGGCACCCAGTATGGGATTCAGTAACCTTCCAGCTCAGGAAAGAAACAGGAGTTCCTCATCACTTTCAACCGTTGGGGAGTAACTTGCTCACTACCCTGCTTCTGAGAGGCACTGAGGGAAGTGTGTGTGTGTGCGTGTGTGTGTGTTGTGGGTGGCGGGATGTGATAAATTCCACCGATTGCTCCACCAGGAAAAACTAAGGTTAGCCCGTCCTGGGGCGGGGTGGGAGGGGACAGGCACGAGACAGTACGGTCCTCGACGCGCGCTAACCCTGTGCCTCTGCGCAGTGGATGTGACCCTGGATCCGGCCTCCGCACACCCCGACCTGGCGATCTCCGAAGATGGCAAGAGCGTGTGGTCCCGCGAGGCGGCGTCGGGCGCGGCCGCGGGCGCCCCGCAGCGGTTCGCGGGGCAGACGTGCGTGCTGGGCCGCGAGCGCTTCTCCGCGGGCCGCCACTACTGGGAGGTGCACGTGGGGCGCCGCAGCCGCTGGTTCCTGGGCGCGTGCCTGGCGGCGGGGCCGCGCGCGGGGCCGGCGCGCCTGAGCCCGGCCGGCGGCTACTGGGTCATGGGGCTGTGGAACGGCTGCGAGTACTTCGTGCTGGACCCGCACCGCGTCGCGCTCTCCCTGCGCGTGCCCCCGCGGCGCGTGGGCGTCCTCCTGGACTTCGAGGCCGGCAAGCTGTCGTTCTTCAACGCGTCTGACGGCTCCCACATCTTCACCTTCGCCGACACCTTCTCGGGAGCGCTCTGTGCGTATTTCAGGCCCAGAGCCCACGATGGCAGCGATCACCCGGAACCCCTGACCATCTGCCCGCTGCCCGCTAAATGGACATGCGTCCCCGAGGACGACGACCGTGACACCTGGCTGCAGCCGTATGAGCCCTCGGACCCCGCCCTGGGCCTCTGGTGAGCGCTGGCGGGGCAGGGTGGCGTCCTGGGCAGCTTCCTTACTCCCCGGCCCCGGCTTTGTTCTCCCACTTCCTCCAGCGGGAACAGTTGCGCCCACGGGAGCTCCCTCGCTAAAATGCCATCAGTTGCAAAAGCCTCCGCACAGCGGAAAGAGAACACAAGAGAAGGGACCTTTGCCAATGTGTATATGTTTGTGATTTTCTTTAAAGAAAAGAGGCAAATCCAAAGCTAGTTTCTGTGTATTGCAGGATTGGGCAAATAAGTAAATATCGTAACTTTGGCTGAGTCAGTGTGCTCACTGCAGAAAACAGGAAAGAAACACGGGAAGGGAGAAGGAACAGAGAAACCTGGTGCGGTTGGAATTATATATTTTTATATAAAAAATGTTTTGGGAGTGGTTGTGGCTCAAGCACCTCCTACATAGGAGGTTCTGGGTTCGGTTCAGTTGCCTCCTGGAAAAACAAACAAGGAAAAAGGCCAACTCAGGGAAGCCAATGTGGCTCAATGGTTGAGCTCTGGCTTCCCACATGGGATGTCCTGGGTTCAAGCTCCAGGTTCCCTTCTCCCCCCTCCCTACCCCCTACAGCAATAGAACAAAGAAAAAAAGTTATTTTTCCTAGTTCTAAAAAAGGTTTAGAAGCAATGACATGATTCCAGGGCTGGAGAGAAAGTGCAAGGTGAACCTGCACTTTTTTGCCATAAAGTAAAAAAATACTAAAAAACTGATGCGGCAAAATATAATTTTTACTAAATACTAAAAATTAACACAAAAAAGACAACAAAAGAAAAATCAGATGTAATGCAGCATTGTGAATGTGCTTAGCACCACTGAATTATATACCTGAATGTGGTTAAAGGAGGAAATTTTAGGTTTATATTTATGCTACTAAAATAAATTTTTAAAAAACCTGACATGAACATAGACATAGGAGCCAGGCTGAAGGGGCTTTAGTGACCAATTATGGGGCAATTTAAACATTAAAATGAATGACAGAAATGGATTATAGCACATTGGATAAGATCAAAACCCGTAAGTCCACACTGATACTTAAATTCCTTTTAAAAGGAGAAAGAGGAACTTTTTCTTTAGAGATGAAATTTAATTAGTAACTGTGAAAAGGATAGAAATAGAAAAATTACCATTTTATGATATCATGACAATAATAGGTACAGACAATAATCATCAGTGGATGCTAAAACCATTGGGTGAAAGCCTTTGAGAGAACAGGTTATTTTTCAACAGTCACCATACTTATAAATTTGAATGAGAAAGCTTACTTTTACAACTGAGAAATCTGCCAGGTGAATCAGGTGATTAGATTTAACATCATCAAAATATGAGACAAAGGACAGTTAGAGAAAGTGAAATACGGACTATATGTTTGAAAAAAGTATAGTATCAATGGTAAATTTTCTGCTTGTGACATATGTACTGTGGTTATGTGGGAGAATGTTCTTGTTCTAAGGAAATACATGCTAAAGTTTTTAGAGCCAAAGCACCACTATGTCTGAAACTAGCTCTTAAATGAAAGAATATAAAGTGGAAAGAATATATACATATATGAATACATAGAAAAAAGAAATGAAGCTTATGTGGCAAAATGTTGAGTTCATGAATCTAGATAGTCTACAGATATTCATTGTACTATTCATGCAACTTTTCTATATTTGAAATTTTTCAAATTAAAAGAGGGAAAACAAAAGAAGGATACACTGAAAGTTAAGTAATTTATGTGATTATGGATGGGAAAATGATTGGAGATTGTTACTTTTTAATTTTTTCTCTGTATTTGTAAAAATGTTCAGTTATGGACGTGTCAGATTTGTAATAAGGAAAAAGACAGCTTTAAAAAAAATGTTGCTGTGCCCAAAATAACTCATTTATAAGGAGCAACAATGAAACCACTTGCACAATATTCCGTGATATTGTTTTAGAACAAAAACAATTGCTTCCTCTTCCCCTTCGTCCATGCTGAGCTTCCTTTGCCCGGCTTGGCCTTGAGGGTCAGCAGGGGAGGGAGACTAGTCTGGGGCTGCGCTTTCTAAATGGTCTTTCTCCTTCAATCCTCTTTTCTCTCTCCTCTTCTTTCTCCTTCACCAGGACTGAGATTTCCATCTGTGCACCTAGCATGAGGATGGGGGTGAGATGGGGGATGGATTGGTTATGAGAGGGACTGAGCTGTGGACCTGTGGGCCCAAGAGTTTTCCTTTCTATCTCATGTAAAGGGGAAATGATAGCAAAAAAAAAAAAAAATCTTTTGAAAATGTCCAATTGAAACCATCTGATCGAGCAGCCTTAATGCTACTGAGTAGTAACATGAAATGTTTCACGTCTTTTATAATTTTCAGATCACTGTCTTTGCCCCTGTAGAATCCTTTTTTCTTGTCCTTCAATAGCATCTAGGGCAAACTCCATAATAGTCTAGGCATTTCAGATTCTGAATTCTGATCTCAAGTACAATTCCACCCCCTTGCAGTAGGGAAGCGGTGCTCTGCCTCAAGGATTTTTTTTCTTTTTAGGTACCAGGACTGGGGACTGAATCGGGACCTTGTAAGTGGGAAGCTGGTGCTTAACCACAGAGCCAACTTGGCTCCCCTGAGTTGTTTTTTTCACTTGTTTCTTGTTCGTCTTTGTTTTTAGAAGGCACCGGGAACTAAACCTGGGACCTCCCATGTGGGAAGCAAGTACTCAACTACTTAAGCCACATCCACTCCCTTCTTTTCTGATAAGTTCTTATAGTTCTTCAACCCTGGAACAAGGAGGAAAGATGAGGGAAAGTGCATGCACATCCAGGCCCTCTCCATCCCTCATTTCCCCAACCTTTGGTTGAACCTCAACTCCATTCTGTGCCAGGTCACACCTTCTCTCCTTTGCTGCTGGGTCTCCTCACCTGGCAGTCAGCATGATTGGGAAGGAAACAACCAAGTGGCCCAAATGGCTAGCTTCCCTGTGTCCTTCCAGCCCTCAGGAAATTCACATGGGCCACGCTGAGTAGGGTTTGGGGTCAGCTGCCCATGACTGTCTCTCTCTCTCCAAAGGCCATATCACCCAGTTATCTTTTCCTCTGGGTTGATCAACTAGACTGTCAAACAAGATGCCAAGCTTTTTTTTTTTTTTTTGCAGGCTTGCAGGTATTCTCAAAAGTTACATGTAACTGTTTTAAGGGCAGCTTGGGGCACCGTTAACTACCCCCACCCTCCTCTCTCTGTGGAGGGCAGGGAACTGCCTCTCCTAGTGGAGTCTCCCCCATCCCCAAGGTCATGGCCATGACTCCCCTCTCCAGTCACCTCCCCATCCTCCCCACCAAGGAAATGTGCTCCTCTTTCAGCCCCTGATTTATTTCACACATTTCTTTCTTTTATTTATTTACAGCTTATGGTCAATGCAAATCAATTCCATAAAATGAGGAATCAAAGCATAATTACATGAATTCAAAATATTCAACACAAAAAATGCAATCATAAAAGTGAGTTTGTTCACACACACAGTAGTGGGAGATCCAACAGATCATGTTTCAAAGGATGGCAAATACATGCTTTTTTTTTTCTTGAAGACCGTGGCCACATCAGAAACTAGCTTATAGGTGTGTGTTCATGTGAACCAAAATTTGTTACTAAAAATATTTTTCACGTTGGAACTGCTTTAAAAGTTCCATTTTCCAGAACTAAGTCTGCTCTTAGGCTTAGCACCAGTTTCTATTCATATAAAAACTGACTGATATAGAAAGTCTTCCAAATTTAGCTGTTCTGATTATTAAAGGTTTAAAAGTATTTTCAAAAACAGTTTAAAAGAATAATTGCAAACTTAATAATCCTGGTATATTTTCAGTCTTAACATTCCAAATACTTGATCTTCCATCTTGAGTCATTATTTCTTTGCCTCTTAGTTTCAAGATTTTTAAATATACTTCCCCAATAGATCACCTTTATATTTTAAAATTATTTAACCTAAGCAGACGTAGTAGTATTGGGGCACTGTGAGGTCAATTTACAGCTGTGCAATCAGGTCTGTAAGTGGATTTGGTGCCCTCTTATGGATGGGAACATCTGTGTGAGACCATGCAAGCTCTTCACTTTGTCAGGTAGGCATGGACTGGGGAAAATTCCAGTCTCTCCTCATTCTTACACGTGTCATTGACTACCTAGCAATAAGTACACCAAATCCAAAGCTCTAGAGGAAAGAGCTCTGTTCTCAAAAGCACACCAAAGGACTAACAATATAAAAACTTCAGCCAGACACTATCAGTATGGAAGTCAGGACTGCCTCTCTTTACCTAGGTGTGTGGAAGGGAGAGTGAGATGATCACAAGACCAGGGCACCTCCACTCCCTGGGTGTGCTGACCAGTGAATGGATTTAGGTTGTGGGATGAGCAGTGGTCCTCGTGAAAGAATTGTTGGTGTCAGTGGTATGCCTCCTCAGTCAGAAGAGCAAGCTGCACCTGTCCTGCCCCAGCCTGGCCACCATCGCCCTGGCCAGTCTACTTCTTTAAAGCCTTGAAGTGCCAGGACATAGCTGGGGTGACAAAGTCAACTGGGCACCCCTTTGCAAATCCTGAGGATGGTCTCTAGCCTCTGCTGATGGCAGTTCAAGGTATTCTGGGCCTCTTTGGGCCCTTGCCACCAATTTTGGGACAACTGGAGAGTTCCACTCGATGTTTTGTTATGTCCTGCACTCATACACATTGCAAATATTTCCCCCGTATTTTGCCACTTGTCTATTAACTTACAGCTTGCAATTTCTCCTCAGTCCAGAAATTAGATTTTTTAGATGGACCATATCTTTACTTTTATGGGGTTCTCCATCGCTTTCACATTCAGGAAGCTTCTCCCACACCCATTCACATAGATGTTCACCAGGTTCACCAGGCATCTGTGCATTGGACTTCATCCTCTGTGTCCAGGGCAAGAGTCTCTGGTTCAGAATTGGCAGCCCTGAGCCAGGCGTATGCCATGGCTCTGATCACGCCGCTTGCCTCCTCTTTCCTTGTCAGTTCCAGCCTGGCTCCAGGTGGTGGTGTGTCTGCTGAAGATGCCTGCTTCCAAGGCCATGGCCCAGAACTCAGTCCACAAGGGCCAGGGCTCAGGGGGTCCCCCACACTGATGGGATTTAGGGGGCTCCTCCTCCAGCCAATGGACTCCTGTATACTGGCTGCCGCAGTGGGTATCAGGCTGAGGAACTCTGGCCTCTTTCCTCTCCCCCAGCAATAATTTGGAAATTTTGTGGACAAAGGCCCCAAACCATGTTATTACTGGGCTTGGTGCAACTGTCGTGGCTGCTGGTTCCCTGGGACATTCTCCAACCCTCACCTGGAGGGTGACCTTGGAGGAGACTTGTTTAGAGATGGACCTAGGACTAGGAAATAGAGAAGCAGCAGGTGAACTGGGTGGTATAATAGCATAGACTGGAACCTTTGGTGCTCCTGAGGCTGATTTCAGAAGAGTAATCCCTGTACAAAGTGTGGCCCAGAGTCATCTGTCTTCTACTTACCTGGGCACTCAATTTCATGACTTTATTAATTTTAGGATCAGTACTGAGAACATCTGACCACAGTTTTAACTGTCACTTTCTTGCTAGAAAAGTTGTCTTCAGTAGATCAAAGAAGCAAGAGATAAATAGCATGAAACAAAACAAAGTCAATCCAGTGTAAATGGGTCACTGTGTAAGTGGAATTAGGGGTCCCTGTTAGGAGCCATGGGAGGGAACCACAGGCACAGTGAAAAGGTAGCCTAGAATTGGGGAAAGGTTTCCAAAAACACAGAGGAAGGCAGGCCAGGATTCCATGGTTCCACACTCATAAAAAGTTAACAGTTCCAGGAGCATGCAATGAGGGCACTGCAGAGGAACTTGAGAGAAATATGGCAGTGACCCTACTGGAAAAGGCAAAACATGCAGAAACTGTAGATACCCACATGCAACACAAGGACCTTGGCAAAATCTAACGGGATAGGACTTCCAGCAGATGGGGGAGAAGAAAGACACAGGACACTCTTCTTTCCCAGAAAAATAGCTAAAGGATGGGCAGAAATGGCCTGGAAAATATCTTCTAGGGTTTAGGACATGAGGGGAAGACTGGATACTGCCCAGAGGAGAAAGAGGCAAAGGAAAAGAGTTGCAATGGCAAAACTGTGAGTTAAAAACTGCAGCTGCAAATGCAATCATCCTCCCAAACCCTATAGATGCTTAAATTCTCAAGCCTCAGAGCTGTCGGCTACAGAAAGGGGACCCCTGGGATCCATTACCCCACTCCCCAGGAAAGAGGAGAGGGACACAACCTTAGGGTGACTCAGCTTTTGATCCACAAATTTGGGCTGCAGTGTCCCATGAGCCCTTCCAGGTCTGGTGGGTCTGCATCACAGTTTGTGTTGGGAACTGGCAAGGAACTAATGACATCTAACCTCACAATCTCCCTCTCTACTGACCAGGACTGATTGTTGAGGATGCAGAGGGGCGTGGAATTATATCCTACCTGGGAAAAAGGAGGGGCTGCCAGCAAAGGCTGGAGAACTCCCACTGAGAAAATTTGAATTATGAGGTTCTTAGCCTGTAGGTAGAAACCCTGTCACATTGATTTGGTCCTTGCTGCAGCAAACTCTCTGACCAGGCTTTGAACTGAGAGGGCTGTCAAAGACCACCATCTGCTGGCAGACCGAGAAAGCACACATGAGGAAATTAAAAGTAAATAAGAGGGGCTTTTCCCCACCTTTACAACCTCCCTCCCCAAGGCCCTAAGAAGCCGGTCTACAACCCATGCCTGGGGCCAGGGCCCAGATTTGAGTAACTAACAGGGATCTGGGTCCTAAAGACCCAGATCATGTTCAATCAAGAATCAAAGGACAGCAGTGACACCTAGTCTCCCACCACTAAAACCCTTGGAGAGAGAGAGAAATCAAGCATCTGAGTAAACTCACCACCCTAACAATTATGCTTAGATATCAGCAAAAAATGACAAGCCATACTAAGAAAATGGAAAAAATGGCCCAAGAAAAGGAATATATCAAAGCCCCAGAAGAGATGCAGGATTTGAGACAACTAATCAATGAGATGCACACAAATTTCCAAAATCAAATTAATTAGTTGAAAGACAATATAGCTAAAGAGGGAGCACAAAGAATAATTTGAAACCTAAATAAAAATGTAACAGAGCTCATTGGAATGAAAGAAATGATAGGTGAGATTGAAAAAACAACACATTAGAGACTATCTGAGGAGTGGCGTGAAGTGCAGGGGACAGCGATCCTGGCTGGAGTCACTGTGGTGAGTGTAGATTCTGGAGGGATACTGCCTCAGTCGGAGCCTATACTGTCAGGCAGGAGCTCTGTGAGTTAGCTTGCTGCAGAAACCTAGGAATGAGCTCCAAGATGGCACTGGGTGAACCAGGACTGAACTGGGACATTTCCCTAAAAAATAGCCTTAAGACATTTTTCTCTCAAGAAAATTATACCGATCATTCTGCATCTCCAAGCTTAAAAGAACTATGGATTTTATCTAACAGGTAGGAACTTGTTAATGCCTAAGAACAGTATTTGCAAGCTTCCCAATAAAAAAGGATGAAAAGGAATATCCACACAGGAATGTTGATATCAGTTTGATATCCAAGGATCAGTATTAGTGTGGTGTTCTCTATGTCATTGGAAAGATATTTTCAATAAGAATATGAGAGCTTATGCCCTAGAAAAGGACTTCAGAATCAATGAATACATTATCTATCCCTTGGGAGTCATGAGTTGCTGGAGAACTCTGCCAGGGGATAGTGAGAAAGACATCTTAGACTACAGTCTGTGCAAATCTGGTGAACCCAAGAACCAAAGCAGGTGATATGTATACTCCCAAATGCAGCCCAATAGGAGTCTTAATTTATTTCTTAATCTTTACTATGTAAAAGTCTATGGTGTTTTAAAATAATTGTTTCTTCATGCTTTAGCTTGCATTGTAGTCAATAAAATCTCTTGTACCACTATCAACAATAAAATAAATATTTTAAAGAGGCAACGTAGGAAGCCACATTCTTGGAATATGCGTAAACTGTAATGTAGAATCACTGTTTACTCAGCCCAATATCATGTCTCAGGAAGCCCTCACAGGGAGCTATTTTTTTTCCTGTCAGTCACAGAAAGGTAAAATGATAATAAAGCCGCCTTATAAATTTGTATCTGTAGATGTTTTTAAAAAATTACTTCTTATTCGTTTTGTACCACTTGGGGATAAAAATTTCTTAAAACATTACCAGTTAAATACAGAATTGCTTTTGCTTATTTGAATCAAAGAATACTCAACAATTTTAGTATCCTGGGATTTAGTGAACCTGTCTTCACATATTTTTTTAAACCTCATACCATTTTATGAACTTTTATCTCAGACTTCATCTTTCTAGATTAAAAATTTCTAGTGTTGATCTTCATCTTGCCACTGTTAATTATGTCAGTGGTTCTTTCACAGTCCCTATACTTCCTTGAGACAGAACTCTGGATAAGAAAGAGGACATTTTTATAGCAGTTGGGTAAAACTGACTCCTAAAATATTTTTTTTCTTAGAATATGCTTATTTTATTTTAGATTTATAACAAAAAATAATGTATTGGTATTTTTTATTTATGTATTTACCTTTTAGTATAGAAAAAAAATAGACCAGTGTAGCAGTTTGATATAGTTATCAATTCCAAAAAATAGATATTGGATTGTTTGTAAACTGATCTGTACCTGGGCATGATTAAATTATGATTAGGGCTTTGATTGGGCCACATCAGTAGGGGGTGGCAAAGGACAGAGTTGAGGGGTTTTTAATGTTGGAGTTTTGATGTTGGAGTTTCATGCTGAAGCTGGAGCCACAGGAAGTAAGCACACAGAGGAAAGAGAAGCAAGACCTGGGAAGAGAGGAAGCCTGAACCCTGGCAGATGTCGGCAGCCATCTTGCTCCAAAATATGGAAATACACTTTGGTGAGGGAAGTAACTCTGGTCTCTGTAAGTTCCTACCCCAAATAAATACCCTTTATAAAAGCCAACAGGCTTCTGGTATTCTGTATCAGCATCCCTTTGGCTGACTAAAACAACCAGATAGTAATTATTTCTAGTCTTTTCCCCTAGCCTTAAGTTCTTAAGTTTGTTTTTTTATAGTAAGAAGTGGATTTTCAGAAGGTATTAATTTACTGTTTTCTGGATGGAAAAAAAACCTGGAAGAATATAAAAATTTTAACCTTAATTTTGTAACATTTGTGTGTTCTCTAACATATTTTGGGAAAATATTGATAGGTTTAATTGTCCTGCTGTTGACAATGTGAGATTTTTATTTGGCACCACAAAAAGACTTTTTACTCTTTGTTAATTCCAACATTTACAAACAAACTTTCATTTTACTCTCTGAACCCCATAAATGTTTTCGAGATGAAAGGACAAGTTAGTGTTTTTACATATGAGTAATGTTTAAAATTAATTTGGTCCTGCTTTCTGTGAAGCACAAAAATGGACTTATGTTCATTCCAAAAAGAATGTTTGGAAAGTATACCTAAGAATAAAAGAGTAAGATTAAAAAAAAAAAAAAAAAAGATGAGTGGGGAGCAGATGTAGCTCAAATGGCTAAGTGCCTGCTTCCCAGGTACAAGGTCATGGGTTTGATCCCCAGTATCTCCTAAAAACAAAAAACAAACCAAAAAAACAACTCCTACTGGGGAGTGGGTGTAGCTCAGTGTTTGAGTGAATGCTTGCTTCCCACGTATGAGGTCCTGGGTTCAATCCCCAGTACTTTCTATAAACACACACACACACACACACACACACACACACTGCTTTAGAGGTATACAATAGCATATTCAAAATGAGAGAAGAAAGAATAAGTGATACAGAAAACTATCTGCTGAAACTGAAGAAAGAAAAGAACACAGTGGAAAAAGAATGGAAAATATTGAGCAGGGGCTCATGGAATTGCATGACAACACAAAATGCAGCAGCATACATGTCATGGGAATTCCAGAAGGAGAAGAGAAGGGAAAGGGGGCAGATAGAGTTTTTGAGGAAATAATAACTGAAAATTTCCCAAATTTCATGAAAGAAGTAAAGTTACTTGTCCAAGAGGTACAGCATATCCCAATCAGAATCAATCCAAATAGACCTAGTCCAAGACACATACAGCTCAGAATATCAAACATCAAAGATAAAGAGAAAATTCTGAAAGCAGTAAGGAGGGAGCAAACCATCACATATGAGGGATACCACTAAGACTTACTGTGGATTTCCCATCAGAAACCAAGGAGGTGAGAAGACAGTGATATAATAAAATTAGGATACTGAAAGAGAAAAATTGTCAGCCAAGAATTCTTTATGCAGCAAAACTGTTCTTCAAATATGAAGGTGAGCTTAAAATATTCATAAACAAACAAATATTAAGAGAGTTCATTTTAAAAATCCACCTTTGCTGGAAGTATTAAAGGAAGACTTAAAGCCTGAAAGAAAAAGATAGGGGAGAGAGGCTTGGAGAACAGTATAGAAGAAAGAATATCATAAAGATAACCAGAAGAGTAAAAAGAGAGATGAAAATAAGATATGACATATGAAAATCAAAGTATAAAATGGTAGAAGTAAATAATGCATTTACAGTTATATCATTGAATGTGACTTGATTAAACTCTGCAATCAAGCTGGAAGAAGAGATTTTAAAAAAAACCATGAGTCATTCATATGCTGCCTACAAGACACTCACTTTATACCCAGGGATACAAACTGACTGAAAGTGAAAGGTTGGAAAAAGATACTTCAAGTACATAGTAACCAAAACAGAACAGGGATAGCTATAATAATATCAGACAAAACAGACTTTAAAAGTGAAAAAGTTATAAGAGATACAGAAGGTCATTATATATTAATAAAAGGGACAATGCACCAGGAAGAAATAGTCATAAATACCTATGCACCTAACAAGGGTGCCCCAAAATATATAAGGTGAACTCTGGCAAAGCTGAAGGGAGAAAAAGACATCTCTACAATAATAGCTGGAGATTTTAACATACCACTCACATCATTATCCAGAAGATCAACAAGGAAACAGAGAACTTGAACAATATAATAAATGAGCTAGATCTAACACACACATACAGAATGTTGCACCCAAACTCAGCATGCTATACATTCTTCTCATGTGCCCATAGATCTTTAATCAAGATAAACCATGTCTTAGGTCACAATGCAGTTCTGAATAAATATAAAAATATTGAAATTATACAAAGTACCTTAGAGCATAATAGAATGAAACTGGAAACCAATAACAGAAAGAGGTAAATTAGCAAATGTATAGAGGCTGAAAAACATACTCCTAAATTATCAGTGATCAAAAAAGAAATTGTAAGGGTAATCAGTAAATATATTGAGACAATGAAAATGAGAACAAACCTATCAAAACATATGGGATACAGTGAAAGCAGTCTTGAGAGGGAAATTATTGCCCTAAATGCCTATATTAAAAGGATAAAAGAACGAAAATAAAAGATCTAACTGAAGAACTGGAGAAAGTAGAAGAAAAAAAAAACAAAAACAAAAAACAGCAAACCATTCCCAAAGCAAGCAGAAAGAAAGACAGAATAAAGATTAGAGCAGAAATAAATGAAATTGAGAACACAAAAAAACAGAGAAAATCAAGAAAACCAAAAGCTGGTTCTCTGAGATCAATAAAATTGACAAACTCCTAGCTAGATCAACAGAGCAAAAAAGAGAAGATGCAAATAAATAAAATCAGAAATGAAAGGAGTAAAGTCATGACTGACCCCACAGAAATAAAATGGTTCATAAGAAGATATTATGAGAACTGTATGCCAACAAACTAAACAACCTAGAAGAAATGGATAAATTCCTAGAAACACACAAACAACCTACATTGATGCTAAAGGAATACAAGAACTTAACAAACCAATCACATTTAAAGAGACTGAATCAGTCAGCAAAAATCTTTGAACAAAGAAAAGTCCAGGACCAGATGGCTTCACAGGTGAATTCTACCAAATATTTCAAGGAGAATTAACACCAATCCTGTTTTAAACTCTTCCAAAAAGTGGAAGAGAAGGGAAATTACACATTTTTTGAAGCCATCATCACCTGCATACCAAAACCACATAGACAGGGAAGCAGACTTGGCCCAGTGGATAGGGCATCTGCCTACTACATGGGAGGTCTGTGGTTCAAACCCCAGGCCTCCATGACCCATGTGGATCTGGCCCATGCGCAGCGCTGATGCGCAAGGAGTGCCTTGCCATGCAGGGGTGTCCCCTGTGTAGGGGAGCCCCATGCGCAAGGAGTGAGCCCCATAAGGAGAGCTGCCCAGCACGAAAGAAAGTACAGCCTGCCCAAGAATGGCACTGCACACACGGAGAGCTGACACAACAAGATGATGCAACAAAAAGAAACACAGATTCCCGGTGCCGCTGATAAGGGTAGAAGCGGTCACAAATGGACACAGAGAGCAGACAACTGGGGGAGGGGAGGGGATAGAAATAAATAAAAATTAAATCTTAAAAAAAAAAACAAAAAACAGATAGACAATACCAGAAAATTACAGACAAATAACCCTAGTGAACATAGATGCAAAACTTCTAAACAAAATTCTTGCAAATAGAATCCAACAGCAAGTGGAATTTATTACTAGTATGCAAGGCTGTTTCAACATAAGAAACTCAATTAATGCAATACACTACATTAACAAATTGAAGGGAAAAAATCCCATGATCATCTCAATCGATACAGAAAAGGTATTCAACAAAATCCAGCATCCCTTATTGATTAAAAAAAAACTTTAAAAAATAGGAATAGAAGGAAAATTCCTCAATATGATGAAAGGCATATATGAAAAGTCCACATCCAACAACACACTCAATGGGGAAAGTTGAAATTTGCCCACTAAAATCAGGAACAAGACAAGGGTGTCCACTGTCACCATTGTTATTCAACATTGTACCAGAAGTTCAAGCTAGAGCAATTAGACAAGGGAAAAAAAAAAAAGGATCCATTTGGAAAAAGAGGAAGTAAAACTATTTGTGAATGACATGATCCTATATTTAGAAAATTCTGAAATATCTAAGTAAAAGCTACCTGAGTTCTGTGAGTTCAGCAAAGTGGCAGGATAAAGGATCAACATGCAAAAATCAGTAATGTTTCTGTACACTAGTAATGAACAAGCTAAAGAAGAAATCACAGAAAATTGCATTTACAATAGCAAAAAGAAAAAGGCTCAAATATGTAGAAATCAATTTAAGCAAAGTACAGGACCTATCTGCAGAAATTTGCAAAACAGTGCTAAAAGAAATCAATGAAGAACTAAACAAATGGAAAGACATTCCATGTTCATGGATTGGAAGACTGAATATCATGAAGATGTCAATCCTACCCAAACTGATTTATAGATTCACTGCGATACCAATCAAAATCCCAACAGCTTACTTCACAGAAATAGAACAGGCAATTACCAAACTCATTTGGAGGGGAAAGTGTACCCAAATATCCAAAAGCATTCTAAAAAAGAAGAACATCATAGGAGGGATTTCACGGCCTGACCTTGAAACATATTACAAAGCTACAGTGGACAAAATAGCATGGCACAGCCATAAGAATAGATACATGAATCAGTGGAATAGAATTGTGAGTCAGAAATAAACCCTCCTCTTTATAGCCAACTGATATTTTCCAACCTACCAAGTCCATGTTGATGGGTCAAAACAATCTCTTTAACAAATGGTGCTGGGACAACTGGATATCCATAACTAAAGAAATGATAGTGGACCCCTATCTCACTCCCTACACAAGAAGCAAATCAAAATGGTTCAAAGACCTAAGTATAAAGGCAGGACCATAAAACTACCAGAAAAAAATGTAGGGAAACATTTTAAAGACCCTGTGGTAGTGGTTTCTTGGATCTTACACCCAAAGTATGTACAACAAAAGAAAAAAATTGATAAATGGGACCTCCTCAAAATTATACACTTTTTTTGCATCTCACAGGATTTTGTCAAAAGGGTAAAAAGGCAGCCAACTCAATGAAAGAAAATATTTGGAAATCACCTATCTGATAAAGGTTTAATATCCATGATATATAAAGAGATTCTACAACTCAACAATAAAAAGAAAGTCAAACTACCTGATTTACATATGGGCTAAAGACTTGAAAAGACAATTGTCCAAAGAAGAAACACAAATGGCTAAGAAACAAGTGAAAAAATGTTCAACATCACTAGTGATTAAGGAACTGCAAATCAAAACTACAATGAGATAACATTTCACACCTATGAAAATCGACACTATTAAAAAGACAGGGAACTACAACTGTTGGGGAGGATGTGGAGAGACAGGAACACATATTCACCCTTGGTAGGAATGTTGAATGGTACAGTCATTGTGGAGGAATGTTAGGAATATAAATTTACCACATGACCTGGCAATACCACTACAGCTATATACCCAGAAGAACTGAGAGCAGTGGCACAGACTTATACACACTGATGTTCACAGTATTATCCATATTGCCAAAAGCTGGAAACAACTCAAGTGTCTATCAGCTAATGAGTGATGTATATACAAGATGGGATATTATGCAGCTGTTAGAAGAAATGAAGTCAGAAAGCATGTTACAACATGGCTGAACCTGGAGGACATTATGCTGAGTGAAGCAAGCCAGACACCAAAGGACAAATACTGTATGACTGCACTACTATGAACTAAATATATTGTGTAACCTCATGGAGTTAATAACTTGAATATGGGTCACCAGAAAATAGAAGGACTTCAAGAATGAAAAGTTGAGGGTTCACTTGTACAGAACTGGTAAAAAGGATATGTGTTAATCTTTAGAAATGAATAGAAAAGATGATAAACCAACATAATGTTTGTAACTAGCGGTACTATTAAATGAGTACGGAGATAGTTTAAAGGAAAATCTAAGGTCATGTATATTAATAAAAGGAAAGCTAAAAAGTGTAACATGGAACTGTATAGCATAGTAAAACCATATATGAAATATGAACATGGGTAAAATTGCATGTATAACAAGACCATTTTTCTTTGAAGTTGAACAAATGTATGAAAATACAACAAAATGTTAATATCAGACAAAAAAATCCTGTTATGCTAAGTGAAAGAAACCAGACACAAAGTACATGTTGTAGATTCCATTTATATAATATGTAAATATAAACCAATTTATAAAGATAAATTAGATTACTAGTTATATGGAGCTGGAGAAGGACTGCTAAGAGGTGTGGAGTTTTTCTTTTTGGAGTAATGAAATTGTTCTAAAATTTTTTGTGGTGATGAATGCACAACATTGTGGTTATATTAAATGCCTTTGATTATACGCTTTGGGTAGATCATATGGCATGTGACTATATCTCAATAAAACTGCTTAAATACTTGTACAAGAATAGGCAGAGGGAAGCAGATTCAGCCCAATGGATAGAGCGTCTGCCTACCACATGGGAGGTCCAAGGTTCAAACCCAGGGCCTTCTGACCCATGTGATGAGCTGGCCCACACACAGTGCTAATGCATGCAAGGAGTGCCGTGCCACGCAGGGGTGTCCCCTGCATAAGAGAGCCCCATGTGCAAGGAGTGCACCCCATAAGGAGAGTCACCTAGTGCGATAAAAGTGCAGCCTGCCCAGGAATGGCACCGCACACATGGAGAGCTGACACAGCAAGATGACACAACAAAACGTGACACAGATTCCAGGTGCTGCTGCTAAGAATACAAGTGGACACAGAAGAACACACAGCGAATGGACAGAGAGAGCAGACAACTGGGGTGGAGGGGCGGGCAAGGGGAGAGAAATAAAAAATAAATCTCAAAAAAAAAGAATAGGCAGAAATAGCAGTTAAGTAAAGCAGGGGAATTATTGAGATTGAGGAGTGAAGAATTTTTTTATTTGTGTTTATTATTATTAATATTGAAATAATGAAAATGCTCTAAAAATGATTGAAGTGATAAATGCACAACTATGTGACCATATCAATACCACTGATATTACACTTTGGATGAATTATATGTTTTATTAATATGTATCAATAAACTTTTGTTTTTAAGAAAACAAAAATCAACAGGATAGAGTGGCACTGTACCTGCCCAAAAAGTCTGACAGAGTGAAGACCCAGATGGGCCAGGATTCAGACCCCTGCAATCCTATTTTCAGAGAACAGGAAACTTCACCTCGCAGTAGGCTGGTAAAGCAGAACCTGAAGCTTGGGTAGGGATGGTCGAATGATCTCAAAGCCTAGAAGGTGTCAGGCCCTGTGTTGCCTCCAAAGGATCCAGCATGAATGTGACAGCATGAATGGTCCAGCAGGGACTGAAGGCATTGACCAATTTCACATGTACCAGGAGCTTGAGAGTTAAGAACTGGGAAACTGGGGAGTGAAGTGTGTACACAACAGTATTCCTATCACAGCAGGAAATGGGGTGGGGACAAAGAGGGTCTCTGGGAGGAAGAGAGGCCTGAAAGATAAGGAGTTAGATAATTATTAGGGGTGCCTTGGAAGAGAAAGTCCCTGGGGAGAGGGAAAGACAGAGTCAAGAAAATGCATGAGAAACCGAAAATTATAGCAAGGCTGGGATAAAATGAGCAAAAGAGAAGCAGTTTGGGGTGACCTGACTGAGCCACAAGAGGGGGGGCAAGGGTTCTCTACAGGCCA
Organism: Dasypus novemcinctus; assembly: GCF_030445035.2. Taxonomy (NCBI): domain Eukaryota; kingdom Metazoa; phylum Chordata; class Mammalia; order Cingulata; family Dasypodidae; genus Dasypus; species Dasypus novemcinctus. The sequence continues at coordinate 193,604,604 of NC_080674.1, read as the reverse complement.
AGAGGAGACCCTGGAAGTTTGGTCATGCCCACAATTCAAATCAGATTTCCACTTCTAAGTATTCCTTCATGCTGCAGAAGTTAGAAAATGAATTGGCTGGTTGTAAAAATGTGGTTATAGGGAGATAGGTTAGGAAATCATGGCTCTCATCTAGGCAAGAGGTGAGGGTGACTTAGAGAGGGAGACAATAGAAACTTGGCTATCTAAGAGACACTGCTAAGAGGCACTGCAAGGGGAACCTGAACCCAAGTGAGCTCCTGATGTCCCTCCACCCCTGCCACTCCCACCACCCTTCCACACCCCCCCCCTTACAGGCAATGGTGACTTACTTCATTGTTCCTGTTGCTCAAGACAGAGTCTTGTTGTGTCATCCTTAACTCTTCTTTGTCACATTCCAATCTAGGCTGCCAGCTTTACCTTCTAAATAAATCCAGATTTGGATTACTTCTTATCACCTGATCTAAAATACTATCAATCACACCTGAATTGCATCATGAGCTTCCACCTGGTCCTTAGGCCAACTCCATTTTACATGCTATTTCGTAAGGCAGCTTAAACTTTTTGCCCATCTCCTCCCATTCAACTTCCTTCTAAACTCCTTCTGAAACTATTTGGAATGTATTCTGGTTAACAAGGCCCAGATTTACATTGGGACATGGAAATTTTGTTTGCAGAACAGCAAAGAGCCTGTGTCACTTGGCTCAAGTAGAGCTTGCATGCAAGTCTTGCTCTGGTGACTGTCTACCATCTTCCCAGGACTCTGTGGAAATGTTCAGGGGGTTTAACAGTGGGGGAGAACCTTGGACTGAATCCTATTACCTTCAGTAATATGAACCACTATCACTAGGAATTCCATTTCTGTTCTTGAAAGAGGCCCCTCTCAATCCAGTGGTGGTCACTCACATGTTTTATTTGCGGGCTTGGCATCTCCTCCAGACTGTAGAGCTGGATGGGGCATGGGACAAGGCCACAGGAGACTCCACTGCAGCATGATGCTGAGCCAATGTCTGAATCAACCAGTTACAAATACAGCTGCCTGTGTTTATTCTCCAGCCCAATTTTCCCCACCCTCTCCACAAGCTTCCATGACGACTTTATCAGGTGTTTTGCTTTTGATATGAGCAGGAAAGGGAAGCATTGATTCAAAACCTACTAAATGCCAGGTACTGGGGACCAAAGCAGAATGCTACTCACAAGGAGTTCCCAGCCTGCAGAGAGACAGCTGGAAACAATCACAATCCAACCCTAATGAGCTTACGTGATTGAGAAAATACATGACTGCTGTTCTGATTCCACGGGGAGAGGACACCGAAGGATTTGAGACCCTCCCAGACCTTGCCCTGTCCTTCTCTTTATTTGGCTTCTCCCTATTTTTATCTTTTTACTATAATAAAACTGTAATTGTGAGGATAACACTTTCAGTGAGTTCTGTGAGTTGTTCTGGAGAATTATCAAACCCGAAAGGGCAGTGAGGACCCCTGAATTTGTAGATAGTTGGTTAGAAGTACCGGTGACCTGAGACCCTAAACGTGAACCTGGTACCTGAAGGGCAATCTTCTAGAGGATCAGCCTTAACCTGTGGGGTCTGGCCTAACTCTGTGTAGAGTCAGGATTGAGTTGCCTGAGTTACTGCAGTCTTTGTGGTTGGTGTGAGAAGCTGTTGTGAAAGCTGATAAGTTTTAAAATTCCCTTGTTTTTATTAATACTTTTTTTTGTAAGTGAGAAGTTGATTTTCAGAAATATCATACATAAAATATCTATAACACAGAGCTCCTGTATACCACCCTATTATTAACACACCCCAGGCGGTGGGGGATCCCAGAAGGTTATTGCAGTTGGGTGGGGGTGGGGGTGGGGGGAATGGGTTCTCCATTCCACTAGCCTCGAGTACCAGGGGTCCCTGAACTTTTGAGGCCACAGAGTATGTCACAAGAAGGAAGAAGGTGATGGAGAATGAGGATGGTGAACACAGTAGCTGCCTTGTTAAAACCCTGGAATCTTAGAATGTTGTTTGAACTTTATTTAAAAAAAGAAAAGGAAAGATAAAAAAATATCATGTGTTGTATTTGTTATAATTCATGAAAGAGCATTTTTATAATTATGCTATTAACTATAGTACATCATTTACAATAGAGTTCACTGTGTTGTACAATCCTAAGTTTTTTCTTTCAATTTTTATTTTAGTAAAATTATATCTAATTCAGTGCTGCTAATTATACTCACAATAATGTGCTACCATCACCACCATCCATTAACAAAATTCTGCAATCAACCCAAACAGAAATTCTGTACAATTTAAGCATTAACTCCACATTCTCTAGCCCGAGTCCAACCCCTGATAAACTATATAGATACGAACTATGAGTTTGAAGCTCATAGTTTTCCATAAACTATAACAGGCCTTAATCCCTTCCCACTGATTACTTTTCAAGACCAAGAGAGTTGGAGAAGATGCCCACTGTTCCTGACAGTCAGCAGAGGCAAAAATCTCTGTAGTTAAGTGAGTCAAAGACGAGATAAGGACAACTGTAATTCAATAACGTTGTCATAAATAAGTGGTTGGGAATGCAAGATGAAACCTGCACTGTTGGGGAAAGACATATTAGATGTGAATTATGTAGGGAACAGGAGAAGAGCAAGACACTGGGCCTTGGGAAAGAGGTTGAGGTAGAGGTAACTGACTTGAGAAGAAAGGGCTGGGGGCCAAGGCCAGCTGCTCCAGTGGATTCATGAGGAAGGGAGAAGAATTTGGTTTTGCAATTTCCTTAGCTCTTATTGGAAGTAATGGGTGATGGGTCTTCAACAGATGAATGGATAAACAAAATATGGCATATTTTGAAATGTTATATTATTCTGGAATGGAATATTATTCTGATCCATGCTACAGAATGGATCAGTTGTAGTTCCCTGTCTTTTTAATAGTGTCGATTTTCATAGGTGTGAAATGCTATCTCACTGTAGTTTTGATTTACAGTTCCTTAATCACTAGTGATGTTGAACATTTTTTCACTTGTTTCTTAGCCATTTGTATTTCTTCTTTGGACAGTTGTTTTTTCAAGTCTTTAGCCCATATGTAAATCAGGTAATTTGACTTTTTATTGTTGAGTAGTAGAATCTCTTTATATCATGAATATTAAACCTTTATCAGATAGGTGATTTCCAAATATTTTCTACCTTAAAGACATCCTGTTGAATGAAATTAGCTAGACACAAAAGGACAGATATCGTATGATTGCACTTATATGAAAAAATTAGAATATTCAAATTCACAGAGACAGAAAATAAATTATCATTTACCAGGGGTAGATTTGGGGAATGGAGAGTTATTGCTTAATTGATGCAGAATTTCTGTTTGGGATGATGGAAAAGTTTTGGTCATGGATGGTGGTGATGGTAGCATAGCATTGTGAACAAACTACAGCTTTAAAGTGGTTAAAATGGGAAAATTTTATTGTATAAATGTTACAATAAAAATTAAGAAATTAAATTTTTAAAAAAGTGAATAGGGCCTTTCTCTCTAGAATCAGAACTTTTCCTTTTCCCAGGTGTCCTCCCACCCCCATCCAAAGGCAGCAGAAAGCTGCTGGGAGACAGCTGAAGTCAGCATGGTTATGGGGGCGGGGAGAAGTGAGGCTTCTAGGCACATGTGGTGCTGAGCAAGTGGGAGGCATCAGGGCAGGCTTTACGGAGGGAAAGAAGCATGAAAAATGAGAACAGACTCCCCTAGGCTGGAGACAGGGCTCTAAGTTTCCAACTGTGGATAATCACCTAAGCAGCATTTTAGAAAAGTGACTACCTGAACCTACTGCTCCACTAGTGAAATCAAAACCTCTGGAAGTAGACCCCAAATCTACTCTATCAAGAAATAATCTGGGTGATTTGTAAGCATGGTCAAGTTGAACAATCCACTGGCCAAAGGCCAGATTGTCTGTTCGGACCTTTCTAGAATTTACTGATAGTATGCTGGGGAAAGAGGGCTCTGTTGCTTTTCCAGTTAAATGAGTAGTCTCAATTTAGTGTCTCTGCCCCAGAATTTGAAGGGGAGGAGGGGTGATGGGAAGAGGTAATTACAAGAAATGGTTTCAAACTTTGAATGCATATGGGAATAACGTGGGTAGTTTACGATGGTCGCCTTGGCCCTACCCCAGACCAATTGCATTGCACGCATTAAGTTGGGACCCAGGTAAAAGCACTTCAGGATTGCAGGAGACTTTAATGTGCAGCCAGGGAGAAGAGCCACCCACCAAAGCAAGGGCCCTAAACCTTTCGGTGCCGTGGACCCTTTGGCAGCCTGAAGCCAATGAACCCTTCTGAGAATGTCTGCAGCAAAGTCACAAAAAGAAGTCCTAGTATTATAAAGGAAAGCCATTATATTAACATAGGGTTATCATCAATGAAAGCAAATGTGTTATATTGGGTAGGCCATCTGAAGTCACTGTTTTTCTATGGGAAAATGGTCTAATAGGAATTTCCTCCAGTTCAACCAAGTGGTAATGAATGCTTATTATCACCTTAAATGACAAGATATCACAGGAGGCCTAATATATTGTGTGATTTCAGAAAAGTGATGAACATGAACAATATTTCAAGGTGTCTGCAACAACTTTTATTTCCTATGAAAAGAGCTGTGAGTTTTGTTGGCAACAGTCACAGGTACTGGTGATACTACTGTGGTTTGTTGCTTCCATTCATAATTCCCAGAGACCAGCAGCCTTTGCTGGGAGTTTGTTAGAAACTATTAGGGGCTACCCCAAATTGGCTGTGTCTTTTGTTGTCCTATCAGAGCAGCAGACAGCTCCCATCCCCTCTCCATCTCTAGGTAGGACTGTTTTTCAGTCTGTAAGAAATTTGATAAGTGGGAAGGTATTTCATATTTTTAAAAAAATCAATAAACATACACTCATTCTCATCTTTATTGGCCATGTCTATTTCTTTCATGAGCCACTTGTCCAGGGATTTTGTCCATGTTTCTGTGAAAGTACATTTGGTAGACCTCTTTACATGTTGGAGATGTTATGCAATCTCTCTCTTTCGGCCAATAGTTGATAATATTTATCAGTTTGTCATTTATTTGTTTTATACATTGATACCTTGACAGATATTATATTCAAGGATCAATTTTTGCAGTTTTTTTCTTTAATTTAGGAAGATCTTTCTCCTAATCAGTTGATGGTGAACATATCAACTTCTAGACCCTTTTAGGAGGTACCAGGGAGATTGAACCCAGGACCTCATACATGCAGGCACTCAACCACTGAGCTACACCTGCTCCAGGTTATTTAACTTTTAACTCCTTAATCTTTATTTGAAGTGTGGTGAATAAGGTGGTTTCTATATTTTCTAAATAGTAAAAAAAAAAAAATTTTAACATTAATTATGCTGAAAAATACTAAGTAAAGCAGCCCTTGACAACTTTAAACTAGCTGGCACTATCAGCTAGACCTTGGCTTTGCTAACAGCCAGCTCACAAGGAGGCCTTAGTGTTCTCTTGTTAGACAGAAACAGTTTCACAGAACACACACAGGGCCGCTCTGTAACGGAGATAAAGGGGGATGGGGATGGGGAAATAAGACTATTCTGTAATCTTGTCTGAGCCCAGACAAAAACAAGGTCGCTGTGCAGAGGACGTAAATGAACCTCTCAGCCTGTGGGACCTCCACATCTGCATGGACTAAACCTGTCAGCCTGCGCCTGGGGAAGGTAACTTCCCTCTGGTCCCGGGATTGTCGCAAGGACTCTGCCAGCGCCACCCTCGGGCCCTCCTGAAATTCATCCCTCCATGCTGACGCCTGGCCCTGACTAGAGAGAATGGGGCCAGACTCTTACCTAAAAAACCAGGGGGCAATGAAAAGGGGAAAGTGGACCCGAATTCGGTGGCTCCCGCTGTTCTGACCACCAGCGCTCTCCGCTGAGACAGCAGGGACATCAGACAAGGAAGGAATATAGGGAATTTCCCATGGCCCTTAGTGCCTGGAAGCCGCTGGATACGTTTTAATCTCCATTTTTATTCCCTACACATAACTCTCTCAGCCTGTGGGACCACCCCCTTCGGCGAAGGGGCAGCCTCGGTTCCACCAACGGTGGTGAAGGTTATTACCCCAGACCCCCGCAGCTGCGGGGCGCTCAGGAGGAGGGGCAGGAGGCCGCCTTTGCTGCCCCGGTCCTGTCCCCCATGGGAGACCCCCCTCTTGCAGGGCGCCTCCTGCTGAGGTTGCGGCCTCGCGCCTGGCCGAGTTGCGGGAGACGCGTTCCGCCAGCTTCCCGGAGGCTGCAGCTCCCACGCACCAGCGGATCTGTGCAGACCTGCCCGCCTGCCCGCGCTGGTGTCCTGCCCGCCTGCCCTGCGCGCCCCCGGGAGTCCTGGTCCCTGCAGGCACCCCAGAGCGCCCGCCGTCTATCCTGGAACCCGCGAGGCCGCAGACGGATGCCCCCGGGGAGATTTAAGGCTGTGAACAGTGTAACAATCTGGGAAAAAAAGGGTAGGGCTCCCGCTGCTAGTCTCCGACAGTGGGGAGGGGGCTAAGGACCCCTGGGAGGTGGGCAGGTGGTCTGAAGTCTGGTTGGACCTGGAGGGGTGGGTGGTGCCGCACTTGCCTGGACAGAATCCAGAAGCTTTCCAGAATGAGTATTGGGGAATATGCGAATTGGTCTATAATGCTTTATCTCAAAAATGCATGGGCCTTACAGAGAATGATTTGAAATTTCGCTTCCTTAAATGGCCTAGTACAATTGTAGAGTATAATTTTTTAAAGAAATGAATTGATTACTGAAGCATATGTGCCTTTGTTGGAAAGAGCTAATAAAGCTCAGGCACAGTGCAAGGGATTAAATGCAGTTTCTCATTTTAGCCCTCCTCAAACTTTGCGAAGGGGTTATTATTATCACTATTGTTATTAGCCCAATTTTAAGGTGAAACGCTGTGTTGGCTTGACCTTCAGAATGTATCCAGAACCTGAGCACTTCTCACCACCTCTATTTCCACTCTGGTTCAAGTGCCATCATTTCACCTGCATTACTACAAGAGCCAATGTATGCACTCTTGCAGAGGATTTTCATACAGCAGCCAGGATGATCCTATTAAAACCTGCAGCAATCCCCTGGTTACATATCTGGTCAACAGTGTTTTCTCTCTCATCGGCTCTCTCTGCTCTAGAACATTGCGCTCAGCCTCTGCTCAACAATGCCCTCTGCCTGGAACACTCCTTCCTATCCTCAGCCTGACTCTAAACTCTCTGAGGGCTGGAGTATGTTCTTTCCTTCATCATTGTGTGCCCTTACCCCAGCCCTGCCCCAAGGAGCTGGACACCCTCACAGGCGCTCAGGAAATGAATGTGAGTCTTAGGAGCAGTACAATTGCACAATCAAGCATAACGTTTTGATCCAACGTGTTCAAGGGAATCGTTGTAGAAGACAAGGTTCAACAGATTATTTCTCATACCTAGAGGAAGCAAATTTCATAGAGACAAATAGTAGGTCTCAGATTGGAGATGAGGGTTGAGGAGAGGAAGGAGGGGTTATTCCTTAATGGGTGCAGAGTTTCTATTTGAGGTAGTGAAAAACTGGAGGTAAAGGATATTGTTGATGGTAGCACAATATCATGAATGTAATTGCTACCACTGAATTGTACACTTGAAAGTGGTTAAAATAGGAGCCATTGAGTTACATACATGTTACTACAATAACAACTTTAAAAAGAGAGACAGATTATTTCAGATATTAAAACTTCCACTTTGGTCTCAATGATAAAGCCTCAATCTGCTCCCCTAAAACCCGTCGAGCACTTGGGGTGATGCACTGGTGCTAAGCTGAAAGGAAGACTATAACAATTTTCTACCTCTTTTTCTTTAAGATTTTATACTTTGAAACTCATATTTAAAATACATGGGAAGGCACGAAGCTCCTTAAGTTGCAAAAAATGTAAAATACATAAAAACGGAATTTCTGTCACAGGCAGTAGTAGTAAGGCTCAAAAAATAATTGATGTGTGTTTAGAAATGCCAGATGTTAGACTTATTTTACCAGTAGAGATCATCATACTGATGAATAAAGTGAAGTCCAGAGAGAGATGTAACCTTCCCCAAGATCTCACATTTCCTACTTCAGACTCTGACTCTCAGCACTGCCCCATATTTCAGTGCCCAAATGAGCCAAGCTGAGTTCTGAATTGGTTATCCTTCTTCACTCACTTTAAACATACAATTCTGAATGGCTACCCCTACCAACCCTAGGTGAATGTAAACAATGTATCTCCTGGTTTTAAAACTTTACAATGGTCTTGGTTCCATGGAAATAGGGGAGATCAATGGAAAGAGGATTCATTGTGAAGCTGATCAAGTGGCATCTTCCTTCACAGCATCTTAAAGGTTTTCAGATTACTCTGCCATGCCCCACCCAGCCAGAGAGACCCAATGATAAAAGAGGAAGAATATAGAGCCTCAGAGTTGACAGAGGAATAGGAAGAACAGGGGAGGACAGACAAATCCCCAGGATGATTGGAGTGCCTACACCCCTCTTCTCCCCAGCATTTTCCTCAGGGCCCTTTTCACCTCTCTGTTCCTCAGACTGTAAATGAGTGGGTTGAACATTGGTGTGAGGATGGTATAGAAGATGGAGGTGGTTCGGTCTCCAGCTGGTGTCCTAGATGAGGATGGCTGCAGGTAGCTAAAAATAGCTCCCCCATAGTAGAGACCCACCACTGCCAGGTGGGAGGAGCAAGTGGTCAAGGCCTTCTGTTTTCCCTCAGTGGAGGGCATCCTAATCACAGCTGTGAGGACTCGGGCATAGGATGCCACGATGACTCCAAGAGGCATTAGCAGCATGACTACACAGCAAGCACAGATGAGGTCTTCAAAGAGCGAGGTGTCAGCACAAGAAAGACGCAGCAGTGCAGGGACCTCACAGAAGAAGTGGTCCACCACCCGAGAGCCACAGTAAGGGAAGTTGAAGACCACACCCACATCAATCACACTGTCTGCTACCCCACCCATCCAGGATGCTATGGACAGGAGAAAGCAGACCTTCCAGTTCATGAGCACTGGATACCGCAGTGGGTGGCATATTGCCACATACCGGTCATAGGCCATGACTGCTAAGAGGAAGCACTCAGCTCCTCCTACCATGACCACTAGGAAGATCTGAGCCCCACAGCCTCCCCAAGAGATGAACTTATGGCCCAAGAGGAAGTTGGCCACCATCTTTGGCACCACAGTGCACATGATGGTCAAATCCATGATGGAGAGCTGACCGAGGAAAAAGTACATAGGGGTGTGCAGGTGTGTGCTGGTCTGGATGAGGAGGAGGAAGAGGATGTTGCCAGCCAGGGCAACAGTGGAGGCCAGGAGGACAAGAACAAAGAGGAAGAAGTCATATGGTGAGTGACTGAACAGGCCTGAAAGGATGAAGTCCATTACAGAGGTGTGATTCCAGAGTTCCATGGTGGTGACCCTGAGAAAAAAACAACCAACAGAAAAAACAGCATATCATCTTGGGCTGTGGTGGAAAGGTTGAACATACAATGAGATCCTAGTTCCTGACCCTCAATATCTTGCATACAGGGAAAATACCAGTCTTCCATTTCTTCTAAAAGACAGAGCCTAGCCCCCTGATGAGGGTCCCACCCTCTCCTTCTGCAGGGAAAATCCATTTTCTCTCAGCTGCCCTCAATGGTTATCAAGCAAGATTTGATCCTTTTTCTCTTGAAAGACTGGAGGGAGCAGTTGCACAGAGGCAGGAGGAATCAGGAAATGCAAAAAAGGAGAGGAGTTTTTTTTTGTGGCAGATGGTTAAGTGTAGATTTAAGATTAAAGAAGGGGGGCCTGGATTTAAGAGTGAGGGTTTGAAAGCTTAGCCAACTGAGAAGTTACAGAACAGTAACACCCTCACTTCTGACATCAATTGCAAACTCAGAGGGACCCCAATACTACCCTTAGTTTTGATAATTTACTAGAAGGACTAAGAGAACTCACTGAAAGCTGCTATATTCACAGTTACAGTTTATTACAGCTAAAGGACAAAGATTTAAATTAGTCAAGGGAAGAAGCATAAAAGGCAGAGTCCAAGAAAGCACCAAATGCAGAGCTTCCAGATGTCCTCTCAAGTGGAGTCAAGACAGCAATACTTTCTCAGCATCTCTATGTGACAATACAGAGTACAGGATTGCCAACCAGAGCTGCAAATCTAAGTCTTGGTGTACGCGGTCTTTTTGGGGCTCTGTGGTCAACTGTCACATAGCTGAACCCAGTCTCCAGCCACTCCAGTCAAGCTGATATCACAGGACTCAAAGGACCACCCTAAATATGATTGTCACTACTGGTGTGGCCAGCACCTGTCTTAGGACTGTCTTGTGCAGCCAACCCCTATCTTAATCTTAGACTACCCAGTGTGACCCAAAGTCCATAGGCAGGCAAAGACACTCCTATCAGTTATGATATTCCAAGCATTTAAAGATTACCTCCCAGAAGCCAAAGACAAAGGCCAGATCTCTTTTGTGGTGAAGTTAAATTCTTTGTTACACAGAAGTGAAGTATTGGGAATTCAAGAGAGAGAAGAATGAGAAGGGAGAGGGGGGTGACAGGCACTGTGGCAGAACTAAATTCACTGTCAAATGCCACTCATGTGGAACCTCAGAAATGCCTCTCTGGACCTCCCAACTGTCCATCCCACTGTTGCATAGACTGCGGGGTATATGAGGTAGGGATGGGGGCATGCCTGCTTCACAATTGTACAATTTAGTCACCTCGTACGGTGCCCTAGCCTACAGTAGGCAATCAATACATACTAATGAATTTACAAAGAAGGAATGGGACAGTGCTCCCTCCACAAATTGTGGGCTTCTGGAGTTGCTTTGTGAGAGAATGTGGTTCTGGCTTTTGTGGTGTCACACTCAGAATTCAAGAATGTCATGGAATGGAAACTGGAAAAACTGTCAAAGAGAGATAAAGAATTTTGCAACAGTTAGTGGCAGGAGGATATTGATGAAGAGAAAGAAAGAAGCAAGAGTAAGATACACAGAGGCAGCTTAGGGTCCTGTTGTCATGATTCTTAGTCATGGTTTTGTCTGGGATATCCCAGAAGATGTTAGAAATGCATATGCCTTGTACCATCCCTGAGTTTCTGATTCACGAGGTCTGTGATAGGGTCCTGTCAAGTATGTTTTGTTTTTAAAATGCTCCTCAGGTGATTCTGAAAGGAAATAGGTTCACACTCACTGTATAGAGCAACCTGTGTGTATATCTTCACTCTTATTTTGGCAACAGTGAGAAAATCTTTTAGAGTCAGAAGGTCATGGAAAAAGATAGAAAAGCTTAGGACCTAGAGAGTTACAGAGATAGCCAATAAAGGAAGACAGCACAGTACAGGAAGGTACATTCTGAGATCAGTACAGGGCAAAACAAGGAACATAACCACGGACACCAGAGCAAGATGGGCACCCGTGTGGCAAGGGATCAACAGGTCTGCCCAACTGCTTTGGAACTCAATCCAGAGACTGAAGAATGGAAGAACAACAGAAATTTTGCTCTAAAAACCTAGGATTGCCATTTTCCTGGTCTCCCATGCTGACAACCCTTGTCAGTTGGCAACAATGAAGTTTCTCCATATCTAGCCTGAATTTAGACTTACTTCTCCCACTTCCTGGTCACCTTCAGTCCCTCATCCATCAGGTCCTCTCTCACCCCTTTCAGCACATACCACCCCCATAAAATCCTCACAGTTCACCTACCACTGCACCCAGGATATGTCAGAGCCAAGAAGTATGCAAAAGTCCAATCCTCAGGGTAGTGTGAGCAAGTGGTGTACTGGGGAAGGCTCCTACACATACTCTCCCCACAACTGCATGGCACCAAATAAAAATGAAAAACTCTAACTATACAAGATCTTTTTTTGTTTCTTAAAAAATGATGATGAGCTTATGTGCCAGGTTTATACCTCTAGTTACAGAGTAGATGTCTTGGGACACCCAGCTCAGCACATAATGAGCCTGGGGAAGAGAGAGACGTTCCACCCCAAGGAAGAAGCTAAAATTAATTAATTTACTCCAGGACAAAGTTCATTCCCTATAGCCCTGGCTCTAAAAAACACCCCAGACTCCACCTAAGAGAAGGAAGGATGTACCTGTGGGATATTCCCTGACATACTCACTTATACACTTTCCTGAGGAGAGAGTCTTTATCCTCACTGCACCCATTGTGGGCTGGGAGAGAACAGGATCAACACTGTCAAGAGTGAATATTTCTCTTGTGACATATCTGATATCTGAACATCTTATCTAGGAGATTTGCTATGGATGAGAGGAAGTGGAGCCTGGTCAGTTGTTGAGAACATTGTAGTCAATTGATGTCTTATACTCATTCGTTGTTCACTGTTCATTCAACAAATTATTGAGCACTTACACATGTGAATATCAATGACTGATGTTTAAATGGTAAAACATTTATACATTTCTGGAATAAACCCCACTGTTAGTGATCCTTCTTATTATTATTGGATTTAAGTTGCTAATGTTTTGTTTAGGATTTTCGTTTCTATTCATGTGGGAACTTGGTTTGTAATTTTTCTTTCTTGCAATATTCTTTCCAAGTTATGATATCAGGGTAAAGCTTGTCTAATAAAATAAGTTGGGCAGTATTTTTTCTTTTTTTTTCTTTTTAAAAAGACACTTAGATTACATAAATGTTACATAAAAATGTAGGGGATTCCCTTATGCCCCACTCCCTACCCTTGCCATACTTTCCCACATTAACAACAACTTTCATTAGTGTGATATATTTGTTACACTTAATGAACACATATCAGAGCACTGCCACTAAGTGTGGATTATAGTTTAATTATAGTTTAAACTCTCTCTGCCACATTTTTCTAAGTTATGACAAGATATATAATTGCCTGTAACCGTCACCGCAACATCATTCAGGACAATTCCTGTGTCCTGAAAATGCTCCCATATCACACCTATTTTTTTTAAAAGATACTTAGATTACATAATGTTACATAAAAAATATAGGGGATTCCCACATGTCCCACTCCCCACATCTCCCACATTTTCCCACATTAACAACATCCTTCATTACTGAGGTACATTCATTGCAATTAATGAACACATTCTAGAGCATTGCCACTAAGCATAGTTTAAAGTTTACATTGTGGTTTACACTCTCTCCCACCCAATTCTGTACGTTATGGCAAGATATGTAATGGACTGTATCTGTCACTGCAGCATCATTCAGGACAATTCCCATGTCCTGCAAATACGCCTGTATTATACCTGTTTTCCTCTCTTCCTGCCTTCAGAACCTCCAGTGGCCACTGCCACTACAACAGTGATATAATTTCTTCCTTTGCTAGAATCACAATAAGTCTATAGTAGAATACCAGTAAGTCTACTTTAGCCCATAGTTCATTTCCCAACCCTGAGGATTCTGGGATGGTGATGTCCTCTCTCCCTCTGTTTGAGAGGGGGCTGTGATCCATTAGGGCCAATGGATGGGACTCTCTTGCTTGCAGTTATAGATTCAGTTCCTTAGTGTGGTAGTTGTTCAACATCACCCCCTTGTTAGTTGTCCTGGGCAATACCAGTGAACTGGACAGCAGGCGTTGCAACTCTGTTGAGATTCAGGGCCAGACTGGCACATGGACAGCCCAAAGATTCAAGTCTCTTGGACATATGCCTATCAGCTCTACTACTAATTATAGGTTCAAATAGAAGAACAGAAGAGTCGTGTGTAGGAAAACCAAAACTGAGTCCAACTCTGTCACACAGGGCAGCATAAATTCCAAAGTAGGGTCCACTGATAAGGCACCAAATGCCTGCGCTATCTGTCCTGACTATAGTGTTTGGATATCTTCAGAGCCCTCAGAAGCCCCACTATGTGGGGAAGTATCTACTTTGGCAGTCTGAGATCCAGCTGACACATCCATAAGCATAAACTCTGTAATGACCTCCCGACTCACTTTGAAGTCTCTTAGCCATATAGACACACTTGTCTTTACCTTTTCTCCCCTTCAGTCAAGGTCTTTTTCAAGTTACTACTTGGTGCTTGGTAGTCATCACTTAATGTCAGGGAGGCTCATCCTGGGGAATCATGTCCCATCCTGGGGGGACGTTAATGTATTTATAGACTGAGCTCAGCTTAGAGAAAGGCCATATTTGAGCAACAAAGAGGCTCCCAGAAGGCAACTCTTAGGCACCTTATAATACTAGGCTAAGTTTCCATTTCAAGAGTAAAGGTTCATAAGACAGTCATCAATATCAAGGGCCCCCGATGGACCATCCTCCTTCATTAGTCATTGCCCTCTACTCGGGGGATTCTTGGTGTTCTATTAGAGAATGTGAAAATGCCCAGCGAACATTTGAACACATTTATATGCCTTATATGTATGCCCAGGTGTGCCTCCTCCCATGTATTCCCCACCACTGACAACGCTGCACCAATGATCCTCCCCTGCCATAGTTGTAACCCTTCTGTGATCCAAACTTCTTCAAAAATAAAGCCAATAAAATAGCCAAATACAATTAATAAGAAAATGCAATAATAATGGTAGCTTTAAAAATAAGAAATAAAACACAAAAAGAATTTTAAAAATAATTTTTTGAGATAATAGAAACTAATGAAAAAACATTTAAACATTTTTTTGACATTTTGCCTTTAATCAATGTAAGATCTGTTGTCCACATATACAGTAACATTTTCTTCCATTTATTCCCCCAGTGTCTTACTTTTTTCATTTTGCCTTCAAAGAAGGTTTAGGTTACAGAAAAGTCACATACTAAATACAGGGGATTCCCATATACCCAACATCCTCCCCCTTTTCCCTTCCTCTATTGTTTTTTTAAAGATTTATTGTTATTTATTTAATTCCCCTCCCCTCCCCCGATTGTCTGTTTTCTGTGTCTTTTTGCTGGGTCTTGTTTCTTTGTCCCTTCTGTTGTCGTCAGCGGCACGGGAAGTGTGGGTGGCGCCATTCCTCGGCAGGCTGCTCCCTCCTTTGCGCTGGGCGGCTCTCCTTATGGGTGCACTCCTTGCGCGTGGGGTTCCCCTATGAGGGGGACACCCCTGTGTAGCACGGAGTTCCTTGCGCGCATCAGCGCTGCGCATGGGCCAGCTCCACACGGGTCAAGGAGGCCCGGGGCTTGAACCGCGGACCTCCCATGTGGTAGACGGACGCCCTAACCACTGGGCCAAAGTCCGTTTCCCTTCCCTTCCTCTATTAATAACATTCTATATGTGAATGGAATGTTTGTTACAACTGATATACAAATATTTAAACATAGCTACTAACCATGGTCAATGGTTACATTATGATTTATATTTTGGACCATACACTTTTATAAATTTTGATGTGATTTAACATGGCCTGTAACCCTCTAATAGCAACAAATTAATGGTTTTGCCTAAATATGGGCAAAGAGTGTTCTAAAATTGTTATAAGAGAATATGGGGAAGTGGATGTGGCTCAACTGATTGAGCACACAACTATATATGGAGTCCAGGGTTCTATACCCAGGGCCTCCTGACTCATGTGATGAGCTGGCCCACATGCAGTGCTGCCATGCACAGGGAGTGCCGTGCCACACAACAGTGTTCCCGTGTAAGGATGCCCCATGTGCAAGGAATGTGCCCCACAAGGAGAGCTGCCCACGAGTGGCACTGCACTCTTGTGTGAAAAAAGTGCAGCCTGCCCAGGAGCAGCACTGCACACAGGGAGAGCTCACTCACCAAGATGATGCAACAAAAAAAGCGACACAGTTTCCCAGTGCTGCGTGACAAGAATGCAAGTGAACATGTAAGAACATACAGTGAATGGACATAGAGAGAGACAAGGTGGGGGGGGGGGGAGAAGGGGAGAGAAATAGATAAAATAAATCTTTAAAAAGAGAGGGAGAGAGAATATGATTATCCAAGGCACATAAAAGTTTAAATCTCATTTCTGTAACACAAGAGCTTTTTTTAAATTTATTTCTCTCCCATTCTCCCCCCCGCCCCACCCCAGTTGTCTGCTCTCTGTGTCCATTTGCTGTGTGTTCTTCTGTGTCCACTTGTATTCTTGTCAGTGGCACTGAGAAACTGCATCTCTTTTTTTTTAAATTTTTTTCTTTATTTTTTAAATGTTACATTAAAAAAATATGAGGTTCCCAAATACCCCCCCACCCCCTCACCCCACTCCTCTTATATGAACAACCTCTTTCAACATCATGGCACATTCATTGCATTTGGTGAATATATTTTGGAGCACTACTGCACAACATTTTTGTTGTGTCATCTTGCTGTGTCAGCTCTCAGTGTGTGTGGTGCCACTTCCTGGCTAGGCTGCACTTTTTTCATGGGGGGCGTCACTCTATGTCAGTGTGGTTAAAATTCTCTAAATTGCAGTTTTCTTACCCCTGGAAATGGAAATATAAAATTAGAAAAAAATTAAAAATCACCCAGTTCCAGCTAGTTACAATAAATAATACTATTAACATTGTTTTTAAAAAAAGTGGGAACAAGAATGAGCGTTGTGAACATCTGCCTGTCTCCCTCCAGCTGTGGATTTGAAGAGAAGTTTGAAGCATCAGCTAGTTACATATCCAGAATGCCTTCTGAAAATAGATACTATTGCTGGTCTGATACATCATGTATCCCCCATTTGAACAAAATGGGGGAAAACAGGTTTCTGAAAAACATTGAAGACCAACATGAAGATCATAGCTCACAATAAACTCTTGAATAGGACAGTCATTTTCAAAGAGCTTCTTTGACATTATCAATTGAGCATGTTACCATGAAAAGGCCAAAAGGTGTAAAGAAAAACAAAAGATGAAATAAAAGTGAAAATACCCTCAAATATTGGTGTTAACGCTAGCAATCTAAAATAGCTATCCTTGAAAAAATTTTGCATGACAAAGTTAAAATTAGCTAATAGTTGATGCAAAGATGTTAAAAATAAAATTTGGAAAAAAGAAAAAAAAAGCAAGTCATAATCCAAATGAACACAGTCCAATTATAACATCACTGTAGAGGGGGCTACAGTCAAATAGTTAGATGACCTAAACACCCTGGATACTTCTTTGCTCTATCTGTGATGCAATGACACAGCACTCAGCTTCCGGGGGATGAACTTGATCCCAACTGACCCAAATGCCAGCTAATCAGTATATGTAATATAATAGGTATGCCGCTGTGAGAGGCAATCATATATTCTGATAGTAGTAACATAAAAGCAGCTCCCACGTAAACGGTGGTGTGGAGAGAACAAAGAAATGTGGAAAGGGGCAGGAGCAGGAGCAGAAAAGAGAGCAAAGGAAGAGAAAGAGCATGGAATAAACTCCTCACTGCTCCATGTGCCTTCTTTGCTTACAGCTCTGACTCCCCCAGTCTGGCTGAGAAGCTTGGACCCAAAGTTTACTATGTTCTTTGTCTTTGAAATTCTGCCTCTCTGCTGCTCCAAGGTATGCTTTCTTGGAAACTTCCTACATGTTCTCTGCTGTATCCATGTGACTGAATGGGGTTGGATAGAAATGCACAAATGCTGGCTAGTCTTACATCTGACTCATGTCCATCAATATCAAGTGGTTCCTTGATGCTACCTTATAATCATAGTACACACCCTTTACATTAACTTTCCTACTCTCCCATGGGACCATTTCATACCTGCTGCTTTTCCTCAAACACTCCACTTCCCCATTCCCATTCTAACTCTCAGCAAATAGAAATGCCACGATAAAAAGAGAACTTTCACAGACACACACCAACAAGCATCTGACCCCACATACCCATAGTTCCTTTAAACAGATGTGAACTATGTAGCTCCTATCTGCACCAATAACTCTGCTGGTCCATTTGCTCCCATTTCCTCTTTCCAACTCCAGAGCTAGTTTCAGTAATTTCCTTCCTTTCTTTCTTATGTCACTGAAGTTTCTCATTTGACTGGCACATTTCCATCAGCATGCAAACGAGGTGTTTTATTTGCCATCCCAAACACAAGTATGGAAATTGAAACGATCATCAAAAACCTCCCAAAGATGAAGAGCCCAGGATCAGGTTTTTCAGATGAATTTTACTGATCATTCAAAGATGATATAATACTAATTTTGCTCATGCTCTTCCAAAAAAATTGAACAAGAGCGAATGCCACCACATTCATTTTATGAAGCCAACATCATGCTAATACCAAAACCAGATAAACATATATTTTTTTAAATTCCCAGAAAATTACAGACCAATATCTCTAATGAATATAGTTTCAAAAATCCCCAACAAAATACCTGAAAACCAGATCCAAAATCATATTAAAGAATTAGACAAAACAATCAAATGGGTTTTGTCCCAGATATGCAAGCATGGTTCCAAACAAGAAAATCAATTAGTGTAATAAACCATATTGATAAATTGAAGAAGAAAAATCACATGATACTCTCAATTATTGCAGAAAAGGCATTTTACAAACTATTGCACCATTCTTGATTTAAAAAAACACACTACAGAAGATAGGAATAGAAGGATACTTTCTCAATATGCTCAATGCATGTATGGAAAACCTATAGCTAGCATTGTATTCAATAATGAAGGACTGGGAAGCGGACGTGGCCCAGTGGTTAGGGCGTCTGCCTACCACAAGGGAGGTCCGTGGTTCAAACCCCAGGCCTCCTTGACCCGTGTGGAGCTGGCCCATGCGCAGTGCTGATGAGTGCAAGGAGTGCTGCGCCACACAGGGGTGCCCCCTGCGTAGGGGAGCCCCACACACAAGAAGTGCGCCCCGTAAGGAGAGCCGCCCAGCGTCAAAGAAATTTCAGCCTGCCCAGGAATGGCACCGCACACATGGAGAGCTGACGCAGCAAGATGATGTAACAAAAAAGAGACACGGATTCCTGTGCCGCTGACAACAACAGAAAATGGACACAGAGAACAGACAACCAGGGAGGGGAGAGAAATAAATTTAATAAATAAATTTTTTAAAAAAATAGTGAAGGACTGAAAGCTTTCTCACTGAAATATGGAGCAAGACAAGGATACCCACTGTCATCATTGTTATTCAATATTGTGCTGGAGATTCTAGCTAGAGCAAATAGGCTAGATGAAGAAATAAAGGAAAGAAGGCAAAGGAAAGAACCCAAATAGGAAAGAAGGCAGTAAAGCTCTCACTACTCTCTGATGATATATTCCTATACCTAGAAAATCTGAAAAATCCACAACGCTCCTTAAAAAGAATCATTCAACAAAGTGATGAGAAACAAGACTAATGCCCAATAGGCATTAGGATTTCTATATACTACTTACATGCAATCTGAGGAAGAAATCAGAAAAAATTCCATTTTTAATAGGAATTTAATAGTAATTTAGGGAAGCTGGCTTGGTCCAATGGATAGGGTTTCCATCTACCACATGGGATGTCTGCAGTTCAAACCTTGACCCATGTGGAGCTGGCCCATGCGTGGTGCTGATGCATGCAGGGAGTGCCCTGCCACGCAGGGGTGACCCCCGTGTAGGGGAGCCCCACGTGCAAGGAGTGCACCCCGTAAGGAAAGCCTCCCAGCATGAAAGGAAGTGCAGCCTGCCCAAGAATGGTGCTGCACACACGGAGAGCTGACACGGCAAGATGACACAACAAAAAGAAGCAACAAAAAGAGGCACAGATTCCCAGTGCCGCTGATAAGGATGGGAGCGGTCACAGAGGAACGCACAGCGAATGGACACAGAGAGCAGACAACTGGGGGGTGGGGAAGGGGAGATAAATAAATAAAATAAACATTTTTTAAAAAAGTAATGATAAATAAAATAGTGATTTAATCCTAATCAATATTTAGGATTAAACTTAATCAAGGAAATAATGGACCTGTGTTCAGAAAACTTAAAAATATTGCTAAAAGAAACCAGAGATTGAATATATGGAAGGACCCTCTGTGGTCATGGACTGGAAGACTAAGTATTCTTAAGATGTCAGTTTTATCCAAACTATTGTACAAATTCAGCGCAATCCTGATAAAAATCCCAACAAACTTTTTTGCAGAAATGGAAAAAACAATGAAAAATTTATTTGGAGTAGTAAAGGGGACTGAATAGCCAAAAAAAAAAAAAATCTTAAAAAAGAAGAATGAAGTTGGAGGACTCTCAATTCCAGATGTTAAAGCTTATTGCTTTGCTACAGTGGTAAAAACAGCATGGTACTTGCATAAATCAGGCATATTGACCAACGGAACTGAATAGAGAACTCAGAAAGAGACCCTCACATCTACAGTCAAGTGATTTTTAACAAGGCTGTCAAATCCTCCCACCTGGGCCAGAACAGTCTATGCAACATACATTGCAAGGTGACCTGGATATCCATATCCAAGAGAAAGAAGACCTGTATCTCACACCTTATATAAAAATTAATGCAAAATGGACCAAGTAAATATAAAAACAACAATCATAAAAGTCTATTGTTGGAAACTGAGGCACAGTGGCCTCTCAAGGAGAGACGTGCTGTCTCCATGGCTATGCTTGCAACCTAAGGAATGTGGTAATTAAGAGTTCCCAGCAAATGGGATGAAGCTGTTAAAGGCTGAAAGAAAGATGAGCACATACCTTTTGTAGTGAATAGAATACTTAGGGGAGGGGGGCAAGATGGCGGCTGAGTGAACATCCCTGTTAGAATCTTCTGCAGGGAATCGGCTGGGCGGCGTTGGAGACTCTTTGGGACTGGATTGTTTCGGGATTTTTGCTGGTCCGGAGGTGTCTGGACATCGATTTGGAGGGAAGGTAACAGAGAGGATTCGTCTGTGAAATATACAGGAGATCCCAGCTACCTGTAGAGGATTCCCTCCTTGGGTAGGCGGAGACGAGGCATCTAGCCCCGCTCGGTGGGGCTGAGCCAGGCCGGGCCGCAGCGGCGGACGCCGGAGCCGGGCCGCGCTGCGCCGGCGGTGAGCGGGGCCGGGCGGGGCCGAGCCAGGCCGAGCCGGGCCGCGGTAGCGTTTGGAGCCGGGCGGGGCCGGTGCAGGCCCCGGCTGCGGGCCGCGGTAGCGCTTGGAGCCGGGCGGGGCCGGTGCAGGCCCCGGCTGCGGGCCGCGGTAGCGCTTGGAGCCGGGCGGGGCCGGTGAAGGCCCCGGCTGCGGGCCGCGGTAGCGCTTGGAGCCGGGCGGGGCCGGTGCAGGCCCCGGCTGCGGGCCGCGGTAGCGTTTGGAGCCGGGCGGGCCCGGGTCAGGCCGCGGCGGGTACGGAGCCGGGCAGGGCCGGTCCAGGCCGCGGGGGCGGGAGGTGGACGCTGGAGCCGGCTGGGCCGCTGTAGCGAGCGGAGCTGGGTGGAGCCAGGCCAGGCCAAGGCGACGTGAGGAGCCGGGCAGAGCCGGTCCAAGCCTCCGCGGCGGGCGGAGCCGGGCCTGCGGAGGGGTTTCTGATTTTTTGTTTGTTTGTTTGTTTGTTTGTTTGGTTTTTGTTTTTTTTTTTTTTTTTTCTTAATTTATTTTACTTAATTTTTTTTTTTTTTTTTTTTTTTTTGAGCATCTGCAGTACTGGGGAGTTCGTGGGCCCTGGGCGGCCTATTGGGGGTTTGTGGGAAGGGAGGTGCTTGCAGACCCAATTGGGCAGACAGACGGGGGGTTTTAGGGCAAAACGGGGGGAAGTTGTTGTTTTAGATAGTGTTGCAATTGTGACACGTGTGTACCTGTATCTCTCTTCTCCCTATCCGTTCCCCACCGTTTGCCCATCCTCTTTTTCTTTCTTCCTTTCTTCTTGCCTTTCTTTTTTCTTTATTATAATTAGTTTTTTTTTTTTTTCGGTTTTCTCTTTCCCTCTTGTCCCTCATCTTCCACTTATTTTTACTTTAATTCAAGTATACAATAGGTGCTACAGGGAACACCTCACATTTGCTGGGTTTTCCCATCCTCCACTGCCTCATTTCTGTGTGAACTGATTTAGGCTACCTACACTATCCCCCTTCCCCTGCATCTTGATATCCACTATCATCTACTGTCTCTCCTATATTCCACCCCCCACCTCCCGTTCTTTGATCCACAAAGTGTCTAACTCTTAATTTCTAATACCTTTGTTCTGTTTTCTGTCTATTATCCACTCTTGAAACTATTACCTTTCTTTTCTTTTTCCCTCTCTCATGAAAACAATAGCTGTGTAGTTCATACCATATTCCTCCCAAATTCAGTCATCAACTTCATAAAAGGTACTCTACCTACAGCTATAACTCTATACAATCTACATGAATCTAACCTCCATCCTTCCAGATCTCATATTCCTGCTTTTTTAACATACATCACCAATACAACTTTACACTTATCCCTTGCTTACACAATTGCCTTTCCCCAACACTAATACTTTCCTCTAAAGTGAACTTAACCAACAACAAGTAACTAGAATAAGAAGAAAAAAGTGACAAAGAGAAGATATAACACCTGTGCAAAAATAACAACTAATTAACCTCCAAGAGCAGACAAAGAAGCTAAGGAACTGATTAAATTCGTCAAAATAAAGAGATGACCAGAAAGCAACAAAAATCTACGAACCAAACCAATAATCAGGAATACATGGCTGAATCCAATCAACAAACCAATAATCACGAAGGGGAGCAAAACTTGGCACAAGCAATGAAAGATCTCAGAACATTTATCACCGACAAATTTGATGCAGTAATGAAAGAGGTTAACAACATGAAGACATCACTTGGAGGGGAAATTGCAGACATACGCAAAAACATAACAGATATGATGGGAATGAACACCACAGTTCAAGAAATCAAAAATACACTGGCAGCAAATATCAGCAGACTAGAAGAGACAGAGCAGAGAATTAGTGATGTGGAAGACAGTACATCAGAAATCAAACAGATAGTAGAAGGGGTCAATAAGAAGATAGAAAAAATCCAATTAGGATTTAGGGACCTGAATGACAATGCAAAACGCTCAAACATACGTATTATAGGCATTCCAGAAGGTGAAGAGAAGGGAAAGGGGTCAGAAAGAGTGTTGCAGGAAATAATGGCTGAAAACTTCCCAAATCTACTGAAAGAGACAGATGTACATATCCAAGAAGCACAGCGCCCTCCACAAGTCATAAACCCCAACAGGCCCACCCCAAGACATATACTTGTCAAATTATCCAATGCTCAAGACAAAGAGAAAATCCTAAAAGCAGCAAGAGAAAAGAAAACCATCACATACAAGGGAAGCTCAATTAGATTAAGTGCTGATTTCTCTTCTGAAACCATGGAGGCAAGAAAACAGTGGTATGATATAGTCAAGGTACTAAAGGAAAGAAATTTCCAACCAAGAATACTTTATCCAGCTAAACTAGCATTCAAATATGATGGAGAGTTCAAAATATTTGCAGACAAACAGAAACTGAAAGAGTATACCAACAAGAAACCTCCCCTTCAAGAAATTCTAAAGGGAGTGCTGCAGGAAGAAAGGAAAAAACAGGAAAGGCAAAGTTGGAGGAGAGTATAAGACCAACAACAACAACAAAAAAGACAAAAAAAAATATACAAACAAAATATGACAAACACAAATCCAATCAAAGTATGGCTAACACAAATAATTCCTTGATAGTAATAACACTGAATGTCAACGGATTAAACTCACCTATCAAAAGATTCAGACTGGGACATTGGATAAGGAAATATGACCCATCCATATGCTGTCTACAAGAGACACATCTTAGACCCAGAGACGCATGGAGATTGAAAGTGAAAGGCTGGAAAACAATCATACAAGCTAACAATAACCAAAAAAAGGCAGGAGTAGCTATATTAATATCAGACAAAATAGACTTTAAATGTGAAACAATTGTGAGAGACAAAGAAGGATACTACATTTTAGTCAAAGGGAAAATCTGTCAAGAAGATCGAACAATCATAAATATCTATGCCCCTAACAAGGGTGCCTCTAAATACGTCAGGCAAACGCTGGAAAAACTAAGTGAAAGAATAGATACATCTACAATTATAGTGGGGGATTTTAATACACCACTATCAACTCTGGACAGAACATCTCAAAAGAGAATCACCAAAGAAACAAAACATCTGAATAGTATATTAGAGGAGCTCGATCTAATAGACATATATAGATCGCTACACCCAAACACAGCAGGATATACATTTTTCTCAAGCGCACATGGATCATTCTCCAAGATAGATCATATGCTAGGCCACAAAGAAAGGCTGAACGAATTCAGAAAGATTGAAATCATACAAAACATTATCTCTGACCACAGTGGAGTCAAGCTGGAGATTTGCAAGGGAAAGAAGCCCAGATTTCACACCACGATTTGGAAATTAAACAACACACTCTTAGAAAAACAGTGGGTCAAAGAGGAAATCTCAAAAGAAATCAATGACTACCTTGAAACAAATGATAATGATAACACAACATACCAAAATTTATGGGATGCAGCAAAAGCAGTACTGAGAGGGAAGTTTATAGCCATAAATTCATATATCAAAAAAGAAGAAAGAGCAAAAATTGAAGAACTAACTGCACATTTGAAGGAATTAGAAAAACAACAACAAAGTAACCCAACAGGAAGAAGAAGGAAGGAAATAACAAAGATAAGAGCAGAACTAAATGAAATAGAAAATAAGAAAGCACTTGAACAGATAAACAAGACCAAGAGCTGGTTTTTTGAGAAGATTAACAAAATTGACAAACCTTTAGCAACACTAACAAAGAAAAAAAGAGAGAAGATGCAAATACACAAAATAAGAAATGAGAAAGGCGATATCACCACTGACCCCACAGAAATAAAGACTATCATAAGAGGATATTTTGAAAAACTATATTCCAACAAAAATGACAATCTAGAGGAAATGGACAAATTCCTAGAAACACATAAACAGCCCATATTGACAAAAGAAGAAATTGATGATCTTAACAAACCAATCACAAGCAGAGAGATAGAATCAGTTATTAAAAATCTCCCAACTAAGAAGAGCCCAGGGCCAGATGGCTTCACAGGTGAATTCTATAAAACATTCCGGAAAGAACTGACACCAATCCTGCTGAAACTATTCCAAACCATCGAAACAGAAAGAACATTACCCAACTCCTTCTATGATGCCAACATTACCCTAGTACCAAAGCCAAACAAAGACATCACAAGAAAGGAAAATTACAGACCAATTTCTCTAATGAACCTAGACGCAAAAATACTTAACAAAATACTTGCTAATCGTATTCAACAACACATTAAACGAATTATACACCACGACCAAGTGGGATTCATCCCAGGTATGCAAGGATGGTTCAACATAAGAAAATCAATCAACGTAATACACCATATAAACAGATTGAAGGAAAAAAATCACATGATTATATCTATTGATGCAGAAAAAGCATTTGACAAAATACAGCACCCTTTCTTGATAAAAACACTCCAAATGATTGGAATACAAGGAAATTTTTTGAACATGATAAAGAGTATATATGAAAAACCTAAAGCCAATATTGTTTACAATGGAGAAATCCTAGACTCCTTCCCTCTAAACTCAGGAACAAGACAAGGATGCCCACTGTCGCCGCTCCTATTTAACATTGTCTTAGAAGTACTTGCTCGAGCACTGAGGCAAGAACCAGAAATAAAAGGCATTCAAATTGGAAAGGAAGAAGTCAAAATTTCATTATTTGCAGATGACATGATCCTATACATAGAAAACCCTGAGAGATCTACAACAAAGATTCTAGAACTCATAAATGAGTTTAGTAAAGTCGCAGGTTATAAGATCAATGCGCAAAAATCAGTAGCATTTCTGTACACCAATAATGAGCAAGATCAGGAGGAAATCAAGAAACAAATACCATTCACAATAGTAAATAAAAAAATCAAATACTTAGGAATAAATTTAACTAAAGAGGTAAAGAACTTATACACTGAGAACTATACAAGATTGTTCAAGGAAATCAAAGAAGACCTAAATAAATGGAAGACTATTCCTTGTTCATGGATAGGAAGACTGAACATTATTAAGATGTCTATCCTACCAAAACTGATCTACACATTCAATGCAATCCCAATAAAAATCAATGCAGCCTTCTTTAAGGAACTAGAAAAACTAACTATGAAATTTATTTGGAAAGGAAAGAGACCCCGAATAGCCAAAGACATACTGAAAAAGAAAAACGAAATTGGAGGAATCACACTACCTGACTTCAAAACATACTATAAAGCTACGGTGGTGAAAACAGCATGGTATTGGCATAAGGAGAGACATATAGACCAATGGAATCGAATTGAAAGCTCTGATATAGAACCTCACATATACAACCACATAATATTCGATAAAGCCACCAAACCCTCTCAACTGGGAGAGAGTGGCCTATTCAACAAATGGTGTCTGGAGATCTGGATAGCCATATGTAGAAGAATGAAAGAGAATTACCATCTCACACCTTATACAAAGATCAACTCAAGATGGATCAAAGACCTAAATATAAGAGCCAAGACCATAAAAACCTTAGAAAGCAGTGTAGGGAAACATCTACAGGACCTTGTAATAGGTAATGGATTTATGAATATCTCACCAAAAGCACGAGCAGCAAAAGAACTAATAGATAAATGGGACTTCCTCAAAATTAAAGCCTTCTGCACCTCAAAGGAGTTTGTCAAGAAAGTAAAAAGGGAGCCCACACAGTGGGAGAAAATATTTGGCAATCATATATCTGATAAGAAACTTATAACTTGCATATATAAAGAACTCCTACATCTTGAAAATAAAAAGACAAACAATCCATTTAAAAAATGGGAAAAAGACTTAAACAGACACTTCTCCGAAGAAGAAATACAAATGGCAAGAAAGCACATGAAAAAATGTTCCAAATCTCTAGCTATCAGGGAAATGCAAATCAAAACCACAATGAGATACCATCTTACACCCATAAGATTGGCAGCTATGAAAAAAACAGAAGAATACAAGTGCTGGAGAGGATGTGAAGGAAGGGGAACACTCATCCACTGCTGGTGGGAATGCAGAAGGATCCAACCATTCTGGAGAACAGTATGGCGGTTTCTCAAAAAACTAGCCATAGATTTGCCATATGACCCAGCAATACCACTGCTGGGAATATACCCAGCAGAACTGAAAACAAGAACACAAACCAATATATGTACACCAATGTTCATAGCAGCATTGTTCACTATTGCCAAAAGTTGGAATCAACCCAAATGCCCATCAACAGACGAGTGGATCAATAAAATGTGGTATATACACACAATGGAATACTACTCGGCTGTAAGAACAAACACACTACAAATACATGTGATAACATGGATGAATCTTGAGAACCTTATGTTGAGTGAAGCAACCCAGACATTGAAGGACAAATACTACATGACCTCAATGATATGAAATAAACAAGCTGCCCTAGATAGCAAGAGACTGAATGATAGGCTTGCAGGAAATCGGAGGGTGGAGGAAGGATATGAGCCGATGTCTGCAGGGGTGGAATTTAAGACGAGATGGTGGTAAGTATGAACACAAAGAAGAGATAAAAGGGGGGCAAGGGGTTGCCTTTGCTTGGGGCTTTGCGGGTTTGAGGGTGGCTGGGGAGGGACGGGTGGGTAACGTTGCCCAAAAGTGGGGGGAGGGAGGGGTAGCATACGAACCAGGAGAGGGTCAGGTGTTGGTGGAGAGTAAAATGCCGAGAAAATCATATCAAAATATAATAAAGAGGGTTACCTGTTTAGAATGCTCGGAGGGGAGGGTCAGATGCAGGACGGGCTCCTGGGGAATGTCTAAATGCTCATTCTGCCAGAGTGGGTGACACCATGGGGTAGAAACCCAAGTAGTGAGAGTGGGGGTGGACCCACATCCTGGGGAGGACTAATGCCATCCAATAGAGGGAACTGTATCCCTCGAGAGAAAGGGTGGCTCCCAGGGCATTGGGGCAGTTGAGCAAGTTAGGCCCTGAACACTATTCCATCTATCTCTGGAAGTGGCTCCTCAGGAAACGGAGGTTGGCTATCACTGAGGGCACAAAGGTGGAAGGGAAAATGGACGTTAAATGTGTGGAACCAAAGTAAATGGGGGGTAAGAGAGGAGCTTCTTGAGAGTACACAAGGATGGATATAAAACATGTAATATTACACCATAACATATAGGAGATGACAGACTGATAATGTAAACCATAATGTAAAACATAGGATAACTAAAAATGTAAAGAACTGTGTATCCTAAAGTATGCACCATAATGTAAGCACAGATGTCACCTTGTTAGAAAGCTAATGTCTCAGACTCTGTACATCACTTTAAGTAAATATGATATGAATAGGGCGTAAGAGTATCACTATGGAAGGGAAAAGGTTTTCTGGTGGATGTGTGGGAGTGCTGTATATTATATATATACATTGCTGTGGTCTAGGACTCCTGTGAAGAAAAGCTGACTAATTGGGGGGGGGGGGGAAGAAAAAGATAGGATGTGGAATTTTTTCAAGTCAACATTCTTTATCTAAGTTCTTTATCTAACTTTATCCAAGTTCTTTATCTATCCTTTAAACCCATCGCTATATGCCATTCCCTAGTAAGGGACCATGACATTATATTGGGCTTCAAATTTCGGGGAGTTCTGGATCACAGAGTGTTTCAACAATGGCAATGGAGGGATACTGGTATGGGATACCAATGACAGGTGATATATGACTGACAGGGAGCTGTACAGATCATATGTCCAGGGTGCATGGTAATGTTTGGATATACTCATAGTGGCAACAATTAAAAACCACAGTAGGGGGGGTACTGGGTTCCTGGCCAGTGGTGCTCTGTCGTGGTCCCTAGGGGAGCAGCGACAGTCTCCCAGGTACAGCGGCGGGGACCGGGAGGGAGTGAGGGTTCAACAGTGAGCCCCTGATACTAATGACTATGCTTGTGAGCTGATAAACCCAAAATAAGAACAAGGCCTAGAGCAACTTTGTGCCTGGGAATTTCCTTCTGTCAGCCTTCATGTTACTCAAATGTGGCCAGTCTTGAAGCCAAACTCAGCATGTAAATGCAATGCCTTCCCCCCAGCGTGGGACATGACACCCGGGGATGAGCCTCCCTGGCAACGAGGGACCACTATCAACTACCAACTGATGATGCAACTGGAAAATGACCTTATACGGAAGGTTCAATGCGGATCAGCAGAATATCCATGTCTACATAAAATACCATGACTTTAAAATGCTGTTTGACCTAAAGTAAGGGGGAAATGGAAAGGAGAAATGAGTTTATATGGCTACGAGTTTCTAAAAAAGAGTCTGGAGGCTGGCAGAAGGTTTGCCCTCATGCACAACTGAGCAGAGTCAGAGAGACAGATAAAGCAGATACAACCCCCAGATATTGGTTCCTTTGAGGGCTAAAGAGACCCATGGGAGTTATGGTCATGGCCGATGGGGTTAACTACCAGGGCAGATGGCCCCTATTTGGAAATGGTGTTTATGTGTGATGAATCTGGACTCAGATGGGATCTCCCTTCATAAGACTTCCATGCTAATGTGCTGGAAGTGCAGTTAATGTTGGGGTTTAAGATATATTTAGGGGATTTGAATCTCTGGACTGACAATGTGATAGCCAGATCCTGAGCCTCAACAGACTCCAGCACCTACAATCTGATTTATTGGACTTACCACACTCAGCTAAGATGGAGGTGAAGAAGGACAACCACCACACCATGGAGTCTAGAGTGATTACAACTGAAAATGGGAGGATTGCATCCAGCATCCAGGTGGAATCTGAGCCTCCTCTTGACATAAAGGTGCAATGGACACAACCAATCCAGTGTCCACATAGAAGAGGTGGCATTGGATTGGGAAAAGGGGACATAATGGACAAAGGGTATGGGGAAAGGCGGGAAGAGATGAGAGGTGGAGGCGTCTTCGGGACGTGGAGCTGCCCTGGATGGTGCTTCGGGGGTAATCACCGGACATTGTGAATCCTCACAGGGCCTACTTGATGGAATAGAGGAGAGTGTGGGCCATGATGTGAACCGATGTATATGAGGTGCAGAGGTGCCCAAAGATGTACTTACCAAATCCAGTGGATGTGTCATGATGATGGGAACGAGTGTTGTTGGGGGGGGGGAGAGGGGGGGTGGGGGGGTGGGGTTGAATGGGACCTCACATATATATTTTTAATGTAATGTTATTACAAAGTCAATAAAAAATAAAAAAATTTAAACAAACAAACAAAAAAAATAGAATACTTAGACATTGTACCTTGAGATAAGATTTTTTAAAATTCCTTAGACTATGGGTAATGCTGATAGTTAATACATGTTGCTGCTTAATGTCACATATGCTATGTTTATGCTGATTGGCATGTAGGCTATGTATGCCTGCTTCTTGACACGTACACTGGGGTATATAGAGAACCCCTTGTAAACAAAAAAGTTGTCTGAGGAGTTATTACTCGCAGACCCCCTGATCCCAGCTCTCTCATTCTTTCTCTTTGTTTCCATCCCTCTTTTCCCTTTCTTTCATTCCCGATACCCTTCAGGTCCAAATCTCCAACAGTCTATAACAAAATATGGGAAAACATCTTTAAGATATTGTGGTAAGTCATATTTTCTTAAACTTTACCCAAGCACGAGCAACTAAGGAGAAAACTAGATAACTGGGACCTTCTCAAAATTAAATATTTTGCACCTCAAAAGACTTTATCTAAGGGTTAAATGGCAGTCAACTCAGTGGAAGAAAATATCTGGCAATCACATATCTGATAAGGGTTTACTATGAATGATATAAAAAGAGATCATACACCTCAATAATAAAAAGAAAAACTACCCAGTTAAAAAATGTGCAAAAGACTTGAAAAGACAATTGTCCAAAGAAGAATTTTAAATGGCAAACACATCAAAAAACATTCAACATCACTAGCTGTAGCAGTTTGATATTACTTATGAATTCTAAAAAGAAATATAGATTTTTTGTGTGAAATGATCAGTTCCTCTTGCATGATAACCCTTTGATTCAGCTTAGATGTCTGATTAAATTATGTCAAGATTAGAGTTCTTATACAACCATGTCATTAGAGTGTGATGCAGTGTTGAATACCAGTCCCTTGGGGATCAAGAAGATACTCACATGGAAGTAAATTCACAGAGAAGAAACAGAGGAAGAGAGACAACTCATTAGACACAGCAGAGGCCCTGGGAAGAGAATGAGGCTAGGAGTCCACAGCTGACCTCATGAAGAGACCAGAGCAACTGAGCCCAGAAAGACATGAGGCATGGTGAGAGAGATGAGCCTTCAAACAACCTACAGCTGAGAATTGAAGATGCTGGGATCATGGAACCTTAAGAGGAAGAAAGAAGGCTGAACCCTGCAGACTTTGGCTTACATCTTGTTCCAACATGTGACAACAGAGTTTGGTAAGGAAGTAACTTTCTACTCCTAATAAATACTCTTTATAAAAATCAACAGATTTCAGGTGCATTGCATCAGCTCCCCTTTGGCTGACTAATAAAGGTATCAAGAAAACAGTAGGGGAGTTCTCCAGGGCATGTATATAGAGGACATAAATATGTTATATGTTGGGAATCTTTATAGCAGTTACAGTTATAAATATCAACTGAGGGAGTGCTAAGTTCCTACCCAGGGGAGGTCTGTCACACTCCTCAGTGGAACAATAATCCCCCAAGGGCAATGGCAAAGATTAACAAGGAAGGATGGTCCAATAATGAACCCTTGATAATGATGACTATGCTTAGGAGCCTGTGTGCCTGAAATATGAACTAGGCCTAGAGCTGCAGGGTGCCTAAGAGTTACCTCCTGAGAGCCTCCATGTTGCTCAAATGTGGCCACTCTCTAAGCCAAACTCAGCATGTAAATGCATTACCTTCCCCTCAGCATAGGACATGACTCCTGGGGATGAGCCTCCCTGGTGCCAAGGGATTACTATCAACCACTACCTGGTGAAGCAACTAGAAAGAGACCTCAAATAAAAGGGTCAAATCAGACCAGCAGAATATCTCAGCCTACACGTTGGATCAAGTGTTAAAAATTGCTTTTTGACCTTGAATAAAGGGGGGAAATGGCAAAGACAAATGAGTTTATATGGTTAAGAGTCTTCCAAAAAGAGTCAGGAGGTCATCAGAGAGGTCA
Organism: Dasypus novemcinctus; assembly: GCF_030445035.2. Taxonomy (NCBI): domain Eukaryota; kingdom Metazoa; phylum Chordata; class Mammalia; order Cingulata; family Dasypodidae; genus Dasypus; species Dasypus novemcinctus. The sequence continues at coordinate 193,572,571 of NC_080674.1, read as the reverse complement.
TGCTTATACACACCTCAGCAGGACCCCAGAAAAAACCAAAGTAGTTACAACCCTAGGTTCTGGTTGTCCTGAAGACTACAGAGATCCACAGGGTATATGGTCATGGCAGATGGATTTGGAGTCCTGTGCCATGGCAGAGGGCCCTACTTTGGAATTTGTGCTCCTGAGTGTGATGGAGTTGGACTCAGATTTGACTTTTCTACACATGCCTCTTCTGTCACTTTTACTGAACCTGTACTTAGCACTAGGGATGTGCATACTCAGGAGACTTGAATCTCTGGAATGCCCATGTGCCAGCTGGGCCCTGAGCCTCAGCAGAGTAGTGACTCCTACTCTCTGGTTTGTTGGTCTTACCCAGGTCAACTAACAGGGAGGTAAAGATGGTCAACCACCACACCAGGGAATCAAGAGTGCCTACAACTGCAAGCAGAGGAATTGCATCCATCATCTGTGTGGAATCTAAACCCCCTCTTGATCTAGAGGTGGAGAGGGCCTCACCATGTCAGGATCTACAGAATGAAGGAATAAAATATGGCCTAGAGTGGACTTACTGATATTCTACTATAAAACTATTGTGATCAGTAATAGAAGAAATTTAAGCATTGAGGTGGAGAAAGTGGCTACAGTATTTGCTGAGGGCAGGGAGAGGGACGTAGAGATGTAATGTGAGGGCATTTTTGGGATTTTGAGTTGTTCTAAATGATATTTCAGGGTCAGATGCTGGACTTTGTATATCCTGCCATAACCTACTGAATGTACTGGGGGAGAGTGTGAACTATGTCATAAACTATTATCTATTTAGTGCAGCAGTGCCCCCAAATGTGTTCACTAAGTGCAATGAGTGTGCCACAATGATGGGGGAGGTTGTTGGTATGGGAGGAGTGGGGTAAGGGGGTGGGGGTAAATGGGAACCTCTTATATTTTTTAATGTAACTTTTTTTGTGTGATATATATCTTCAAAAAATACAATTTACAAAAATGATGAGGTGGGGGGTGGGAGTAGGTAATATGGGAACCTATGGGAACCTCTTATGTTTTTTAAAATGTTTTTTAATGTAACATTCCTTGTGATCTATTAACTTTAATAAAAAAATAACAGAAAAAAAGAGGAAGACTTCTGAGGGGAAAAAAAGAAAGAAAGAAATAATACAGGAAGATTCCATGTGCCTTTGACTAAGTTTCCTCCAATGATAACTGCAAAACTAGAGTGCAAAATCAAAATCGGGATATTGACATTGATAGTCAAGATACCTAACATAAGATATCATAACATAACATAGCATATTACTCAGGATGCTATTTTATAGCTACACCCACTTCCCTTTTGCCCTGCCCCTTGATCTGGTGGTAACCTGTTCTCCCTGTATATGATTCTGTAATTTTAAGATTGTTATATTAATGGAATTAGACAGAACATTTTGCAATTGGCTTTCTTCACACAGTATAATTTGCTGGAGGGAAATTCATCCAGGTTCTTGAAGGCATCAATACTTTGCTCACTTTAATTATTGTGTAATAATCCATGGTGTGAACATACCACAGTTTGTTTAATCCTTCACCCCTCAAAGGGCATTTGACTGTATGCAGTTATTGACAATTAAAAATAAAGCTACTACAAAAAGAAAAAGAAAAGAAAAGGTATATGCCATATCAACAGCTGCACATGAGGTACCAAGGAAATTGTTGATTTTGCTCAAGTAATTATATCACCTGTGAAACAGCAGCTGTAGATAGAGTCACCAGCTAGTATGTTTCCTGTAAACCACTATCACCTTCCAAGATCCACCTGTTTTCCGTTCAGGCCAAACAGGAGTCTTGAATTGGGTGATGGTGGTAATCATCATTTCTGTATCCTTCTTGTCCTGATGGTAGGGTTAATCTCTGCAATTTATCCCAGAATGCAGTTTTGACTTTGGCTTACCATTTGATTAAGTACAGAGAGTTCTCATGGCTTCCACTTTGCATTTGTTACCATCATATCCCTCACTCCTCAGATCAGAGAACCAACTTTGTGAATCTGCCAGTTGCTGAGTATGTCTATTCCAATTAAGCTTTGTGGAAAAGGAGAAATAACCACAAAATGTGTTCAGGGACTCACTTAATCCATTGTGAAATAGATGTGAGAGACAAGTCCATTAATTACTTGTTATCCATAAGCCTCATCCTGACTCTTGGACCACAATGGCATGTTGGTTCTCCTGGAATCAGTGTCACTCTGAGCCAAAATATTTGATCATTTCCTTTCCCCCAACACACAATATGCCTGGTAAAAGACTATAGGTGGGTTGGAAAAGGAAAAGTATAAATTTTAGGCATTGTAGCTTGGTCTTTCACCACATCCAAGGGGTGCTGAATCTGTAAACGGTCTCAAGCCTTGATACTGAGGGAACATTACTCTGTTTTGTGTTTCAAGTCACACTTTTGTTCACTTGCTCTAAAACTCTTCTGCTTATACAGACCAAGTGAGAATTGAGTAGACTATTTCACTTATCTACCTCAGTATCAACTAGGCAATCTAGACCTATAATTGGTCTCTGTGAGTCAGACTATTCTGATCGCTATTATTTTTAAAGATTTATTTATTCCCCCTTCCTTATCTGTTGTCTGCTCTCTGTGTCCATTCACTGTGTGTTCCTGTGTCTGCTTGTCTTCTCTTTAGGCAGTACTGGGAACCAATCCCAGGACCTTACAGAGTGGGAGAAAGGTGCTCAATCCCCTGCACCACCTCAGCTCAGCAACCTGGTCTGCTGCATCTCTTACTGTTTCTCCTCTGTTAGTCTTTCTGTTGCATGATCTTGCTACACCAGCTCTTCATGTGATCCAGCTTGCCACATAGGCCAGCACTCTTTTGTGGGCCAGCACTCCTGCATCAACCAGCACTCTGCATAGGCCAGCTTTCCACTCAGTTCAGCTTGCTGCTCGGACAATTACCTTCACCAAGAGGCCTCAGAATTGAACCCTGGACCTCCCATATGTTAGATGGGAGCCCAATCACTTGAGCCACATCTGCTTCCCTCTGATTACTATTTTGATGGTGCTGTCCATTAATGTAGCCATGCTTATCTTATGTTTCATACTTAAGTTTCACCACTTGTTACTTGTCAATCTGGAATGTGACATCCCCATTGTATTTAAGTATTCAAGTTCTGTAGCAGCAATTCCTGCAGTAATATCTGACTTATAAAGAAGAGCAACCGGGAAGCAGATGTGGCTCAACAGATAGAGCATCTGCCTACCACATGGGGGGTCCAGGGTTCAAACCCCGGGCCTCCTGA